>NC_064045.1:701250-1402500 GCF_932526225.1 Nematostella vectensis
ATCACTTTTGTAATGGTCCCTCCTCCTTATCACAAGTCTGCTACTCATAACATTATGTGGTGTCATGGAGTAATGTACTCTTACATGAGAGAGAAAGCGTCTTTTGTTTTAATTTTATATTGAAACCTGTGTCAACAGGTGTAAAGTGTATTAACACTAGCTTTACACCTGTAAAATATCAGCAACTATCTGTGATAGAAGTGGCTGGCGTAAAGACAGCTTGGCTTGCTTGAATCTCTGCCTTGTATTTGAATAGAACTAGTTCTTTGATCTCGAACGGGTAAAGGGGCCCATGCAGGTTATTTTTTTTTCACGATATACACCTTATAATTATAATTGATGTCCATCGCAATCCCTGCTTCCTAAAGTTAGAGCTTAGTAGACCACTGGAGTCCAATGGACTCCGAGAAATTTAAAAATTCATACTGCTAGTTTTGCCGCTGTTAATTTAACATATACCATTGTCTGGTCTTGCAAATAAATAATAAGAGATACTTTATACATTTCAATATATACAGAAATACTTTGTATATTAATATAATATAAGAGTCTCTAGAGGGACTTTGAAGGCTGTTCCAAAAATGTGCTTATAATACATGTACGACCTACTTTGGGTTTAGAAGTTTGTGAGAAGTCATTGAATATCTTATTCGGTTTTGATTTTCTGGTGTACTGACTAGTCCTGGTGCAGGTGCCAATGGCCAGATTAGAAGAGTTCTGGGCTCTTGTCAAAGTCGTATTAGTTTTTTATTTTTCGGTGTATTGAATAGTCCACATGGTGTTCTTTGTTGAAGGGAAGTCTCAAAACTTCTGGGTTGGACCGCATATGGTACTTCTAAGAGCGTCTCGAGAGAACCAGCCTTATCTAGATTTTTTTGGTCCGTCCTGTCACGCCCAGGGCATGCACAAACACGTGTGGGCCGCACCCACCATCACTTTTGTAATGGTCCCTCTTCCTTATCACAAGTCTGGTACTCTTAACATTATGTGGTGTCATGGAGTAATGTACTCTTACATGAGAGAGAAAGCGTCTTTTGTTTTAATTTTATATTGAAACCTGTGTCAACAGGTGTAAAGTGTATTAACACTAGCTTTACACCTATAAAATATCAACAACTATCTGTGATAGAAGTGGCTGGCGTAATGACAGCTTGGCTTGCTTGAATCTGCCTTGTATTTGGCTAGAACTAGTTCTTTGATCTCGAACGGGTAAAGGGGCCCATGCAGGTTATTTTTTTTTCACGATATACACCTTATAATTATAATTGATGTCCATCGCAATCCCTGCTTCCTAAAGTTAGAGCTTAGTAGACCACTGGAGTCCAATGGACTCCGAGAAATTTAAAAATTCATACTGCTAGTTTTGCCGCTGTTAATTTAACATATACCATTGTCTGGTCTTGCAAATAAATAATAAGAGATACTTTATACATTTCAATATATACAGAAATACTTTGTATATTAATATAATATAAGAGTCTCTAGAGGGACTTTGAAGGCTGTTCCAAAAATGTGCTTATAATACATGTACGACCTACTTTGGGTTTAGAAGTTTGTGAGAAGTCATTGAATATCTTATTCGGTTTTGATTCTCTGGTGTACTGACTAGTCCTGGTGCAGGTGCCAATGGCCAGATTAGAAGAGTTCTGGGCTCTTGTCAAAGTCGTATTAGTTTTTTATTTTTCGGTGTATTGAATAGTCCACATGGTGTTCTTTGTTGAAGGGAAGTCTCAAAACTTCTGGGTTGGACCGCATATGGTACTTCTAATAGCGTCTCGAGAGAACCAGCCTTATCTAGATTTTTTTGGTCCGTCCTGTCACGCCCAGGGCATGCACAAACACGTGTGGGCCGCACCCACCATCACTTTTGTAATGATCCCTCTTCCTTATCACAAGTCTGGTACTCTTAACATTATGTGGTGTCATGGAGTAATGTACTCTTACATGAGAGAGAAAGCGTCTTTTGTTTTAATTTTATATTGAAACCTGTGTCAACAGGTGTAAAGTGTATTAACACTAGCTTTACACCTATAAAATATCAACAACTATCTGTGATAGAAGTGGCTGGCGTAATGACAGCTTGGCTTGCTTGAATCTGCCTTGTATTTGGCTAGAACTAGTTCTTTGATCTCGAACGGGTAAAGGGGCCCATGCAGGTTTTTTTTTTTCACGCTATACACCTTATAATTATAATTGATGTCCATCGCAATCCCTGCTTCCTGAAGTTAGAGCCTAGTGCACCACTGGAGTCCAATGGACTCCGGGAAATTTAAAAATTCATACTGCTAGTTTTGCCGCTGTTAATTTAACATATACCATTGCCTGGTCTTGCAAATAAATAATAAGAGATACTTTATACATTTCAATATATACAGAAATACTTTATATATTAATATAATATAAGAGTCTCCAGAGGGACTTTGAAGGCTGTTCCAAAAATGTGCTTATTATACATGTACGACCTACTTTGGGTTTAGAAGTTTGTGAGAAGTCATTGAATATCTTATTCGGTTTTGATTTATCTGGTGTACTGACTAGTCCTGGTGCAGGTGCCAATGGCCAGATTAGAAGAGTTCTGGGCTCTTGTCAAAGTCGTATTCGTTTTTTATTTTTCGGTGTATTGAATAGTCCACATGGTGTTCTTTGTTAAAGGGAAGTCTCAAAACTTCTGGGTTGGACCGCATATGATACTTCTAAGAGCCTCTCGAGAGAACCAGCCTTATCTAGATTTTTTTGGTCCGTCCTGTCACGCCCAGGGCATGCACAAACACGTGTGGGCCGCACCCACCATCACATTTGTAATGATCCCTCTTCCTTATCACAAGTCTGGTACTCTTAACATTATGTGGTGTCATGGAGTAATGTACTCTTACATGAGAGAGAAAGCGTCTTTTGTTTTAATTTTATATTGAAACCTGTGTCAACAGGTGTAAAGTGTATTAACACTAGCTTTACACCTATAAAATATCAACAACTATCTGTGATAGAAGTGGCTGGCGTAATGACAGCTTGGCTTGCTTGAATCTGCCTTGTATTTGGCTAGAACTAGTTCTTTGATCTCGAACGGGTAAAGGGGCCCATGCAGGTTTTTTTTTTTCACGCTATACACCTTATAATTATAATTGATGTCCATCGCAATCCCTGTTTCCTAAAGTTAGAGCCTAGTGCACCACTGGATTTCAATGGACTCCGAGAAATTTAAAAATTAATACTGCTAGTTTTGCCGCTGTTAATTTAACATATACCATTGTCTGGTCTTGCAAATAAATAATAAGAGATACTTTATACATTTCAATATATACAGAAATACTTTGTATATTAATATAATATAAGAGTCTCCAGAGGGACTTTGAAGGCTGTTCCAAAAATGTGCTTATTATACATGTACGACCTACTTTGGGTTTAGAAGTTTGTGAGAAGTCATTGAATATCTTATTCGGTTTTGATTCTCTGGTGTACTGACTAGTCCTGGTTCAGGTGCCAATGGCCAGATTAGAAGAGTTCTGGGCTCTTGTCAAAGTCGTATTAGTTTTTTTATTTTTCGGTGTATTGAATAGTCCACATGGTGTTCTTTGTTGAAGGGAAGTCTCAAAACTTCTGGGTTGGACCGCATATGGTACTTCTAAGAGCCTCTCGAGAGAACAAGCCTTATCTAGATTTTTTTGGTCCGTCCTGTCACGCCCAGGGCATGCACAAACACGTGTGGGCCTCACCCCCTATCACTTTTGTAATGGTCCCTCTTCCTTATCACAAGTCTGCTACTCATAACATTATGTGGTGTCATGGAGTAATGTACTCTTACATGAGAGAGAAAGCGTCTTTTGTTTTAATTTTATATTGAAACCTGAGTCAACAGGTGTAAAGTGTATTAACACTAGCTTTACACCTGTAAAATATCAGCAACTATCTGTGATAGAAGTGGCTGGCGTAAAGACAGCTTGGCTTGCTTGAACCTCTGCCTTGTATTTGGAGAGAACTAGTTCTTTGATCTCGAACGGGTAAAGGGGCCCATGCAGGCTATTTTTTTTCACGATATACACCTTATAATTATAATTGATGTCCACCGCAATCCCTGCTTCCTAAAGTTAGAGCCTAGTGCACCACTGGAGTCCAATGGACACCGAGAAATTTAAAAATGCATACTGCTAGTTTTGCCGCTGTTAATTTATCATATACCATTGTCTGGTCTCGCAAATAAATAATAAGAGATACATTATATATTTCAATATATACAGAAATACTTTATATATTAATATAATATAAGAGTCTCCAGAGGGACTTTGAAGGCTGTTCCAAAACTGTGCTTATTATACATGTACGACCTACTTTGGGTTTAGAAGTTTGTGAGAAGTCATTGAATATCTTATTCGGTTTTGATTCTCTGGTTACTGACAAGTCCTGGTGCAGGTGCTAATGGCCAGATTAGAAGAGTTCTGGGCTCTTGTCAAAGTCGTATTCGTTTTTTTTTTTTCGGTGTTTTTAATAGTCCACATGGTGTTCTTTGTTGAAGGGAAGTCTAAAAACTTCTGGGTTGGACCGCATATGGTACTTTTAAGAGCCTCTCGAGAGAACAAGCCTTATCTAGATTTTTTTGGTCCGTCCTGTCACGCCCAGGGCATGCACAAACACGTGAGGGCACCAACCCCCATCACTTTTGTAATGGTCCTTCTTCCTTATCACAAGTCTGCTACTCATAACATTATGTGGTGTCATGGAGTAATGTACTCTTACATGAGAGAGAAAGCGTCTTTTGTTTTAATTTTATATTGAAACCTGAGTCAACAGGTGTAAAGTGTATTAACACTAGCTTTACACCTGTAAAATATCAGCAACTATCTGTGATAGAAGTGGCTGGCGTAAAGACAGCTTGACTTGCTTGAATCTCTTCCTTGTATTTGGATAGAACTAGTTCTTTGATCTCGAACGGGTAAAGGGGCCCATGCAGGTTATTTTTTTTCACGATATACACCTTATAATTATAATTGATGTCCATCGCAATCCCTGCTTCCTAAAGTTAGAGCCTAGTGCACCACTGGAGTCCAATGGACTCCGAAAAATTTAAAAATTCATACTGCTAGTTTTGCCGCTGTTAATTTATCATATACCATTGTCTGGTCTTGCAAATAAATAATAAGAGATACTTTATACATTTCAATATATACAGAAATACTTTATATATTAATATAATATAAGAGTCTCCAGAGCGACTTTGAAGGCTGTTCCAAAAATGTGCTTATTATACATGTACGACCTACTTTGGGTTTAGAAGTTTGTGAGAAGTCATTGAATATCTTATTCGGTTTTGATTTATCTGGTGTACTGACTAGTCCTGGTGCAGGTGCCAATGGCCAGATTAAAAGAGTTCTGGGCTCTTGTCAAAGTCGTATTCGTTTTTTATTTTTCGGTGTATTGAATAGTCCACATGGTGTTCTTTGTTAAAGGGAAGTCTCAAAACTTCTGCGTTGGACCGCATATGGTACTTCTAAGAGCCTCTCGAGAGAACCAGCCTTATCTAGATTTTTTTGGTCCGTCCTGTCACGCCCAGGGCATGCACAAACACGTGTGGGCCGCACCCACCATCACTTTTGTAATGGTCCCTCTTCCTTATCACAAGTCTGGTACTCTTAACATTATGTGGTGTCATGGAGTAATGTACTCTTACATGAGAGAGAAAGCGTCTTTTGTTTTAATTTTATATTGAAACCTGTGTCAACAGGTGTAAAGTGTATTAACACTAGCTTTACACCTATAAAATATCAACAACTATCTGTGATAGAAGTGGCTGGCGTAATAACAGCTTGGCTTGCTTGAATCTCTGCCTTGTATTTGGCTAGAACTAGTTTTTTGATCTCGAACGGGTAAAGGGGCCCATGCAGGTTTTTTTTTTTTTCACGCTATACACCTTATAATTATAATTGATGTCCATCGCAATCCCTGTTTCCTAAAGTTAGAGCCTAGTGCACCACTGGATTTCAATGGACTCCGAGAAATTTAAAAATTCATACTGCTAGTTTTGCCGCTGTTAATTTAACATATACCATTGTCTGGTCTTGCAAATAAATAATAAGAGATACTTTATACATTTCAATATATACAGAAATACTTTGTATATTAATATAATATAAGAGTCTCCAGAGGGACTTTGAAGGCTGTTCCAAAAATGTGCTTATTATACATGTACGACCTACTTTGGGTTTAGAAGTTTGTGAGAAGTCATTGAATATCTTATTCGGTTTTGATTCTCTGGTGTACTGACTAGTCCTGGTTCAGGTGCCAATGGCCAGATTAGAAGAGTTCTGGGCTCTTGTCAAAGTCGTATTAGTTTTTTTATTTTTCAGTGTATTGAATAGTCCACATGGTGTTCTTTGTTGAAGGGAAGTCTTAAAACTTCTGGGTTGGACCGCATATGGTACTTCTAAGAGCCTCTCGAGAGAACAAGCCTTATCTAGATTTTTTTGGTCCGTCCTGTAACGCCCAGGGCATGCACAAACACGTGAGGGCACCAACCCCCATCACTTTTGTAATGGTCCTTCTTCCTTATCACAAGTCTGCTACTCATAACATTATGTGGTGTCATGGAGTAATGTACTCTTACATGAGAGAGAAAGCGTCTTTTGTTTTAATTTTATATTGAAACCTGAGTCAACAGGTGTAAAGTGTATTAACACTAGCTTTACACCTGTAAAATATCAGCAACTATCTGTGATAGAAGTGGCTGGCGTAAAGACAGCTTGACTTGCTTGAATCTCTTCCTTGTATTTGGATAGAACTAGTTCTTTGATCTCGAACGGGTAAAGGGGCCCATGCAGGTTATTTTTTTTCACGATATACACCTTATAATTATAATTGATGTCCATCGCAATCCCTGCTTCCTAAAGTTAGAGCCTAGTGCACCACTGGAGTCCAATGGACTCCGAAAAATTTAAAAATTCATACTGCTAGTTTTGCCGCTGTTAATTTATCATATACCATTGTCTGGTCTTGCAAATAAATAATAAGAGATACTTTATACATTTCAATATATACAGAAATACTTTATATATTAATATAATATAAGAGTCTCCAGAGCGACTTTGAAGGCTGTTCCAAAAATGTGCTTATTATACATGTACGACCTACTTTGGGTTTAGAAGTTTGTGAGAAGTCATTGAATATCTTATTCGGTTTTGATTTATCTGGTGTACTGACTAGTCCTGGTGCAGGTGCCAATGGCCAGATTAAAAGAGTTCTGGGCTCTTGTCAAAGTCGTATTCGTTTTTTATTTTTCGGTGTATTGAATAGTCCACATGGTGTTCTTTGTTAAAGGGAAGTCTCAAAACTTCTGCGTTGGACCGCATATGGTACTTCTAAGAGCCTCTCGAGAGAACCAGCCTTATCTAGATTTTTTTGGTCCGTCCTGTCACGCCCAGGGCATGCACAAACACGTGTGGGCCGCACCCACCATCACTTTTGTAATGGTCCCTCTTCCTTATCACAAGTCTGGTACTCTTAACATTATGTGGTGTCATGGAGTAATGTACTCTTACATGAGAGAGAAAGCGTCTTTTGTTTTAATTTTATATTGAAACCTGTGTCAACAGGTGTAAAGTGTATTAACACTAGCTTTACACCTATAAAATATCAACAACTATCTGTGATAGAAGTGGCTGGCGTAATAACAGCTTGGCTTGCTTGAATCTCTGCCTTGTATTTGGCTAGAACTAGTTTTTTGATCTCGAACGGGTAAAGGGGCCCATGCAGGTTTTTTTTTTTTTCACGCTATACACCTTATAATTATAATTGATGTCCATCGCAATCCCTGTTTCCTAAAGTTAGAGCCTAGTGCACCACTGGATTTCAATGGACTCCGAGAAATTTAAAAATTCATACTGCTAGTTTTGCCGCTGTTAATTTAACATATACCATTGTCTGGTCTTGCAAATAAATAATAAGAGATACTTTATACATTTCAATATATACAGAAATACTTTGTATATTAATATAATATAAGAGTCTCCAGAGGGACTTTGAAGGCTGTTCCAAAAATGTGCTTATTATACATGTACGACCTACTTTGGGTTTAGAAGTTTGTGAGAAGTCATTGAATATCTTATTCGGTTTTGATTCTCTGGTGTACTGACTAGTCCTGGTTCAGGTGCCAATGGCCAGATTAGAAGAGTTCTGGGCTCTTGTCAAAGTCGTATTAGTTTTTTTATTTTTCAGTGTATTGAATAGTCCACATGGTGTTCTTTGTTGAAGGGAAGTCTTAAAACTTCTGGGTTGGACCGCATATGGTACTTCTAAGAGCCTCTCGAGAGAACAAGCCTTATCTAGATTTTTTTGGTCCGTCCTGTCACGCCCAGGGCATGCACAAACACGTGAGGGCACCAACCCCCATCACTTTTGTAATGGTCCTTCTTCCTTATCACAAGTCTGCTACTCATAACATTATGTGGTGTCATGGAGTAATGTACTCTTACATGAGAGAGAAAGCGTCTTTTGTTTTAATTTTATATTGAAACCTGAGTCAACAGGTGTAAAGTGTATTAACACTAGCTTTACACCTGTAAAATATCAGCAACTATCTGTGATAGAAGTGGCTGGTGTAAAGACAGCTTGGCTTGCTTGAACCTCTGCCTTGTATTTGGATAGAACTAGTTCTTTGATCGGGTAAAGGGGCCCATGCAGGCTATTTTTTTTCACGATATACACCTTATAATTATAATTGATGTCCACCGCAATCCCTGCTTCCTAAAGTTAGAGCCTAGTGCACCACTGGAGTCCAATGGACACCGAGAAATTTAAAAATGCATACTGCTAGTTTTGCCGCTGTTAATTTATCATATACCATTGTCTGGTCTCGCAAATAAATAATAAGAGATACATTATATATTTCAATATATACAGAAATACTTTATATATTAATATAATATAAGAGTCTCCAGAGGGACTTTGAAGGCTGTTCCAAAACTGTGCTTATTATACATGTACGACCTAATTTGGGTTTAGAAGTTTGTGAGAAGTCATTGAATATCTTATTCGGTTTTGATTCTCTGGTTACTGACAAGTCCTGGTGCAGGTGCTAATGGCCAGATTAGAAGAGTTCTGGGCTCTTGTCAAAGTCGTATTCGTTTTTTTTTTTTTCGGTGTTTTGAATAGTCCACATGGTGTTCTTTGTTGAAGGGAAGTCTCAAAACTTCTGGGTTGGACCGCATATGGTACTTTTAAGAGCCTCTCGAGAGAACAAGCCTTATCTAGATTTTTTTGGTCCGTCCTGTCACGCCCAGGGCATGCACAAACACGTGAGGGAACCAACCCCCATCACTTTTGTAATGGTCCTTCTTCCTTATCACAAGTCTGCCACTCATAACATTATGTGGTGTCATGGAGTAATGTACTCTTACATGAGAGAGAAAGCGTCTTTTGTTTTAATTTTATATTGAAACCTGAGTCAACAGGTGTAAAGTGTATTAACACTAGCTTTACACCTGTAAAATATCAGCAACTATCTGTGATAGAAGTGGCTGGCGTAAAGACAGCTTGGCTTGCTTGAATCTCTGCCTTGTATTTGGATAGAACTAGTTCTTTGATCTCGAACGGGTAAAGGGGCCCATGCAGGTTATTTTTTTTCACGATATACACCTTATAATTATAATTGATGTCCATCGCAATCCCTGCTTCCTAAAGTTAGAGCCTAGTGCACCACTGGAGTCCAATGGACTCCGAGAAATTTAAAAATTCATACTGCTAGTTTTGCCGCTGTTAATTTAACATATACCATTGTCTGGTCTTGCAAATAAATAATAAGAGATACTTTATACATTTCAATATATACAGAAATACTTTATATATTAATATAATATAAGAGTCTCCAGAGCGACTTTGAAGGCTGTTCCAAAAATGTGCTTATTATACATGTACGACCTACTTTGGGTTTAGAAGTTTGTGAGAAGTCATTGAATATCTTATTCGGTTTTGATTTATCTGGTGTACTGACTAGTCCTGGTGCAGGTGCCAATGGCCAGATTAAAAGAGTTCTGGGCTCTTGTCAAAGTCGTATTCGTTTTTTATTTTTCGGTGTATTGAATAGTCCACATGGTGTTCTTTGTTAAAGGGAAGTCTCAAAACTTCTGCGTTGGACCGCATATGGTACTTCTAAGAGCCTCTCGAGAGAACCAGCCTTATCTAGATTTTTTTGGTCCGTCCTGTCACGCCCAGGGCATGCACAAACACGTGTGGGCCGCACCCACCATCACTTTTGTAATGGTCCCTCTTCCTTATCACAAGTCTGGTACTCTTAACATTATGTGGTGTCATGGAGTAATGTACTCTTACATGAGAGAGAAAGCGTCTTTTGTTTTAATTTTATATTGAAACCTGTGTCAACAGGTGTAAAGTGTATTGACACTAGCTTTACACCTATAAAATATCAACAACTATCTGTGATAGAAGTGGCTGGCGTAATGACAGCTTGGGTTGCTTGAATCTGCCTTGTATTTGGCTAGAACTAGTTCTTTGATCTCGAACGGGTAAAGGGGCCCATGCAGGTTATTTTTTTTCACAATATACACCTTATAATTATAATTGATGTCCATCGCAATCCCTGCTTCCTAAAGTTAGAGCCTAGTGCACCACTGGAGTCCAATGGACTCCGAGAAATTTAAAAATGCATACTGCTAGTTTTGCCGCTGTTAATTTATCATATACCATTGTCTGGTCTCGCAAATAAATAATAAGAGATACATTATATATTTCAATATATACAGAAATACTTTATATATTAATATAATATAAGAGTCTCCAGAGGGACTTTGAAGGCTGTTCCAAAACTGTGCTTATTATACATGTACGACCTACTTTGGGTTTAGAAGTTTGTGAGAAGTCATTGAATATCTTATTCGGTTTTGATTCTCTGGTTACTGACAAGTCCTGGTGCAGGTGCTAATGGCCAGATTAGAAGAGTTCTGGGCTCTTGTCAAAGTCGTATTCGTTTTTTTTTTTCGGTGTTTTGAAAAGTCCACATGGTGTTCTTTGTTGAAGGGAAGTCTCAAAACTTCTGGGTTGGACCGCATGTGGTACTTCTAAGAGCCTCTCGAGAGAACAAGCCTTATCTAGATTTTTTTGGTCCGTCCTGTCACGCCCAGGTCATGCACAAACACGTGAGGGCACCAACCCCCATAACTTTTGTAATGGTCCTTCTTCCTTATCACAAGTCTGCTACTCATAACATTATGTGGTGTCATGGAGTAATGTACTCTTACATGAGAGAGAAAGCGTCTTTTGTTTTAATTTTATATTGAAACCTGAGTCAACAGGTGTAAAGTGTATTAACACTAGCTTTACACCTGTAAAATATCAGCAACTATCTGTGATAGAAGTGGCTGGCGTAAAGACAGCTTGGCTTGCTTGAATCTCTGCCTTGTATTTGGATAGAACTAGTTCTTTGATCTCGAACGGGTAAAGGGGCCCATGCAGGTTATTTTTTTTCACGATATACACCTTATAATTATAATTGATGTCCATCGCAATCCCTGCTTCCTAAAGTTAGAGCCTAGTGCACCACTGGAGTCCAATGGACTCCGAGAAATTTAAAAATTCATACTGCTAGTTTTGCCGCTGTTAATTTATCATATACCATTGTCTGGTCTTGCAAATAAATAATAAGAGATACTTTATACATTTCAATATATACAGAAATACTTTATATATTAATATAATATAAGAGTCTCCAGAGCGACTTTGAAGGCTGTTCCAAAAATGTGCTTATTATACATGTACGACCTACTTTGGGTTTAGAAGTTTGTGAGAAGTCATTGAATATCTTATTCGGTTTTGATTTATCTGGTGTACTGACTAGTCCTGGTGCAGGTGCCAATGGCCAGATTAAAAGAGTTCTGGGCTCTTGTCAAAGTCGTATTCGTTTTTTATTTTTCGGTGTATTGAATAGTCCACATGGTGTTCTTTGTTAAAGGGAAGTCTCAAAACTTCTGCGTTGGACCGCATATGGTACTTCTAAGAGCCTCTCGAGAGAACCAGCCTTATCTAGATTTTTTTGGTCCGTCCTGTCACGCCCAGGGCATGCACAAACACGTGTGGGCCGCACCCACCATCACTTTTGTAATGGTCCCTCTTCCTTATCACAAGTCTGGTACTCTTAACATTATGTGGTGTCATGGAGTAATGTACTCTTACATGAGAGAGAAAGCGTCTTTTGTTTTAATTTTATATTGAAACCTGTGTCAACAGGTGTAAAGTGTATTAACACTAGCTTTACACCTATAAAATATCAACAACTATCTGTGATAGAAGTGGCTGGCGTAATGACAGCTTGGCTTGCTTGAATCTCTGCCTTGTATTTGGCTAGAACTAGTTCTTTGATCTCGAACGGGTAAAGGGGCCCATGCAGGGTTTTTTTTTTTTTTCACGCTATACACCTTATAATTATAATTGATGTCCATCGCAATCCCTGTTTCCTAAAGTTAGAGCCTAGTGCACCACTGGATTTCAATGGACTCCGAGAAATTTAAAAATTCATACTGCTAGTTTTGCCGCTGTTAATTTAACATATACCATTGTCTGGTCTTGCAAATAAATAATAAGAGATACTTTATACATTTCAATATATACAGAAATACTTTGTATATTAATATAATATTAGAGTCTCCAGAGGGACTTTGAAGGCTGTTCCAAAAATGTGCTTATTATACATGTACGACCTACTTTGGGTTTAGAAGTTTGTGAGAAGTCATTGAATATCTTATTCGGTTTTGATTCTCTGGTGTACTGACTAGTCCTGGTTCAGGTGCCAATGGCCAGATTAGAAGAGTTCTGGGCTCTTGTCAAAGTCGTATTAGTTTTTTTATTTTTCGGTGTATTGAATAGTCCACATGGTGTTCTTTGTTGAAGGGAAGTCTTAAAACTTCTGGGTTGGACCGCATATGGTACTTCTAAGAGCCTCTCGAGAGAACAAGCCTTATCTAGATTTTTTTGGTCCGTCCTGTCACGCCCAGGGCATGCACAAACACGTGTGGGCCTCACCCCCCATCACTTTTGTAATGGTCCCTCCTCCTTATCACAAGTCTGCTACTCATAACATTATGTGGTGTCATGGAGTAATGTACTATTACATGAGAGAGAAAGCGTCTTTTGTTTTAATTTTATATTGAAACCTGAGTCAACAGGTGTAAAGTGTATTAACACTAGCTTTACACCTGTAAAATATCAGCAACTATCTGTGATAGAAGTGGCTGGTGTAAAAACAGCTTGGCTTGCTTGAACCTCTGCCTTGTATTTGGATAGAACTAGTTCTTTGATCTCGAACGGGTAAAGGGGCCCATGCAGGCTATTTTTTTTCACGATATACACCTTATAATTATAATTGATGTCCACCGCAATCCCTGCTTCCTAAAGTTAGAGCCTAGTGCACCACTGGAGTCCAATGGACACCGAGAAATTTAAAAATGCATACTGCTAGTTTTGCCGCTGTTAATTTATCATATACCATTGTCTGGTCTCGCAAATAAATAATAATAGATACATTATATATTTCAATATATACAGAAATACTTTATATATTAATATAATATAAGAGTCTCCAGAGGGACTTTGAAGGCTGTTCCAAAACTGTGCTTATTATACATGTACGACCTACTTTGGGTTTAGAAGTTTGTGAGAAGTCATTGAATATCTTATTCGGTTTTGATTCTCTGGTTACTGACAAGTCCTGGTGCAGGTGCTAATGGCCAGATTAGAAGAGTTCTGGGCTCTTGTCAAAGTCGTATTCGTTTTTTTTTTTTCGGTGTTTTGAATAGTCCACATGGTGTTCTTTGTTGAAGGGAAGTCTCAAAACTTCTGGGTTGGACCGCATATGGTACTTTTAAGAGCCTCTCGAGAGAACAAGCCTTATCTAGATTTTTTTGTTCCGTCCTGTCACGCCCAGGGCATGCACAAACACGTGAGGGCACCAACCCCCATCACTTTTGTAATGGTCCTTCTTCCTTATCACAAGTCTGCTACTCATAACATTATGTGGTGTCATGGAGTAATGTACTCTTACATGAGAGAGAAAGCGTCTTTTGTTTTAATTTTATATTGAAACCTGAGTCAACAGGTGTAAAGTGTATTAACACTAGCTTTACACCTGTAAAATATCAGCAACTATCTGTGATAGAAGTGGCTGGCGTAAAGACAGCTTGGCTTGCTTGAATCTCTGCCTTGTATTTGGATAGAACTAGTTCTTTGATCTCGAACGGGTAAAGGGGCCCATGCAGGTTATTTTTTTTCACGATATACACCTTATAATTATAATTGATGTCCATCGCAATCCCTGCTTCCTAAAGTTAGAGCCTAGTGCACCACTGGAGTCCAATGGACTCCGAGAAATTTAAAAATTCATACTGCTAGTTTTGCCGCTGTTAATTTAACATATACCATTGTCTGGTCTTGCAAATAAATAATAAGAGATACTTTATACATTTCAATATATACAGAAATACTTTATATATTAATATAATATAAGAGTCTCCAGAGCGACTTTGAAGGCTGTTCCAAAAATGTGCTTATTATACATGTACGACCTACTTTGGGTTTAGAAGTTTGTGAGAAGTCATTGAATATCTTATTCGGTTTTGATTTATCTGGTGTACTGACTAGTCCTGGTGCAGGTGCCAATGGCCAGATTAAAAGAGTTCTGGGCTCTTGTCAAAGTCGTATTCGTTTTTTATTTTTCGGTGTATTGAATAGTCCACATGGTGTTCTTTGTTAAAGGGAAGTCTCAAAACTTCTGCGTTGGACCGCATATGGTACTTCTAAGAGCCTCTCGAGAGAACCAGCCTTATCTAGATTTTTTTGGTCCGTCCTGTCACGCCCAGGGCATGCACAAACACGTGTGGGCCGCACCCACCATCACTTTTGTAATGGTCCCTCTTCCTTATCACAAGTCTGGTACTCTTAACATTATGTGGTGTCATGGAGTAATGTACTCTTACATGAGAGAGAAAGCGTCTTTTGTTTTAATTTTATATTGAAACCTGTGTCAACAGGTGTAAAGTGTATTGACACTAGCTTTACACCTATAAAATATCAACAACTATCTGTGATAGAAGTGGCTGGCGTAATGACAGCTTGGCTTGCTTGAATCTGCCTTGTATTTGGCTAGAACTAGTTCTTTGATCTCGAACGGGTAAAGGGGCCCATGCAGGTTATTTTTTTTCACAATATACACCTTATAATTATAATTGATGTCCATCGCAATCCCTGCTTCCTAAAGTTAGAGCCTAGTGCACCACTGGAGTCCAATGGACTCCGAGAAATTTAAAAATGCATACTGCTAGTTTTGCCGCTGTTAATTTATCATATACCATTGTCTGGTCTCGCAAATAAATAATAAGAGATACATTATATATTTCAATATATACAGAAATACTTTATATATTAATATAATATAAGAGTCTCCAGAGGGACTTTGAAGGCTGTTCCAAAACTGTGCTTATTATACATGTACGACCTACTTTGGGTTTAGAAGTTTGTGAGAAGTCATTGAATATCTTATTCGGTTTTGATTCTCTGGTTACTGACAAGTCCTGGTGCAGGTGCTAATGGCCAGATTAGAAGAGTTCTGGGCTCTTGTCAAAGTCGTATTCGTTTTTTTTTTTCGGTGTTTTGAATAGTCCACATGGTGTTCTTTGTTGAAGGGAAGTCTCAAAACTTCTGGGTTGGACCGCATGTGGTACTTCTAAGAGCCTCTCGAGAGAACAAGCCTTATCTAGATTTTTTTGGTCCGTCCTGTCACGCCCAGGACATGCACAAACACGTGTGGGCACCAACCCCTATCACTTTTGTAATGGTCCTTCTTCCCTATCACAAGTCTGCTTCTCATAACATTATGTGGTGTCATAGAGTAATGTACTCTAACATGAGAGAGAAAGCGTCTTTTGTTTTAATTTTATATTGAAACCTGAGTCAACAGGTGTAAAGTGTATTAACACTAGCTTTACACCTGTAAAATATCAGCAACTATCTGTGATAGAAGTGGCTGGCGTAAAGAAAGCTTGGCTTGCTTGAATCTCTGCCTTGTATTTGGATAGAAGTAGTTCTTTGATCTCGAACGGGTAAAGGGGCCCATGCAGGTTATTTTTTTTTCACGGTATACACCTTATAATTATAATTGATGTCCATCGCAATCCCTGCTTCCTAAAGTTAGAGCCTAGTGCACCACTGGATTTCAATGGACTCCTAGAAATTTTAAAATGCATACTGCTAGTTTTGCCGCTGTTAATTTAACGTATACCATTGTCTGGTCTTGCAAATAAATAATAAGAGATACTTTATAAATTTCAATATATACAGAAATACTTTATATATAAATATAATATAAGAGTCGCCAGAGGGACTTTGAAGGCTTTTCCAAAAATGTGCTTATTATACATGTACGACCTACTTTGGGTTTAGAAGTTTGTGAGAAGTCATTGAATATCTTATTCGGTTTTGATTTATCTGGTGTACTGACTAGTCCTGGTGCAGGTGCCAATGGCCAGATTAGAAGAATTCTGGGCTCTTGTCAAAGTCGTATTCGTTTTTTTTTCTGTGTTTTGAATAGTCCACATGGTGTTCTTTGTTAAAGGGAAGTCTCAAAACTTCTGGGTTGGACCGCATGTGGTACTTCTTAAGAGCCTCTCGAGAGAACAAGCCTTATCTAGATTTTTTTGGTCCGTCCTGTCACGCCCAGGGCATGCACAAACACGTGTGGGCACCAACCCCTATCACTTTTGTAATGGTCCTTCTTCCCTATCACAAGTCTGCTACTCATAACATTATGTGGTGTCATGGAGTAATGTACTCTAACATGAGAGAGAAAGCGTCTTTTGTTTAAATTTTATATTGAAACCTGTGTCAACAGGTGTAAAGTGTATTAACACTAGCTTTACACCTGTAAAATATCAGCAACTATCTGTGATAGAAGTGGCTGGCGTAATGACAGCTTGGCTTGCTTGAATCTCTGCCTTGTATTTGGCTAGAACTAGTTCTTCGATCTCGAACGGGTAAAGGGGCCCATGCAGGTTATTTCTTTTCACGATATACACCTTATAATTATAATTGATGTCCATCGCAATCCCTCCTTCCTGAAGATAGAGCCTAGTGCACCACTGGAGTCCAATGGACTCCGTGAAATTTAAAAATGCATACCGCTAGTTTTGCCGCTGTTAATTTATCATATACCATTGTCTGGTCTCGCAAATAAATAATAAGAGATACATTATATATTTCAATATATACAGAAATACTTTATATGTTGATATAATATAAGAGTCTCCAGAGGGACTTTGAAGGCTGTTCCAAAACTGTGCTTATTTCACATGTACGACCTACTTTGGGTTTAGAAGTTTGTGAGAAGTCATTGAATATCTTATTCGGTTTTGATTCTCTGGTTACTGACAAGTCCTGGTGCAGGTGCCAATGGCCAGATTAGAAGAATTCTGGGCTCTTGTCAAAGTCGTATTCGTTTTTTATTTTTCGGTGTATTGAATAGTCCACATAGTGTTCTTTGTTGAAGGGAAGTCTCAAAACTTCTGGGTTGGACCGCATATGGTACTTTTAAGAGCCTCTCGAGAGAACAAGCCTTATCTAGATTTTTTTGGTCCGTCCTGTCACGCCCAGGGCATGCACAAACACGTGAGGGCACCAACCCCCATCACTTTTGTAATGGTCCTTCTTCCTTATCACAAGTCTGCTACTCATAACATTATGTGGTGTCATGGAGTAATGTACTCTTACATGAGAGAGAAAGCGTCTTTTGTTTTAATTTTATATTGAAACCTGAGTCAACAGGTGTAAAGTGTATTAACACTAGCTTTACACCTGTAAAATATCAGCAACTATCTGTGATAGAAGTGGCTGGCGTAAAGACAGCTTGGCTTGCTTGAATCTCTGCGTTGTATTTGGATAGAACTAGTTCTTTGATCTCGAACGGGTAAAGGGGCCCATGCAGGTTATTTTTTTTCACGATATACACCTTATAATTATAATTGATGTCCATCGCATACCCTGCTTCCTAAAGTTAGAGCCTAGTGCACCACTGGAGTCCAATGGACTCCGAGAAATTTAAAAATTCATACTGCTAGTTTTGCCGCTGTTAATTTAACATATACCATTGTCTGGTCTTGCAAATAAATAATAAGAGATACTTTATACATTTCAATATATACAGAAATACTTTATATATTAATATAATATAAGAGTCTCCAGAGGGACTTTGAAGGCTGTTCCAAAAATGTGCTTATTATACATGTACGACCTACTTTGGGTTTAGAAGTTTGTGAGAAGTCATTGAATATCTTATTCGGTTTTGATTTATCTGGTGTACTGACTAGTCCTGGTGCAGGTGCCAATGGCCAGATTAGAAGAGTTCTGGGCTCTTGTCAAAGTCGTATTTGTTTTTTATTTTTCGGTGTATTGAATAGTCCACATGGTGTTCTTTGTTAAAGGGAAGTCTCAAAACTTCTGGGTTGGACCGCATATGGTACTTCTAAGAGCCTCTCGAGAGAACAAGCCTTATCTAGATTTTTTTGGTCCGTCCTGTCACGCCCAGGGCATGCACAAACACGTGTGGGCCTCACCCCCCATCACTTTTGTAATGGTCCCTCTTCCTTATCACAAGTCTGCTACTCATAACATTATGTGGTGTCATGGAGTAATGTACTATTACATGAGAGAGAAAGCGTCTTTTGTTTTAATTTTATATTGAAACCTGAGTCAACAGGTGTAAAGTGTATTAACACTAGCTTTACACCTGTAAAATATCAGCAACTATCTGTGATAGAAGTGGCTGGTGTAAAGACAGCTTGGCTTGCTTGAACCTCTGCCTTGTATTTGGATAGAACTAGTTCTTTGATCTCGAACGGGTAAAGGGGCCCATGCAGGCTATTTTTTTTCACGATATACACCTTATAATTATAATTGATGTCCACCGCAATCCCTGCTTCCTAAAGTTAGAGCCTAGTGCACCACTGGAGTCCAATGGACACCGAGAAATTTAAAAATGCATACCGCTAGTTTTGCCGCTGTTAATTTATCATATACCATTGTCTGGTCTCGCAAATAAATAATAAGAGATACATTATATATTTCAATATATACAGAAATACTTTATATATTAATATAATATAAGAGTCTCCAGAGGGACTTTGAAGGCTGTTCCAAAACTGTGCTTATTATACATGTACGACCTACTTTGGGTTTAGAAGTTTGTGAGAAGTCATTGAATATCTTATTCGGTTTTGATTCTCTGGTTACTGACAAGTCCAGGTGCAGGTGCTAATGGCCAGATTAGAAGAGTTCTGGGCTCTTGTCAAAGTCGTATTCGTTTTTTTTTTTTCGGTGTTTTGAATAGTCCACATGGTGTTCTTTGTTGAAGGGAAGTCTCAAAACTTCTGCGTTGGACCGCATATGGTACTTCTAAGAGCCTCTCGAGAGAACAAGCCTTATCTAGATTTTTTTGGTCCGTCCTGTCACGCCCAGGGCATGCACAAACACGTGAGGGCACCAACCCCCATCACTTTTGTAATGGTCCTTCTTCCTTATAACAAGTCTGCTACTCATAACATTATGTGGTGTCATGGAGTAATGTACTCTTACATGAGAGAGAAAGCGTCTTTTGTTTTAATTTTATATTGAAACCTGAGTCAACAGGTGTAAAGTGTATTAACACTAGCTTTACACCTGTAAAATATCAGCAACTATCTGTGATAGAAGTGGCTGGCGTAAAGACAGCTTGGCTTGCTTGAATCTCTGCCTTGTATTTGGATAGAACTAGTTCTTTGATCTCGAACGGGTAAAGGGGCCCATGCAGGTTATTTTTTTTCGCGATATACACCTTATAATTATAATTGATGTCCATCGCAATCCCTGCTTCCTAAAGTTAGAGCCTAGTGCACCACTGGAGTCCAATGGACTCCGAGAAATTTAAAAATTCATACTGCGAGTTTTGCCGCTGTTAATTTAACATATACCATTGTCTGGTCTTGCAAATAAATAATAAGAGATACTTTATACATTTCAATATATACAGAAATACTTTATATATTAATATATTATAAGAGTCTCCAGAGCGACTTTGAAGGCTGTTCCAAAAATGTGCTTATTATACATGTACGACCTACTTTGGGTTTAGAAGTTTGTGAGAAGTCATTGAATATCTTATTCGGTTTTGATTTATCTGGTGTACTGACTAGTCCTGGTGCAGGTGCCAATGGCCAGATTAAAAGAGTTCTGGGCTCTTGTCAAAGTCGTATTCGTTTTTTATTTTTCGGTGTATTGAATAGTCCACATGGTGTTCTTTGTTAAAGGGAAATCTCAAAACTTCTGCGTTGGACCGCATATGGTACTTCTAAGAGCCTCTCGAGAGAACCAGCCTTATCTAGATTTTTTTGGTCCGTCCTGTCACGCCCAGGGCATGCACAAACACGTGTGGGCCGCACCCACCATCACTTTTGTAATGGTCCCTCTTCCTTATCACAAGTCTGATACTCTTAACATTATGTGGTGTCATGGAGTAATGTACTCTTACATGAGAGAGAAAGCGTCTTTTGTTTTAATTTTATATTGAAACCTGTGTCAACAGGTGTAAAGTGTATTGACACTAGCTTTACACCTATAAAATATCAACAACTATCTGTGATAGAAGTGGCTGGCGTAATGACAGCTTGGCTTGCTTGAATCTGCCTTGTATTTGGCTAGAACTAGTTCTTTGATCTCGAACGGGTAAAGGGGCCCATGCAGGTTATTTTTTTTCACAATATACACCTTATAATTATAATTGATGTCCATCGCAATCCCTGCTTCCTAAAGTTAGAGCCTAGTGCACCACTGGAGTCCAATGGACTCCGAGAAATTTAAAAATGCATACTGCTAGTTTTGCCGCTGTTAATTTATCATATACCATTGTCTGGTCTCGCAAATAAATAATAAGAGATACATTATATATTTCAATATATACAGAAATACTTTATATATTAATATAATATAAGAGTCTCCAGAGGGACTTTGAAGGCTGTTCCAAAACTGTGCTTATTATACATGTACGACCTACTTTGGGTTTAGAAGTTTGTGAGAAGTCATTGAATATCTTATTCGGTTTTGATTCTCTGGTTACTGACAAGTCCTGGTGCAGGTGCTAATGGCCAGATTAGAAGAGTTCTGGGCTCTTGTCAAAGTCGTATTCGTTTTTTTTTTTCGGTGTTTTGAATAGTCCACATGGTGTTCTTTGTTGAAGGGAAGTCTCAAAACTTCTGGGTTGGACCGCATGTGGTACTTCTAAGAGCCTCTCGAGAGAACAAGCCTTATCTAGATTTTTTTGGTCCGTCCTGTCACGCCCAGGACATGCACAAACACGTGTGGGCACCAACCCCTATCACTTTTGTAATGGTCCTTCTTCCCTATCACAAGTCTGCTACTCATAACATTATGTGGTGTCATGGAGTAATGTACTCTAACATGAGAGAGAAAGCGTCTTTTGTTTTAATTTTATATTGAAACCTGAGTCAACAGGTGTAAAGTGTATTAACACTAGCTTTACACCTGTAAAATATCAGCAACTATCTGTGATAGAAGTGGCTGGCGTAAAGACAGCTTGGCTTGCTTGAATCTCTGCCTTGTATTTGGATAGAAGTAGTTCTTTGATCTCGAACGGGTAAAGGGGCCCATGCAGGTTATTTTTTTTCACGGTATACACCTTATAATTATAATTGATGTCCATCGCAATCCCTGCTTCCTAAAGTTAGAGCCTAGTGCACCACTGGATTTCAATGGACTCCGAGAAATTTTAAAATGCATACTGCTAGTTTTGCCGCTGTTAATTTAACGTATACCATTGTCTGGTCTTGCAAATAAATAATAAGAGATACTTTATAAATTTCAATATATACAGAAATACTTTATATATAAATATAATATAAGAGTCGCCAGAGGGACTTTGAAGGCTTTTCCAAAAATGTGCTTATTATACATGTACGACCTACTTTGGGTTTAGAAGTTTGTGAGAAGTCATTGAATATCTTATTCGGTTTTGATTTATCTGGTGTACTGACTAGTCCTGGTGCAGGTGCCAATGGCCAGATTAGAAGAATTCTGGGCTCTTGTCAAAGTCGTATTCGTTTTTTTTTTTCTGTGTTTTGAATAGAACACATGGTGTTCTTTGTTAAAGGGAAGTCTCAAAACTTCTGGGTTGGACCGCATGTGGTACTTCTTAAGAGCCTCTCGAGAGAACAAGCCTTATCTAGATTTTTTTGGTCCGTCCTGTCACGCCCAGGGCATGCACAAACACGTGTGGGCACCAACCCCTATCACTTTTGTAATGGTCCTTCTTCCCTATCACAAGTCTGCTACTCATAACATTATGTGGTGTCATGGAGTAATGTACTCTAACATGAGAGAGAAAGCGTCTTTTGTTTTAATTTTATATTGAAACCTGTGTCAACAGGTGTAAAGTGTATTAACACTAGCTTTACACCTGTAAAATATCAGCAACTATCTGTGATAGAAGTGGCTGGCGTAATGACAGCTTGGCTTGCTTGAATCTCTGCCTTGTATTTGGCTAGAACTAGTTCTTCGATCTCGAACGGGTAAAGGGGCCCATGCAGGTTATTTCTTTTCACGATATACACCTTATAATTATAATTGATGTCCATCGCAATCCCTCCTTCCTGAAGATAGAGCCTAGTGCACCACTGGAGTCCAATGGACTCCGTGAAATTTAAAAATGCATACCGCTAGTTTTGCCGCTGTTAATTTATCATATACCATTGTCTGGTCTTGCAAATAAATAATAAGAGATACTTTATACATTTCAATATATACAGAAATACTTTATATGTTAATATAATATAAGAGTCTCCAGAGGGACTTTGAAGGCTGTTCCAAAACTGTGCTTATTTCACATGTACGACCTACTTTGGGTTTAGAAGTTTGTGAGAAGTCATTGAATATCTTATTCGGTTTTGATTCTCTGGTTACTGACAAGTCCTGGTGCAGGTGCCAATGGCCAGATTAGAAGAATTCTGGGCTCTTGTCAAAGTCGTATTTGTTTTTTATTTTTCGGTGTATTGAATAGTCCACATAGTGTTCTTTGTTGAAGGGAAGTCTCAAAACTTCTGGGTTGGACCGCATATGGTACTTTTAAGAGCCTCTCGAGAGAACAAGCCTGATCTAGATTTTTTTGGTCCGTCCTGTCACGCCCAGGGCATGCACAAACACGTGAGGGCACCAACCCCCATCACTTTTGTAATGGTCCTTCTTCCTTATCACAAGTCTGCTACTCATAACATTATGTGGTGTCATGGAGTAATGTACTCTTACATGAGAGAGAAAGCGTCTTTTGTTTTAATTTTATATTGAAACCTGAGTCAACAGGTGTAAAGTGTATTAACACTAGCTTTACACCTGTAAAATATCAGCAACTATCTGTGATAGAAGTGGCTGGCGTAAAGACAGCTTGGCTTGCTTGAATCTCTGCGTTGTATTTGGATAGAACTAGTTCTTTGATCTCGAACGGGTAAAGGGGCCCATGCAGGTTATTTTTTTTCACGATATACACCTTATAATTATAATTGATGTCCATCGCAATCCCTGCTTCCTAAAGTTAGAGCCTAGTGCACCACTGGAGTCCAATGGACTCCGAGAAATTTAAAAATTCATACTGCTAGTTTTGCCGCTGTTAATTTAACATATACCATTGTCTGGTCTTGCAAATAAATAATAAGAGATACTTTATACATTTCAATATATACAGAAATACTTTATATATTAATATAATATAAGAGTCTCCAGAGGGACTTTGAAGGCTGTTCCAAAAATGTGCTTATTATACATGTACGACCTACTTTGGGTTTAGAAGTTTGTGAGAAGTCATTGAATATCTTATTCGATTTTGATTTATCTGGTGTACTGACTAGTCCTGGTGCAGGTGCCAATGGCCAGATTAGAAGAGTTCTGGGCTCTTGTCAAAGTCGTATTCGTTTTTTATTTTTCGGTGTATTGAATAGTCCACATGGTGTTCTTTGTTAAAGGGAAGTCTCAAAACTTCTGGGTTGGACCGCATATGGTACTTCTAAGAGCCTCTCGAGAGAACCAGCCTTATCTAGATTTTTTTGGTCCGTCCTGTCACGCCCAGGGCATGCACAAACACGTGTGGGCCGCACCCACCATCACTTTTGTAATGGTCCCTCTTCCTTATCACAAGTCTGGTACTCTTAACATTATGTGGTGTCATGGAGTAATGTACTCTTACATGAGAGAAAAAGCGTCTTTTGTTTTAATTTTATATTGAAACCTGTGTCAACAGGTGTAAAGTGTATTAACACTAGCTTTACACCTATAAAATATCAACAACTATCTGTGATAGAAGTGGCTGGCGTAATGACAGCTTGGCTTGCTTGAATCTGTCTTGTATTTGGCTAGAACTAGTTCTTTGATCTCGAACGGGTAAAGGGGCCCATGCAGGTTATTTTTTTTCACGATATACACCTTATAATTATAATTGATGTCCATCGCAATCCCTGCTTCCTAAAGTTAGAGCCTAGTGCACCACTGGAGTCTAATGGACTCCGAGAAATTTAAAAATGCATACTGCTAGTTTTGCCGCTGTTAATTTATCATATACCATTGTCTGGTCTCGCAAATAAATAATAAGAGATACATTATATATTTCAATATATACAGAAATACTTTATATATTAATATAATATAAGAGTCTCCAGAGGGACTTTGAAGGCTGTTCCAAAACTGTGCTTATTATACATGTACGACCTACTTTTGGTTTAGAAGTTTGTGAGAAGTCATTGAATATCTTATTCGGTTTTGATTCTCTGGTTACTGACAAGTCCTGGTGCAGGTGCTAATGGCCAGATTAGAAGAGTTCTGGGCTCTTGTCAAAGTCGTATTCGTTTTTTTTTTCTGTGTTTTGAATAGTCCACATGGTGTTCTTTGTTGAAGGGAAGTCTCAAAACTTCTGGGTTGGACCGCATGTGGTACTTCTAAGAGCCTCTCGAGAGAACAAGCCTTATCTAGATTTTTTTGGTCCGTCCTGTCACGCCCAGGGCATGCACAAACACGTGTGGGCACCAACCCCTATCACTTTTATAATGGTCCCTCTTCCTTATCACAAGTCTGGTACTCTTAACATTATGTGGTGTTATGGAGTAATGTACTCTTGCATGAGAGAAAAAGCGTCTTTTGTTTGAATTTTATATTGAAACCTGTGTCAACAGGTGTAAAGTGTATTAACACTAGCTTTACACCTGTAAAATATCAGCAACTATCTGTGATAGAAGTGGCCGGCGTAATGACAGCTTGGCTTGCTTGAATCTCTGCCTTCTTTTTGGATAGAACTAGTTCTTTGATCTCGAACGGGTAAAGGGGCCCATGCAGGTTATTTTTTTTCACGATATACACCTTATAATTATAATTGATGTCGATCGCAATCCCTGCTTCCTAAAGTTAGAGCCTAGTGCACCACTGGAGTCCAATGGACTCCGAGAAATTTAAAAATTCATACTGCTAGTTTTGCCGCTGTTAATTTAACATATACCATTGTCTGGTCTTGCAAATAAATAATAAGAGATACTTTATACATTTCAATATATACAGAAATACTTTATATATTAATATAATATAAGAGTCTCCAGAGGGACTTTGAAGGCTGTTCCAAAAATGTGCTTATTATACATGTACGACCTACTTTGGGTTTAGAAGTTTGTGAGAAGTCATTGAATATCTTATTCGGTTTTGATTTATCTGGTGTACTGACTAGTCCTGGTGCAGGTGCCAATGGCCAGATTAGAAGAGTTCTGGGCTCTTGTCAAAGTCGTATTCGTTTTTTATTTTTCGGTGTATTGAATAGTCCACATGGTGTTCTTTGTTAAAGGGAAGTCTCAAAACTTCTGGGTTGGACCGCATGTGGTACTTCTAAGAGCCTCTCGAGAGAACAAGCCTTATCTAGATTTTTTTGGTCCGTCCTGTCACGCCCAGGGCATGCACAAACACGTGTGGGCCTCACCCCCCATCACTTTTGTAATGGTCCCTCCTCCTTATCACAAGTCTGCTACTCATAACATTATGTGGTGTCATGGAGTAATGTACTCTTACATGAGAGAGAAAGCGTCTTTTGTTTTAATTTTATATTGAAACCTGAGTCAACAGGTGTAAAGTGTATTAACACTAGCTTTACACCTGTAAAATATCAGCAACTATCTGTGATAGAAGTGGCTGGCGTAATGACAGCTTGGCTTGCTTGAATCTCTGCCTTGTATTTGGATAGAACTAGTTCTTTGATCTCGAACGGGTAAAGGGGCCCATGCAGGTTATTTCTTTTCACGATATACACCTTATAATTATAATTGATGTCCATCGCAATCCCTCCTTCCTGAAGATAGAGCCTAGTGCACCACTGGAGTCCAATGGACTCCGTGAAATTTAAAAATGCATACCGCTAGTTTTGCCGCTGTTAATTTATCATATACCATTGTCTGGTCTCGCAAATAAATAATAAGAGATACATTATATATTTCAATATATACAGAAATACTTTATATGTTAATATAATATAAGAGTCTCCAGAGGGACTTTGAAGGCTGTTCCAAAACTGTGCTTATTATACATGTACGACCTACTTTGGGTTTAGAAGTTTGTGAGAAGTCATTGAATATCTTATTCGGTTTTGATTCTCTGGTTACTGACAAGTCCTGGTGCAGGTGCCAATGGCCAGATTAGAAGAATTCTGGGCTCTTGTCAAAGTCGTATTCGTTTTTTATTTTTCGGTGTATTGAATAGTCCACATAGTGTTCTTTGTTAAAGGGAAGTCTCAAAACTTCTGGGTTGGACCGCATATGGTACTTTTAAGAGCCTCTCGAGAGAACAAGCCTTATCTAGATTTTTTTGGTCCGTCCTGTCACGCCCAGGGCATGCACAAACACGTGAGGGCACCAACCCCCATCACTTTTGTAATGGTCCTTCTTCCTTATCACAAGTCTGCTACTCATAACATTATGTGGTGTCATGGAGTAATGTACTCTTACATGAGAGAGAAAGCGTCTTTTGTTTTAATTTTATATTGAAACCTGAGTCAACAGGTGTAAAGTGTATTAACACTAGCTTTACACCTGTAAAATATCAGCAACTATCTGTGATAGAAGTGGCTGGCGTAAAGACAGCTTGGCTTGCTTGAATCTCTGCGTTGTATTTGGATAGAACTAGTTCTTTGATCTCGAACGGGTAAAGGGGCCCATGCAGGTTATTTTTTTTCACGATATACACCTTATAATTATAATTGATGTCCATCGCAATCCCTGCTTCCTAAAGTTAGAGCCTAGTGCACCACTGGAGTCCAATGGACTCCGAGAAATTTAAAAATTCATACTGCTAGTTTTGCCGCTGTTAATTTAACATATACCATTGTCTGGTCTTGCAAATAAATAATAAGAGATACTTTATACATTTCAATATATACAGAAATACTTTATATATTAATATAATATAAGAGTCTCCAGAGGGACTTTGAAGGCTGTTCCAAAAATGTGCTTATTATACATGTACGACCTACTTTGGGTTTAGAAGTTTGTGAGAAGTCATTGAATATCTTATTCGGTTTTGATTTATCTGGTGTACTGACTAGTCCTGGTGCAGGTGCCAATGGCCAGATTAGAAGAGTTCTGGGCTCTTGTCAAAGTCGTATTCGTTTTTTATTTTTCGGTGTATTGAATAGTCCACATGGTGTTCTTTGTTAAAGGGAAGTCTCAAAACTTCTGGGTTGGACCGCATATGGTACTTCTAAGAGCCTCTCGAGAGAACCAGCCTTATCTAGATTTTTTTGGTCCGTCCTGTCACGCCCAGGGCATGCACAAACACGTGTGGGCCGCACCCACCATCACTTTTGTAATGGTCCCTCTTCCTTATCACAAGTCTGGTACTCTTAACATTATGTGGTGTCATGGAGTAATGTACTCTTACATGAGAGAAAAAGCGTCTTTTGTTTTAATTTTATATTGAAACCTGTGTCAACAGGTGTAAAGTGTATTAACACTAGCTTTACACCTATAAAATATCAACAACTATCTGTGATAGAAGTGGCTGGCGTAATGACAGCTTGGCTTGCTTGAATCTGTCTTGTATTTGGCTAGAACTAGTTCTTTGATCTCGAACGGGTAAAGGGGCCCATGCAGGTTATTTTTTTTCACGATATACACCTTATAATTATAATTGATGTCCATCGCAATCCCTGCTTCCTAAAGTTAGAGCCTAGTGCACCACTGGAGTCTAATGGACTCCGAGAAATTTAAAAATGCATACTGCTAGTTTTGCCGCTGTTAATTTATCATATACCATTGTCTGGTCTCGCAAATAAATAATAAGAGATACATTATATATTTCAATATATACAGAAATACTTTATATATTAATATAATATAAGAGTCTCCAGAGGGACTTTGAAGGCTGTTCCAAAACTGTGCTTATTATACATGTACGACCTACTTTTGGTTTAGAAGTTTGTGAGAAGTCATTAAAAATCTTATTCGGTTTTGATTCTCTGGTTACTGACAAGTCCTGGTGCAGGTGCTAATGGCCAGATTAGAAGAGTTCTGGGCTCTTGTCAAAGTCGTATTCGTTTTTTTTTTCTGTGTTTTGAATAGTCCACATGGTGTTCTTTGTTGAAGGGAAGTCTCAAAACTTCTGGGTTGGACCGCATGTGGTACTTCTAAGAGCCTCTCGAGAGAACCAGCCTTATCTAGATTTTTTTGGTCCGTACTGTCACGCCCAGGGCATGCACAAACACGTGTGAGCACCAACCCCTATCACTTTTGTAATGGTCCTTCTTCCCTATCACAAGTCTGCTACTCATAACATTATGTGGTGTCATGGAGTAATGTACTCTAACATGAGAGAGAAAGCGTCTTTTGTTTTAATTTTATATTGAAACCTGTGTCAACAGGTGTAAAGTGTATTAACACTAGCTTTACACCTGTAAAATATCAGCAACTATCTGTGATAGAAGTGGCTGGCGTAATGACAGCTTGGCTTGCTTGAATCTCTGCCTTGTATTTGGATAGAACTAGTTCTTTGATCTCGAACGGGTAAAGGGGCCCATGCAGGTTATTTTTTTTCACGATATACACATTATAATTATAATTGATGTCGATCGCAATCCCTGCTTCCTAAAGTTAGAGCCTAGTGCACCACTGGAGTCCAATGGACTCCGAGAAATTTAAAAATTCATACTGCTAGTTTTGCCGCTGTTAATTTAACATATACCATTGTCTGGTCTTGCAAATAAATAATAAGAGATACTTTATACATTTCAATATATACAGAAATACTTTATATATTAATATAATATAAGAGTCTCCAGAGGGACTTTGAAGGCTGTTCCAAAAATGTGCTTATTATACATGTACGACCTACTTTGGGTTTAGAAGTTTGTGAGAAGTCATTGAATATCTTATTCGGTTTTGATTTATCTGGTGTACTGACTAGTCCTGGTGCAGGTGCCAATGGCCAGATTAGAAGAGTTCTGGGCTCTTGTCAAAGTCGTATTCGTTTTTTATTTTTCGGTGTATTGAATAGTCCACATGGTGTTCTTTGTTAAAGGGAAGTCTCAAAACTTCTGGGTTGGACCGCATGTGGTACTTCTAAGAGCCTCTCGAGAGAACAAGCCTTATCTAGATTTTTTTGGTCCGTCCTGTCACGCCCAGGGCATGCACAAACACGTGTGGGCCTCACCCCCCATCACTTTTGTAATGGTCCCTCCTCCTTATCACAAGTCTGCTACTCATAACATTATGTGGTGTCATGGAGTAATGTACTCTTACATGAGAGAGAAAGCGTCTTTTGTTTTAATTTTATATTAAAACCTGAGTCAACAGGTGTAAAGTGTATTAACACTAGCTTTACACCTGTAAAATATCAGCAACTATCTGTGATAGAAGTGGCTGGCGTAATGACAGCTTGGCTTGCTTGAATCTCTGCCTTGTATTTGGATAGAACTAGTTCTTTGATCTCGAACGGGTAAAGGGGCCCATGCAGGTTATTTCTTTTCACGATAAACACCTTATAATTATAATTGATGTCCATCGCAATCCCTCCTTCCTGAAGATAGAGCCTAGTGCTCCACTGGAGTCCAATGGACTCCGTGAAATTTAAAAATGCATACCGCTAGTTTTGCCGCTGTTAATTTATCATATACCATTGTCTGGTCTCGCAAATAAATAATAAGAGATACATTATATATTTCAATATATACAGAAATACTTTATATGTTAATATAATATAAGAGTCTCCAGAGGGACTTTGAAGGCTGTTCCAAAACTGTGCTTATTATACATGTACGACCTACTTTGGGTTTAGAAGTTTGTGAGAAGTCATTGAATATCTTATTCGGTTTTGATTCTCTGGTTACTGACAAGTCCTGGTGCAGGTGCCAATGGCTAGATTAGAAGAATTCTGGGCTCTTGTCAAAGTCGTATTCGTTTTTTATTTTTCGGTGTATTGAATAGTCCACATAGTGTTCTTTGTTGAAGGGAAGTCTCAAAACTTCTGGGTTGGACCGCATATGGTACTTTTAAGAGCCTCTCGAGAGAACAAGCCTTATCTAGATTTTTTTGGTCCGTCCTGTCACGCCCAGGGCATGCACAAACACGTGAGGGCACCAACCCCCATCACTTTTGTAATGGTCCTTCTTCCTTATCACAAGTCTGCTACTCATAACATTATGTGGTGTCATGGAGTAATGTACTCTTACATGAGAGAGAAAGCGTCTTTTGTTTTAATTTTATATTGAAACCTGAGTCAACAGGTGTAAAGTGTATTAACACTAGCTTTACACCTGTAAAATATCAGCAACTATCTGTGATAGAAGTGGCTGGCGTAAAGACAGCTTGGCTTGCTTGAATCTCTGCGTTGTATTTGGATAGAACTAGTTCTTTGATCTCGAACGGGTAAAGGGGCCCATGCAGGTTATTTGTTTTCACGATATACACCTTATAATTATAATTGATGTCCATCGCAATCCCTGCTTCCTAAAGTTAGAGCCTAGTGCACCACTGGAGTCCAATGGACTCCGAGAAATTTAAAAATTCATACTGCTAGTTTTGCCGCTGTTAATTTAACATATACCATTGTCTGGTCTTGCAAATAAATAATAAGAGATACTTTATACATTTCAATATATACAGAAATACTTTATATATTAATATAATATAAGAGTCTCCAGAGGGACTTTGAAGGCTGTTCCAAAAATGTGCTTATTATACATGTATGACCTACTTTGGGTTTAGAAGTTTGTGAGAAGTCATTGAATATCTTATTCGGTTTTGATTTATCTGGTGTACTGACTAGTCCTGGTGCAGGTGCCAATGGCCAGATTAGAAGAGTTCTGGGCTCTTGTCAAAGTCGTATTCGTTTTTTATTTTTCGGTGTATTGAATAGTCCACATGGTGTTCTTTGTTAAAGGGAAGTCTCAAAACTTCTGGGTTGGACCGCATATGGTACTTCTAAGAGCCTCTCGAGAGAACCAGCCTTATCTAGATTTTTTTGGTCCGTCCTGTCACGCCCAGGGCATGCACAAACACGTGTGGGCCGCACCCACCATCACTTTTATAATGGTCCCTCTTCCTTATCACAAGTCTGGTACTCTTAACATTATGTGGTGTTATGGAGTAATGTACTCTTACATGAGAGAAAAAGCGTCTTTTGTTTTAATTTTATATTGAAACCTGTGTCAACAGGTGTAAAGTGTATTAACACTAGCTTTACACCTATAAAATATCAACAACTATCTGTGATAGAAGTGGCTGGCGTAATGACAGCTTGGCTTGCTTGAATCTGTCTTGTATTTGGCTAGAACTAGTTCTTTGATCTCGAACGGGTAAAGGGGCCCATGCAGGTTATTTTTTTTCACGATATACACCTTATAATTATAATTGATGTCCATCGCAATCCCTGCTTCCTAAAGTTAGAGCCTAGTGCACCACTGGAGTCTAATGGACTCCGAGAAATTTAAAAATGCATACTGCTAGTTTTGCCGCTGTTAATTTATCATATACCATTGTCTGGTCTCGCAAATAAATAATAAGAGATACATTATATATTTCAATATATACAGAAATACTTTATATATTAATATAATATAAGAGTCTCCAGAGGGACTTTGAAGGCTGTTCCAAAACTGTGCTTATTATACATGTACGACCTACTTTTGGTTTAGAAGTTTGTGAGAAGTCATTGAATATCTTATTCCGTTTTGATTCTCTGGTTACTGACAAGTCCTGGTGCAGGTGCTAATGGCCAGATTAGAAGAGTTCTGGGCTCTTGTCAAAGTCGTATTCGTTTTTTTTTTTCTGTGTTTTGAATAGTCCACATGGTGTTCTTTGTTGAAGGGAAGTCTCAAAACTTCTGGGTTGGACCGCATGTGGTACTTCTAAGAGCCTCTCGAGAGAACAAGCCTTATCTAGATTTTTTTGGTCCGTCCTGTCACGCCCAGGGCATGCACAAACACGTGTGGGCCTCACCCCCTATCACTTTTGTAATGGTCCCTCCTCCTTATCACAAGTCTGCTACTCATAACATTATGTGGTGTCATGGAGTAATGTACTCTTACATGAGAGAGAAAGCGTCTTTTGTTTTCATTTTATATTGAAACCTGAGTCAACAGGTGTAAAGTGTATTAACACTAGCTTTACACCTGTAAAATATCAGCAACTATCTGTGATAGAAGTGGCTGGCGTAAAGACAGCTTGGCTTGCTTGAATCTCTGCCTTGTATTTGGATAGAACTAGTTCTTTGATCTCGAACGGGTAAAGGGGCCCATGCAGGTTATTTTTTTTCACGATATACACCTTATAATTATAATTGATGTCCATCGCAATCCCTGCTTCCTAAAGTTAGAGCCTAGTGCACCACTGGAGTCCAATGGACTCCGAGAAATTTAAAAATTCCTACTGCTAGTTTTGCCGCTGTTAATTTAACATATACCATTGTCTGGTCTTGCAAATAAATAATAAGAGATACTTTATACATTTCAATATCTACAGAAATACTTTGTATATTAATTTAATATAAGAGTCTCCAGAGGGACTTTGAAGGCTGTTCCAAAAATGTGCTTATTATACATGTACGACCTACTTTGGGTTTAGAAGTTTGTGAGAAGTCATTGAATATCTTATTCGGTTTTGATTCTCTGGTGTACTGACTAGTCCTGGTGCAGGTGCCAATGGCCAGATTAGAAGAGTTCTGGGCTCTTGTCAAAGTCGTATTAGTTTTTTATTTTTCGGTGTATTGAATAGTCCACATGGTGTTCTTTGTTGAAGGGAAGTCTCAAAACTTCTGGGTTGGACCGCATATGGTACTTCTAAGAGCCTCTCGAGAGAACCAGCCTTATCTAGATTTTTTTGGTCCGTCCTGTCACGCCCAGGGCATGCACAAACACGTGTGGGCCGCACCCACCATCACTTTTGTAATGGTCCCTCCTCCTTATCACAAGTCTGCTACTCATAACATTATGTGGTGTCATGGAGTAATGTACTCTTACATGAGAGAGAAAGCGTCTTTTGTTTTAATTTTATATTGAAACCTGAGTCAACAGGTGTAAAGTGTATTAACACTAGCTTTACACCTGTAAAATATCAGCAACTATCTGTGATAGAAGTGGCTGGCGTAATGACAGCTTGGCTTGCTTGAATCTCTGCCTTGTATTTGGATAGAACTAGTTCTTTGATCTCGAACGGGTAAAGGGGCCCATGCAGGTTATTTTTTTTCACGATATACACCTTATAATTATAATTGATGTCCATCGCAATCCCTGCTTACTAAAGTTAGAGCCTAGTGCACCACTGGAGTCTAATGGACTCCGAGAAATTTAAAAATGCATACTGCTAGTTTTGCCGCTGTTAATTTATCATATACCATTGTCTGGTCTCGCAAATAAATAATAAGAGATACATTATATATTTCAATATATACAGAAATACTTTATATATTAATATAATATAAGAGTCTCTAGAGGGACTTTGAAGGCTGTTCCAAAACTGTGCTTATTATACATGTACGACCTACTTTTGGTTTAGAAGTTTGTGAGAAGTCATTGAATATCTTATTCCGTTTTGATTCTCTGGTTACTTACAAGTCCTGGTGCAGGTGCTAATGGCCAGATTAGAAGAGTTCTGGGCTCTTGTCAAAGTCGTATTCGTTTTTTTTTTTCTGTGTTTTGAATAGTCCACATGGTGTTCTTTGTTGAAGGGAAGTCTCAAAACTTCTGGGTTGGACCGCATGTGGTACTTCTAAGAGCCTCTCGAGAGAACAAGCCTTATCTAGATTTTTTTGGTCCGTCCTGTCACGCCCAGGGCATGCACAAACACGTGTGGGCCTCACCCCCCATCACTTTTGTAATGGTCCCTCCTCCTTATCACAAGTCTGCTACTCATAACATTATGTGGTGTCATGGAGTAATGTACTCTTACATGAGAGAGAAAGCGTCTTTTGTTTTCATTTTATATTGAAACCTGAGTCAACAGGTGTAAAGTGTATTAACACTAGCTTTACACCTGTAAAATATCAGCAACTATCTGTGATAGAAGTGGCTGGCGTAAAGACAGCTTGGCTTGCTTGAATCTCTGCCTTGTATTTGGATAGAACTAGTTCTTTGATCTCGAACGGGTAAAGGGGCCCATGCAGGTTATTTTTTTTCACGATATACACCTTATAATTATAATTGATGTCCATCGCAATCCCTGCTTCCTAAAGTTAGAGCCTAGTGCACCACTGGAGTCCAATGGACTCCGAGAAATTTAAAAATTCCTACTGCTAGTTTTGCCGCTGTTAATTTAACATATACCATTGTCTGGTCTTGCAAATAAATAATAAGAGATACTTTATACATTTCAATATATACAGAAATACTTTGTATATTAATTTAATATAAGAGTCTCCAGAGGGACTTTGAAGGCTGTTCCAAAAATGTGCTTATTATACATGTACGACCTACTTTGGGTTTAGAAGTTTGTGAGAAGTCATTGAATATCTTATTCGGTTTTGATTCTCTGGTGTACTGACTAGTCCTGGTGCAGGTGCCAATGGCCAGATTAGAAGAGTTCTGGGCTCTTGTCAAAGTCGTATTAGTTTTTTATTTTTCGGTGTATTGAATAGTCCACATGGTGTTCTTTGTTGAAGGGAAGTCTCAAAACTTCTGGGTTGGACCGCATATGGTACTTCTAAGAGCCTCTCGAGAGAACCAGCCTTATCTAGATTTTTTTGGTCCGTCCTGTCACGCCCAGGGCATGCACAAACACGTGTGGGCCGCACCCACCATCACTTTTGTAATGGTCCCTCTTCCTTATCACAAGTCTGGTACTCTTAACATTATGTGGTGTCATGGAGTAATGTACTCTTACATGAGAGAGAAAGCGTCTTTTGTTTTAATTTTATATTGAAACCTGTGTCAACAGGTGTAAAGTGTATTAACACTAGCTTTACACCTATAAAATATCAACAACTATCTGTGATAGAAGTGGCTGGCGTAATGACAGCTTGGCTTGCTTGAATCTGCCTTGTATTTGGCTAGAACTAGTTCTTTGATCTCGAACGGGTAAAGGGGCCCATGCAGGTTATTTTTTTTCACAATATACACCTTATAATTATAATTGATGTCCATCGCAATCCCTGCTTCCTAAAGTTAGAGCCTAGTGCACCACTGGAGTCCAATGGACTCCGAGAAATTTAAAAATTCCTACTGCTAGTTTTGCCGCTGTTAATTTAACATATACCATTGTCTGGTCTTGCAAATAAATAATAAGAGATACTTTATACATTTCAATATATACAGAAATACTTTGTATATTAATTTAATATAAGAGTCTCCAGAGGGACTTTGAAGGCTAATCCAAAAATGTGCTTATTATACATGTACGACCTACTTTGGGTTTAGAAGTTTGTGAGAAGTCATTGAATATCTTATTCGGTTTTGATTCTCTGGTGTACTGACTAGTCCTGGTGCAGGTGCCAATGGCCAGATTAGAAGAGTTCTGGGCTCTTGTCAAAGTCGTATTAGTTTTTTATTTTTCGGTGTATTGAATAGTCCACATGGTGTTCTTTGTTGAAGGGAAGTCTCAAAACTTCTGGGTTGGACCGCATATGGTACTTCTAAGAGCCTCTCGAGAGAACCAGCCTTATCTAGATTTTTTTGGTCCGTCCTGTCACGCCCAGGGCATGCACAAACACGTGTGGGCCGCACCCACCATCACTTTTGTAATGGTCCCTCTACCATTTCACAAGTCTGGTACTCTTAACATTATGTGGTGTCATGGAGTAATGTACTCTTACATGAGAGAGAAAGCGTCTTTTGTTTTAATTTTATATTGAAACCTGTGTCAACAGGTGTAAAGTGTATTAACACTAGCTTTACACCTATAAAATATCAACAACTATCTGTGATAGAAGTGGCTGGCGTAATGACAGCTTGGCTTGCTTGAATCTGCCTTGTATTTGGCTAGAACTAGTTCTTTGATCTCGAACGGGTAAAGGGGCCCATGCAGGTTATTTTTTTTCACAATATACACCTTATAATTATAATTGATGTCCATCGCAATCCCTGCTTCCTAAAGTTAGAGCCTAGTGCACCACTGGAGTCCAATGGACTCCGAGAAATTTAAAAATGCATACTGCTAGTTTTGCCGCTGTTAATTTATCATATACCATTGTCTGGTCTCGCAAATAAATAATAAGAGATACATTATATATTTCAATATATACAGAAATACTTTATATATTAATATAATATAAGAGTCTCCAGAGGGACTTTGAAGGCTGTTCCAAAACTGTGCTTATTATACATGTACGACCTACTTTGGGTTTAGAAGTTTGTGAGAAGTCATTGAATATCTTATTCGGTTTTGATTCTCTGGTTACTGACAAGTCCTGGTGCAGGTGCTAATGGCCAGATTAGAAGAGTTCTGGGCTCTTGTCAAAGTCGTATTCGTTTTTTTTTTCGGTGTTTTGAATAGTCCACATGGTGTTCTTTGTTGAAGGGAAGTCTCAAAACTTCTGGGTTGGACCGCATGTGGTACTTCTAAGAGCCTCTCGAGAGAACAAGCCTTATCTAGATTTTTTTGGTCCGTCCTGTCACGCCCAGGGCATGCACAAACACGTGTGGGCACCAACCCCTATCACTTTTGTAATGGTCCTTTTTCCCTATCACAAGTCTGCTACTCATAACATTATGTGGTGTCATGGAGTAATGTACTCTAACATGAGAGAGAAAGCGTCTTTTGTTTTAATTTTATATTGAAACCTGTGTCAACAGGTGTAAAATGTATTAACACTAGCTTTACACCTGTAAAATATCAGCAACTATCTGTGATAGAAGTGGCTGGCGTAATGACAGCTTGGCTTGCTTGAATCTCTGCCTTGTATTTGGCTAGAACTAGTTCTTTGATCTCGAACGTGTAAAGGGGCCCATGCAGGTTATTTTTTTTCACGATATACACCTTATAATTATAATTGATGTCCATCGCAATCCCTGCTTCCTAAAGTTAGAGCCTAGTGCACCACTGGAGTCCAATGGACTCCGTGAAATTTAAAAATGCATACCGCTAGTTTTGCCGCTGTTAATTTATCATATACCATTGTCTGGTCTCGCAAATAAATAATAAGAGATACATTATATATTTCAATATATACAGAAATACTTTATATGTTAATATAATATAAGAGTCTCCAGAGGGACTTTGATGGCTGTTCCAAAACTGTGCTTATTATACATGTACGACCTACTTTGGGTTTAGAAGTTTGTGAGAAGTCATTGAATATCTTATTCGGTTTTGATTTATCTGGTGTACTGACTAGTCCTGGTGCAGGTGCCAATGGCCAGATTAGAAGAGTTCTGGGCTCTTGTCAAAGTCGTATTCGTTTTTTATTTTTCGGTGTATTGAATAGTCCACATGGTGTTCTTTGTTAAAGGGAAGTCTCAAAACTTCGGGGTTGGACCGCATGTGGTACTTCTAAGAGCCTCTCGAGAGAACAAGCCTTATCTAGATTTTTTTGGTCCGTCCTGTCACGCCCAGGGCATGCACAAACACGTGTGGGCCTCACCCCCCATCACTTTTGTAATGGTCCCTCCTCCTTATCACAAGTCTGCTACTCATAACATTATGTGGTGTCATGGAGTAATGTACTCTTACATGAGAGAGAAAGCGTCTTTTGTTTTAATTTTATATTGAAACCTGAGTCAACAGGTGTAAAGTGTATTAACACTAGCTTTACACCTGTAAAATATCAGCAACTATCTGTGATAGAAGTGGCTGGCGTAAAGACAGCTTGGCTTGCTTGAATCTCTGCCTTGTATTTGGATAGAACTAGTTCTTTGATCTCGAACGGGTAAAGGGGCCCATGCAGGTTATTTTTTTTCACGATATACACCTTATAATTATAATTGATGTCCATCGCAATCCCTGCTTCCTAAAGTTAGAGCCTAGTGCACCACTGGAGTCCAATGGACTCCGAGAAATTTAAAAATTCCTACTGCTAGTTTTGCCGCTGTTAATTTAACATATACCATTGTCTGGTCTTGCAAATAAATAATAAGAGATACTTTATACATTTCAATATATACAGAAATACTTTGTATATTAATTTAATATAAGAGTCTCCAGAGGGACTTTGAAGGCTGTTCCAAAAATGTGCTTATTATACATGTACGACCTACTTTGGGTTTAGAAGTTTGTGAGAAGTCATTGAATATCTTATTCGGTTTTGATTCTCTGGTGTACTGACTAGTCCTGGTGCAGGTGCCAATGGCCAGATTAGAAGAGTTCTGGGCTCTTGTCAAAGTCGTATTAGTTTTTTATTTTTCGGTGTATTGAATAGTCCACATGGTGTTCTTTGTTGAAGGGAAGTCTCAAAACTTCTGGGTTGGACCGCATATGGTACTTCTAAGAGCCTCTCGAGAGAACCAGCCTTATCTAGATTTTTTTGGTCCGTCCTGTCACGCCCAGGGCATGCACAAACACGTGTGGGCCGCACCCACCATCACTTTTGTAATGGTCCCTCTTCCTTATCACAAGTCTGGTACTCTTAACATTATGTGGTGTCATGGAGTAATGTACTCTTACATGAGAGAGAAAGCGTCTTTTGTTTTAATTTTATATTGAAACCTGTGTCAACAGGTGTAAAGTGTATTAACACTAGCTTTACACCTATAAAATATCAACAACTATCTGTGATAGAAGTGGCTGGCGTAATGACAGCTTGGCTTGCTTGAATCTGTCTTGTATTTGGCTAGAACTAGTTCTTTGATCTCGAACGGGTAAAGGGGCCCATGCAGGTTATTTTTTTCACAATATACACCTTATAATTATAATTGATGTCCATCGCAATCCCTGCTTCCTAAAGTTAGAGCCTAGTGCACCACTGGAGTCCAATGGACTCCGAGAAATTTAAAAATTCCTACTGCTAGTTTTGCCGCTGTTAATTTAACATATACCATTGTCTGGTCTTGCAAATAAATAATAAGAGATACTTTATACATTTCAATATATACAGAAATACTTTGTATATTAATTTAATATAAGAGTCTCCAGAGGGACTTTGAAGGCTGTTCCAAAAATGTGCTTATTATACATGTACGACCTACTTTGGGTTTAGAAGTTTGTGAGAAGTCATTGAATATCTTATTCGGTTTTGATTCTCTGGTGTACTGACTAGTCCTGGTGCAGGTGCCAATGGCCAGATTAGAAGAGTTCTGGGCTCTTGTCAAAGTCGTATTAGTTTTTTATTTTTCGGTGTATTGAATAGTCCACATGGTGTTCTTTGTTGAAGGGAAGTCTCAAAACTTCTGGGTTGGACCGCATATGGTACTTCTAAGAGCCTCTCGAGAGAACCAGCCTTATCTAGATTTTTTTGGTCCGTCCTGTCACGCCCAGGGCATGCACAAACACGTGTGGGCCGCACCCACCATCACTTTTGTAATGGTCCCTCTTCCTTATCACAAGTCTGGTACTCTTAACATTATGTGGTGTCATGGAGTAATGTACTCTTACATGAGAGAGAAAGCGTCTTTTGTTTTAATTTTATATTGAAACCTGTGTCAACAGGTGTAAAGTGTATTAACACTAGCTTTACACCTATAAAATATCAACAACTATCTGTGATAGAAGTTGCTGGCGTAATGACAGCTTGGCTTGCTTGAATCTGCCTTGTATTTGGCTAGAACTAGTTCTTTGATCTCGAACGGGTAAAGGGGCCCATGCAGGTTATTTTTTTTCACAATATACACCTTATAATTATAATTGATGTCCATCGCAATCCCTGCTTCCTAAAGTTAGAGCCTAGTGCACCACTGGAGTCCAATGGACTCCGAGAAATTTAAAAATGCATACTGCTAGTTTTGCCGCTGTTAATTTATCATATACCATTGTCTGGTCTCGCAAATAAATAATAAGAGATACATTATATATTTCAATATATACAGAAATACTTTATATATTAATATAATATAAGAGTCTCCAGAGGGACTTTGAAGGCTGTTCCAAAACTGTGCTTATTATACATGTACGACCTACTTTGGGTTTAGAAGTTTGTGAGAAGTCATTGAATATCTTATTCGGTTTTGATTCTCTGGTTACTGACAAGTCCTGGTGCAGGTGCTAATGGCCAGATTAGAAGAGTTCTGGGCTCTTGTCAAAGTCGTATTCGTTTTTTTTTCGGTGTTTTGAATAGTCCACATGGTGTTCTTTGTTGAAGGGAAGTCTCAAAACTTCTGGGTTGGACCGCATGTGGTACTTCTAAGAGCCTCTCGAGAGAACAAGCCTTATCTAGATTTTTTTGGTCCGTCCTGTCACGCCCAGGGCATGCACAAACACGTGTGGGCACCAACCCCTATCACTTTTGTAATGGTCCTTTTTCCCTATCACAAGTCTGCTACTCATAACATTATGTGGTGTCATGGAGTAATGTACTCTAACATGAGAGAGAAAGCGTCTTTTGTTTTAATTTTATATTGAAACCTGTGTCAACAGGTGTAAAGTGTATTAACACTAGCTTTACACCTGTAAAATATCAGCAACTATCTGTGATAGAAGTGGCTGGCGTAATGACAGCTTGGCTTGCTTGAATCTCTGCCTTGTATTTGGCTAGAACTAGTTCTTTGATCTCGAACGGGTAAAGGGGCCCATGCAGGTTATTTGTTTTCACGATATACACCTTATAATTATAATTGATGTCCATCGCAATCCCTGCTTCCTAAAGTTAGAGCCTAGTGCACCACTGGAGTCCAATGGACTCCGTGAAATTTAAAAATGCATACCGCTAGTTTTGCCGCTGTTAATTTATCATATACCATTGTCTGGTCTCGCAAATAAATAATAAGAGATACATTATATATTTCAATATATACAGAAATACTTTATATGTTAATATAATATAAGAGTCTCCAGAGGGACTTTGATGGCTGTTCCAAAACTGTGCTTATTATACATGTACGACCTACTTTGGGTTTAGAAGTTTGTGAGAAGTCATTGAATATCTTATTCGGTTTTGATTCTCTGGTTACTGACAAGTCCTGGTGCAGGTGCCAATGGCCAGATTAGAAGAGTTCTGGGCTCTTGTCAAAGTCGTATTCGTTTTTTATTTTTCGGTGTATTGAATAGTCCACATGGTGTTCTTTGTTAAAGGGAAGTCTCAAAACTTCTGGGTTGGACCGCATGTGGTACTTCTAAGAGCCTCTCGAGAGAACAAGCCTTATCTAGATTTTTTTGGTCCGTCCTGTCACGCCCAGGGCATGCACAAACACGTGTGGGCACCAACCCCTATCACTTTTGTAATGGTCCTTTTTCCCTATCACAAGTCTGCTACTCATAACATTATGTGGTGTCATGGAGTAATGTACTCTAACATGAGAGAGAAAGCGTCTTTTGTTTTAATTTTATATTGAAACCTGTGTCAACAGGTGTAAAGTGTATTAACACTAGCTTTACACCTGTAAAATATCAGCAACTATCTGTGATAGAAGTGGCTGGCGTAATGACAGCTTGGCTTGCTTGAATCTCTGCCTTGTATTTGGATAGAACTAGTTCTTTGATCTCGAACGGGTAAAGGGGCCCATGCAGGTTATTTTTTTTCACGATATACACCTTATAATTATAATTGATGTCGATCGCAATCCCTGCTTCCTAAAGTTAGAGCCTAGTGCACCACTGGAGTCCAATGGACTCCGAGAAATTTAAAAATTCATACTGCTAGTTTTGCCGCTGTTAATTTAACATATACCATTGTCTGGTCTTGCAAATAAATAATAAGAGATAATTTATACATTTCAATATATACAGAAATACTTTATATATTAATATAATATAAGAGTCTCCAGAGGGACTTTGAAGGCTGTTCCAAAAATGTGCTTATTATACATGTACGACCTACTTTGGGTTTAGAAGTTTGTGAGAAGTCATTGAATATCTTATTCGGTTTTGATTTATCTGGTGTACTGACTAGTCCTGGTGCAGGTGCCAATGGCCAGATTAGAAGAGTTCTGGGCTCTTGTCAAAGTCGTATTCGTTTTTTATTTTTCGGTGTATTGAATAGTCCACATGGTGTTCTTTGTTAAAGGGAAGTCTCAAAACTTCTGGGTTGGACCGCATGTGGTACTTCTAAGAGCCTCTCGAGAGAACAAGCCTTATCTAGATTTTTTTGGTCCGTCCTGTCACGCCCAGGGCATGCACAAACACGTGTGGGCCTCACCCCCCATCACTTTTGTAATGGTCACTCCTCCTTATCACAAGTCTGCTACTCATAACATTATGTGGTGTCATGGAGTAATGTACTCTTACATGAGAGAGAAAGCGTCTTTTGTTTTAATTTTATATTGAAACCTGAGTCAACAGGTGTAAAGTGTATTAACACTAGCTTTACACCTGTAAAATATCAGCAACTATCTGTGATAGAAGTGGCTGGCGTAATGACAGCTTGGCTTGCTTGAATCTCTGCCTTGTATTTGGATAGAACTAGTTCTTTGATCTCGAACGGGTAAAGGGGCCCATGCAGGTTATTTTTTTTCACGATATACACCTTATAATTATAATTGATGTCCATCGCAATCCCTCCTTCCTGAAGATAGAGCCTAGTGCTCCACTGGAGTCCAATGGACTCCGTGAAATTTAAAAATGCATACCGCTAGTTTTGCCGCTGTTAATTTATCATATACCATTGTCTGGTCTCGCAAATAAATAATAAGAGATACATTATATATTTCAATATATACAGAAATACTTTATATGTTAATATAATATAAGAGTCTCCAGAGGGACTTTGAAGGCTGTTCCAAAACTGTGCTTATTATACATGTACGACCTACTTTGGGTTTAGAAGTTTGTGAGAAGTCATTGAATATCTTATTCGGTTTTGATTCTCTGGTTACTGACAAGTCCTGGTGCAGGTGCCAATGGCTAGATTAGAAGAATTCTGGGCTCTTGTCAAAGTCGTATTCGTTTTTTATTTTTCGGTGTATTGAATAGTCCACATAGTGTTCTTTGTTGAAGGGAAGTCTCAAAACTTCTGGGTTGGACCGCATATGGTACTTTTAAAAGCCTCTCGAGAGAACAAGCCTTATCTAGATTTTTTTGGTCCGTCCTGTCACGCCCAGGGCATGCACAAACACGTGAGGGCACCAACCCCCATCACTTTTGTAATGGTCCTTCTTCCTTATCACAAGTCTGCTACTCATAACATTATGTGGTGTCATGGAGTAATGTACTCTTACATGAGAGAGAAAGCGTCTTTTGTTTTAATTTTATATTGAAACCTGAGTCAACAGGTGTAAAGTGTATTAACACTAGCTTTACACCTGTAAAATATCAGCAACTATCTGTGATAGAAGTGGCTGGCGTAAAGACAGCTTGGCTTGCTTGAATCTCTGCGTTGTATTTGGATAGAACTAGTTCTTTGATCTCGAACGGGTAAAGGGGCCCATGCAGGTTATTTGTTTTCACGATATACACCTTATAATTATAATTGATGTCCATCGCAATCCCTGCTTCCTAAAGTTAGAGCCTAGTGCACCACTGGAGTCCAATGGACTCCGAGAAATTTAAAAATTCATACTGCTAGTTTTGCCGCTGTTAATTTAACATATACCATTGTCTGGTCTTGCAAATAAATAATAAGAGATACTTTATACATTTCAATATATACAGAAATACTTTATATATTAATATAATATAAGAGTCTCCAGAGGGACTTTGAAGGCTGTTCCAAAAATGTGCTTATTATACATGTACGACCTACTTTGGGTTTAGAAGTTTGTGAGAAGTCATTGAATATCTTATTCGGTTTTGATTTATCTGGTGTACTGACTAGTCCTGGTGCAGGTGCCAATGGCCAGATTAGAAGAGTTCTGGGCTCTTGTCAAAGTCGTATTCGTTTTTTATTTTTCGGTGTATTGAATAGTCCACATGGTGTTCTTTGTTAAAGGGAAGTCTCAAAACTTCTGGGTTGGACCGCATATGGTACTTCTAAGAGCCTCTCGAGAGAACCAGCCTTATCTAAATTTTTTTGGTCCGTCCTGTCACGCCCAGGGCATGCACAAACACGTGTGGGCCGCACCCACCATCACTTTTATAATGGTCCCTCTTCCTTATCACAAGTCTGGTACTCTTAACATTATGTGGTGTTATGGAGTAATGTACTCTTACATGAGAGAAAAAGCGTCTTTTGTTTTAATTTTATATTGAAACCTGTGTCAACAGGTGTAAAGTGTATTAACACTAGCTTTACACCTATAAAATATCAACAACTATCTGTGATAGAAGTGGCTGGCGTAATGACAGCTTGGCTTGCTTGAATCTGTCTTGTATTTGGCTAGAACTAGTTCTTTGATCTCGAACGGGTAAAGGGGCCCATGCAGGTTATTTTTTTTCACGATATACACCTTATAATTATAATTGATGTCCATCGCAATCCCTGCTTACTAAAGTTAGAGCCTAGTGCACCACTGGAGTCTAATGGACTCCGAGAAATTTAAAAATGCATACTGCTAGTTTTGCCGCTGTTAATTTATCATATACCATTGTCTGGTCTCGCAAATAAATAATAAGAGATACATTATATATTTCAATATATACAGAAATACTTTATATATTAATATAATATAAGAGTCTCCAGAGGGACTTTGAAGGCTGTTCCAAAACTGTGCTTATTATACATGTACGACCTACTTTTGGTTTAGAAGTTTGTGAGAAGTCATTGAATATCTTATTCCGTTTTGATTCTCTGGTTACTGACAAGTCCTGGTGCAGGTGCTAATGGCCAGATTAGAAGAGTTCTGGGCTCTTGTCAAAGTCGTATTCGTTTTTTTTTTTTTCTGTGTTTTGAATAGTCCACATGGTGTTCTTTGTTGAAGGGAAGTCTCAAAACTTCTGGGTTGGACCGCATGTGGTACTTCTAAGAGCCTCTCGAGAGAACAAGCCTTATCTAGATTTTTTTGGTCCGTCCTGTCACGCCCAGGGCATGCACAAACACGTGTGGGCCTCACCCCCCATCACTTTTGTAATGGTCCCTCCTCCTTATCACAAGTCTGCTACTCATAACATTATGTGGTGTCATGGAGTAATGTACTCTTACATGAGAGAGAAAGCGTCTTTTGTTTTAATTTTATATTGAAACCTGAGTCAACAGGTGTAAAGTGTATTAACACTAGCTTTACACCTGTAAAATATCAGCAACTATCTGTGATAGAAGTGGCTGGCGTAAAGACAGCTTGGCTTGCTTGAATCTCTGCCTTGTATTTGGATAGAACTAGTTCTTTGATCTCGAACGGGTAAAGGGGCCCATGCAGGTTATTTTTTTTCACGATATACACCTTATAATTATAATTGATGTCCATCGCAATCCCTGCTTCCTAAAGTTAGAGCCTAGTGCACCACTGGAGTCCAATGGACTCCGAGAAATTTAAAAATTCCTACTGCTAGTTTTGCCGCTGTTAATTTAACATATACCATTGTCTGGTCTTGCAAATAATTAATAAGAGATACTTTATACATTTCAATATATACAGAAATACTTTGTATATTAATTTAATATAAGAGTCTCCAGAGGGACTTTGAAGGCTGTTCCAAAAATGTGCTTATTATACATGTACGACCTACTTTGGGTTTAGAAGTTTGTGAGAAGTCATTGAATATCTTATTCGGTTTTGATTCTCTGGTGTACTGACTAGTCCTGGTGCAGGTGCCAATGGCCAGATTAGAAGAGTTCTGGGCTCTTGTCAAAGTCGTATTAGTTTTTTATTTTTCGGTGTATTGAATAGTCCACATGGTGTTCTTTGTTGAAGGGAAGTCTCAAAACTTCTGGGTTGGACCGCATATGGTACTTCTAAGAGCCTCTCGAGAGAACCAGCCTTATCTAGATTTTTTTGGTCCGTCCTGTCACGCCCAGGGCATGCACAAACACGTGTGGGCCGCACCCACCATCACTTTTGTAATGGTCCCTCTTCCTTATCACAAGTCTGGTACTCTTAACATTATGTGGTGTCATGGAGTAATGTACTCTTACATGAGAGAGAAAGCGTCTTTTGTTTTAATTTTATATTGAAACCTGTGTCAACAGGTGTAAAGTGTATTAACACTAGCTTTACACCTATAAAATATCAACAACTATCTGTGATAGAAGTGGCTGGCGTAATGACAGCTTGGCTTGCTTGAATCTGCCTTGTATTTGGCTAGAACTAGTTCTTTGATCTCGAACGGGTAAAGGGGCCCATGCAGGTTATTTTTTTTCACAATATACACCTTATAATTATAATTGATGTCCATCGCAATCCCTGCTTCCTAAAGTTAGAGCCTAGTGCACCACTGGAGTCCAATGGACTCCGAGAAATTTAAAAATTCCTACTGCTAGTTTTGCCGCTGTTAATTTAACATATACCATTGTCTGGTCTTGCAAATACATAATAAGAGATACTTTATACATTTCAATATATACAGAAATACTTTGTATATTAATTTAATATAAGAGTCTCCAGAGGGACTTTGAAGGCTGTTCCAAAAATGTGCTTATTATACATGTACGACCTACTTTGGGTTTAGAAGTTTGTGAGAAGTCATTGAATATCTTATTCGGTTTTGATTCTCTGGTGTACTGACTAGTCCTGGTGCAGGTGCCAATGGCCAGATTAGAAGAGTTCTGGGCTCTTGTCAAAGTCGTATTAGTTTTTTATTTTTCGGTGTATTGAATAGTCCACATGGTGTTCTTTGTTGAAGGGAAGTCTCAAAACTTCTGGGTTGGACCGCATATGGTACTTCTAAGAGCCTCTCGAGAGAACCAGCCTTATCTAGATTTTTTTGGTCCGTCCTGTCACGCCCAGGGCATGCACAAACACGTGTGGGCCGCACCCACCATCACTTTTGTAATGGTCCCTCTTCCTTATCACAAGTCTGGTACTCTTAACATTATGTGGTGTCATGGAGTAATGTACTCTTACATGAGAGAGAAAGCGTCTTTTGTTTTAATTTTATATTGAAACCTGTGTCAACAGGTGTAAAGTGTATTAACACTAGCTTTACACCTATAAAATATCAACAACTATCTGTGATAGAAGTGGCTGGCGTAATGACAGCTTGGCTTGCTTGAATCTGCCTTGTATTTGGCTAGAACTAGTTCTTTGATCTCGAACGGGTAAAGGGGCCCATGCAGGTTATTTTTTTTCACAATATACACCTTATAATTATAATTGATGTCCATCGCAATCCCTGCTTCCTAAAGTTAGAGCCTAGTGCACCACTCTTATATTAATATAATATAAGAGTCTCCAGAGGGACTTTGAAGGCTGTTCCAAAACTGTGCTTATTATACATGTACGACCTACTTTGGGTTTAGAAGTTTGTGAGAAGTCATTGAATATCTTATTCGGTTTTGATTCTCTGGTTACTGACAAGTCCTGGTGCAGGTGCTAATGGCCAGATTAGAAGAGTTCTGGGCTCTTGTCAAAGTCGTATTCGTTTTTTTTTTCGGTGTTTTGAATAGTCCACATGGTGTTCTTTGTTGAAGGGAAGTCTTAAAACTTCTGGGTTGGACCGCATGTGGTACTTCTAAGAGCTTCTCGAGAGAACAAGCCTTATCTAGATTTTTTTGGTCCGTCCTGTCACGCCCAGGGCATGCACAAACACGTGTGGGCACCAACCCCTATCACTTTTGTAATGGTCCTTTTTCCCTATCACAAGTCTGCTACTCATAACATTATGTGGTGTCATGGAGTAATGTACTCTAACATGAGAGAGAAAGCGTCTTTTGTTTTAATTTTATATTGAAACCTGTGTCAACAGGTGTAAAATGTATTAACACTAGCTTTACACCTGTAAAATATCAGCAACTATCTGTGATAGAAGTGGCTGGCGTAATGACAGCTTGGCTTGCTTGAATCTCTGCCTTGTATTTGGCTAGAACTAGTTCTTTGATCTCGAACGGGTAAAGGGGCCCATGCAGGTTATTTTTTTTCACGATATACACCTTATAATTATAATTGATGTCCATCGCAATCCCTGCTTCCTAAAGTTAGAGCCTAGTGCACCACTGGAGTCCAATGGACTCCGTGAAATTTAAAAATGCATACCGCTAGTTTTGCCGCTGTTAATTTATCATATACCATTGTCTGGTCTCGCAAATAAATAATAAGAGATACATTATATATTTCAATATATACGGAAATACTTTATATGTTAATATAATATAAGAGTCTCCAGAGGGACTTTGATGGCTGTTCCAAAACTGTGCTTATTATACATGTACGACCTACTTTGGGTTTAGAAGTTTGTGAGAAGTCATTGAATATCTTATTCGGTTTTGATTTATCTGGTGTACTGACTAGTCCTGGTGCAGGTGCCAATGGCCAGATTAGAAGAGTTCTGGGCTCTTGTCAAAGTCGTATTCGTTTTTTATTTTTCGGTGTATTGAATAGTCCACATGGTGTTCTTTGTTAAAGGGAAGTCTCAAAACTTCGGGGTTGGACCGCATGTGGTACTTCTAAGAGCCTCTCGAGAGAACAAGCCTTATCTAGATTTTTTTGGTCCGTCCTGTCACGCCCAGGGCATGCACAAACACGTGTGGGCCTCACCCCCCATCACTTTTGTAATGGTCCCTCCTCCTTATCACAAGTCTGCTACTCATAACATTATGTGGTGTCATGGAGTAATGTACTCTTACATGAGAGAGAAAGCGTCTTTTGTTTTAATTTTATATTGAAACCTGAGTCAACAGGTGTAAAGTGTATTAACACTAGCTTTACACCTGTAAAATATCAGCAACTATCTGTGATAGAAGTGGCTGGCGTAATGACAGCTTGGCTTGCTTGAATCTCTGCCTTGTATTTGGATAGAACTAGTTCTTTGATCTCGAACGGGTAAAGGGGCCCATGCAGGTTATTTTTTTTCACGATATACACCTTATAATTATAATTGATGTCCATCGCAATCCCTGCTTACTAAAGTTAGAGCCTAGTGCACCACTGGAGTCTAATGGACTCCGAGAAATTTAAAAATGCATACTGCTAGTTTTGCCGCTGTTAATTTATCATATACCATTGTCTGGTCTCGCAAATAAATAATAAGAGATACATTATATATTTCAATATATACAGAAATACTTTATATATTAATATAATATAAGAGTCTCCAGAGGGACTTTGAAGGCTGTTCCAAAACTGTGCTTATTATACATGTACGACCTACTTTTGGTTTAGAAGTTTGTGAGAAGTCATTGAATATCTTATTCCGTTTTGATTCTCTGGTTACTGACAAGTCCTGGTGCAGGTGCTAATGGCCAGATTAGAAGAGTTCTGGGCTCTTGTCAAAGTCGTATTCGTTTTTTTTTTTCTGTGTTTTGAATAGTCCACATGGTGTTCTTTGTTGAAGGGAAGTCTCAAAACTTCTGGGTTGGACCGCATGTGGTACTTCTAAGAGCCTCTCGAGAGAACAAGCCTAATCTAGATTTTTTTGGTCCGTCCTGTCACGCCCAGGGCATGCACAAACACGTGTGGGCCTCACCCCCCATCACTTTTGTAATGGTCCCTCCTCCTTATCACAAGTCTGCTACTCATAACATTATGTGGTGTCATGGAGTAATGTACTCTTACATGAGAGAGAAAGCGTCTTTTGTTTTAATTTTATATTGAAACCTGAGTCAACAGGTGTAAAGTGTATTAACACTAGCTTTACACCTGTAAAATATCAGCAACTATCTGTGATAGAAGTGGCTGGCGTAAAGACAGCTTGGCTTGCTTGAATCTCTGCCTTGTATTTGGATAGAACTAGTTCTTTGATCTCGAACGGGTAAAGGGGCCCATGCAGGTTATTTTTTTTCACGATATACACCTTATAATTATAATTGATGTCCATCGCAATCCCTGCTTCCTAAAGTTAGAGCCTAGTGCACCACTGGAGTCCAATGGACTCCGAGAAATTTAAAAATTCCTACTGCTAGTTTTGCCGCTGTTAATTTAACATATACCATTGTCTGGTCTTGCAAATAATTAATAAGAGATACTTTATACATTTCAATATATACAGAAATACTTTGTATATTAATTTAATATAAGAGTCTCCAGAGGGACTTTGAAGGCTGTTCCAAAAATGTGCTTATTATACATGTACGACCTACTTTGGGTTTAGAAGTTTGTGAGAAGTCATTGAATATCTTATTCGGTTTTGATTCTCTGGTGTACTGACTAGTCCTGGTGCAGGTGCCAATGGCCAGATTAGAAGAGTTCTGGGCTCTTGTCAAAGTCGTATTAGTTTTTTATTTTTCGGTGTATTGAATAGTCCACATGGTGTTCTTTGTTGAAGGGAAGTCTCAAAACTTCTGGGTTGGACCGCATATGGTACTTCTAAGAGCCTCTCGAGAGAACCAGCCTTATCTAGATTTTTTTGGTCCGTCCTGTCACGCCCAGGGCATGCACAAACACGTGTGGGCCGCACCCACCATCACTTTTGTAATGGTCCCTCTTCCTTATCACAAGTCTGGTACTCTTAACATTATGTGGTGTCATGGAGTAATGTACTCTTACATGAGAGAGAAAGCGTCTTTTGTTTTAATTTTATATTGAAACCTGTGTCAACAGGTGTAAAGTGTATTAACACTAGCTTTACACCTATAAAATATCAACAACTATCTGTGATAGAAGTGGCTGGCGTAATGACAGCTTGGCTTGCTTGAATCTGCCTTGTATTTGGCTAGAACTAGTTCTTTGATCTCGAACGGGTAAAGGGGCCCATGCAGGTTATTTTTTTTCACAATATACACCTTATAATTATAATTGATGTCCATCGCAATCCCTGCTTCCTAAAGTTAGAGCCTAGTGCACCACTGGAGTCCAATGGACTCCGAGAAATTTAAAAATTCCTACTGCTAGTTTTGCCGCTGTTAATTTAACATATACCATTGTCTGGTCTTGCAAATACATAATAAGAGATACTTTATACATTTCAATATATACAGAAATACTTTGTAAATTAATTTAATATAAGAGTCTCCAGAGGGACTTTGAAGGCTGTTCCAAAAATGTGCTTATTATACATGTACGACCTACTTTGGGTTTAGAAGTTTGTGAGAAGTCATTGAATATCTTATTCGGTTTTGATTCTCTGGTGTACTGACTAGTCCTGGTGCAGGTGCCAATGGCCAGATTAGAAGAGTTCTGGGCTCTTGTCAAAGTCGTATTAGTTTTTTATTTTTCGGTGTATTGAATAGTCCACATGGTGTTCTTTGTTGAAGGGAAGTCTCAAAACTTCTGGGTTGGACCGCATATGGTACTTCTAAGAGCCTCTCGAGAGAACCAGCCTTATCTAGATTTTTTTGGTCCGTCCTGTCACGCCCAGGGCATGCACAAACACGTGTGGGCCGCACCCACCATCACTTTTGTAATGGTCCCTCTTCCTTATCACAAGTCTGGTACTCTTAACATTATGTGGTGTCATGGAGTAATGTACTCTTACATGAGAGAGAAAGCGTCTTTTGTTTTAATTTTATATTGAAACCTGTGTCAACAGGTGTAAAGTGTATTAACACTAGCTTTACACCTATAAAATATCAACAACTATCTGTGATAGAAGTGGCTGGCGTAATGACAGCTTGGCTTGCTTGAATCTGCCTTGTATTTGGCTAGAACTAGTTCTTTGATCTCGAACGGGTAAAGGGGCCCATGCAGGTTATTTTTTTTCACAATATACACCTTATAATTATAATTGATGTCCATCGCAATCCCTGCTTCCTAAAGTTAGAGCCTAGTGCACCACTCTTATATTAATATAATATAAGAGTCTCCAGAGGGACTTTGAAGGCTGTTCCAAAACTGTGCTTATTATACATGTACGACCTACTTTGGGTTTAGAAGTTTGTGAGAAGTCATTGAATATCTTATTCGGTTTTGATTCTCTGGTTACTGACAAGTCCTGGTGCAGGTGCTAATGGCCAGACTAGAAGAGTTCTGGGCTCTTGTCAAAGTCGTATTCGTTTTTTTTTTCGGTGTTTTGAATAGTCCATATGGTGTTCTTTGTTGAAGGGAAGTCTCAAAACTTCTGGGTTGGACCGCATGTGGTACTTCTAAGAGCTTCTCGAGAGAACAAGCCTTATCTAGATTTTTTTGGTCCGTCCTGTCACGCCAAGGGCATGCACAAACACGTGTGGGCACCAACCCCTATCACTTTTGTAATGGTCCTTTTTCCCTATCACAAGTCTGCTACTCATAACATTATGTGGTGTCATGGAGTAATGTACTCTAACATGAGAGAGAAAGCGTCTTTTGTTTTAATTTTATATTGAAACCTGTGTCAACAGGTGTAAAATGTATTAACACTAGCTTTACACCTGTAAAATATCAGCAACTATCTGTGATAGAAGTGGCTGGCGTAATGACAGCTTGGCTTGCTTGAATCTCTGCCTTGTATTTGGCTAGAACTAGTTCTTTGATCTCGAACGGGTAAAGGGGCCCATGCAGGTTATTTTTTTTCACGATATACACCTTATAATTATAATTGATGTCCATCGCAATCCCTGCTTCCTAAAGTTAGAGCCTAGTGCACCACTGGAGTCCAATGGACTCCGTGAAATTTAAAAATGCATACCGCTAGTTTTGCCGCTGTTAATTTATCATATACCATTGTCTGGTCTCGCAAATAAATAATAAGAGATACATTATATATTTCAATATATACGGAAATACTTTATATGTTAATTTAATATAAGAGTCTCCAGAGGGACTTTGATGGCTGTTCCAAAACTGTGCTTATTATACATGTACGACCTACTTTGGGTTTAGAAGTTTGTGAGAAGTCATTGAATATCTTATTCGGTTTTGATTTATCTGGTGTACTGACTAGTCCTGGTGCAGGTGCCAATGGCCAGATTAGAAGAGTTCTGGGCTCTTGTCAAAGTCGTATTCGTTTTTTATTTTTCGGTGTATTGAATAGTCCACATGGTGTTCTTTGTTAAAGGGAAGTCTCAAAACTTCGGGGTTGGACCGCATGTGGTACTTCTAAGAGCCTCTCGAGAGAACAAGCCTTATCTAGATTTTTTTGGTCCGTCCTGTCACGCCCAGGGCATGCACAAACACGTGTGGGCCTCACCCCCCATCACTTTTGTAATGGTCCCTCCTCCTTATCACAAGTCTGCTACTCATAACATTATGTGGTGTCATGGAGTAATGTACTCTTACATGAGAGAGAAAGCGTCTTTTGTTTTAATTTTATATTGAAACCTGAGTCAACAGGTGTAAAGTGTATTAACACTAGCTTTACACCTGTAAAATATCAGCAACTATCTGTGATAGAAGTGGCTGGCGTAATGACAGCTTGGCTTGCTTGAATCTCTGCCTTGTATTTGGATAGAACTAGTTCTTTGATCTCGAACGGGTAAAGGGGCCCATGCAGGTTATTTCTTTTCACGATATACACCTTATAATTATAATTGATGTCCATCGCAATCCCTCCTTCCTGAAGATAGAGCCTAGTGCTCCACTGGAGTCCAATGGACTCCGTGAAATTTAAAAATGCATACCGCTAGTTTTGCCGCTGTTAATTTATCATATACCATTGTCTGGTCTCGCAAATAAATAATAAGAGATACATTATATATTTCAATATATACAGAAATACTTTATATGTTAATATAATATAAGAGTCTCCAGAGGGACTTTGAAGGCTGTTCCAAAACTGTGCTTATTATACATGTACGACCTACTTTGGGTTTAGAAGTTTGTGAGAAGTCATTGAATATCTTATTCGGTTTTGATTCTCTGGTTACTGACAAGTCCTGGTGCAGGTGCCAATGGCTAGATTAGAAGAATTCTGGGCTCTTGTCAAAGTCGTATTCGTTTTTTATTTTTCGGTGTATTGAATAGTCCACATAGTGTTCTTTGTTGAAGGGAAGTCTCAAAACTTCTGGGTTGGACCGCATATGGTACTTTTAAGAGCCTCTCGAGAGAACAAGCCTTATCTAGATTTTTTTGGTCCGTCCTGTCACGCCCAGGGCATGCACAAACACGTGAGGGCACCAACCCCCATCACTTTTGTAATGGTCCTTCTTCCTTATCACAAGTCTGCTACTCATAACATTATGTGGTGTCATGGAGTAATGTACTCTTACATGAGAGAGAAAGCGTCTTTTGTTTTAATTTTATATTGAAACCTGAGTCAACAGGTGTAAAGTGTATTAACACTAGCTTTACACCTGTAAAATATCAGCAACTATCTGTGATAGAAGTGGCTGGCGTAAAGACAGCTTGGCTTGCTTGAATCTCTGCGTTGTATTTGGATAGAACTAGTTCTTTGATCTCGAACGGGTAAAGGGGCCCATGCAGGTTATTTGTTTTCACGATATACACCTTATAATTATAATTGATGTCCATCGCAATCCCTGCTTCCTAAAGTTAGAGCCTAGTGCACCACTGGAGTCCAATGGACTCCGAGAAATTTAAAAATTCATACTGCTAGTTTTGCCGCTGTTAATTTAACATATACCATTGTCTGGTCTTGCAAATAAATAATAAGAGATACTTTATACATTTCAATATATACAGAAATACTTTATATATTAATATAATATAAGAGTCTCCAGAGGGACTTTGAAGGCTGTTCCAAAAATGTGCTTATTATACATGTACGACCTACTTTGGGTTTAGAAGTTTGTGAGAAGTCATTGAATATCTTATTCGGTTTTGATTTATCTGGTGTACTGACTAGTCCTGGTGCAGGTGCCAATGGCCAGATTAGAAGAGTTCTGGGCTCTTGTCAAAGTCGTATTCGTTTTTTATTTTTCGGTGTATTGAATAGTCCACATGGTGTTCTTTGTTAAAGGGAAGTCTCAAAACTTCTGGGTTGGACCGCATATGGTACTTCTAAGAGCCTCTCGAGAGAACCAGCCTTATCTAGATTTTTTTGGTCCGTCCTGTCACGCCCAGGGCATGCACAAACACGTGTGGGCCGCACCCACCATCACTTTTATAATGGTCCCTCTTCCTTATCACAAGTCTGGTACTCTTAACATTATGTGGTGTTATGGAGTAATGTACTCTTACATGAGAGAAAAAGCGTCTTTTGTTTTAATTTTATATTGAAACCTGTGTCAACAGGTGTAAAGTGTATTAACACTAGCTTTACACCTATAAAATATCAACAACTATCTGTGATAGAAGTGGCTGGCGTAATGACAGCTTGGCTTGCTTGAATCTGTCTTGTATTTGGCTAGAACTAGTTCTTTGATCTCGAACGGGTAAAGGGGCCCATGCAGGTTATTTTTTTTCACGATATACACCTTATAATTATAATTGATGTCCATCGCAATCCCTGCTTCCTAAAGTTAGAGCCTAGTGCACCACTGGAGTCTAATGGACTCCGAGAAATTTAAAAATGCATACTGCTAGTTTTGCCGCTGTTAATTTATCATATACCATTGTCTGGTCTCGCAAATAAATAATAAGAGATACATTATATATTTCAATATATACAGAAATACTTTATATATTAATATAATATAAGAGTCTCCAGAGGGACTTTGAAGGCTGTTACAAAACTGTGCTTATTATACATGTACGACCTACTTTTGGTTTAGAAGTTTGTGAGAAGTCATTGAATATCTTATTCCGTTTTGATTCTCTGGTTACTGACAAGTCCTGGTGCAGGTGCTAATGGCCAGATTAGAAGAGTTCTGGGCTCTTGTCAAAGTCGTATTCGTTTTTTTTTTCTGTGTTTTGAATAGTCCACATGGTGTTCTTTGTTGAAGGGAAGTCTCAAAACTTCTGGGTTGGACCGCATGTGGTACTTCTAAGAGCCTCTCGAGAGAACAAGCCTTATCTAGATTTTTTTGGTCCGTCCTGTCACGCCCAGGGCATGCACAAACACGTGTGGGCCTCACCCCCCATCACTTTTGTAATGGTCCCTCCTCCTTATCACAAGTCTGCTACTCATAACATTATGTGGTGTCATGGAGTAATGTACTCTTACATGAGAGAGAAAGCGTCTTTTGTTTTAATTTTATATTGAAACCTGAGTCAACAGGTGTAAAGTGTATTAACACTAGCTTTACACCTGTAAAATATCAGCAACTATCTGTGATAGAAGTGGCTGGCGTAAAGACAGCTTGGCTTGCTTGAATCTCTGCCTTGTATTTGGATAGAACTAGTTCTTTGATCTCGAACGGGTAAAGGGGCCCATGCAGGTTATTTTTTTTCACGATATACACCTTATAATTATAATTGATGTCCATCGCAATCCCTGCTTCCTAAAGTTAGAGCCTAGTGCACCACTGGAGTCCAATGGACTCCGAGAAATTTAAAAATTCCTACTGCTAGTTTTGCCGCTGTTAATTTAACATATACCATTGTCTGGTCTTGCAAATAAATAATAAGAGATACTTTATACATTTCAATATATACAGAAATACTTTGTATATTAATTTAATATAAGAGTCTCCAGAGGGACTTTGAAGGCTGTTCCAAAAATGTGCTTATTATACATGTACGACCTACTTTGGGTTTAGAAGTTTGTGAGAAGTCATTGAATATCTTATTCGGTTTTGATTCTCTGGTGTACTGACTAGTCCTGGTGCAGGTGCCAATGGCCAGATTAGAAGAGTTCTGGGCTCTTGTCAAAGTCGTATTAGTTTTTTATTTTTCGGTGTATTGAATAGTCCACATGGTGTTCTTTGTTGAAGGGAAGTCTCAAAACTTCTGGGTTGGACCGCATATGGTACTTCTAAGATTCTCTCGAGAGAACCAGCCTTATCTAGATTTTTTTGGTCCGTCCTGTCACGCCCAGGGCATGCACAAACACGTGTGGGCCGCACCCACCATCACTTTTGTAATGGTCCCTCTTCCTTATCACAAGTCTGGTACTCTTAACATTATGTGGTGTCATGGAGTAATGTACTCTTACATGAGAGAGAAAGCGTCTTTTGTTTTAATTTTATATTGAAACCTGTGTCAACAGGTGTAAAGTGTATTAACACTAGCTTTACACCTATAAAATATCAACAACTATCTGTGATAGAAGTGGCTGGCGTAATGACAGCTTGGCTTGCTTGAATCTGCCTTGTATTTGGCTAGAACTAGTTCTTTGATCTCGAACGGGTAAAGGGGCCCATGCAGGTTATTTTTTTTCACAATATACACCTTATAATTATAATTGATGTCCATCGCAATCCCTGCTTCCTAAAGTTAGAGCCTAGTGCACCACTGGAGTCCAATGGACTCCGAGAAATTTAAAAATTCCTACTGCTAGTTTTGCCGCTGTTAATTTAACATATACCATTGTCTGGTCTTGCAAATAAATAATAAGAGATACTTTATACATTTCAATATATACAGAAATACTTTGTATATTAATTTAATATAAGAGTCTCCAGAGGGACTTTGAAGGCTGTTCCAAAAATGTGCTTATTATACATGTACGACCTACTTTGGGTTTAGAAGTTTGTGAGAAGTCATTGAATATCTTAGTCGGTTTTGATTCTCTGGTGTACTGACTAGTCCTGGTGCAGGTGCCAATGGCCAGATTAGAAGAGTTCTGGGCTCTTGTCAAAGTCGTATTAGTTTTTTATTTTTCGGTGTATTGAATAGTCCACATGGTGTTCTTTGTTGAAGGGAAGTCTCAAAACTTCTGGGTTGGACCGCATATGGTACTTCTAAGAGCCTCTCGAGAGAACCAGCCTTATCTAGATTTTTTTGGTCCGTCCTGTCACGCCCAGGGCATGCACAAACACGTGTGGGCCGCACCCACCATCACTTTTGTAATGGTCCCTCTTCCTTATCACAAGTCTGGTACTCTTAACATTATGTGGTGTCATGGAGTAATGTACTCTTACATGAGAGAGAAAGCGTCTTTTGTTTTAATTTTATATTGAAACCTGTGTCAACAGGTGTAAAGTGTATTAACACTAGCTTCACACCTATAAAATATCAACAACTATCTGTGATAGAAGTGGCTGGCGTAATGACAGCTTGGCTTGCTTGAATCTGCCTTGTATTTGGCTAGAACTAGTTCTTTGATCTCGAACGGGTAAAGGGGCCCATGCAGGTTATTTTTTTTCACAATATACACCTTATAATTATAATTGATGTCCATCGCAATCCCTGCTTCCTAAAGTTAGAGCCTAGTGCACCACTGGAGTCCAATGGACTCCGAGAAATTTAAAAATGCATACTGCTAGTTTTGCCGCTGTTAATTTATCATATACCATTGTCTGGTCTCGCAAATAAATAATAAGAGATACATTATATATTTCAATATATACAGAAATACTTTATATATTAATATAATATAAGAGTCTCCAGAGGGACTTTGAAGGCTGTTCCAAAACTGTGCTTATTATACATGTACGACCTACTTTGGGTTTAGAAGTTTGTGAGAAGTCATTGAATATCTTATTCGGTTTTGATTCTCTGGTTACTGACAAGTCCTGGTGCAGGTGCTAATGGCCAGATTAGAAGAGTTCTGGGCTCTTGTCAAAGTCGTATTCGTTTTTTTTTTCGGTGTTTTGAATAGTCCACATGGTGTTCTTTGTTGAAGGGAAGTCTCAAAACTTCTGGGTTGGACCGCATGTGGTACTTCTAAGAGCCTCTTGAGAGAACAAGCCTTATCTAGATTTTTTTGGTCCGTCCTGTCACGCCCAGGGCATGCACAAACACGTGTGGGCACCAACCCCTATCACTTTTGTAATGGTCCTTTTTTCCTATCACAAGTCTGCTACTCATAACATTATGTGGTGTCATGGAGTAATGTACTCTAACAAGAGAGAGAAAGCGTCTTTTGTTTTAATTTTATATTGAAACCTGTGTCAACAGGTGTAAAATGTATTAACACTAGCTTTACACCTGTAAAATATCAGCAACGATCTGTGATAGAAGTGGCTGGCGTAATGACAGCTTGGCTTGCTTGAATCTCTGCCTTGTATTTGGCTAGAACTAGTTCTTTGATCTCGAACGGGTAAAGGGGCCCATGCAGGTTATTTTTTTCACGATATACACCTTATATTTATAATTGATGTCCATCGCAATCCCTGCTTCCTAAAGTTAGAGCCTAGTGCACCACTGGAGTCCAATGGACTCCGTGAAATTTAAAAATGCATACCGCTAGTTTTGCCGCTGTTAATTTATCATATACCATTGTCTGGTCTCGCAAATAAATAATAAGAGATACATTATATATTTCAATATATACAGAAATACTTTATATGTTAATATAATATAAGAGTCTCCAGAGGGACTTTGATGGCTGTTCCAAAACTGTGCTTATTATACATGTACGACCTACTTTGGGTTTAGAAGTTTGTGAGAAGTCATTGAATATCTTATTCGGTTTTGATTTATCTGGTGTACTGACTAGTCCTGGTGCAGGTGCCAATGGCCAGATTAGAAGAGTTCTGGGCTCTTGTCAAAGTCGTATTCGTTTTTTATTTTTCGGTGTATTGAATAGTCCACATGGTGTTCTTTGTTGAAGGGAAGTCTCAAAACTTCGGGGTTGGACCGCATGTGGTACTTCTAAGAGCCTCTCGAGAGAACAAGCCTTATCTAGATTTTTTTGGTCCGTCCTGTCACGCCCAGGGCATGCACAAACACGTGTGGGCCTCACCCCCCACCACTTTTGTAATGGTCCCTCCTCCTTATCACAAGTCTGCTACTCATAACATTATGTGGTGTCATGGAGTAATGTACTCTTACATGAGAGAGAAAGCGTCTTTTGTTTTAATTTTATATTGAAACCTGAGTCAACAGGTGTAAAGTGTATTAACACTAGCTTTACACCTGTAAAATATCAGCAACTATCTGTGATAGAAGTGGCTGGCGTAAAGACAGCTTGGCTTGCTTGAATCTCTGCCTTGTATTTGGATAGAACTAGTTCTTTGATCTCGAACGGGTAAAGGGGCCCATGCAGGTTATTTTTTTTCACGATATACACCTTATAATTATAATTGATGTCCATCGCAATCCCTGCTTCCTAAAGTTAGAGCCTAGTGCACCACTGGAGTCCAATGGACTCCGAGAAATTTAAAAATTCCTACTGCTAGTTTTGCCGCTGTTAATTTAACATATACCATTGTCTGGTCTTGCAAATAAATAATAAGAGATACTTTATACATTTCAATATATACAGAAATACTTTGTATATTAATTTAATATAAGAGTCTCCAGAGGGACTTTGAAGGCTGTTCCAAAAATGTGCTTATTATACATGTACGACCTACTTTGGGTTTAGAAGTTTGTGAGAAGTCATTGAATATCTTATTCGGTTTTGATTCTCTGGTGTACTGACTAGTCCTGGTGCAGGTGCCAATGGCCAGATTAGAAGAGTTCTGGGCTCTTGTCAAAGTCGTATTAGTTTTTTATTTTTCGGTGTATTGAATAGTCCACATGGTGTTCTTTGTTGAAGGGAAGTCTCAAAACTTCTGGGTTGGACCGCATATGGTACTTCTAAGAGCCTCTCGAGAGAACCAGCCTTATCTAGATTTTTTTGGTCCGTCCTGTCACGCCCAGGGCATGCACAAACACGTGTGGGCCGCACCCACCATCACTTTTGTAATGGTCCCTCTTCCTTATCACAAGTCTGGTACTCTTAACATTATGTGGTGTCATGGAGTAATGTACTCTTACATGAGAGAGAAAGCGTCTTTTGTTTTAATTTTATATTGAAACCTGTGTCAACAGGTGTAAAGTGTATTAACACTAGCTTTACACCTATAAAATATCAACAACTATCTGTGATAGAAGTGGCTGGCGTAAAGACAGCTTGGCTTGCTTGAATCTCTGCCTTGTATTTGGATAGAACTAGTTCTTTGATCTCGAACGGGTAAAGGGGCCCATGCAGGTTATTTTTTTTCACGATATACACCTTATAATTATAATTGATGTCCATCGCAATCCCTGCTTCCTAAAGTTAGAGCCTAGTGCACCACTGGATTTCAATGGACTCCGAGAAATTTAAAAATGCATACTGCTAGTTTTGCCGCTGTTAATTTAACGTATACCATTGTCTGGTATTGCAAAAAAATAATAAGAGATACTTTATAAATTTCAATATATACAGAAATTTTTTATATATAAATATAATATAAGAGTCGCCAGAGGGACTTTGAAGGCTTTTCCAAAAATGTGCTTATTATACATGTACGACCTACTTTGGGTTTGAAAGTTTGTGAGAAGTCATTGAATATCTTATTCGGTTTTGATTTATCTGGTGTACTGACTAGTCCTGGTGCAGGTGCCAATGGCCAGATTAGAAGAGTTTTTGGCTCTTGTCAAAGTCGTATTCGTTTTTTATTTTTCGGTGTATTGAATAGTCCACATGGTGTTCTTTGTTAAAGGGAAGTCTCAAAACTTCTGGGTTGGACCGCATATGGTACTTCTAAGAGCCTCTCGAGAGAACCAGCCTTATCTAGATTTTTTTGGTCCGTCCTGTCACGCCCAGGGCATGCACAAACACGTGTGGGCCCCACCCACCATCACTTTTGTAATGGTCCCTCTTCCTTATCACAAGTCTGGTACTCTTAACATGGAGTAATGTACTCTTACATGAGAGAGAAAGCGTCTTTTGTTTTAATTTTATATTGAAACCTGTGTCAACAGGTGTAAAGTGTATTAACACTAGCTTTACACCTATAAAATATCAACAACTATCTGTGATAGAAGTGGCTGGCGTAATGACAGCTTGGCTTGCTTGAATCTGTCTTGTATTTGGCTAGAACTAGTTCTTTGATCTCGAACGGGTAAAGGGGCCCATGCAGGTTATTTTTTTTCACGATATACACCTTATAATTATAATTGATGTCCATCGCAATCCCTGCTTCCTAAAGTTAGAGCCTAGTGCACCACTGGAGTCCAATGGACTCCGAGAAATTTAAAAATGCATACTGCTAGTTTTGCCGCTGTTAATTTATCATATACCATTGTCTGGTCTCGCAAATAAATAATAAGAGATACATTATATATTTCAATATATACAGAAATACTTTATATATTAATATAATATAAGAGTCTCCAGAGGGACTTTGAAGGGTGTTCCAAAACTGTGCTTATTATACATGTACGACCTACTTTGGGTTTAGAAGTTTGTGAGAAGTCATTGAATATCTTATTCGGTTTTGATTCTCTGGTTACTGACAAGTCCTGGTGCAGGTGCTAATGGCCAGATTAGAAGAGTTCTGGGCTCTTGTCAAAGTCGTATTCGTTTTTTTTTTCTGTGTTTTGAATAGTCCACATGGTGTTCTTTGTTGAAGGGAAGTCTCAAAACTTCTGGGTTGGACCGCATGTGGTACTTCTAAGAGCCTCTCGAGAGAACAAGCCTTATCTAGATTTTTTTGGTCCGTCCTGTCACGCCCAGGGCATGCACAAACACGTGTGGGCACCAACCCCTATCACTTTTGTAATGGTCCTTCTTCCCTATCACAAGTCTGCTACTCATAACATTATGTGGTGTCATGGAGTAATGTACTCTAACATGAGAGAGAAAGCGTCTTTTGTTTTAATTTTATATTGAAACCTGTGTCAACAGGTGTAAAGTGTATTAACACTAGCTTTACACCTGTAAAATATCAGCAACTATCTGTGATAGAAGTGGCTGGCGTAATGACAGCTTGGCTTGCTTGAATCTCTGCCTTGTATTTGGCTAGAACTAGTTCTTTGATCTCGAACGGGTAAAGGGGCCCATGCAGGTTATTTTTTTTTCACGATATACACCTTATAATTATAATTGATGTCCATCGCAATCCCTGCTTCCTAAAGATAGAGCCTAGTGCACCACTGGAGTCCAATGGACTCCGTGAAATTTAAAAATGCATACCGCTAGTTTTGCCGCTGTTAATTTATCATATACCATTGTCTGGTCTCGCAAATAAATAATAAGAGATACATTATATATTTCAATATATACAGAAATACTTTATATGTTAATATAATATAAGAGTCTCCAGAGGGACTTTGAAGGCTGTTCCAAAACTGTGCTTATTATACATGTACGGCCTACTTTGGGTTTAAAAGTTTGTGAGAAGTCATTGAATATCTTATTCGGTTTTGATTCTCTGGTTACTGACAAGTCCTGGTGCAGGTGGCAATGGCCAGATTAGAAGAATTCTGGGCTCTTGTCAAAGTCGTATTCGTTTTTTATTTTTCGGTGTATTGAATAGTCCACATAGTGTTCTTTGTTGAAGGGAAGTCTCAAAACTTCTGGGTTGGACCGCATATGGTACTTTTAAGAGCCTCTCGAGAGAACAAGCCTTATCTAGATTTTTTTGGTCCGTCCTGTCACGCCCAGGGCATGCACAAACACGTGAGGGCACCAGCCCCCATTACTTTTGTAATGGTCCTTCTTCCTTATCACAAGTCTGCTACTCATAAAATTATGTGGTGTCATGATTAATGTACTCTTACATGAGAGAGAAAGCGTCTTTTGTTTTAATTTTATATTGAAACCTGAGTCAACAGGTGTAAAGTGTATTAACACTAGCTTTACACCTGTGAAATATCAGCAACTACCTGTGATAGAAGTGGCTGGCGTAAAGACAGCTTGGCTTGCTTGAATCTCTGCCTTGTATTTGGATAGAACTAGTTCTTTGATCTCGAACGGGTAAAGGGGCCCATGCAGGTTATTTTTTTCACGATATACACCTTATAATTATAATTGATGTCCATCGCAATCCCTGCTTCCTAAAGTTAGAGCCTAGTGCACCACTGGAGTCCAATGGACTCCGAGAAATTTAAAAATTCATACTGCTAGTTTTGCCGCTGTTAATTTAACATATACCATTGTCTGGTGTTGCAAATAAATAATAAGAGATACTTTATACATTTCAATATATACAGAAATACTTTATATATTAATATAATATAAGAGTCTCCAGAGGGACTTTGAAGGCTGTTCCAAAAATGTGCTTATTATACATGTACGACCTACTTTGGGTTTAGAAGTTTGTGAGAAGTCATTGAATATCTTATTCGGTTTTGATTTATCTGGTGTACTGACTAGTCCTGGTGCAGGTGCCAATGGCCAGATTAGAAGAGTTTTGGGCTCTTGTCAAAGTCGTATTCGTTTTTTATTTTTCGGTGTATTGAATAGTCCACATGGTGTTCTTTGTTAAAGGGAAGTCTCAAAACTTCTGGGTTGGACCGCATATGGTACTTCTAAGAGCCTCTCGAGAGAACCAGCCTTATCTAGATTTTTTTGGTCCGTCCTGTCACGCCCAGGGCATGCACAAACACGTGTGGGCCGCACCCACCATCACTTTTGTAATGGTCCCTCTTCCTTATCACAAGTCTGGTACTCTTAACATTATGTGGTGTCATGGAGTAATGTACTCTTACATGAGAGAGAAAGCGTCTTTTGTTTTAATTTTATATTGAAACCTGAGTCAACAGGTGTAAAGTGTATTAAAACTAGCTTTACACCTGTAAAATATCAGCAACTACCTGTGATAGAAGTGGCTGGCGTAAAGACAGCTTGGCTTGCTTGAATCTCTGCCTTGTATTTGGATAGAACTAGTTCTTTGATCTCGAACGGGTAAAGGGGCCCATGCAGGTTATTTTTTTTCACGATATACACCTTATAATTATAATTGATGTCCATCGCAATCCCTGCTTCCTAAAGTTAGAGCCTAGTGCACCACTGGAGTCCAATGGACTCCGAGAAATTTAAAAATTCATACTGCTAGTTTTGCCGCTGTTAATTTAACATATACCATTGTCTGGTGTTGCAAATAAATAATAAGAGATACTTTATACATTTCAATATATACAGAAATACTTTATATATTAATATAATATAAGAGTCTCCAGAGGGACTTTGAAGTCTGTTCCAAAAATGTGCTTATTATACATGTACGACCTACTTTGGGTTTAGAAGTTTGTGAGAAGTCATTGAATATCTTATTCGGTTTTGATTTATCTGGTGTACTGACTAGTCCTGGTGCAGGTGCCATTGCCAGATTAGAAGAGTTTTGGGCTCTTGTCAAAGTCGTATTCGTTTTTTATTTTTCGGTGTATTAAATAGTCCACATGGTGTTCTTTGTTGAGGGGAAGTCTCAAAACTTCTGGGTTGGACCGCATATGGTACTTCTAATAGCCTCTCGAGAGAACCAGCCTTATCTAGATTTTTTTGGTCCGTCCTGTCACGCCCAGGGCATGCACAAACACGTGTGGGCCGCACCCACCATCACTTTTGTAATGGTCCCTCTTCCTTATCACAAGTCTGGTACTCTTAACATTATGTGGTGTCATGGAGTAATGTACTCTTACATGAGAGAGAAAGCGTCTTTTGTTTTAATTTTATATTGAAACCTGTGTCAACAGGTGTAAAGTGTATTAACACTAGCTTTACACCTGTAAAATATCAGCAACTATCTGTGATAGAAGTGGCTGGCGTAATGACAGCTTGGCTTGCTTGAATCTCTGCCTTGTATTTGGCTAGAACTAGTTCTTTGATCTCGAACGGGTAAAGGGGCCCATGCAGGTTATTTTTTTTCACGATATACTCCTTATAATTATAATTGATGTCCATCGCAATCCCTGCTTCCTGAAGATAGAGCCTAGTGCACCACTGGAGTCCAATGGACTCCGAGAAATTTAAAAATGCATACTGCTAGTTATGCCGCTGTTAATTTATCATATACCATTGTCTGGTCTCGCAAATAAATAATAAGAGATACATTATATATTTCAATATATACAGAAATACTTTATATATTAATATAATATAAGAGTCTCCAGACGGACTTTGAAGGCTGTTCCAAAACTGTGCTTATTATACATGTACGACCTACTTTGGGTTTAGAAGTTTGTGAGAAGTCATTGAATATCTTATTCGGTTTTGATTCTCTGGTTACTGACAAGTCCTGGTGCAGGTGCTAATGGCCAGATTAGAAGAGTTCTGGGCTCTTTTCAAAGTCGTATTCGTTTTTTTTTTTTTTCTGTGTTTTGAATAGTCCACATGGTGTTCTTTGTTGAAGGGAAGTCTCAAAACTTCTGGGTTGGACCGCATGTGGTACTTCTAAGAGCCTCTCGAGAGAACAAGCCTTATCTAGATTTTTTTGGTCCGTCCTGTCACGCCCAGGGCATGCACAAACACGTGTGGGCACCAACCCCTATCACTTTTGTAATGGTCCTTCTTCCCTATCACAAGTCTGCTACTCATAACATTATGTGGTGTCATGGAGTAATGTACTCTAACATGAGAGAGAAAGCGTCTTTTGTTTTCATTTTATATTGAAACCTGTGTCAACAGGTGTAAAGTGTATTAACACTAGCTTTATACCTGTAAAATATCAGCAACTATCTGTGATAGAAGTGGCTGGCGTAATGACAGCTTGGCTTGCTTGAATCTCTGCCTTGTATTTGGCTAGAACTAGTTCTTTGATCTCGAACGGGTAAAGGGGCCCATGCAGGTTATTTTTTTTTTACGATATACACCTTATAATTATAATTGATGTCCATCGCAATCCCTGCTTCCTAAAGTTAGAGCCTAGTGCACCACTGGAGTCCAATGGACTCCGTGAAATTTAAAAATGCATACTGCTAGTTTTGCCGCTGTTAATTTATCATATACCATTGTTTGGTCTCGCAAATAAATAATAAGAGATACATTATATATTTCAATATATACAGAAATACTTTATATGTTAATATAATATAAGAGTCTCCAGAGGGACTTTGAAGGCTGTTCCAAAACTGTGCTTATTATACATGTACGACCTACTTTGGGTTTAGAAGTTTGTGAGAAGTCATTGAATATCTTATTCGGTTTTGATTCTCTGGTTACTGACAAGTCCTGGTGCAGGTGCTAATGGCCAGATTAGAAGAGTTCTTGGCTCTTGTCAAAGTCGTATTCGTTTTTTTTTTCTGTGTTTTGAATAGTCCACATGGTGTTCTTTGTTGAAGGGAAGTCTCAAAACTTCTGGGTTGGACCGCATGTGGTACTTCTAAGAGCCTCTCGAGAGAACAAGCCTTATCTAGATTTTTTTGGTCCGTCCTGTCACGCCCAGGGCATGCACAAACACGTGTGGGCACCAACCCCTATCACTTTTGTAATGGTCCTTCTTCCCTATCACAAGTCTGCTACTCATAACATTATGTGGTGTCATGGAGTAATGTACTCTAACATGAGAGAGAAAGCGTCTTTTGTTTTAATTTTATATTGAAACCTGTGTCAACAGGTGTAAAGTGTATTAACACTAGCTTTACACCTGTAAAATATCAGCAACTATCTGTGATAGAAGTGGCTGGCGTAATGACAGCTTGGCTTGCTTGAATCTCTGCCTTGTATTTGGCTAGAACTAGTTCTTTGATCTCGAACGGGTAAAGGGGCCCATGCAGGTTATTTTTTTTCACGATATACACCTTATAATTATAATTGATGTCCATCGCAATCCCTGCTTCCTAAAGTTATAGCCTAGTGCACCACTGGAGTCCAATGGACTCCGTGAAATTTAAAAATTCATACTGCTAGTTTTGCCGCTGTTAATTTAACATATACCATTGTCTGGTCTTGCAAATAAATAATAAGAGATACTTTATACATTTCAATATATACAGAAATACTTTATATATTAATATAATATAAGAGTCTCCAGAGGGACTGTGAAGGCTGTTCCAAAAATGTGCTTATTATACATGTACGACCTACTTTGGGTTTAGAAGTTTGTGAGAAGTCATTGAATATCTTATTCGGTTTTGATTTATCTGTTGTGCTGACTAGTCCTCGTGCAGGTGCCAATGGCCAGATTAGAAGAGTTCTGGGCTCTTGTCAAAGTCGTATTCGTTTTTTATTTTTCGGTGTATTGAATAGTCCACATAGTGTTCTTTGTTAAAGGGAAGTCTCAAACCTTCTGGGTTGGACCGCATATGGTACTTCTAAGAGCCTCTCGAGAGAACCAGCCTTATCTAGATTTTTTTGGTCCGTCCTGTCACGCCCAGGGCATGCACAAACAAGTGTGGGCCGCACCCACCTTCACTATTGTAATGGTCCCTCTTCCTTATCACAAGTCTGGTACTCTTAACATTATGTGGTGTCATGGAGTAATGTACTCTTACATGAAAGAGAAAGCGTCTTTTGTTTTAATTTTATATTGAAACCTGTGTCAACAGGTGTAAAGTGTATTAACACTACCTTTACACCTATAAAATATCAACAACTATATGTGATAGAAGTGGCTGGCGTAATGACAGCTTGGCTTGCTTGAATCTGCCTTGTATTTGGCTAGAACTAGTTCTTTGATCTCGAACGGGTAAAGGGGCCCATGCAGGTTATTTTTTTTCACGATATACACCTTATAATTATAATTGATGTCCATCGCAATCCCTGCTTCCTAAAGTTAGAGCCTAGTGCACCACTGGAGTCCAATGGACTCCGAGAAATTTAAAAATGCATACTGCTAGTTTTGCCGCTGTTAATTTATCATATACCATTGTCTGGTCTCGCAAATAAATAATAAGAGATACATTATAGATTTCAATATATACAGAAATACTTTATATATTAATATAATATAAGAGTCTCCAGAGGGACTTTGAAGGCTGTTCCAAAACTGTGCTTATTATACATGTACGACCTACTTTGGGTTTAGAAGTTTGTGAGAAGTCATTGAATATCTTATTCGGTTTTGATTCTCTGGTTACTGACAAGTCCTGGTGCAGGTGCCAATGGCCAGATTAGAAGAATTCTGGGCTCTTGTCAAAGTCGTATTCGTTTTTTATTTTTCGGTGTATTGAATAGTCCACATAGTGTTCTTTGTTGAAGGGAAGTCTCAAAACTTCTGGGTTGGACCGCATATGGTACTTTTAAGAGCCTCTCGAGAGAACAAGCCTTATCTAGATTTTTTTGGTCCGTCCTGTCACGCCCAGGGCATGCACAAACACGTGAGGGCACCAACCCCCATCACTTTTGTAATGGTCCTTCTTCCTTATCACAAGTCTGCTACTCAAAACATTATGTGGTGTCATGGAGTAATGTAGTCTTACATGAGAGAGAAAGCGTCTTTTGTTTTAATTTTATATTGAAACCTGAGTCAACAGGTGTAAAGTGTATTAACACTAGCTTTACACCTGTAAAATATCAGCAACTATCTGTCATAGAAGTGGCTGGCGTAAAGACAGCTTGGCTTGCTTGAATCTCTGCCTTGTATTTGGATAGAGCTAGTTCTTTGATCTCGAACGGGTAAAGGGGCCCATGCAGGTTATTTTTTTTCACGATATACACCTTATAATTATAATTGATGTCCATCGCAATCCCTGCTTCCTAAAGTTAGAGCCTAGTGCACCACTGGAGTCCAATGGACTCCGAGAAATTTAAAAATTCATACTGCTAGTTTTGCCGCTGTTAATTTAACATATACCATTGTCTGGTGTTGCAAATAAATAATAAGAGATACTTTATACATTTCAATATATACAGAAATACTTTATATATTAATATAATATAAGAGTCTCCAGAGGGACTTTGAAGGCTGTTCCAAAAATGTGCTTATTATACATGTACGACCTACTTTGGGTTTAGAAGTTTGTGAGAAGTCATTGAATATCTTATTCGGTTTTGATTTATCTGGTGTACTGACTAGTCCTGGTGCAGGTGCCAATGGCCAGATTAGAAGAGTTCTGGGCTCTTGTCAAAGTCGTATTCGTTTTTTATTTTTCGGTGTATTGAATAGTCCACATGGTGTTCTTTGTTAAAGGGAAGTCTCAAAACTTCTGGGTTGGACCGCATATGGTACTTCTAAGAGCCTCTCGAGAGAACCAGCCTTATCTAGATTTTTTTGGTCCGTCCTGTCACGCCCAGGGTATGCACAAACACGTGTGGGCCGCACCCACCATCACTTTTGTAATGGTCCCTCTTCCTTATCACAAGTCTGGTACTCTTAACATTATGTGGTGTCATGGAGTAATGTACTCTTACATGAGAGAGAAAGCGTCTTTTGTTTTAATTTTATATTGAAACCTGTGTCAACAGGTGTAAAGTGTATTAACACTAGCTTTACACCTATAAAATATCAACAACTATCTGTGATAGAAGTGGCTGGCGTAATGACAGCTTGGCTTGCTTGAATCTGTCTTGTATTTGGCTAGAACTAGTTCTTTGATCTCGAACGGGTAAAGGGGCCCATGCAGGTTATTTTTTTTCACGTTGTACACCTTATAATTATAATTGATGTCCATCGCAATCCCTGCTTCCTAAAGTTAGAGCCTAGTGCACCACTGGAGTCTAATGGACACCGAGAAATTTAAAAATGCATACTGCTAGTTTTGCCGCTGTTAATTTATCAGATACCATTGTCTGGTCTCGCAAATAAATAATAAGAGATACATTATATATTTCGATATATACAGAAATACTTTATATATTAATAAAATATAAGAGTCTCCAGAGGGACTTTGAAGGCTGTTCCAAAACTGTGCTTATTATACATGTACGACCTACTTTGGGTTTAGGAGTTTGTGAGAAGTCATTGAATATCTTATTCGGTTTTGATTCTCTGGTTACTGACAAGTCCTGGTGCAGGTGCTAATGGCCAGATTAGAAGAGTTCTGGGCTCTTGTCAAAGTCGTATTCGTTTTTTTTTTCTGTGTTTTGAATAGTCCACATGGTGTTCTTTGTTGAAGGGAAGTCTCAAAACTTCTGGGTTGGACCGCATGTGGTACTTCTAAGAGCCTCTCGAGAGAACAAGCCTTATCTAGATTTTTTTGGTCCGTCCTGTAACGCCCAGGGCATGCACAAACACGTGTGGGCACCAACCCCTATCACTTTTGTAATGGTCCTTCTTCCCTATCACAAGTCTGCTACTCATAACATTATGTGGTGTCATGGAGTAATGTACTCTAACATGAGAGAGAAAGCGTCTTTTGTTTTAATTTTATATTGAAACCTGTGTCAACAGGTGTAAAGTGTATTAACACTAGCTTTACACCTGTAAAATATCAGCAACTATCTGTGATAGAAGTGGCTGGCGTAATGACAGCTTGGCTTGCTTGAATCTCTGCCTTGTATTTGGCTAGAACTAGTTCTTTGATCTCGAACGGGTAAAGGGGCCCATGCAGGTTATTTTTTTTCACGATATACACCTTATAATTATAATTGATGTCCATCGCAATCCCTGCTTCCTAAAGTTATAGCCTAGTGCACCACTGGAGTCCAATGGACTCCGTGAAATTTAAAAATTCATACTGCTAGTTTTGCCGCTGTTAATTTAACATATACCATTGTCTGGTCTTGCAAATAAATAATAAGAGATACTTTATACATTTCAATATATACAGAAATACTTTATATATTAATATAATATAAGAGTCTCCAGAGGGACTGTGAAGGCTGTTCCAAAAATGTGCTTATTATACATGTACGACCTACTTTGGGTTTAGAAGTTTGTGAGAAGTCATTGAATATCTTATTCGGTTTTGATTCTCTGGTTACTGACAAGTCCTGGTGCAGGTGCTAATGGCCAGATTAGAAGAGTTCTGGGCTCTTGTCAAAGTCGTATTCGTTTTTTTTTTTTCTGTGTTTTGAATAGTCCACATGGTGTTCTTTGTTGAAGGGAAGTCTCAAAACTTCTGGGTTGGACCGCATGTGGTACTTCTAAGAGCCTCTCGAGAGAACAAGCCTTATCTAGATTTTTTTGGTCCGTCCTGTCACGCCCAGGGCATGCACAAACACGTGTGGGCACCAACCCCTATCACTTTTGTAATGGTCCTTCTTCCCTATCACAAGTCTGCTACTCATAACATTATGTGGTGTCATGGAGTAATGTACTCTAACATGAGAGAGAAAGCGTCTTTTGTTTTAATTTTATATTGAAACCTGTGTCAACAGGTGTAAAGTGTATTAACACTAGCTTTACACCTGTAAAATATCAGCAACTATCTGTGATAGAAGTGGCTGGCGTAATGACAGCTTGGCTTGCTTGAATCTCTGCCTTGTATTTGGCTAGAACTAGTTCTTTGATCTCGAACGGGTAAAGGGGCCCATGCAGGTTATTTTTTTTCACGATATACACCTTATAATTATAATTGATGTCCATCGCAATCCCTGCTTCCTAAAGTTATAGCCTAGTGCACCACTGGAGTCCAATGGACTCCGTGAAATTTAAAAATTCATACTGCTAGTTTTGCCGCTGTTAATTTAACATATACCATTGTCTGGTCTTGCAAATAAATAATAAGAGATACTTTATACATTTCAATATATACAGAAATACTTTATATATTAATATAATATAAGAGTCTCCAGAGGGACTGTGAAGGCTGTTCCAAAAATGTGCTTATTATACATGTACGACCTACTTTGGGTTTAGAAGTTTGTGAGAAGTCATTGAATATCTTATTCGGTTTTGATTTATCTGGTGTACTGACTAGTCCTGGTGCAGGTGCCAATGGCCAGATTAGAAGAGTTCTGGGCTCTTGTCAAAGTCGTATTCGTTTTTTATTTTTCGGTGTATTGAATAGTCCACATGGTGTTCTTTGTTAAAGGGAAGTCTCAAAACTTCTGGGTTGGACCGCATATGGTACTTCTAAGAGCCTCTCGAGAGAACCAGCCTTATCTAGATTTTTTTGGTCCGTCCTGTCACGCCCAGGGCATGCACAAACACGTGTGGGCCGCACCCAACTTCACTTTTGTAATGGTCCCTCTTCCTTATCACAAGTCTGGTACTCTTAACATTATGTGGTGTCATGGAGTAATGTACTCTTACATGAGAGAGAAAGCGTCTTTTGTTTTAATTTTATATTGAAACCTGTGTCAACAGGTGTAAAGTGTATTTACACTAGCTTTACACCTATAAAATATCAACAACTATCTGTGATAGAAGTGGCTGGCGTAATGACAGCTTGGCTTGCTTGAATCTCTGCCTTGTATTTGGCTAGAACTAGTTCTTTGATCTCGAACGGGTAAAGGGGCCCATGCAGGTTATTTTTTTTCACGATATACACCTTATAATTATAATTGATGTCCATCGCAATCCCTGCTTCCTAAAGTTATAGCCTAGTGCACCACTGGAGTCCAATGGACTCCGTGAAATTTAAAAATTCATACTGCTAGTTTTGCCGCTGTTAATTTAACATATACCATTGTCTGGTCTTGCAAATAAATAATAAGAGATACTTTATACATTTCAATATATACAGAAATACTTTATATATTAATATAATATAAGAGTCTCCAGAGGGACTGTGAAGGCTGTTCCAAAAATGTGCTCATTATACATGTACGACCTACTTTGGGTTTAGAAGTTTGTGAGAAGTCATTGAATATCTTATTCGGTTTTGATTCTCTGGTTACTGACAAGTCCTGGTGCAGGTGCTAATGGCCAGATTAGAAGAGTTCTGGGCTCTTTTCAAAGTCGTATTCGTTTTTTTTTTTCTGTGTTTTGAATAGTCCACATGGTGTTCTTTGTTGAAGGGAAGTCTCAAAACTTCTGGGTTGGACCGCATGTGGTACTTCTAAGAGCCTCTCGAGAGAACAAGCCTTATCTAGATTTTTTTGGTCCGTCCTGTCACGCCCAGGGCATGCACAAACACGTGTGGGCACCAACCCCTATCACTTTTGTAATGGTCCTTCTTCCCTATCACAAGTCTGCTACTCATAACATTATGTGGTGTCATGGAGTAATGTACTCTAACATGAGAGAGAAAGCGTCTTTTGTTTTAATTTTATATTGAAACCTGTGTCAACAGGTGTAAAGTGTATTAACACTAGCTTTACACCTGTAAAATATCAGCAACTATCTGTGATAGAAGTGGCTGGCGTAATGACAGCTTGGCTTGCTTGAATCTCTGCCTTGTATTTGGCTAGAACTAGTTCTTTGATCTCGAACGGGTAAAGGGGCCCATGCAGGTTATTTTTTTTCACGATATACACCTTATAATTATAATTGATGTCCATCGCAATCCCTGCTTCCTAAAGTTATAGCCTAGTGCACCACTGGAGTCCAATGGACTCCGTGAAATTTAAAAATTCATACTGCTAGTTTTGCCGCTGTTAATTTAACATATACCATTGTCTGGTCTTGCAAATAAATAATAAGAGATACTTTATACATTTCAATATATACAGAAATACTTTATATATTAATATAATATAAGAGTCTCCAGAGGGACTGTGAAGGCTGTTCCAAAAATGTGCTTATTATACATGTACGACCTACTTTGGGTTTAGAAGTTTGTGAGAAGTCATTGAATATCTTATTCGGTTTTGATTTATCTGGTGTACTGACTAGTCCTGGTGCAGGTGCCAATGGCCAGATTAGAAGAGTTCTGGGCTCTTGTCAAAGTCGTATTCGTTTTTTATTTTTCGGTGTATTGAATAGTCCACATGGTGTTCTTTGTTAAAGGGAAGTCTCAAAACTTCTGGGTTGGACCGCATATGGTACTTCTAAGAGCCTCTCGAGAGAACCAGCCTTATCTAGATTTTTTTGGTCCGTCCTGTCACGCCCAGGGCATGCACAAACACGTGTGGGCCGCACCCAACTTTACTTTTGTAATGGTCCCTCTTCCTTATCACAAGTCTGGTACTCTTAACATTATGTGGTGTCATGGAGTAATGTACTCTTACATGAGAGAGAAAGCGTCTTTTGTTTTAATTTTATATTGAAACCTGTGTCAACAGGTGTAAAGTGTATTTACACTAGCTTTACACCTATAAAATATCAACAACTATCTGTGATAGAAGTGGCTGGCGTAATGACAGCTTGGCTTGCTTGAATCTGCCTTGTATTTGGCTAGAACTAGTTCTTTGATCTCGAACGGGTAAAGAGGCCCATGCAGGTTATTTTTTTTCACGATATACACCTTATAATTATAATTGATGTCCATCGCAATCCCTGCTTCCTAAAGTTAGAGCCTAGTGCACCACTGGAGTCCAATGGACTCCGAGAAATTTAAAAATGCATACTGCTAGTTTTGCCGCTGTTAATTTATCATATACCATTGTCTGGTCTCGCAAATAAATAATAAGAGATACATTATATATTTCAATATATACAGAAATACTTTATATATTAATATAATATAAGAGTCTCCAGAGGGACTTTGAAGGCTGTTCCAAACTGTGCTTATTATACATGTACGACCTACTTTGGGTTTAGAAGTTTGTGAGAAGTCATTGAATATCTTATTCGGTTTTGATTCTCTGGTTACTGACAAGTCCTGGTGCAGGTGCTAATGGCCAGATTAGAAGAGTTCTGGGCTGTTGTCAAAGTCGTATTCGTTTTTTTTTTTTGGTGTTTTGAATAGTCCACATGGTGTTCTTTGTTAAAGGGAAGTCTCAAAACTTCTGGGTTGGACCGCATATGGTACTTCTAAGAGCCTCTCGAGAGAACAAGCCTTATCTAGATTTTTTTGGTCCGTCCTGTCACGCCCAGGGCATGCACAAACACGTGTGGGCACCAACCCCTATCACTTTAGTAATGGTCCTTCTTCCCTATCACAAGTCTGCTACTCATAACATTATGTGGTGTCATGGAGTAATGTACTCTAACATGAGAGAGAAAGCGTCTTTTGTTTTCATTTTATATTGAAACCTGTGTCAACAGGTGTAAAGTGTATTAACACTAGCTTTACACCTGTAAAATATCAGCAACTATCTGTGATAGAAGTGGCTGGCGTAATGACAGCTTGGCTTGCTTGAATCTCTGCCTTGTATTTGGCTAGAACTAGTTCTTTGATATCGAACGGGTAAAGGGGCCCATGCAGGTTATTTTTTTTTTACGATATACACCTTATAATTATAATTGATGTCCATCGCAATCCCTACTTCCTAAAGTTAGAGCCTAGTGCACCACTGGAGTCCAATGGACTCCGTGAAATTTAAAAATGCATACCGCTAGTTTTGCCGCTGTTAATTTATCATATACCATTGTTTGGTCTCGCAAATAAATAATAAGAGATACATTATATATTTCAATATATACAGCAATACTTTATATGTTAATATAATATAAGAGTCTCCAGAGGGACTTTGAAGGCTGTTCCAAAACTGTGCTTATTATACATGTACGACCTACTTTGGGTTTAGAAGTTTGTGAGAAGTCAATGAATATCTTATTCGGTTTTGATTCTCTGGTTACTGACAAGTCCTGGTGCAGGTGCCAATGGCCAGATTAGAAGAATTCTGGGCTCTTGTCAAAGTCGTATTCGTTTTTTATTTTTCGGTGTATTGAATAGTCCACATAGTGTTCTTTGTTGAAGGGAAGTCTCAAAACTTTTGGGTTGGACCGCATATGGTACTTCTAAGAGCCTCTCGAGAGAACAAGCCTTATCTAGATTTTTTTGGTCCGTCCTGTCACGCCCAGGGCATGCACAAACACGTGAGGGCACCAGCCCCCATCACTTTTGTAATGGTCCTTCTTCCTTATCACAAGTCTGCTACTCATAACATTATGTGGTGTCATGGAGTAATGTACTCTTACATGAGAGAGAAAGCGTCTTTTGTTTTAATTTTATATTGAAACCTGTGTCAACAGGTGTAAAGTGTATTAACACTAGCTTTACACCTATAAAATATCAACAACTATCTGTGATAGAAGTGGCTGGCGTAATGACAGCTTGGCTTGCTTGAATCTGCCTTGTATTTGGCTAGAACTAGTTCTTTGATCTCGAACAGGTAAAGGGGCCCATGCAGGTTATTTTTTTTCACGATATACACCTTATAATTATAATTGATGTCCATCGCAATCCCTGCTTCCTAAAATTAGAGCCTAGTGCACCACTGGAGTCCAATGGACTCCGAGAAATTTAAAAATGCATACTGCTAGTTTTGCCGCTGTTAATTTATCATATACCATTGTCTGGTCTCGCAAATAAATAATAAGAGATACATTATATATTTCAATATATACAGAAATACTTTATATATTAATATAATATAAGAGTCTCCAGAGGGACTTTGAAGGCTGTTCCAAAACTGTGCTTATTATACATGTACGACCTACTTTGGGTTTAGAAGTTTGTGAGAAGTCATTGAATATCTTATTCGGTTTTGATTCTCTGGTTACTGACAAGTCCTGGTGCAGGTGCTAATGGCCAGATTAGAAGAGTTTTTGGCTCTTGTCAAAGTAGTATTCGTTTTTTTTTCGGTGTTTTGAATAGTCCACATGGTGTTCTTTGTTGAAGGGAAGTCTCAAAACTTCTGGGTTGGACCGCATGTGGTACTTCTAAGAGCCTCTCGAGAGAACAAGCCTTATCTAGATTTTTTTGGTCCGTCCTGTCACGCCCAGGGCATGCACAAACACGTGTGGGCCGCACCCACCATCACTTTTGTAATGGTCCCTCTTCCTTATCACAAGTCTGGTACTCTTTACATTATGTGGTGTCATGGAGTAATGTACTCTTACATGAGAGAGAAAGCGTCTTTTGTTTTAATTTTATATTGAAACCTGTGTCAACAGGTGTAAAGTGTATTAACACTAGCTTTACACCTATAAAATATCAACAACTATCTGTGATAGAAGTGGCTGGCGTAATGACAGCTTGGCTTGCTTGAATCTCTGCCTTGTATTTGGCTAGAACTAGTTCTTTGATCTCGAACGGGTAAAGGGGCCCATGCAGGTTATTTTTTTTTACGATATACACCTTATGATTATAATTGATGTTCATCGCAATCCCTGCTTCCTAAAGTTAGAGCCTAGTGCACCACTGGAGTCCAATGGACTCCGTGAAATTTAAAAATGCATACCGCTAGTTTTGCCGCTGTTAATTTATCATATACCATTGTTTGGTCTCGCAAATAAATAATAAGAGATACATTATATATCTCAATATATACAGCAATACTTTATATGTTAATATAATATAAGAGTCTCCAGAGGGACTTTGAAGGCTGTTCCAAAACTGTGCTTATTATACATGTACGACCTACTTTGGGTTTAGAAGTTTGTGAGAAGTCATTGAATATCTTATTCGGTTTTGATTCTCTGGTTACTGACAAGTCCTGGTGCAGGTGCCAATGGCCAGATTAGAAGAATTCTGGGCTCTTGTCAAAGTCGTATTCGTTTTTTATTTTTCGGTGTATTGAATAGTCCACATAGTGTTCTTTGTTGAAGGGAAGTCTCAAAACTTCTGGGTTGGACCGCATATGGTACTTTTAAGAGCCTCTCGAGAGAACAAGCCTTATCTAGATTTTTTTGGTCCGTCCTGTCACGCCCAGGGCATGCACAAACACGTGAGGGCACCAACCCCCATCACTTTTGTAATGGTCCTTCTTCCTTATCACAAGTCTGCTACTCAAAACATTATGTGGTGTCATGGAGTAATGTAGTCTTACATGAGAGAGAAAGCGTCTTTTGTTTTAATTTTATATTGAAACCTGAGTCAACAGGTGTAAAGTGTATTAACACTAGCTTTACACCTGTAAAATATCAGCAACTATCTGTCATAGAAGTGGCTGGCGTAAAGACAGCTTGGCTTGCTTGAATCTCTGCCTTGTATTTGGATAGAACTAGTTCTTTGATCTCGAACGGGTAAAGGGGCCCATGCAGGTTATTTTTTTTCACGATATACACCTTATAATTATAATTGATGTCCATCGCAATCCCTGCTTCCTAAAGTTAGAGCCTAGTGCACCACTGGAGTCCAATGGACTCCGAGAAATTTAAAAATTCATACTGCTAGTTTTGCCGCTGTTAATTTAACATATACCATTGTCTGGTGTTGCAAATAAATAATAAGAGATACTTTATACATTTCAATATATACAGAAATACTTTATATATTAATATAATATAAGAGTCTCCAGAGGGACTTTGAAGGCTGTTCCAAAACTGTGCTTATTATACATGTACGACCTACTTTGGGTTTAGAAGTTTGTGAGAAGTCATTGAATATCTTATTCGGTTTTGATTTATCTGGTGTACTGACTAGTCCTGGTGCAGGTGCCAATGGCCAGATTAGAAGAGTTCTGGGCTCTTGTCAAAGTCGTATTCGTTTTTTATTTTTCGGTGTATTGAATAGTCCACATGGTGTTCTTTGTTAAAGGGAAGTCTCAAAACTTCTGGGTTGGACCGCATATGGTACTTCTAAGAGCCTCTCGAGAGAACCAGCCTTATCTAGATTTTTTTGGTCCGTCCTGTCACGCCCAGGGCATGCACAAACACGTGTTGGCCGCACCCACCATCACTTTTGTAATGGTCCCTCTTCCTTATCACAAGTCTGGTACTCTTAACATTATGTGGTGTCATGGAGTAATGTACTCTTACATGAGAGAGAAAGCGTCTTTTGTTTTAATTTTATATTGAAACCTGTGTCAACAGGTGTAAAGTGTATTAACACTAGCTTTACACCTATAAAATATCAACAACTATCTGTGATAGAAGTGGCTGGCGTAATGACAGCTTGGCTTGCTTGAATCTGTCTTGTATTTGGCTAGAACTAGTTCTTTGATCTCGAACGGGTAAAGGGGCCCATGCAGGTTATTTTTTTTCACGATATACACCTTATAATTATAATTGATGTCCATCGCAATCCCTGCTTCCTAAAGTTAGAGCCTAGTGCACCACTGGAGTCTAATGGACACCGAGAAATTTAAAAATGCATACTGCTAGTTTTGCCGCTGTTAATTTATCATATACCATTGTCTGGTCTCGCAAATAAATAATAAGAGATACATTATATATTTCAATATATACAGAAATACTTTATATATTAATATAATATAAGAGTCTCCAGAGGGACTTTGAAGGCTGTTCCAAAACTGTGCTTATTATACATGTACGACCTACTTTGGGTTTAGAAGTTTGTGAGAAGTCATTGAATATCTTATTCGGTTTTGATTCTCTGGTTACTGACAAGTCCTGGTGCAGGTGCTAATGGCCAGATTAGAAGAGTTCTGGGCTCTTGTCAAAGTCGTATTCGTTTTTTTTTTCTGTGTTTTGAATAGTCCACATGGTGTTCTTTGTTGAAGGGAAGTCTCAAAACTTCTGGGTTGGACCGCATATGGTACTTCTAAGAGCCTCTCGAGAGAACAAGCCTTATCTAGATTTTTTTGGTCCGTCCTGTCACGCCCAGGGCATGCACAAACACGTGTGGGCACCAACCCCTATCACTTTAGTAATGGTCCTTCTTCCCTATCACAAGTCTGCTACTCATAACATTATGTGGTGTCATGGAGTAATGTACTCTAACATGAGAGAGAAAGCGTCTTTTGTTTTCATTTTATATTGAAACCTGTGTCAACAGGTGTAAAGTGTATTAACACTAGCTTTACACCTGTAAAATATCAGCAACTATCTGTGATAGAAGTGGCTGGCGTAATGACAGCTTGGCTTGCTTGAATCTCTGCCTTGTATTTGGCTAGAACTAGTTCTTTGATATCGAACGGGTAAAGGGGCCCATGCAGGTTATTTTTTTTTTACGATATACACCTTATAATTATAATTGATGTCCATCGCAATCCCTACTTCCTAAAGTTAGAGCCTAGTGCACCACTGGAGTCCAATGGACTCCGTGAAATTTAAAAATGCATACCGCTAGTTTTGCCGCTGTTAATTTATCATATACCATTGTTTGGTCTCGCAAATAAATAATAAGAGATACATTATATATTTCAATATATACAGCAATACTTTATATGTTAATATAATATAAGAGTCTCCAGAGGGACTTTGAAGGCTGTTCCAAAACTGTGCTTATTATACATGTACGACCTACTTTGGGTTTAGAAGTTTGTGAGAAGTCAATGAATATCTTATTCGGTTTTGATTCTCTGGTTACTGACAAGTCCTGGTGCAGGTGCCAATGGCCAGATTAGAAGAATTCTGGGCTCTTGTCAAAGTCGTATTCGTTTTTTATTTTTCGGTGTATTGAATAGTCCACATAGTGTTCTTTGTTGAAGGGAAGTCTCAAAACTTTTGGGTTGGACCGCATATGGTACTTCTAAGAGCCTCTCGAGAGAACAAGCCTTATCTAGATTTTTTTGGTCCGTCCTGTCACGCCCAGGGCATGCACAAACACGTGAGGGCACCAGCCCCCATCACTTTTGTAATGGTCCTTCTTCCTTATCACAAGTCTGCTACTCATAACATTATGTGGTGTCATGGAGTAATGTACTCTTACATGAGAGAGAAAGCGTCTTTTGTTTTAATTTTATATTGAAACCTGTGTCAACAGGTGTAAAGTGTATTAACACTAGCTTTACACCTATAAAATATCAACAACTATCTGTGATAGAAGTGGCTGGCGTAATGACAGCTTGGCTTGCTTGAATCTGCCTTGTATTTGGCTAGAACTAGTTCTTTGATCTCGAACAGGTAAAGGGGCCCATGCAGGTTATTTTTTTTCACGATATACACCTTATAATTATAATTGATGTCCATCGCAATCCCTGCTTCCTAAAGTTAGAGCCTAGTGCACCACTGGAGTCCAATGGACTCCGAGAAATTTAAAAATGCATACTGCTAGTTTTGCCGCTGTTAATTTATCATATACCATTGTCTGGTCTCGCAAATAAATAATAAGAGATACATTATATATTTCAATATATACAGAAATACTTTATATATTAATATAATATAAGAGTCTCCAGAGGGACTTTGAAGGCTGTTCCAAAACTGTGCTTATTATACATGTACGACCTACTTTGGGTTTAGAAGTTTGTGAGAAGTCATTGAATATCTTATTCGGTTTTGATTCTCTGGTTACTGACAAGTCCTGGTGCAGGTGCTAATGGCCAGATTAGAAGAGTTTTTGGCTCTTGTCAAAGTAGTATTCGTTTTTTTTTTCGGTGTTTTGAATAGTCCACATGGTGTTCTTTGTTGAAGGGAAGTCTCAAAACTTCTGGGTTGGACCGCATGTGGTACTTCTAAGAGCCTCTCGAGAGAACAAGCCTTATCTAGATTTTTTTGGTCCGTCCTGTCACGCCCAGGGCATGCACAAACACGTGTGGGCCGCACCCACCATCACTTTTGTAATGGTCCCTCTTCCTTATCACAAGTCTGGTACTCTTAACATTATGTGGTGTCATGGAGTAATGTACTCTTACATGAGAGAGAAAGCGTCTTTTAATTTAATTTTATATTGAAACCTGTGTCAACAGGTGTAAAGTGTATTAACACTAGCTTTACACCTATAAAATATCAACAACTATCTGTGATAGAAGTGGCTGGCGTAATGACAGCTTGGCTTCCTTGAATCTCTGCCTTGTATTTGGCTAGAACTAGTTCTTTGATCTCGAACGGGTAAAGGGGCCCATGCAGGTTATTTTTTTTTTACGATATACACCTTATGATTATAATTGATGTTCATCGCAATCCCTGCTTCCTAAAGTTAGAGCCTAGTGCACCACTGGAGTCCAATGGACTCCGTGAAATTTAAAAATGCATACCGCTAGTTTTGCCGCTGTTAATTTATCATATACCATTGTTTGGTCTCGCAAATAAATAATAAGAGATACATTATATATCTCAATATATACAGCAATACTTTATATGTTAATATAATATAAGAGTCTCCAGAGGGACTTTGAAGGCTGTTCCAAAACTGTGCTTATTATACATGTACGACCTACTTTGGGTTTAGAAGTTTGTGAGAAGTCATTGAATATCTTATTCGGTTTTGATTCTCTGGTTACTGACAAGTCCTGGTGCAGGTGCCAATGGCCAGATTAGAAGAATTCTGGGCTCTTGTCAAAGTCGTATTCGTTTTTTATTTTTCGGTGTATTGAATAGTCCACATAGTGTTCTTTGTTGAAGGGAAGTCTCAAAACTTCTGGGTTGGACCGCATATGGTACTTTTAAGAGCCTCTCGAGAGAACAAGCCTTATCTAGATTTTTTTGGTCCGTCCTGTCACGCCCAGGGCATGCACAAACACGTGAGGGCACCAACCCCCATCACTTTTGTAATGGTCCTTCTTCCTTATCACAAGTCTGCTACTCAAAACATTATGTGGTGTCATGGAGTAATGTAGTCTTACATGAGAGAGAAAGCGTCTTTTGTTTTAATTTTATATTGAAACCTGAGTCAACAGGTGTAAAGTGTATTAACACTAGCTTTACACCTGTAAAATATCAGCAACTATCTGTCATAGAAGTGGCTGGCGTAAAGACAGCTTGGCTTGCTTGAATCTCTGCCTTGTATTTGGATAGAACTAGTTCTTTGATCTCGAACGGGTAAAGGGGCCCATGCAGGTTATTTTTTTTCACGATATACACCTTATAATTATAATTGATGTCCATCGCAATCCCTGCTTCCTAAAGTTAGAGCCTAGTGCACCACTGGAGTCCAATGGACTCCGAGAAATTTAAAAATTCATACTGCTAGTTTTGCCGCTGTTAATTTAACATATACCATTGTCTGGTGTTGCAAATAAATAATAAGAGATACTTTATACATTTCAATATATACAGAAATACTTTATATATTAATATACTATAAGAGTCTCCAGAGGGACTTTGAAGGCTGTTCCAAAAATGTGCTTATTATACATGTACGACCTACTTTGGGTTTAGAAGTTTGTGAGAAGTCATTGAATATCTTATTCGGTTTTGATTTATCTGGTGTACTGACTAGTCCTGGTGCAGGTGCCAATGGCCAGATTAGAAGAGTTCTGGGCTCTTGTCAAAGTCGTATTCGTTTTTTATTTTTCGGTGTATTGAATAGTCCACATGGTGTTCTTTGTTAAAGGGAAGTCTCAAAACTTCTGGGTTGGACCGCATATGGTACTTCTAAGAGCCTCTCGAGAGAACCAGCCTTATCTAGATTTTTTTGGTCCGTCCTGTCACGCCCAGGGCATGCACAAACACGTGTGGGCCGCACCCACCATCACTTTTGTAATGGTCCCTCTTCCTTATCACAAGTCTGGTACTCTTAACATTATGTGGTGTCATGGAGTAATGTACTCTTACATGAGAGAGAAAGCGTCTTTTGTTTTAATTTTATATTGAAACCTGTGTCAACAGGTGTAAAGTGTATTAACACTAGCTTTACACCTATAAAATATCAACAACTATCTGTGATAGAAGTGGCTGGCGTAATGACAGCTTGGCTTGCTTGAATCTGTCTTGTATTTGGCTAGAACTAGTTCTTTGATCTCGAACGGGTAAAGGGGCCCATGCAGGTTATTTTTTTTCACGATATACACCTTATAATTATAATTGATGTCCATCGCAATCCCTGCTTCCTAAAGTTAGAGCCTAGTGCACCACTGGAGTCTAATGGACACCGAGAAATTTAAAAATGCATACTGCTAGTTTTGCCGCTGTTAATTTATCATATACCATTGTCTGGTCTCGCAAATAAATAATAAGAGATACATTATATATTTCAATATATACAGAAATACTTTATATATTAATATAATATAAGAGTCTCCAGAGGGACTTTGAAGGCTGTTCCAAAACTGTGCTTATTATACATGTACGACCTACTTTGGGTTTAGAAGTTTGTGAGAAGTCATTGAATATCTTATTCGGTTTTGATTCTCTGGTTACTGACAAGTCCTGGTGCAGGTGCTAATGGCCAGATTAGAAGAGTTCTGGGCTCTTGTCAAAGTCGTATTCGTTTTTTTTTTCTGTGTTTTGAATAGTCCACATGGTGTTCTTTGTTGAAGGGAAGTCTCAAAACTTCTGGGTTGGACCGCATATGGTACTTCTAAGAGCCTCTCGAGAGAACAAGCCTTATCTAGATTTTTTTGGTCCGTCCTGTCACGCCCAGGGCATGCACAAACACGTGTGGGCACCAACCCCTATCACTTTAGTAATGGTCCTTCTTCCCTATCACAAGTCTGCTACTCATAACATTATGTGGTGTCATGGAGTAATGTACTCTAACATGAGAGAGAAAGCGTCTTTTGTTTTCATTTTATATTGAAACCTGTGTCAACAGGTGTAAAGTGTATTAACACTAGCTTTACACCTGTAAAATATCAGCAACTATCTGTGATAGAAGTGGCTGGCGTAATGACAGCTTGGCTTGCTTGAATCTCTGCCTTGTATTTGGCTAGAACTAGTTCTTTGATATCGAACGGGTAAAGGGGCCCATGCAGGTTATTTTTTTTTTACGATATACACCTTATAATTATAATTGATGTCCATCGCAATCCCTACTTCCTAAAGTTAGAGCCTAGTGCACCACTGGAGTCCAATGGACTCCGTGAAATTTAAAAATGCATACCGCTAGTTTTGCCGCTGTTAATTTATCATATACCATTGTTTGGTCTCGCAAATAAATAATAAGAGATACATTATATATTTCAATATATACAGCAATACTTTATATGTTAATATAATATAAGAGTCTCCAGAGGGACTTTGAAGGCTGTTCCAAAACTGTGCTTATTATACATGTACGACCTACTTTGGGTTTAGAAGTTTGTGAGAAGTCAATGAATATCTTATTCGGTTTTGATTCTCTGGTTACTGACAAGTCCTGGTGCAGGTGCCAATGGCCAGATTAGAAGAATTCTGGGCTCTTGTCAAAGTCGTATTCGTTTTTTATTTTTCGGTGTATTGAATAGTCCACATAGTGTTCTTTGTTGAAGGGAAGTCTCAAAACTTTTGGGTTGGACCGCATATGGTACTTCTAAGAGCCTCTCGAGAGAACAAGCCTTATCTAGATTTTTTTGGTCCGTCCTGTCACGCCCAGGGCATGCACAAACACGTGAGGGCACCAGCCCCCATCACTTTTGTAATGGTCCTTCTTCCTTATCACAAGTCTGCTACTCATAACATTATGTGGTGTCATGGAGTAATGTACTCTTACATGAGAGAGAAAGCGTCTTTTGTTTTAATTTTATATTGAAACCTGTGTCAACAGGTGTAAAGTGTATTAACACTAGCTTTACACCTATAAAATATCAACAACTATCTGTGATAGAAGTGGCTGGCGTAATGACAGCTTGGCTTGCTTGAATCTGCCTTGTATTTGGCTAGAACTAGTTCTTTGATCTCGAACAGGTAAAGGGGCCCATGCAGGTTATTTTTTTTCACGATATACACCTTATAATTATAATTGATGTCCATCGCAATCCCTGCTTCCTAAAGTTAGAGCCTAGTGCACCACTGGAGTCCAATGGACTCCGAGAAATTTAAAAATGCATACTGCTAGTTTTGCCGCTGTTAATTTATCATATACCATTGTCTGGTCTCGCAAATAAATAATAAGAGATACATTATATATTTCAATATATACAGAAATACTTTATATATTAATATAATATAAGAGTCTCCAGAGGGACTTTGAAGGCTGTTCCAAAACTGTGCTTATTATACATGTACGACCTACTTTGGGTTTAGAAGTTTGTGAGAAGTCATTGAATATCTTATTCGGTTTTGATTCTCTGGTTACTGACAAGTCCTGGTGCAGGTGCTAATGGCCAGATTAGAAGAGTTTTTGGCTCTTGTCAAAGTAGTATTCGTTTTTCTTTCGGTGTTTTGAATAGTCCACATGGTGTTCTTTGTTGAAGGGAAGTCTCAAAACTTCTGGGTTGGACCGCATGTGGTACTTCTAAGAGCCTCTCGAGAGAACAAGCCTTATCTAGATTTTTTTGGTCCGTCCTGTCACGCCCAGGGCATGCACAAACACGTGTGGGCCGCACCCACCATCACTTTTGTAATGGTCCCTCTTCCTTATCACAAGTCTGGTACTCTTAACATTATGTGGTGTCATGGAGTAATGTACTCTTACATGAGAGAGAAAGCGTCTTTTGTTTTAATTTTATATTGAAACCTGTGTCAACAGGTGTAAAGTGTATTAACACTAGCTTTACACCTATAAAATATCAACAACTATCTGTGATAGAAGTGGCTGGCGTAATGACAGCTTGGCTTGCTTGAATCTCTGCCTTGTATTTGGCTAGAACTAGTTCTTTAATCTCGAACGGGTAAAGGGGCCCATGCAGGTTATTTTTTTTTTACGATATACACCTTATGATTATAATTGATGTTCATCGCAATCCCTGCTTCCTAAAGTTAGAGCCTAGTGCACCACTGGAGTCCAATGGACTCCGTGAAATTTAAAAATGCATACCGCTAGTTTTGCCGCTGTTAATTTATCATATACCATTGTTTGGTCTCGCAAATAAATAATAAGAGATACATTATATATATCAATATATACAGCAATACTTTATATGTTAATATAATATAAGAGTCTCCAGAGGGACTTTGAAGGCTGTTCCAAAACTGTGCTTATTATACATGTACGACCTACTTTGGGTTTAGAAGTTTGTGAGAAGTCATTGAATATCTTATTCGGTTTTGATTCTCTGGTTACTGACAAGTCCTGGTGCAGGTGCCAATGGCCAGATTAGAAGAATTCTGGGCTCTTGTCAAAGTCGTATTCGTTTTTTATTTTTCGGTGTATTGAATAGTCCACATAGTGTTCTTTGTTGAAGGGAAGTCTCAAAACTTCTGGGTTGGACCGCATATGGTACTTTTAAGAGCCTCTCGAGAGAACAAGCCTTATCTAGATTTTTTTGGTCCGTCCTGTCACGCCCAGGGCATGCACAAACACGTGAGGGCACCAACCCCCATCACTCTTGTAATGGTCCTTCTTCCTTATCACAAGTCTGCTACTCAAAACATTATGTGGTGTCATGGAGTAATGTAGTCTTACATGAGAGAGAAAGCGTCTTTTGTTTTAATTTTATATTGAAACCTGAGTCAACAGGTGTAAAGTGTATTAACACTAGCTTTACACCTGTAAAATATCAGCAACTATCTGTCATAGAAGTGGCTGGCGTAAAGACAGCTTGGCTTGCTTGAATCTCTGCCTTGTATTTGGATAGAACTAGTTCTTTGATCTCGAACGGGTAAAGGGGCCCATGCAGGTTATTTTTTTTCACGATATACACCTTATAATTATAATTGATGTCCATCGCAATCCCTGCTTCCTAAAGTTAGAGCCTAGTGCACCACTGGAGTCCAATGGACTCCGAGAAATTTAAAAATTCATACTGCTAGTTTTGCCGCTGTTAATTTAACATATACCATTGTCTGGTGTTGCAAATAAATAATAAGAGATACTTTATACATTTCAATATATACAGAAATACTTTATATATTAATATAATATAAGAGTCTCCAGAGGGACTTTGAAGGCTGTTCCAAAAATGTGCTTATTATACATGTACGACCTACTTTGGGTTTAGAAGTTTGTGAGAAGTCATTGAATATCTTATTCGGTTTTGATTTATCTGGTGTACTGACTAGTCCTGGTGCAGGTGCCAATGGCCAGATTAGAAGAGTTCTGGGCTCTTGTCAAAGTCGTATTCGTTTTTTATTTTTCGGTGTATTGAATAGTCCACATGGTGTTCTTTGTTAAAGGGAAGTCTCAAAACTTCTGGGTTGGACCGCATATGGTACTTCTAAGAGCCTCTCGAGAGAACCAGCCTTATCTAGATTTTTTTGGTCCGTCCTGTCACGCCCAGGGCATGCACAAACACGTGTGGGCCGCACCCACCATCACTTTTGTAATGGTCCCTCTTCCTTATCACAAGTCTGGTACTCTTAACATTATGTGGTGTCATGGAGTAATGTACTCTTACATGAGAGAGAAAGCGTCTTTTGTTTTAATTTTATATTGAAACCTGTGTCAACAGGTGTAAAGTGTATTAACACTAGCTTTACACCTATAAAATATCAACAACTATCTGTGATAGAAGTGGCTGGCGTAATGACAGCTTGGCTTGCTTGAATCTGTCTTGTATTTGGCTAGAACTAGTTCTTTGATCTCGAACGGGTAAAGGGGCCCATGCAGGTTATTTTTTTTCACGATATACACCTTATAATTATAATTGATGTCCATCGCAATCCCTGCTTCCTAAAGTTAGAGCCTAGTGCACCACTGGAGTCTAATGGACACCGAGAAATTTAAAAATGCATACTGCTAGTTTTGCCGCTGTTAATTTATCATATACCATTGTCTGGTCTCGCAAATAAATAATAAGAGATACATTATATATTTCAATATATACAGAAATACTTTATATATTAATATAATATAAGAGTCTCCAGAGGGACTTTGAAGGCTGTTCCAAAACTGTGCTTATTATACATGTACGACCTACTTTGCGTTTAGAAGTTTGTGAGAAGTCATTGAATATCTTATTCGGTTTTGATTCTCTGGTTACTGACAAGTCCTGGTGCAGGTGCTAATGGCCAGATTAGAAGAGTTCTGGGCTCTTGTCAAAGTCGTATTCGTTTTTTTTTTTCTGTGTTTTGAATAGTCCACATGGTGTTCTTTGTTGAAGGGAAGTCTCAAAACTTCTGGGTTGGACCGCATGTGGTACTTCTAAGAGCCTCTCGAGAGAACAAGCCTTATCTAGATTTTTTTGGTCCGTCCTGTCACGCCCAGGGCATGCACAAACACGTGTGGGCACCAACCCCTATCACTTTTGTAATGGTCCTTCTTCCCTATCACAAGTCTGCTACTCATAACATTATGTGGTGTCATGGAGTAATGTACTCTAACATGAGAGAGAAAGCGTCTTTTGTTTTAATTTTATATTGAAACCTGTGTCAACAGGTGTAAAGTGTATTAACACTAGCTTTACACCTGTAAAATATCAGCAACTATCTGTGATAGAAGTGGCTGGCGTAATGACAGCTTGGCTTGCTTGAATCTCTGCCTTGTATTTGGCTAGAACTTGTTCTTTGATCTCGAACGGGTAAAGGGGCCCATGCAGGTTATTTTTTTTCACGATATACACCTTATAATTATAATTGATGTCCATCGCAATCCCTGCTTCCTAAAGTTATAGCCTAGTGCACCACTGGAGTCCAATGGACTCCGTGAAATTTAAAAATTCATACTGCTAGTTTTGCCGCTGTTAATTTAACATATACCATTGTCTGGTCTTGCAAATAAATAATAAGAGATACTTTATACATTTCAATATATACAGAAATACTTTATATATTAATATAATATAAGAGTCTCCAGAGGGACTGTGAAGGCTGTTCCAAAAATGTGCTTATTATACATGTACGACCTACTTTGGGTTTAGAAGTTTGTGAGAAGTCATTGAATATCTTATTCGGTTTTGATTTATCTGGTGTACTGACTAGTCCTGGTGCAGGTGCCAATGGCCAGATTAGAAGAGTTCTGGGCTCTTGTCAAAGTCGTATTCGTTTTTTATTTTTCGGTGTATTGAATAGTCCACATGGTGTTCTTTGTTAAAGGGAAGTCTCAAAACTTCTGGGTTGGACCGCATATGGTACTTCTAAGAGCCTCTCGAGAGAACCAGCCTTATCTAGATTTTTTTGGTCCGTCCTGTCACGCCCAGGGCATGCACAAACACGTGTGGGCCGCACCCACCATCACTTTTGTAATGGTCCCTCTTCCTTATCACAAGTCTGGTACTCTTAACATTATGTGGTGTCATGGAGTAATGTACTCTTACATGAGAGAGAAAGCGTCTTTTGTTTTAATTTTATATTGAAACCTGTGTCAACAGGTGTAAAGTGTATTAACACTAGCTTTACACCTATAAAATATCAACAACTATCTGTGATAGAAGTGGCTGGCGTAATGACAGCTTGGCTTGCTTGAATCTGTCTTGTATTTGGCTAGAACTAGTTCTTTGATCTCGAACAGGTAAAGAGGCCCATGCAGGTTATTTTTTTTCACGATATACACCTTATAATTATAATTGATGTCCATCGCAATCCCTGCTTCCTAAAGTTAGAGCCTAGTGCACCACTGGAGTCTAATGGACACCGAGAAATTTAAAAATGCATACTGCTAGTTTTGCCGCTGTTAATTTATCATATACCATTGTCTGGTCTCGCAAATAAATAATAAGAGATACATTATATATTTCAATATATACAGAAATACTTTATATATTAATATAATATAAGAGTCTCCAGAGGGACTTTGAAGGCTGTTCCAAAACTGTGCTTATTATACATGTACGACCTACTTTGGGTTTAGAAGTTTGTGAGAAGTCATTGAATATCTTATTCGGTTTTGATTCTCTGGTTACTGACAAGTCCTGGTGCAGGTGCTAATGGCCAGATTAGAAGAGTTCTGGGCTCTTGTCAAAGTCGTATTCGTTTTTTTTTTCTGTGTTTTGAATAGTCCACATGGTGTTCTTTGTTGAAGGGAAGTCTCAAAACTTCTGGGTTGGACCGCATGTGGTACTTCTAAGAGCCTCTCGAGAGAACAAGCCTTATCTAGATTTTTTTGGTCCGTCCTGTCACGCCCAGGGCATGCACAAACACGTGTGGGCACCAACCCCTATCACTTTTGTAATGGTCCTTCTTCCCTATCACAAGTCTGCTACTCATAACATTATGTGGTGTCATGGAGTAATGTACTCTAACATGAGAGAGAAAGCGTCTTTTGTTTTCATTTTATATTGAAACCTGTGTCAACAGGTGTAAAGTGTATTAACACTAGCTTTACACCTGTAAAATATCAGCAACTATCTGTGATAGAAGTGGCTGGCGTAATGACAGCTTGGCTTGCTTGAATCTCTGCCTTGTATTTGGCTAGAACTAGTTCTTTGATCTCGAACGGGTAAAGGGGCCCATGCAGGTTATTTTTTTTTTACGATATACACCTTATAATTATAATTGATGTCCATCGCAATCCCTACTTCCTAAAGTTAGAGCCTAGTGCACCAATGGAGTCCAATGGACTCCGTGAAATTTAAAAATGCATACCGCTAGTTTTGCCGCTGTTAATTTATCATATACCATTGTTTGGTCTCGCAAATAAATAATAAGAGATACATTATATATTTCAATATATACAGCAATACTTTATATGTTAATATAATATAAGAGTCTCCAGAGGGACTTTGAAGGCTGTTCCAAAACTGTGCTTATTATACATGTACGACCTACTTTGGGTTTAGAAGTTTGTGAGAAGTCATTGAATATCTTATTCGGTTTTGATTCTCTGGTTACTGACAAGTCCTGGTGCAGGTGCCAATGGCCAGATTAGAAGAATTCTGGGCTCTTCTCAAAGTCGTATTCGTTTTTTATTTTTCGGTGTATTGAATAGTCCACATAGTGTTCTTTGTTGAAGGGAAGTCTCAAAACTTTTGGGTTGGACCGCATATGGTACTTCTAAGAGCCTCTCGAGAGAACAAGCCTTATCTAGATTTTTTTGGTCCGTCCTGTCACGCCCAGGGCATGCACAAACACGTGAGGGCACCAGCCCCCATCACTTTTGTAATGGTCCTTCTTCCTTATCACAAGTCTGCTACTCATAACATTATGTGGTGTCATGGAGTAATGTACTCTAACATGAGAGAGAAAGCGTCTTTTGTTTTAATTTTATATTGAAACCTGTGTCAACAGGTGTAAAGTGTATTAACACTAGCTTTACACCTGTAAAATATCAGCAACTATCTGTGATAGAAGTGGCTGGCGTAAAGACAGCTTGGCTTGCTTGAATCTCTGCCTTGTATTTGGCTAGAACTAGTTCTTTGATCTCGAACGGGTAAAGAGGCCCATGCAGGATATTTTTTTCACGATATACACCTTATAATTATAATTGATGTCCATCGCAATCCCTGCTTCCTAAAGTTAGAGCCTAGTGCACCACTGGGTTTCAATGGACTCCGAGAAATTTAAAAATGCATACTGCTAGTTTTGCCGCTGTTAATTTAACGTATACCATTGTCTGGTCTCGCAAATAAATAATAAGAGATACTTTATAAATTTCAATATATACAGAAATACTTTATATATAAATATAATATAAGAGTCGCCAGAGGGACCTTGAAGGCTTATCCAAAAATGTGCTTATTATACATGTACGACCTACTTTGGGTTTAGAAGTTTGTGAGAAGTCATTGAATATCTTATTCGGTTTTGATTCTCTGGTGTACTGACTAGTCCTGGTGCAGGTGCCAATGGCAAGATTAGAAGAATTCTGGGCTCTTGTCAAAGTCGTATTCGTTTTTTATTTTTCGGTGTATTGAATAGTCCACATAGTGTTCTTTGTTGAAGGGAAGTCTCAAAACTTCTGGGTTGGACCGCATATGGTACTTCTAAGAGCCTTTCGAGAGAACAAGCCTTATCTAGATTTTTTTTGGTCCGTCCTGTCACGCCGAGGGCATGCACAAACACGTGTGGGCCTCACCCCCCATCACTTTTGTAATGGTCCCTCTTCCTTATCACAAGTCTGCTACTCATAACATTATGTGGTGTCATGGAGTAATGTACTCTTACATGAGAGAGAAAGCGTCTTTTGTTTTAATTTTATATTAAAACCTGAGTCAACAGGTGTAAAGTGTATTAACACTAGCTTTACACCTGTAAAATATCAGCAACTATCTGTGCTAGAAGTGGCTGGCGTAAAGACAGCTTGGCTTGCTTGAATCTCTGCCTTGTATTTGGATAGAACTAGTTCTTTGATCTCGAACGGGTAAAGGGGCCCATGCAGGTTATTTGTTTTTCACGATATACACCTTATAATTATAATTGATGTACATCGCAATCCCTGCTTCCTAAAGTTAGAGCCTAATGCACCACTGGAGTCCAATGGACTCCGAGAAATTTAAAACTTCATACTGCTAGTTTTGCCGCTTTTAATTTAACATATACCATTGTCTGGTCTTGCAAATAAATAATAAGAGATACTTTATACATTTCAATATATACAGAAATACTTTATATATTAATATAATATAAGAGTCTCCAGAGGGACTTTGAAGGCTGTTCCAAAAATGTGCTTATTATACATGTACGACCTACTTTGGGTTTAGAAGTTTGTGAGAAGTCATTGAATATCTTATTCGGTTTTGATTTATCTGGTGTACTGACTAGTCCTGGTGCAGGTGCCAATGGCCAGATTAGAAGAGTTCTGGGCTCTTGTCAAAGTCGTATTCGTTTTTTATTTTTCGGTGTATTGAATAGTCCACATGGTGTTCTTTGTTAAAGGGAAGTCTCAAAACTTCTGGGTTGGACCGCATATGGTACTTCTAAGAGCCTCTCGAGAGAACCAGCCTTATCTAGATTTTTTTGGTCCGTCCTGTAACGCCCAGGGCATGCACAAACACGTGTGGGCCGCACCCACCATCACTTTTGTAATGGTCCCTCTTCCTTATCACAAGTCTGGTACTCTTAACATTATGTGGTGTCATGGAGTAATGTACTCTTACATGAGAGAGAAAGCGTCTTTTGTTTTAATTTTATATTGAAACCTGTGTCAACAGGTGTAAAGTGTATTAACACTAGCTTTACACCTATAAAATATCAACAACTATCTGTGATAGAAGTGGCTGGCGTAATGACAGCTTGGCTTGCTTGAATCTGCCTTGTATTTGGCTAGAACTAGTTCTTTGATCTCGAACGGGTAAAGGGGCCCATGCAGGTTATTTTTTTTCACGATATACACCTTATAATTATAATTGATGTCCATCGCAATCCCTGCTTCCTAAAGTTAGAGCCTAGTGCACCACTGGAGTCCAATGGACTCCGAGAAACTTAAAAATGCATACTGCTAGTTTTGCCGCTGTTAATTTATCATATACCATTGTCTGGTCTCGCAAATAAATAATAAGAGATACATTATATATTTCAATATATACAGAAATACTTTATATATTAATATAATATAAGAGTCTCCAGAGGGACTTTGAAGGCTGTTCCAAAACTGTGCTTATTATACATGTACGACCTACTTTGGGTTTAGAAGTATGTGAGAAGTCATTGAATATCTTATTCGGTTTTGATTTATCTGGTGTACTGACAAGTCCTGGTGCAGGTGCTAATGGCCAGATTAGAAGAGTTCTGGGCTCTTGTCAAAGTCGTATTCGTTTTTTTTTTCGGTGTTTTGAATAGTCCACATGGTGTTCTTTGTTGAAGGGAAGTCTCAAAACTTCTGGGTTGGACCGCATGTGGTACTTCTAAGAGCCTCTCGAGAGAACAAGCCTTATCTAGATTTTTTTGGTCCGTCCTGTCACGCCCAGGGCATGCACAAACACGTGTGGGCACCGACCCCTATCACTTTTGTAATGGTCCTTCTTCCCTATCACAAGTCTGCTACTCATACCATTATGTGGTGTCATAGAGTAATGTACTCTAACATGAGAGAGAAAGCGTCTTTTGTTTTCATTTTATATTGAAACCTGTGTCAACAGGTGTAAAGTGTATTAACACTAGCTTTACACCTGTAAAATATCAGCAACTATCTGTGATAGAAGTGGCTGGCGTAATGACAGCTTGGCTTGCTTGAATCTCTGCCTTGTATTTGGCTAGAACTAGTTCTTTGATCTCGAACGGGTAAAGGGGCCCATGCAGGTTATTTTTTTTCACGATATACACCTTATAATTATAATTGATGTCCATCGCAATCCCTGCTTCCTAAAGTTAGAGCCTAGTGCACCACTGGAGTCCAATGGACTCCGTGAAATTTAAAAATGCATACCGCTAGTTTTGCCGCTGTTAATTTATCATATACCATTGTCTGGTATCGCAAATAAATAATAAGAGATACATTATATATTTCAATATATACAGAAATACTTTATATGTTAATATAATATAAGAGTCTCCAGAGGGACTTTGAAGGCTGTTCCAAAACTGTGCTTATTATACATGTACGACCTACTTTGGGTTTAGAAGTTTGTGAGAAGTCATTGAATATCTTATTCGGTTTTGATTCTCTGGTTACTGACAAGTCCTGGTGCAGGTGCCAATGGCCAGATTAGAAGAATTCTGGGCTCTTGTCAAAGTCGTATTCGTTTTTTATTTTTCGGTGTATTGAATAGTCCACATAGTGTTCTTTGTTGAAGGGAAGTCTCAAAACTTCTGGGTTGGACCGCATATGGTCCTTTAAAGAGCCTCTCGAGAGAACAAGCCTTATCTAGATTTTTTTGGTCCGTCCTGTCACGCCCAGGTCATGCACAAACACGTGAGGGCACCAACCCCCATCACTTTTGTAATGGTCCTTCTTCCTTATCACAAGTCTGCTACTCATAACATTATGTGGTGTCATGGAGTAATGTACTCTTACATGAGAGAGAAAGCGTCTTTTGTTTTAATTTTATATTGAAACCTGAGTCAACAGGTGTAAAGTGTATTAACACTAGCTTTACACCTGTAAAATATCAGCAACTATCTGTGATAGAAGTGGCTGGCGTAAAGACAGCTTGGCTTGCTTGAATCTCTGCCTTGTATTTGGCTAGAACTAGTTCTTTGATCTCGAACGGGTAAAGGGGCCCATGCAGGTTATTTTTTTTCACGATATACACCTTATAATTATAATTGATGTCCATCGCAATCCCTGCTTCCTAAAGTTAGAGCCTAGTGCACCACTGGAGTCCAATGGACTCCGAGAAATTTAAAAATGCATACTGCTAGTTTTGCCGCTGTTAATTTATCATATACCATTGTCTGGTCTCGCAAATAAATAATAAGAGATACATTATATATTTCAATATATACAGAAATACTTTATATATTAATATAATATAAGAGTCTCCAGAGGGACTTTGAAGGCTGTTCCAAAACTGTGCTTATTATACATGTACGACCTACTTTGGGTTTAGAAGTTTGTGAGAAGTCATTGAATATCTTATTCGGTTTTGATTCTCTGGTTACTGACAAGTCCTGGTGCAGGTGCTAATGGCCAGATTAGAAGAGTTTTTGGCTCTTGTCAAAGTAGTATTCGTTTTTTTTTCGGTGTTTTGAATAGTCCACATGGTGTTCTTTGTTGAAGGGAAGTCTCAAAACTTCTGGGTTGGACCGCATGTGGTACTTCTAAGAGCCTCTCGAGAGAACAAGCCTTATCTAGATTTTTTTGATCCGTCCTGTCACGCCCAGGGCATGCACAAACACGTGTGGGCCGCACCCACCATCACTTTTGTAATGGTCCCTCTTCCTTATCACAAGTCTGGTACTCTTAACATTATGTGGTGTCATGGAGTAATGTACTCTTACATGAGAGAGAAAGCGTCTTTTGTTTTAATTTTATATTGAAACCTGTGTCAACAGGTGTAAAGTGTATTAACACTAGCTTTACACCTATAAAATATCAACAACTATCTGTGATAGAAGTGGCTGGCGTAATGACAGCTTGGCTTGCTTGAATCTGCCTTGTATTTGGCTAGAACTAGTTCTTTGATCTCGAACGGGTAAAGGGGCCCATGCAGGTTATTTTTTTTCACGATATACACCTTATAATTATAATTGATGTCCATCGCAATCCCTGCTTCCTAAAGTTAGAGCCTAGTGCACCACTGGAGTCCAATGGACTCCGAGAAATTTAAAAATGCATACTGCTAGTTTTGCCGCTGTTAATTTATCATATACCATTGTCTGGTCTCGCAAATAAATAATAAGAGATACATTATATATTTCAATATATACAGAAATACTTTATATATTAATATAATATAAGAGTCTCCAGAGGGACTTTGAAGGCTGTTCCAAAACTGTGCTTATTATACATGTACGACCTACTTTGGGTTTCGAAGTTTGTGAGAAGTCATTGAATATCTTATTCGGTTTTGATTCTCTGGTTACTGACAAGTCCTGGTGCAGGTGCTAATGGCCAGATTAGAAGAGTTCTGGGCTCTTGTCAAAGTCGTATTCGTTTTTTTTTTTTTTTGGTGTTTTGAATAGTCCACATGGTGTTCTTTGTTGAAGGGAAGTCTCAAAACTTCTGGGTTGGACCGCATATGGTACTTCTAAGAGCCTCTCGAGAGAACAAGCCTTATCTAGATTTTTTTTGGTCCGTCCTGTCACGCCCAGGGCATGCACAAACACGTGTGGGCACCAACCCCTATCACTTTTGTAATGGTCCTTCTTCCTTATCACAAGTCTGCTACTCATAACATTATGTGGTGTCATGGAGTAATGTACTCTTACATGAGAGAGAAAGCGTCTTTTGTTTTAATTTTATATTAAAACCTGAGTCAACAGGTGTAAAGTGTATTAACACTAGCTTTACACCTGTAAAATATCAGCAACTATCTGTGCTAGAAGTGGCTGGCGTAAAGACAGCTTGGCTTGCTTGAATCTCTGCCTTGTATTTGGATAGAACTAGTTCTTTGATCTCGAACGGGTAAAGGGGCCCATGCAGGTTATTTGTTTTTCACGATATACACCTTATAATTATAATTGATGTCCATCGCAATCCCTGCTTCCTAAAGTTAGAGCCTAATGCACCACTGGAGTCCAATGGACTCCGAGAAATTTAAAAATTCATACTGCTAGTTTTGCCGCTTTTAATTTAACATATACCATTGTCTGGTCTTGCAAATAAATAATAAGAGATACTTTATACATTTCAATATATACAGAAATACTTTATATATTAATATAATATAAGAGTCTCCAGAGGGACTTTGAAGGCTGTTCCAAAAATGTGCTTATTATACATGTACGACCTACTTTGGGTTTAGAAGTTTGTGAGAAGTCATTGAATATCTTATTCGGTTTTGATTTATCTGGTGTACTGACTAGTCCTGGTGCAGGTGCCAATGGCCAGATTAGAAGAGTTCTGGGCTCTTGTCAAAGTCGTATTCGTTTTTTATTTTTCGGTGTATTGAATAGTCCACATGGTGTTCTTTGTTAAAGGGAAGTCTCAAAACTTCTGGGTTGGACCGCATATGGTACTTCTAAGAGCCTCTCGAGAGAACCAGCCTTATCTAGATTTTTTTGGTCCGTCCTGTCACGCCCAGGGCATGCACAAACACGTGTGGGCCGCACCCACCATCACTTTTGTAATGGTCCCTCTTCCTTATCACAAGTCTGGTACTCTTAACATTATGTGGTGTCATGGAGTAATGTACTCTTACATGAGAGAGAAAGCGTCTTTTGTTTTAATTTTATATTGAAACCTGTGTCAACAGGTGTAAAGTGTATTAACACTAGCTTTACACCTATAAAATATCAACAACTATCTGTGATAGAAGTGGCTGGCGTAATGACAGCTTGGCTTGCTTGAATCTGCCTTGTATTTGGCTAGAACTAGTTCTTTGATCTCGAACGGGTAAAGGGGCCCATGCAGGTTATTTTTTTTCACGATATACACCTTATAATTATAATTGATGTCCATCGCAATCCCTGCTTCCTAAAGTTAGAGCCTAGTGCACCACTGGAGTCCAATGGACTCCGAGAAATTAAAAAATACATACTGCTAGTTTTGCCGCTGTTAATTTATCATATACCATTGTCTGGTCTCGCAAATAAATAATAAGAGATACATTATATATTTCAATATATACAGAAATACTTTATATATTAATATAATATAAGAGTCTCCAGAGGGACTTTGAAGGCTGTTCCAAAACTGTGCTTATTATACATGTACGACCTACTTTGGGTTTAGAAGTATGTGAGAAGTCATTGAATATCTTATTCGGTTTTGATTCTCTGGTTACTGACAAGTCCTGGTGCAGGTGCTAATGGCCAGATTAGAAGAGTTCTGGGCTCTTGTCAAAGTCGTATTCGTTTTTTTTTTCGGTGTTTTGAATAGTCCACATGGTGTTCTTTGTTGAAGGGAAGTCTCAAAACTTCTGGGTTGGACCGCATATGGTACTTCTAAGAGCCTCTCGAGAGAACCAGCCTTATCTAGATTTTTTTGGTCCGTCCTGTCACGCCCAGGGCATGCACAAACACGTGTGGGCCGCACCCACCATCACTTTTGTAATGGTCCCTCTTCCTTATCACAAGTCTGGTACTCTTAACATTATGTGGTGTCATGGAGTAATGTACTCTTACATGAGAGAGAAAGCGTCTTTTGTTTTAATTTTATATTGAAACCTGTGTCAACAGGTGTAAAGTGTATTAACACTAGCTTTACACCTATAAAATATCAACAACTATCTGTGATAGAAGTGGCTGGCGTAATGACAGCTTGGCTTGCTTGAATCTGCCTTGTATTTGGCTAGAACTAGTTCTTTGATCTCGAACGGGTAAAGGGGCCCATGCAGGTTATTTTTTTTCACGATATACACCTTATAATTATAATTGATGTCCATCGCAATCCCTGCTTCCTAAAGTTAGAGCCTAGTGCACCACTGGAGTCCAATGGACTCCGAGAAATTAAAAAATACATACTGCTAGTTTTGCCGCTGTTAATTTATCATATACCATTGTCTGGTCTCGCAAATAAATAATAAGAGATACATTATATATTTCAATATATACAGAAATACTTTATATATTAATATAATATAAGAGTCTCCAGAGGGACTTTGAAGGCTGTTCCAAAACTGTGCTTATTATACATGTACGACCTACTTTGGGTTTAGAAGTATGTGAGAAGTCATTGAATATCTTATTCGGTTTTGATTCTCTGGTTACTGACAAGTCCTGGTGCAGGTGCTAATGGCCAGATTAGAAGAGTTCTGGGCTCTTGTCAAAGTCGTATTCGTTTTTTTTTTCGGTGTTTTGAATAGTCCACATGGTGTTCTTTGTTGAAGGGAAGTCTCAAAACTTCTGGGTTGGACCGCATGTGGTACTTCTAAGAGCCTCTCGAGAGAACAAGCCTTATCTAGATTTTTTTGGTCCGTCCTGTCACGCCCAGGGCATGCACAAACACGTGTGGGCACCGACCCCTATCACTTTTGTAATGGTCCTTCTTCCCTATCACAAGTCTGCTACTCATAACATTATGTGGTGTCATAGAGTAATGTACTCTAACATGAGAGAGAAAGCGTCTTTTGTTTTCATTTTATATTGAAACCTGTGTCAACAGGTGTAAAGTGTATTAACACTAGCTTTACACCTGTAAAATATCAGCAACTATCTGTGATAGAAGTGGCTGGCGTAATGACAGCTTGGCTTGCTTGAATCTCTGCCTTGTATTTGGCTAGAACTAGTTCTTTGATCTCGAACGGGTAAAGGGGCCCATGCAGGTTATTTTTTTTCACGATATACACCTTATAATTATAATTGATGTCCATCGCAATCCCTGCTTCCTAAAGTTAGAGCCTAGTGCACCACTGGAGTCCAATGGACTCCGTGAAATTTAAAAATGCATACCGCTAGTTTTGCCGCTGTTAATTTATCATATACCATTGTCTGGTCTCGCAAATAAATAATAAGAGATACATTATATATTTCAATATATACAGAAATACTTTATATATTAATATAATATAAGAGTCTCCTGAGGGACTTTGAAGGCTGTTCCAAAAATGTGCTTATTATACATGTACGACCTACTTTGGGTTTAGAAGTTTGTGAGAAGTCATTGAATATCTTATTCGGTTTTGATTTATCTGGTGTACTGACTAGTCCTGGTGCAGGTGCCAATGGCCAGATTAGAAGAGTTCTGGGCTCTTGTTAAAGTCGTATTCGTTTTTTTTTTTTTCGGTGTATTGAATAGTCCACATGGTGTTCTTTGTTAAAGGGAAGTCTCAAAACTTCTGGTTTGGACCGCATATGGTACTTCTAAGAGCCTCTCGAGAGAACCAGCCTTATCTAGATTTTTTTGGTCCGTCATGTCACGCCCAGGGCATGCACAAACACGTGTGGGCCTCACCCCCCATCACTTTTGTAATGGTCCCTCCTCCTTATCACAAGTCTGCTACTCATAACATTATGTGGTGTCATGGAGTAATGCACTCTTACATGAGAGAGAAAGCGTCTTTTGTTTTAATTTTATATGGAAACCTGAGTCAACAGGTGTAAAGTGTATTAACACTAGCTTTACACCTGTAAAATATCAGCAACTATCTGTGATAGAAGTGGCTGGAGTAAAGACAGCTTGGCTTGCTTGAATCTCTGCCTTGTATTTGGATAGAACTAGTTCTTTGATCTCGAACGGGTAAAGGGGCCCATGCAGGTTATTTTTTTTTCACGATATACACCTTATAATTATAATTGATGTCCATCGCAATCCCTGCTTCCTAAAGTTAGAGCCTAGTAGACCACTGGAGTCCAATGGACTCCGAGAAATTTAAAAATTCATACTGCTAGTTTTGCCGCTGTTAATTTAACATATACCATTGTCTGGTCTTGCAAATAAATAATAAGAGATTCTTTATACATTTCAATATATACAGAAATACTTTGTATATTAATATAATATAAGAGTCTCTAGAGGGACTTTGAAGGCTGTTCCAAAAATGTGCTTATAATACATGTACGACCTACTTTGGGTTTAGAAGTTTGTGAGAAGTCATTGAATATCTTATTCGGTTTTGATTCTCTGGTGTACTGACTAGTCCTGGTGCAGGTGCCAATGGCCAGATTAGAAGAGTTCTGGGCTCTTGTCAAAGTCGTATTAGTTTTTTATTTTTCGGTGTATTGAATAGTCCACATGGTGTTCTTTGTTGAAGGGAAGTCTCAAAACTTCTGGGTTGGACCGCATATGGTACTTCTAAGAGCGTCTTGAGAGAACCAGCCTTATCTAGATTTTTTTGGTCCGTCCTGTCACGCCCAGGGCATGCACAAACACGTGTGGGCCTCACCCCCCATCACTTTTGTAATGGTCCCTCTTCCTTATCACAAGTCTGGTACTCTTAACATTATGTGGTGTCATGGAGTAATGTACTCTTACATGAGAGAGAAAGCGTCTTTTGTTTTAATTTTATATTTAAACCTGAGTCAACAGGTGTAAAGTGTATTAACACTAGCTTTACACCTGTAAAATATCAGCAACTATCTGTGATAGAAGTGGCTGGCGTAAAGACAGCTTGGCTTGCTTGAATCTCTGCCTTGTATTTGGATAGAACTAGTTCTTTGATCTCGAACGGGTAAAGGGGCCCATGCAGGTTTTTTTTTTTTTTCACGCTATACACCTTATAATTATAATTGATGTCCATCGCAATCCCTGCTTCCTAAAGTTAGAGCCTAGTGCACCACTGGAGTCCAATGGACTCCGGGAAATTTAAAAATTCATACTGCTAGTTTTGCCGCTGTTAATTTAACATATACCATTGTCTGGTCTTGCAAATAAATAATAAGAGATACTTTATACATTTCAATATATACAGAGATACTTTATATATTAATATAATATAAGAGTCTCCAGAGGGACTTTGAAGGCTGTTCCAAAAATGTGCTTATTATACATGTACGACCTACTTTGGGTTTAGAAGTTTGTGAGAAGTCATTGAATATCTTATTCGGTTTTGATTTATCTGGTGTACTGACTAGTCCTGGTGCAGGTGCCAATGGCCAGATTAAAAGAGTTCTGGGCTCTTGTCAAAGTCGTATTCGTTTTTTATTTTTTCGGTGTATTAAATAGTCCACATGGTGTTCTTTGTTAAAGGGAAGTCTCAAAACTTCTGGGTTGGACCGCATGTGGTACTTCTAAGAGCCTCTCGAGAGAAACAGCCTTATCTAGATTTTTTTGGTCCGTCCTGTCACGCCCAGGGCATGCACAAACACGTGTGGGCCGCACCCACCATCACTTTTGTAATGGTCCCTCTTCCTTATCACAAGTCTGGTACTCTTAACATTATGTGGTGTCATGGAGTAATGTACTCTTACATGAGAGAAAAAGCGTCTTTTGTTTTCATTTTATATTGAAACCTGTGTCAACAGGTGTAAAGTGTATTAACACTAGCTTTACACCTGTAAAATATTAACAACTATCTGTGATAGAAGTGGCTGGCGTAATGACAGCTTGGCTTGCTTGAATCTCTGCCTTGTATTTGGATAGAACTAGTTCTTTGATCTCGAACGCGTAAAGGGGCCCATGCAGGCTATTTTTTTTCACGATATACACCTTATAATTATAATTGATGTCCATCGCAATCCCTGCTTCCTAAAGTTAGAGCCTAGTGCACCACTGGAGTCCAATGGACTCCGAGAAATTTAAAAATGCATACTGCTAGTTTTGCCGCTGTTAATTTAACATATACCATTGCCTGGTCTTGCAAATAAATAATAAGAGATACTTTATACATTTCAATATATACAGAAATACTTTATATATTAATATAATATAAGAGTCTCCAGAGGGACTTTGAAGGCTGTTCCAAAAATGTGCTTATTATACATGTACGACCTACTTTGGGTTTAGAAGTTTGTGAGAAGTCATTGAATATCTTATTCGTTTTTGATTTATCTGGTGTACTGACTAGTCCTGGTGCAGGTGCCAATGGCCAGATTAGAAGAGTTCTGGGCTCTTGTCAAAGTCGTATTCGTTTTTTTATTTTTCGGTGTATTGAATAGTCCACATGGTGTTCTTTGTTAAAGGGAAGTCTCAAAACTTCTGGGTTGGACCGCATATGATACTTCTAAGAGCCTCTCGAGAGAACCAGCCTTATCTAGATTTTTTTGGTCCGTCCTGTCACGCCCAGGGCATGCACAAACACGTGTGGGCCGCACCCACCATCACTTTTGTAATGATCCCTCTTCCTTATCACAAGTCTAGTACTCTTAACATTATGTGGTGTCATGGAGTAATGTACTCTTACATGAGAGAGAAAGCGTCTTTTGTTTTAATTTTATATTGAAACCTGTGTCAACAGGTGTAAAGTGTATTAACACTAGCTTTACACCTGTAAAATATCATCAACTATCTGTGATAGAAGTGGCTGGCGTAATGACAGCTTGGCTTGCTTGAACCTCTGCCTTGTATTTGGATAGAACTAGTTCTTTGATCTCGAACGGGTAAAGGGGCCCATGCAGGCTATTTTTTTTCACGATATACACCTTATAATTATAATTGATGTCCACCGCAATCCCTGCTTCCTAAAGTTAGAGCCTAGTGCACCACTGGAGTCCAATGGACACCGAGAAATTTAAAAATTCATACTGCTAGTTTTGCCGCTGTTAATTTATCATATACCATTGTCTGGTCTCGCAAATAAATAATAAGAGATACATTATATATTTCAATATATACAGAAATACTTTATATATTAATATAATATAAGAGTCTCCAGAGGGACTTTGAAGGCTGTTCCAAAACTGTGCTTATTATACATGTACCACCTACTTTGGGTTTAGAAGTTTGTGAGAAGTCATTGAATATCTTATTCGGTTTTGATTCTCTGGTTACTGACAAGTCCTGGTGCAGGTGCTAATGGCCAGATTAGAAGAGTTCTGGGCTCTTGTCAAAGTCGTATTCGTTTTTTTTTTTTCGGTGTTTTTAATAGTCCACATGGTGTTCTTTGTTGAAGGGAAGTCTCAAAACTTCTGGGTTGGACCGCATGTGGTACTTCTAAGAGCCTCTCGAGAGAACAAGCCTTATCTAGATTTTTTGGTCCGTCCTGTCACGCCCAGGGCATGCACAAACACGTGTGGGCCTCACCCCCCATCACTTTTGTAATGGTCCTTCTTCCTTATCACAAGTCTGCTACTCATAACATTATGTGGTGTCATGGAGTAATGTACTCTTACATGAGAGAGAAAGCGTCTTTTGTTTTAATTTTATATTGAAACCTGAGTCAACAGGTGTAAAGTGTATTAACACTAGCTTTACACCTGTAAAATATCAGCAACTATCTGTGATAGAAGTGGCTGGCGTAAAGACAGCTTGGCTTGCTTGAATCTGTGCCTTGTATTTGGATAGAACTAGTTCTTTGATCTCGAACGGGTAAAGGGGCCCATGCAGGTTATTTTTTTTCACGATATACACCTTATAATTATAATTGATGTCCATCGCAATCCCTGCTTCCTAAAGTTAGAGCCTAGTGCACCACTGGAGTCCAATGGACTCCGAGAAATTTAAAAATTCATACTGCTAGTTTTGCCGCTGTTAATTTATCATATACCATTGTCTGGTCTTGCAAATAAATAATAAGAGATACTTTATACATTTCAATATATACAGAAATACTTTATATATTAATATAATATAAGAGTCTCCAGAGCGACTTTGAAGGCTGTTCCAAAAATGTGCTTATAATACATGTACGACCTACTTTGGGTTTAGAAGTTTGTGAGAAGTCATTGAATATCTTATTCGGTTTTGATTTATCTGGTGTACTGACTAGTCCTGGTGCAGGTGCCAATGGCCAGATTAAAAGAGTTCTGGGCTCTTGTCAAAATCGTATTCGTTTTTTATTTTTCGGTGTATTGAATAGTCCACATGGTGTTCTTTGTTAAAGGGAAGTCTCAAAACTTCTGCGTTGGACCGCATATGGTACTTCTAAGAGCCTCTCGAGAGAACCAGCCTTATCTAGATTTTTTTGGTCCGTCCTGTCACGCCCAGGGCATGCACAAACACGTGTGGGCCGCACCCACCATCACTTTTGTAATGGTCCCTCTTCCTTATCACAAGTCTGGTACTCTTAACATTATGTGGTGTCATGGAGTAATGTACTCTTACATGAGAGAGAAAGCGTCTTTTGTTTTAATTTTATATTGAAACCTGTGTCAACAGGTGTAAAGTGTATTAACACTAGCTTTACACCTATAAAATATCAACAACTATCTGTGATAGAAGTGGCTGGCGTAATGACAGCTTGGCTTGCTTGAATCTCTGCCTTGTATTTGGCTAGAACTAGTTCTTTGATCTCGAACGGGTAAAGGGGCCAATGCAGGTTTTTTTTTTCACGCTATACACCTTATAATTATAATTGATGTCCATCGCAATCCCTGTTTCCTAAAGTTAGAGCCTAGTGCACCACTGGATTTCAATGGACTCCGAGAAATTTAAAAATTCATACTGCTAGTTTTGCCGCTGTTAATTTAACATATACCATTGTCTGGTCTCGCAAATAAATAATAAGAGATACTTTATACATTTCAATATATACAGAAATACTTTGTATATTAATATAATATAAGAGTCTCCAGAGGGACTTTGAAGGCTGTTCCAAAAATGTGCTTATTATACATGTACGACCTACTTTGGGTTTAGAAGTTTGTGAGAAGTAATTGAATATCTTATTCGGTTTTGATTCTCTGGTTACTGACAAGTCCTGGTGCAGGTGCCAATGGCCAGATTAGAAGAATTCTGGGCTCTTGTCAAAGTCGTATTCGTTTTTTATTTTTCGGTGTATTGAATAGTCCACATAGTGTTCTTTGTTGAAGGGAAGTCTCAAAACTTTTGGGTTGGACCGCATATGGTACTTCTAAGAGCCTCTCGAGAGAACAAGCCTTATCTAGATTTTTTTGGTCCGTCCTGTCACGCCCAGGGCATGCACAAACACGTGAGGGCACCAGCCCCCATCACTTTTGTAATGGTCCTTCTTCCTTATCACAAGTCTGCTACTCATAACATTATGTGGTGTCATGGAGTAATGTACTCTAACATGAGAGAGAAAGCGTCTTTTGTTTTCATTTTATATTGAAACCTGTGTCAACAGGTGTAAAGTGTATTAACACTAGCTTTACACCTGTAAAATATCAGCAACTATCTGTGATAGAAGTGGCTGGCGTAAAGACAGCTTGGCTTGCTTGAATCTCTGCCTTGTATTTGGCTAGAACTAGTTCTTTGATCTCGAACGGGTAAAGAGGCCCATGCAGGATATTTTTTTTCACGATATACACCTTATAATTATAATTGATGTCCATCGCAATCCCTGCTTCCTAAAGTTAGAGCCTAGTGCACCACTGGATTTCAATGGACTCCGAGAAATTTAAAAATGCATACTGCTAGTTTTGCCGCTGTTAATTTAACGTATACCATTGTCTGGTCTCGCAAATAAATAATAAGATATACTTTATAAATTTCAATATATACAGAAATACTTTATATATAAATATAATATAAGAGTCGCAAGAGGGACCTTGAAGGCTTATCCAAAAATGTGCTTATTATACATGTACGACCTACTTTGGGTTTAGAAGTTTGTGAGAAGTCATTGAATATCTTATTCGGTTTTGATTCTCTGGTGTACTGACTAGTCCTGGTGCAGGTGCCAATGGCAAGATTAGAAGAATTCTGGGCTCTTGTCAAAGTCGTATTCGTTTTTTATTTTTCGGTGTATTGAATAGTCCACATAGTGTTCTTTGTTGAAGGGAAGTCTCAAAACTTCTGGGTTGGACCGCATATGGTACTTCTAAGAGCCTCTCGAGAGAACCAGCCTTATCTAGATTTTTTTGGTCCGTCCTGTCACGCCCAGGGCATGCACAAACACGTGTGGGCCGCACCCACCATCACTTTTGTAATGGTCCCTCTTCCTTATCACAAGTCTGGTACTCTTAACATTATGTGGTGTCATGGAGTAATGTACTCTTACATGAGAGAGAAAGCGTCTTTTGTTTTAATTTTATATTGAAACCTGTGTCAACAGGTGTAAAGTGTATTAACACTAGCTTTACACCTATAAAATATCAACAACTATCTGTGATAGAAGTGGCTGGCGTAATGACAGCTTGGCTTGCTTGAATCTGCCTTGTATTTGGCTAGAACTAGTTCTTTGATCTCGAACGGGTAAAGGGGCCCATGCAGATTATTTTTTTTCACGATATACACCTTATAATTATAATTGATGTCCATCGCAATCCCTGCTTCCTAAAGTTAGAGCCTAGTGCACCACTGGAGTCCAATAGACTCCGAGAAATTTAAAAATGCATACTGCTAGTTTTGCCGCTGTTAATTTATCATATACCATTGTCTGGTCTCGCAAATAAATAATAAGAGATACATTATATATTTCAATATATACAGAAATACTTTATATATTAATATAATATAAGAGTCTCCAGAGGGACTTTGAAGGCTGTTCCAAAACTGTGCTTATTATACATGTACGACCTACTTTGGGTTTAGAAGTTTGTGAGAAGTCATTGAATATCTTATTCGGTTTTGATTTATCTGGTGTACTGACTAGTCCTGGTGCAGGTGCCAATGGCCAGATTAGAAGAGTTCTGGGCTCTTGTTAAAGTCGTATTCGTTTTTTTTTTTTCGGTGTATTGAATAGTCCACATGGTGTTCTTTGTTAAAGGGAAGTCTTAAAACTTCTGGTTTGGACCGCATATGGTACTTCTAAGAGCGTCTCGAGAGAACCAGCCTTATCTAGATTTTTTTGGTCCGTCCTGTCACGCCCAGGGCATGCACAAACACGTGTGGGCCTCACCCCCCATCACTTTTGTAATGGTCCCTCTTCCTTATCACAAGTCTGCTACTCATAACATTATGTGGTGTCATGGAGTAATGTACTCTAACATGAGAGAGAAAGCGTCTTTTGTTTTAATTTTATATTGAAACCTGTGTCAACAGGTGTAAAGTGTATTAACACTAGCTTTACACCTGTAAAATATCAGCAACTATCTGTGATAGAAGTGGCTGGCGTAAAGACAGCTTGGCTTGCTCGAATCTCTGCCTTGTATTTGGATAGAACTAGTTCTTTGATCTCGAACGGGTAAAGGGGCCCATGCAGGTTATTTTTTTTTCACGCTATACACCTTATTATTATAATTGATGTCCATCGCAATCCCTGCTTCCTAAAGTTAGAGCCTAGTGCACCACTGGAGTCCAATGGACTCCGGGAAATTTAAAAATTCATACTGCTAGTTTTGCCGCTGTTAATTTAACATATACCATTGTCTGGTCTTGCAAATAAATAATAAGAGATACTTTATACATTTCAATATATACAGAAATACTTTATATATTAATATAATATAAGAGTCTCCAGAGGGACTTTGAAGGCTGTTCCAAAAATGTGCTTATTATACATGTACGACCTACTTTGGGTTTAGAAGTTTGTGAGAAGTCATTGAATATCTTATTCGGTTTTGATTTATCTGGTGTACTGACTAGTCCTGGTGCAGGTGCCAATGGCCAGATTAGAAGAGTTCTGGGCTCTTGTCAAAGTCGTATTCGTTTTTTATTTTTCGGTGTATTGAATAGTCCACATGGTGTTCTTTGTTAAAGGGAAGTCTCAAAACTTCTGGGTTGGACCGCATGTGGTACTTCTAAGAGCCTCTCGAGAGAAACAGCCTTATCTAGATTTTTTTGGTCCGTCCTGTCACGCCCAGGGCATGCACAAACACGTGTGGGCCGCACCCACCATCACTTTTGTAATGGTCCCTCTTCCTTATCACAAGTCTGGTACTCTTAACATTATGTGGTGTCATGGAGTAATGTACTCTTACATGAGAGAAAAAGCGTCTTTTCTTTTCATTTTATATTGAAACCTGTGTCAACAGGTGTAAAGTGTATTAACACTAGCTTTACACCTGTAAAATATTAACAACTATCTGTGATAGAAGTGGCTGGCGTAATGACAGCTTGGCTTGCTTGAATCTCTGCCTTGTATTTGGATAGAACTAGTTCTTTGATCTCGAACGGGTAAAGGGGCCCATGCAGGCTATTTTTTTTCACGGTATACACCTTATAATTATAATTGATGTCCATCGCAATCCCTGCTTCCTAAAGTTAGAGCCTAGTGCACCACTGGAGTCCAATGGACTCCGAGAAATTTAAAAATGCATACTGCTAGTTTTGCCGCTGTTAATTTAACATATACCATTGCCTGGTCTTGCAAATAAATAATAAGAGATACTTTATACATTTCAATATATACAGAAATACTTTATATATTAATATAATATAAGAGTCTCCAGAGGGACTTTGAAGGCTGTTCCAAAAATGTGCTTATTATACATGTACGACCTACTTTGGCTTTAGAAGTTTGTGAGAAGTCATTGAATATCTTATTCGTTTTTGATTTATCTGGTGTACTGACTAGTCCTGGTGCAGGTGACAATGGCCAGATTAGAAGAGTTCTGGGCTCTTGTCAAAGTCGTATTCGTTTTTTTATTTTTCGGTGTATTGAATAGTCCACATGGTGTTCTTTGTTAAAGGGAAGTCTCAAAACTTCTGGGTTGGACCGCATATGATACTTCTAAGAGCCTCTCGAGAGAACCAGCCTTATCTAGATTTTTTTGGTCCGTCCTGTCACGCCCAGGGCATGCACAAACACGTGTGGGCCGCACCCACCATCACTTTTGTAATGATCCCTCTTCCTTATCACAAGTCTGGTACTCTTAACATTATGTGGTGTCATGGAGTAATGTACTCTTACATGAGAGAGAAAGCGTCTTTTGTTTTAATTTTATATTGAAACCTGTGTCAACAGGTGTAAAGTGTATTAACACTAGCTTTACACCTGTAAAATATCAGCAACTATCTGTGATAGAAGTGGCTGGCGTAATGACAGCTTGGCTTGCTTGAACCTCTGCCTTGTATTTGGATAGAACTAGTTCTTTGATCTCGAACGGGTAAAGGGGCCCATGCAGGCTATTTTTTTTCACGATATACACCTTATAATTATAATTGATGTCCACCGCAATCCCTGCTTCCTAAAGTTAGAGCCTAGTGCACCACTGGAGTCCAATGGACACCGAGAAATTTAAAAATTCATACTGCTAGTTTTGCCGCTGTTAATTTATCATATACCATTGTCTGGTCTTGCAAATAAATAATAAGAGATACTTTATACATTTCAATATATACAGAAATACTTTATATATTAATATAATATAAGAGTCTCCAGAGGGACTTTGAAGGCTGTTCCAAAAATGTGCTTATTATACATGTACGACCTACTTTGGGTTTAGAAGTTTGTGAGAAGTCATTGAATATCTTATTCGGTTTTGATTTATCTGGTGTACTGACTAGTCCTGGTGCAGGTGCCAATGGCCAGATTAGAAGAGTTCTGGGCTCTTGTCAAAGTCGTATTCGTTTTTTATTTTTCGGTGTATTGAATAGTCCACATGGTGTTCTTTGTTAAAGGGAAGTCTCAAAACTTCTGGGTTGGACCGCATATGGTACTTCTAAGAGCCTCTCGAGAGAACCAGCCTTATCTAGATTTTTTTGGTCCGTCCTGTCACGCCCAGGGCATGCACAAACACGTGTGGGCCGCACCCACCATCACTTTTGTAATGGTCCCTCTTCCTTATCACAAGTCTGGTACTCTTAACATTATGTGGTGTCATGGAGTAATGTACTCTTACATGAGAGAGAAAGCGTCTTTTGTTTTAATTTTATATTGAAACCTGTGTCAACAGGTGTAAAGTGTATTAACACTAGCTTTACACCTATAAAATATCAACAACTATCTGTGATAGAAGTGGCTGGCGTAATGACAGCTTGGCTTGCTTGAATCTGCCTTGTATTTGGCTAGAACTAGTTCTTTGATCTCGAACGGGTAAAGGGGCCCATGCAGATTATTTTTTTTCACGATATACACCTTATAATTATAATTGATGTCCATCGCAATCCCTGCTTCCTAAAGTTAGAGCCTAGTGCACCACTGGAGTCCAATGGACTCCGAGAAATTTAAAAATGCATACTGCTAGTTTTGCCGCTGTTAATTTATCATATACCATTGTCTGGTCTCGCAAATAAATAATAAGAGATACATTATATATTTCAATATATACAGAAATACTTTATATATTAATATAATATAAGAGTCTCCAGAGGGACTTTGAAGGCTGTTCCAAAACTGTGCTTATTATACATGTACGACCTACTTTGGGTTTAGAAGTATGTGAGAAGTCATTGAATATCTTATTCGGTTTTGATTCTCTGGTTACTGACAAGTCCTGGTGCAGGTGCTAATGGCCAGATTAGAAGAGTTCTGGGCTCTTGTCAAAGTCGTATTCGTTTTTTTTTTTCGGTGTTTTGAATAGTCCACATGGTGTTCTTTGTTGAAGGGAAGTCTCAAAACTTCTGGGTTGGACCGCATGTGGTACTTCTAAGAGCCTCTCGAGAGAACAAGCCTTATCTAGATTTTTTTGGTCCGTCCTGTCACGCCCAGGGCATGCACAAACACGTGTGGGCACCGACCCCTATCACTTTTGTAATGGTCCTTCTTCCCTATCACAAGTCTGCTACTCATAACATTATGTGGTGTCATAGAGTAATGTACTCTAACATGAGAGAGAAAGCGTCTTTTGTTTTCATTTTATATTGAAACCTGTGTCAACAGGTGTAAAGTGTATTAACACTAGCTTTACACCTGTAAAATATCAGCAACTATCTGTGCTAGAAGTGGCTGGCGTAATGACAGCTTGGCTTGCTTGAATCTCTGCCTTGTATTTGGCTAGAACTAGTTCTTTGATCTCGAACGGGTAAAGGGGCCCATGCAGGTTATTTTTTTTCACGATATACACCTTATAATTATAATTGATGTCCATCGCAATCCCTGCTTCCTAAAGTTAGAGCCTAGTGCACCACTGGAGTCCAATGGACTCCGTGAAATTTAAAAATGCATACCGCTAGTTTTGCCGCTGTTAATTTATCATATACCATTGTCTGGTCTCGCAAATAAATAATAAGAGATACATTATATATTTCAATATATACAGAAATACTTTATATGTTAATATAATATAAGAGTCTCCAGAGGGACTTTGAAGGCTGTTCCAAAACTGTGCTTATTATACATGTACGACCTACTTTGGGTTTAGAAGTTTGTGAGAAGTCATTGAATATCTTATTCGGTTTTGATTCTCTGGTTACTGACAAGTCCTGGTGCAGGTGCCAATGGCCAGATTAGAAGAATTCTGGGCTCTTGTCAAAGTCGTATTCGTTTTTTATTTTTCGGTGTATTGAATAGTCCACATAGTGTTCTTTGTTGAAGGGAAGTCTCAAAACTTCTGGGTTGGACCGCATGTGGTACTTCTAAGAGCCTCTCGAGAGAAACAGCCTTATCTAGATTTTTTTGGTCCGTCCTGTCACGCCCAGGGCATGCACAAACACGTGTGGGCCGCACCCACCATCACTTTTGTAATGGTCCCTCTTCCATATCACAAGTCTGGTACTCTTAACATTATGTGGTGTCATGGAGTAATGTACTCTTACATGAGAGAGAAAGCGTCTTTTGTTTTCATTTTATATTGAAACCTGTGTCAACAGGTGTAAAGTGTATTAACACTAGCTTTACACCTGTAAAATATTAACAACTATCTGTGATAGAAGTGGCTGGCGTAATGACAGCTTGGCTTGCTTGAATCTCTGCCTTGTATTTGGATAGAACTAGTTCTTTGATCTCGAACGGGTAAAGGGGCCCATGCAGGCTATTTTTTTTTCTTTCACGATATACACCTTATAATTATAATTGATGTCCACCGCAATCCCTGCTTCCTAAAGTTAGAGCCTAGTGCACCACTGGAGTCCAATGGACTCCGAGAAATTTAAAAATGCATACTGCTAGTTTTGCCGCTGTTAATTTAACATATACCATTGCCTGGTCTTGCAAATAAATAATAAGAGATACTTTATACATTTCAATATATACAGAAATACTTTATATATTAATATAATATAAGAGTCTCCAGAGGGACTTTGAAGGCTTTTCCAAAAATGTGCTTATTATACATGTACGACCTACTTTGGGTTTAGAAGTTTGTGAGAAGTCATTGAATATCTTATTCGTTTTTGATTTATCTGGTGTACTGACTAGTCCTGGTGCAGGTGCCAATGGCCAGATTAGAAGAGTTCTGGGCTCTTGTCAAAGTCGTATTCGTTTTTTTATTTTTCGGTGTATTGAATAGTCCACATGGTGTTCTTTGTTAAAGGGAAGTCTCAAAACTTCTGGGTTGGACCGCATATGATACTTCTAAGAGCCTCTCGAGAGAACCAGCCTTATCTAGATTTTTTTGGTCCGTCCTGTCACGCCCAGGGCATGCACAAACACGTGTGGGCCGCACCCACCATCACTTTTGTAATGATCCCTCTTCCTTATCACAAGTCTGGTACTCTTAACATTATGTGGTGTCATGGAGTAATGTACTCTTACATGAGAGAGAAAGCGTCTTTTGTTTTCATTTTATATTGAAACCTGTGTCAACAGGTGTAAAGTGTATTAACACTAGCTTTACACCTGTAAAATATCAGCAACTATCTGTGATAGAAGTGGCTGGCGTAATGACAGCTTGGCTTGCTTGAACCTCTGCCTTGTATTTGGATAGAACTAGTTCTTTGATCTTGAACGGGTAAAGGGGCCCATGCAGGCTATTTTTTTTCACGATATACACCTTATAATTATAATTGATGTCCATCGCAATCCCTGCTTCCTAAAGTTAGAGCCTAGTGCACCACTGGAGTCCAATGGACACCGAGAAATTTAAAAATTCATACTGCTAGTTTTGCCGCTGTTAATTTATCATATACCATTGTCTGGTCTCGCAAATAAATAATAAGAGATACATTATATATTTCAATATATACAGAAATACTTTATATATTAATATAATATAAGAGTCTCCAGAGGGACTTTGAAGGCTGTTCCAAAACTGTGCTTATTATACATGTACGACCTACTTTGGGTTTAGAAGTTTGTGAGAAGTCATTGAATATCTTATTCGGTTTTGATTCTCTGGTTACTGACAAGTCCTGGTGCAGGTGCTAATGGCCAGATTAGAAGAGTTCTGGGCTCTTGTCAAAGTCGTATTCGTTTTTTTTTTTCGGTGTTTTTAATAGTCCACATGGTGTTCTTTGTTGAAGGGAAGTCTCAAAACTTCTGGGTTGGACCGCATGTGGTACTTCTAAGAGCCTCTCGAGAGAACAAGCCTTATCTAGATTTTTTGGTCCGTCCTGTCACGCCCAGGGCATGCACAAACACGTGTGGGCCGCACCCACCATCACTTTTGTAATGGTCCTTCTTCCTTATCACAAGTCTGCTACTCATAACATTATGTGGTGTCATGGAGTAATGTACTCTTACATGAGAGAGAAAGCGTCTTTTGTTTTAATTTTATATTGAAACCTGAGTCAACAGGTGTAAAGTGTATTAACACTAGCTTTACACCTGTAAAATATCAGCAACTATCTGTGATAGAAGTGGCTGGCGTAAAGACAGCTTGGCTTGCTTGAATCTGTGCCTTGTATTTGGATAGAACTAGTTCTTTGATCTCGAACGGGTAAAGGGGCCCATGCAGGTTATTTTTTTTCACGATATACACCTTATAATTATAATTGATGTCCATCGCAATCCCTGCTTCCTAAAGTTAGAGCCTAGTGCACCACTGGAGTCCAATGGACTCCGAGAAATTTAAAAATTCATACTGCTAGTTTTGCCGCTGTTAATTTATCATATACCATTGTCTGGTCTTGCAAATAAATAATAAGAGATACTTTATACATTTCAATATATACAGAAATACTTTATATATTAATATAATATAAGAGTCTCCAGAGCGACTTTGAAGGCTGTTCCAAAAATGTGCTTATTATACATGTACGACCTACTTTGGGTTTAGAAGTTTGTGAGAAGTCATTGAATATCTTATTCGGTTTTGATTTATCTGGTGTACTGACTAGTCCTGGTGCAGGTGCCAATGGCCAGATTAAAAGAGTTCTAGGCTCTTGTCAAAATTGTATTCGTTTTTTTATTTTTCGGTGTATTGAATAGTCCACATGGTGTTCTTTGTTAAAGGGAAGTCTCAAAACTTCTGCGTTGGACCGCATATGGTACTTCTAAGAGCCTCTCGAGAGAACCAGCCTTATCTAGATTTTTTTGGTCCGTCCTGTCACGCCCAGGGCATGCACAAACACGTGTGGGCCGCACCCACCATCACTTTTGTAATGGTCCCTCTTCCTTATCACAAGTCTGGTACTCTTAACATTATGTGGTGTCATAGAGTAATGTACTCTAACATGAGAGAGAAAGCGTCTTTTGTTTTCATTTTATATTGAAACCTGTGTCAACAGGTGTAAAGTGTATTAACACTAGCTTTACACCTGTAAAATATTAACAACTATCTGTGATAGAAGTGGCTGGCGTAATGACAGCTTGGCTTGCTTGAATCTCTGCCTTGTATTTGGATAGAACTAGTTCTTTGATCTCGAACGGGTAAAGGGGCCCATGCAGGCTATTTTTTTTTCTTTCACGATATACACCTTATAATTATAATTGATGTCCACCGCAATCCCTGCTTCCTAAAGTTAGAGCCTAGTGCACCACTGGAGTCCAATGGACTCCGAGAAATTTAAAAATGCATACTGCTAGTTTTGCCGCTGTTAATTTAACATATACCATTGCCTGGTCTTGCAAATAAATAATAAGAGATACTTTATACATTTCAATATATACAGAAATACTTTATATATTAATATAATATAAGAGTCTCCAGAGGGACTTTGAAGGCTGTTCCAAAAATGTGCTTATTATACATGTACGACCTACTTTGGGTTTAGAAGTTTGTGAGAAGTCATTGAATATCTTATTCGTTTTTGATTTATCTGGTGTACTGACTAGTCCTGGTGCAGGTGCCAATGGCCAGATTAGAAGAGTTCTGGGCTCTTGTCAAAGTCGTATTCGTTTTTTTATTTTTCGGTGTATTGAATAGTCCACATGGTGTTCTTTGTTAAAGGGAAGTCTCAAAACTTCTGGGTTGGACCGCATATGATACTTCTAAGAGCCTCTCGAGAGAACCAGCCTTATCTAGATTTTTTTGGTCCGTCCTGTCACGCCCAGGGCATGCACAAACACGTGTGGGCCGCACCCACCATCACTTTTGTAATGATCCCTCTTCCTTATCACAAGTCTGGTACTCTTAACATTATGTGGTGTCATGGAGTAATGTACTCTTACATGAGAGAGAAAGCGTCTTTTGTTTTCATTTTATATTGAAACCTGTGTCAACAGGTGTAAAGTGTATTAACACTAGCTTTACACCTGTAAAATATCAGCAACTATCTGTGATAGAAGTGGCTGGCGTAATGACAGCTTGGCTTGCTTGAACCTCTGCCTTGTATTTGGATAGAACTAGTTCTTTGATCTCGAACGGGTAAAGGGGCCCAGGCAGGCTATTTTTTTTCACGATATACACCTTATAATTATAATTGATGTCCATCGCAATCCCTGCTTCCTAAAGTTAGAGCCTAGTGCACCACTGGAGTCCAATGGACACCGAGAAATTTAAAAATTCATACTGCTAGTTTTGCCGCTGTTAATTTATCATATACCATTGTCTGGTCTCGCAAATAAATAATAAGAGATACATTATATATTTCAATATATACAGAAATACTTTATATATTAATATAATATAAGAGTCTCCAGAGGGACTTTGAAGGCTGTTCCAAAACTGTGCTTATTATACATGTACGACCTACTTTGGGTTTAGAAGTTTGTGAGAAGTCATTGAATATCTTATTCGGTTTTGATTCTCTGGTTACTGACAAGTCCTGGTGCAGGTGCTAATGGCCAGATTAGAAGAGTTCTGGGCTCTTGTCAAAGTCGTATTCGTTTTTTTTTTTCGGTGTTTTTAATAGTCCACATGGTGTTCTTTGTTGAAGGGAAGTCTCAAAACTTCTGGGTTGGACCGCATGTGGTACTTCTAAGAGCCTCTCGAGAGAACAAGCCTTATCTAGATTTTTTGGTCCGTCCTGTCACGCCCAGGGCATGCACAAACACGTGTGGGCCGCACCCACCATCACTTTTGTAATGGTCCTTCTTCCTTATCACAAGTCTGCTACTCATAACATTATGTGGTGTCATGGAGTAATGTACTCTTACATGAGAGAGAAAGCGTCTTTTGTTTTAATTTTATATTGAAACCTGAGTCAACAGGTGTAAAGTGTATTAACACTAGCTTTACACCTGTAAAATATCAGCAACTATCTGTGATAGAAGTGGCTGGCGTAAAGACAGCTTGGCTTGCTTGAATCTGTGCCTTGTATTTGGATAGAACTAGTTCTTTGATCTCGAACGGGTAAAGGGGCCCATGCAGGTTATTTTTTTTCACGATATACACCTTATAATTATAATTGATGTCCATCGCAATCCCTGCTTCCTAAAGTTAGAGCCTAGTGCACCACTGGAGTCCAATGGACTCCGAGAAATTTAAAAATTCATACTGCTAGTTTTGCCGCTGTTAATTTATCATATACCATTGTCTGGTCTTGCAAATAAATAATAAGAGATACTTTATACATATCAATATATACAGAAATACTTTATATATTAATATAATATAAGAGTCTCCATAGCGACTTTGAAGGCTGTTCCAAAAATGTGCTTATTATACATGTACGACCTACTTTGGGTTTAGAAGTTTGTGAGAAGTCATTGAATATCTTATTCGGTTTTGATTTATCTGGTGTACTGACTAGTCCTGGTGCAGGTGCCAATGGCCAGATTAAAAGAGTTCTAGGCTCTTGTCAAAATCGTATTCGTTTTTTATTTTTCGGTGTATTGAATAGTCCACATGGTGTTTTTTGTTAAAGGGAAGTCTCAAAACTTCTGCGTTGGACCGCATATGGTACTTCTAAGAGCCTCTCGAGAGAACCAGCCTTATCTAGACTTTTTTGGTCCGTCCTGTCACGCCCAGGGCATGCACAAACACGTGTGGGCCGCACCCACCATCACTTTTGTAATGGTCCCTCTTCCTTATCACAAGTCTGGTACTCTTAACATTATGTGGTGTCATGGAGTAATGTACTCTTACATGAGAGAAAAAGCGTCTTTTGTTTTAATTTTATATTGAAACCTGTGTCAACAGGTGTAAAGTGTATTAACACTAGCTTTACACCTATAAAATATCAACAACTATCTGTGATAGAAGTGGCTGGCGTAATGACAGCTTGGCTTGCTTGAATCTCTGCCTTGTATTTGGCTAGAACTAGTTCTTTGATCTCGAACGGGTAAAGGGGCCAATGCAGGTTTTTTTTTTTCACGCTATACACCTTATAATTATAATTGATGTCCATCGCAATCCCTGTTTCCTAAAGTTAGAGCCTAGTGCACCACTGGATTTCAATGGACTCCGAGAAATTTAAAAATTCATACTGCTAGTTTTGCCGCTGTTAATTTAACATATACCATTGTCTGGTCTCGCAAATAAATAATAAGAGATACTTTATACATTTCAATATATACAGAAATACTTTGTATATTAATATAATATAAGAGTCTCCAGAGGGACTTTGAAGGCTGTTCCAAAAATGTGCTTATTATACATGTACGACCTACTTTGGGTTTAGAAGTTTGTGAGAAGTCATTGAATATCTTATTCGGTTTTGATTCTCTGGTTACTGACAAGTCCTGGTGCAGGTGCCAATGGCCAGATTAGAAGAATTCTGGGCTCTTGTCAAAGTCGTATTCGTTTTTTATTTTTCGGTGTATTGAATAGTCCACATAGTGTTCTTTGTTGAAGGGAAGTCTCAAAACTTTTGGGTTGGACCGCATATGGTACTTCTAAGAGCCTCTCGAGAGAACAAGCCTTATCTAGATTTTTTTGGTCCGTCCTGTCACGCCCAGGGCATGCACAAACACGTGAGGGCACCAGCCCCCATCACTTTTGTAATGGTCCTTCTTCCTTATCACAAGTCTGCTACTCATAACATTATGTGGTGTCATGGAGTAATGTACTCTAACATGAGAGAGAAAGCGTCTTTTGTTTTCATTTTATATTGAAACCTGTGTCAACAGGTGTAAAGTGTATTAACACTAGCTTTACACCTGTAAAATATCAGCAACTATCTGTGATAGAAGTGGCTGGCGTAAAGACAGCTTGGCTTGCTTGAATCTCTGCCTTGTATTTGGCTAGAACTAGTTCTTTGATCTCGAACGGGTAAAGAGGCCCATGCAGGATATTTTTTTTCACGATATACACCTTATAATTATAATTGATGTTCATCGCAATCCCTGCTTCCTAAAGTTAGAGCCTAGTGCACCACTGGATTTCAATGGACTCCTAGAAATTTAAAAATGCATACTGCTAGTTTTGCCGCTGTTAATTTAACGTATACCATTGTCTGGTCTCGCAAATAAATAATAAGATATACTTTATAAATTTCAATATATACAGAAATACTTTATATATAAATATAATATAAGAGTCGCCAGAGGGACCTTGAAGGCTTATCCAAAAATGTGCTTATTATACATGTACGACCTACTTTGGGTTTAGAAGTTTGTGAGAAGTCATTGAATATCTTATTCGGTTTTGATTCTCTGGTGTACTGACTAGTCCTGGTGCAGGTGCCAATGGCAAGATTAGAAGAATTCTGGGGTCTTGTCAAAGTCGTATTCGTTTTTTATTTTTCGGTGTATTGAATAGTCCACATAGTGTTCTTTGTTAAAGGGAAGTCTCAAAACTTCTGCGTTGGACCGCATATGGTACTTCTAAGAGCCTCTCGAGAGAACCAGCCTTATCTAGATTTTTTTGGTCCGTCCTGTCACGCCCAGGGCATGCACAAACACGTGTGGGCCGCACCCACCATCACTTTTGTAATGGTCCCTCTTCCTTATCACAAGTCTGGTACTCTTAACATTATGTGGTGTCATGGAGTAATGTACTCTTACATGAGAGAGAAAGCGTCTTTTGTTTTAATTTTATATTGAAACCTGTGTCAACAGGTGTAAAGTGTATTAACACTAGCTTTACACCTATAAAATATCAACAACTATCTGTGATAGAAGTGGCTGGCGTAATGACAGCTTGGCTTGCTTGAATCTCTGCCTTGTATTTGGCTAGAACTAGTTCTTTGATCTCGAACGGGTAAAGGGGCCCATGCAGGTTTTTTTTTTTTCACGCTATACACCTTATAATTATAATTGATGTCCATCGCAATCCCTGTTTCCTAAAGTTAGAGCCTAGTGCACCACTGGATTTCAATGGACTCCGAGAAATTTAAAAATTCATACTGCTAGTTTTGCCGCTGTTAATTTAACATATACCATTGTCTGGTCTTGCAAATAAATAATAAGAGATACTTTATACATTTCAATATATACAGAAATACTTTGTATATTAATATAATATAAGAGTCTCCAGAGGGACTTTGAAGGCTGTTCCAAAAATGTGCTTATTATACATGTACGACCTACTTTGGGTTTAGAAGTTTGTGAGAAGTCATTGAATATCTTATTCGGTTTTGATTCTCTGGTGTACTGACTAGTCCTGGTTCAGGTGCCAATGGCCAGATTAGAAGAGTTCTGGGCTCTTGTCAAAGTCGTATTAATTTTTTTATTTTTCGGTGTATTGAATAGTCCACATGGTGTTCTTTGTTGAAGGGAAGTCTTAAAACTTCTGGGTTGGACCGCATATGGTACTTCTAAGAGCCTCTCGAGAGAACAAGCCTTATCTAGATTTTTTTGGTCCGTCCTGTCACGCCCAGGGCATGCACAAACACGTGTGGGCCTCACCCCCCATCACTTTTGTAATGGTCCCTCTTCCTTATCACAAGTCTGCTACTCATAACATTATGTGGTGTCATGGAGTAATGTACTATTACATGAGAGAGAAAGCGTCTTTTGTTTTAATTTTATATTGAAACCTGAGTCAACAGGTGTAAAGTGTATTAACACTAGCTTTACACCTGTAAAATATCAGCAACTATCTGTGATAGAAGTGGCTGGTGTAAAGACAGCTTGGCTTGCTTGAACCTCTGCCTTGTATTTGGATAGAACTAGTTCTTTGATCTCGAACGGGTAAAGGGGCCCATGCAGGCTATTTTTTTTCACAATATACACCTTATAATTATAATTGATGTCCATCGCAATCCCTGCTTCCTAAAGTTAGAGCCTAGTGCACCACTGGAGTCCAATGGACTCCGAGAAATTTAAAAATGCATACTGCTAGTTTTGCCGCTGTTAATTTATCATATACCATTGTCTGGTCTCGCAAATAAATAATAAGAGATACATTATATATTTCAATATATACAGAAATACTTTATATATTAATATAATATAAGAGTCTCCAGAGGGACTTTGAAGGCTGTTCCAAAACTGTGCTTATTATACATGTACGACCTACTTTGGGTTTAGAAGTTTGTGAGAAGTCATTGAATATCTTATTCGGTTTTGATTCTCTGGTTACTGACAAGTCCTGGTGCAGGTGCTAATGGCCAGATTAGAAGAGTTCTGGGCTCTTGTCAAAGTCGTATTCGTTTTTTTTTTTCGGTGTTTTGAATAGTCCACATGGTGTTCTTTGTTGAAGGGAAGTCTCAAAACTTCTGGGTTGGACCGCATGTGGTACTTCTAAGAGCCTCTCGAGAGAACAAGCCTTATCTAGATTTTTTTGGTCCGTCCTGTCACGCCCAGGACATGCACAAACACGTGTGGGCACCAACCCCTATCACTTTTGTAATGGTCCTTCTTCCCTATCACAAGTCTGCTACTCATAACATTATGTGGTGTCATGGAGTAATGTACTCTAACATGAGAGAGAAAGCGTCTTTTGTTTTAATTTTATATTGAAACCTGAGTCAACAGGTGTAAAGTGTATTAACACTAGCTTTACACCTGTAAAATATCAGCAACTATCTGTGATAGAAGTGGCTGGCGTAAAGACAGCTTGGCTTGCTTGAATCTCTGCCTTGTATTTGGATAGAAGTAGTTCTTTGATCTCGAACGGGTAAAGGGGCCCATGCAGGTTATTTTTTTTTCACGGTATACACCTTATAATTATAATTGATGTCCATCGCAATCCCTGCTTCCTAAAGTTAGAGCCTAGTGCACCACTGGATTTCAATGGACTCCTAGAAATTTTAAAATGCATACTGCTAGTTTTGCCGCTGTTAATTTAACGTATACCATTGTCTGGTCTTGCAAATAAATAATAAGAGATACTTTATAAATTTCAATATATACAGAAATACTTTATATATAAATATAATATAAGAGTCGCCAGAGGGACTTTGAAGGCTTTTCCAAAAATGTGCTTATTATACATGTACGACCTACTTTGGGTTTAGAAGTTTGTGAGAAGTCATTGAATATCTTATTCGGTTTTGATTTATCTGGTGTACTGACTAGTCCTGGTGCAGGTGCCAATGGCCAGATTAGAAGAATTCTGGGCTCTTGTCAAAGTCGTATTCGTTTTTTTTTTCTGTGTTTTGAATAGTCCACATGGTGTTCTTTGTTAAAGGGAAGTCTCAAAACTTCTGGGTTGGACCGCATGTGGTACTTCTTAAGAGCCTCTCGAGAGAACAAGCCTTATCTAGATTTTTTTGGTCCGTCCTGTCACGCCCAGGGCATGCACAAACACGTGTGGGCACCAACCCCTATCACTTTTGTAATGGTCCTTCTTCCCTATCACAAGTCTGCTACTCATAACATTATGTGGTGTCATGGAGTAATGTACTCTAACATGAGAGAGAAAGCGTCTTTTGTTTTAATTTTATATTGAAACCTGTGTCAACAGGTGTAAAGTGTATTAACACTAGCTTTACACCTGTAAAATATCAGCAACTATCTGTGATAGAAGTGGCTGGCGTAATGACAGCTTGGCTTGCTTGAATCTCTGCCTTGTATTTGGCTAGAACTAGTTCTTCGATCTCGAACGGGTAAAGGGGCCTATGCAGGTTATTTCTTTTCACGATATACACCTTATAATTATAATTGATGTCCATCGCAATCCCTCCTTCCTGAAGATAGAGCCTAGTTCACCACTGGCGTCCAATGGACTCCGTGAAATTTAAAAATGCATACCGCTAGTTTTGCCGCTGTTAATTTATCATATACCATTGTCTGGTCTCGCAAATAAATAATAAGAGATACATTATATATTTCAATATATACAGAAATACTTTATATGTTAATATAATATAAGAGTCTCCAGAGGGACTTTGAAGGCTGTTCCAAAACTGTGCTTATTTCACATGTACGACCTACTTTGGGTTTAGAAGTTTGTGAGAAGTCATTGAATATCTTATTCGGTTTTGATTCTCTGGTTACTGACAAGTCCTGGTGCAGGTGCCAATGGCCAGATTAGAAGAATTCTGGGCTCTTGTCAAAGTCGTATTCGTTTTTTATTTTTCGGTGTATTGAATAGTCCACATAGTGTTCTTTGTTGAGGGGAAGTCTCAAAACTTCTGGGTTGGACCGCATATGGTACTTTTAAGAGCCTCTCGAGAGAACAAGCCTTATCTAGATTTTTTTGGTCCGTCCTGTCACGCCCAGGGCATGCACAAACACGTGAGGGCACCAACCCCCATCACTTTTGTAATGGTCCTTCTTCCTTATCACAAGTCTGCTACTCATAACATTATGTGGTGTCATGGAGTAATGTACTCTTACATGAGAGAGAAAGCGTCTTTTGTTTTAATTTTATATTGAAACCTGTGTCAACAGGTGTAAAGTGTATTAACACTAGCTTTACACCTGTAAAATATCAGCAACTATCTGTGATAGAAGTGGCTGGCGTAAAGACAGCTTGGCTTGCTTGAATCTCTGCGTTGTATTTGGATAGAACTAGTTCTTTGATCTCGAACGGGTAAAGGGGCCCATGCAGGTTATTTTTTTTCACGATATACACCTTATAATTATAATTGATGTCCATCGCAATCCCTGCTTCCTAAAGTTAGAGCCTAGTGCACCACTGGAGTCCAATGGACTCCGAGAAATTTAAAAATTCATACTGCTAGTTTTGCCGCTGTTAATTTAACATATACCATTGTCTGGTCTTGCAAATAAATAATAAGAGATACTTTATACATTTCAATATATACAGAAATACTTTATATATTAATATAATATAAGAGTCTCCAGAGGGACTTTGAAGGCTGTTCCAAAAATGTGCTTATTATACATGTACGACCTACTTTGGGTTTAGAAGTTTGTGAGAAGTCATTGAATATCTTATTCGGTTTTGATTTATCTGGTGTACTGACTAGTCCTGGTGCAGGTGCCAATGGCCAGATTAGAAGAGTTCTGGGCTCTTGTCAAAGTCGTATTTGTTTTTTATTTTTCGGTGTATTGAATAGTCCACATGGTGTTCTTTGTTAAAGGGAAGTCTCAAAACTTCTGGGTTGGACCGCATATGGTACTTCTAAGAGCCTCTCGAGAGAACAAGCCTTATCTAGATTTTTTTGGTCCGTCCTGTCACGCCCAGGGCATGCACAAACACGTGTGGGCCTCACCCCCCATCACTTTTGTAATGGTCCCTCTTCCTTATCACAAGTCTGCTACTCATAACATTATGTGGTGTCATGGAGTAATGTACTATTACATGAGAGAGAAAGCGTCTTTTGTTTTAATTTTATATTGAAACCTGAGTCAACAGGTGTAAAGTGTATTAACACTAGCTTTACACCTGTAAAATATCAGCAACTATCTGTGATAGAAGTGGCTGGTGTAAAGACAGCTTGGCTTGCTTGAACCTCTGCCTTGTATTTGGATAGAACTAGTTCTTTGATCTCGAACGGGTAAAGGGGCCCATGCAGGCTATTTTTTTTCACGATATACACCTTATAATTATAATTGATGTCCACCGCAATCCCTGCTTCCTAAAGTTAGAGCCTAGTGCACCACTGGAGTCCAATGGACACCGAGAAATTTAAAAATGCATACCGCTAGTTTTGCCGCTGTTAATTTATCATATACCATTGTCTGGTCTCGCAAATAAATAATAAGAGATACATTATATATTTCAATATATACAGAAATACTTTATATATTAATATAATATAAGAGTCTCCAGAGGGACTTTGAAGGCTGTTCCAAAACTGTGCTTATTATACATGTACGACCTACTTTGGGTTTAGAAGTTTGTGAGAAGTCATTGAATATCTTATTCGGTTTTGATTCTCTGGTTACTGACAAGTCCTGGTGCAGGTGCTAATGGCCAGATTAGAAGAGTTCTGGGCTCTTGTCAAAGTCGTATTCGTTTTTTTTTTTTCGGTGTTTTGAATAGTCCACATGGTGTTCTTTGTTGAAGGGAAGTCTCAAAACTTCTGCGTTGGACCGCATATGGTACTTCTAAGAGCCTCTCGAGAGAACAAGCCTTATCTAGATTTTTTTGGTCCGTCCTGTCACGCCCAGGGCATGCACAAACACGTGAGGGCACCAACCCCCATCACTTTTGTAATGGTCCTTCTTCCTTATCACAAGTCTGCTACTCATAACATTATGTGGTGTCATGGAGTAATGTACTCTTACATGAGAGAGAAAGCGTCTTTTGTTTTAATTTTATATTGAAACCTGAGTCAACAGGTGTAAAGTGTATTAACACTAGCTTTACACCTGTAAAATATCAGCAACTATCTGTGATAGAAGTGGCTGGCGTAAAGACAGCTTGGCTTGCTTGAATCTCTGCCTTGTATTTGGATAGAAGTAGTTCTTTGATCTCGAACGGGTAAAGGGGCCCATGCAGGTTATTTTTTTTCACGGTATACACCTTATAATTATAATTGATGTCCATCGCAATCCCTGCTTCCTAAAGTTAGAGCCTAGTGCACCACTGGATTTCAATGGACTCCGAGAAATTTTAAAATGCATACTGCTAGTTTTGCCGCTGTTAATTTAACGTATACCATTGTCTGGTCTTGCAAATAAATAATAAGAGATACTTTATAAATTTCAATATATACAGAAATACTTTATATATAAATATAATATAAGAGTCGCCAGAGGGACTTTGAAGGCTTTTCCAAAAATGTGCTTATTATACATGTACGACCTACTTTGGGTTTAGAAGTTTGTGAGAAGTCATTGAATATCTTATTCGGTTTTGATTTATCTGGTGTACTGACTAGTCCTGGTGCAGGTGCCAATGGCCAGATTAGAAGAATTCTGGGCTCTTGTCAAAGTCGTATTCGTTTTTTTTTTTCTGTGTTTTGAATAGAACACATGGTGTTCTTTGTTAAAGGGAAGTCTCAAAACTTCTGGGTTGGACCGCATGTGGTACTTCTTAAGAGCCTCTCGAGAGAACAAGCCTTATCTAGATTTTTTTGGTCCGTCCTGTCACGCCCAGGGCATGCACAAACACGTGTGGGCACCAACCCCTATCACTTTTGTAATGGTCCTTCTTCCCTATCACAAGTCTGCTACTCATAACATTATGTGGTGTCATGGAGTAATGTACTCTAACATGAGAGAGAAAGCGTCTTTTGTTTTAATTTTATATTGAAACCTGTGTCAACAGGTGTAAAGTGTATTAACACTAGCTTTACACCTGTAAAATATCAGCAACTATCTGTGATAGAAGTGGCTGGCGTAATGACAGCTTGGCTTGCTTGAATCTCTGCCTTGTATTTGGCTAGAACTAGTTCTTCGATCTCGAACGGGTAAAGGGGCCCATGCAGGTTATTTCTTTTCACGATATACACCTTATAATTATAATTGATGTCCATCGCAATCCCTCCTTCCTGAAGATAGAGCCTAGTGCACCACTGGAGTCCAATGGACTCCGTGAAATTTACAAATGCATACCGCTAGTTTTGCCGCTGTTAATTTATCATATACCATTGTCTGGTCTTGCAAATAAATAATAAGAGATACTTTATACATTTCAATATATACAGAAATACTTTATATGTTAATATAATATAAGAGTCTCCAGAGGGACTTTGAAGGCTGTTCCAAAACTGTGCTTATTTCACATGTACGACCTACTTTGGGTTTAGAAGTTTGTGAGAAGTCATTGAATATCTTATTCGGTTTTGATTCTCTGGTTACTGACAAGTCCTGGTGCAGGTGCCAATGGCCAGATTAGAAGAATTCTGGGCTCTTGTCAAAGTCGTATTCGTTTTTTATTTTTCGGTGTATTGAATAGTCCACATAGTGTTCTTTGTTGAAGGGAAGTCTCAAAACTTCTGGGTTGGACCGCATATGGTACTTTTAAGAGCCTCTCGAGAGAACAAGCCTGATCTAGATATTTTTGGTCCGTCCTGTCACGCCCAGGGCATGCACAAACACGTGAGGGCACCAACCCCCATCACTTTTGTAATGGTCCTTCTTCCTTATCACAAGTCTGCTACTCATAACATTATGTGGTGTCATGGAGTAATGTACTCTTACATGAGAGAGAAAGCGTCTTTTGTTTTAATTTTATATTGAAACCTGAGTCAACAGGTGTAAAGTGTATTAACACTAGCTTTACACCTGTAAAATATCAGCAACTATCTGTGATAGAAGTGGCTGGCGTAAAGACAGCTTGGCTTGCTTGAATCTCTGCCTTGTATTTGGATAGAACTAGTTCTTTGATCTCGAACGGGTAAAGGGGCCCATGCAGGTTATTTTTTTTCACGATATACACCTTATAATTATAATTGATGTCCATCGCAATCCCTGCTTCCTAAAGTTAGAGCCTAGTGCACCACTGGAGTCCAATGGACTCCGAGAAATTTAAAAATTCATACTGCTAGTTTTGCCGCTGTTAATTTAACATATACCATTGTCTGGTCTTGCAAATAAATAATAAGAGATACTTTATACATTTCAATATATACAGAAATACTTTATATATTAATATAATATAAGAGTCTCCAGAGGGACTTTGAAGGCTGTTCCAAAAATGTGCTTATTATACATGTACGACCTACTTTGGGTTTAGAAGTTTGTGAGAAGTCATTGAATATCTTATTCGATTTTGATTTATCTGGTGTACTGACTAGTCCTGGTGCAGGTGCCAATGGCCAGATTAGAAGAGTTCTGGGCTCTTGTCAAAGTCGTATTCGTTTTTTATTTTTCGGTGTATTGAATAGTCCACATGGTGTTCTTTGTTAAAGGGAAGTCTCAAAACTTCTGGGTTGGACCGCATATGGTACTTCTAAGAGCCTCTAGAGAGAACCAGCCTTATCTAGATTTTTTTGGTCCGTCCTGTCACGCCCAGGGCATGCACAAACACGTGTGGGCCGCACCCACCATCACTTTTGTAATGGTCCCTCTTCCTTATCACAAGTCTGGTACTCTTAACATTATGTGGTGTCATGGAGTAATGTACTCTTACATGAGAGAAAAAGCGTCTTTTGTTTTAATTTTATATTGAAACCTGTGTCAACAGGTGTAAAGTGTATTAACACTAGCTTTACACCTATAAAATATCAACAACTATCTGTGATAGAAGTGGCTGGCGTAATGACAGCTTGGCTTGCTTGAATCTGTCTTGTATTTGGCTAGAACTAGTTCTTTGATCTCGAACGGGTAAAGGGGCCCATGCAGGTTATTTTTTTTCACGATATACACCTTATAATTATAATTGATGTCCATCGCAATCCCTGCTTCCTAAAGTTAGAGCCTAGTGCACCACTGGAGTCTAATGGACTCCGAGAAATTTAAAAATGCATACTGCTAGTTTTGCCGCTGTTAATTTATCATATACCATTGTCTGGTCTCGCAAATAAATAATAAGAGATACATTATATATTTCAATATATACAGAAATACTTTATATATTAATATAATATAAGAGTCTCCAGAGGGACTTTGAAGGCTGTTCCAAAACTGTGCTTATTATACATGTACGACCTACTTTTGGTTTAGAAGTTTGTGAGAAGTCATTGAATATCTTATTCGGTTTTGATTCTCTGGTTACTGACAAGTCCTGGTGCAGGTGCTAATGGCCAGATTAGAAGAGTTCTGGGCTCTTGTCAAAGTCGTATTCGTTTTTTTTTTCTGTGTTTTGAAGAGTCCACATGGTGTTCTTTGTTGAAGGGAAGTCTCAAAACTTCTGGGTTGGACCGCATGTGGTACTTCTAAGAGCCTCTCGAGAGAACAAGCCTTATCTAGATTTTTTTGGTCCGTCCTGTCACGCCCAGGGCATGCACAAACACGTGTGGGCACCAACCCCTATCACTTTTATAATGGTCCCTCTTCCTTATCACAAGTCTGGTACTCTTAACATTATGTGGTGTCATGGAGTAATGTACTCTTACATGAGAGAGAAAGCGTCTTTTGTTTTAATTTTATATTGAAACCTGAGTCAACAGGTGTAAAGTGTATTAACACTAGCTTTACACCTGTAAAATATCAGCAACTATCTGTGATAGAAGTGGCTGGCGTAATGACAGCTTGGCTTGCTTGAATCTCTGCCTTGTATTTGGATAGAACTAGTTCTTTGATCTCGAACGGGTAAAGGGGCCCATGCAGGTTATTTCTTTTCACGATATACACCTTATAATTATAATTGATGTCCATCGCAATCCCTCCTTCCTGAAGATAGAGCCTAGTGCACCACTGGAGTCCAATGGACTCCGTGAAATTTAAAAATGCATACCGCTAGTTTTGCCGCTGTTAATTTATCATATACCATTGTCTGGTCTCGCAAATAAATAATAAGAGATACATTATATATTTCAATATATACAGAAATACTTTATATGTTAATATAATATAAGAGTCTCCAGAGGGACTTTGAAGGCTGTTCCAAAACTGTGCTTATTATACATGTACGACCTACTTTGGGTTTAGAAGTTTGTGAGAAGTCATTGAATATCTTATTCGGTTTTGATTCTCTGGTTACTGACAAGTCCTGGTGCAGGTGCCAATGGCCAGATTAGAAGAATTCTGGGCTCTTGTCAAAGTCGTATTCGTTTTTTATTTTTCGGTGTATTGAATAGTCCACATAGTGTTCTTTGTTGAAGGGAAGTCTCAAAACTTCTGGGTTGGACCGCATATGGTACTTTTAAGAGCCTCTCGAGAGAACAAGCCTTATCTAGATTTTTTTGGTCCGTCCTGTCACGCCCAGGGCATGCACAAACACGTGAGGGCACCAACCCCCATCACTTTTGTAATGGTCCTTCTTCCTTATCACAAGTCTGCTACTCATAACATTATGTGGTGTCATGGAGTAATGTACTCTTACATGAGAGAGAAAGCGTCTTTTGTTTTAATTTTATATTGAAACCTGTGTCAACAGGTGTAAAGTGTATTAACACTAGCTTTACACCTGTAAAATATCAGCAACTATCTGTGATAGAAGTGGCTGGCGTAATGACAGCTTGGCTTGCTTGAATCTCTGCCTTGTATTTGGATAGAACTAGTTCTTTGATCTCGAACGGGTAAAGGGGCCCATGCAGGTTATTTTTTTTCACGATATACACCTTATAATTATAATTGATGTCGATCGCAATCCCTGCTTCCTAAAGTTAGAGCCTAGTGCACCACTGGAGTCCAATGGACTCCGAGAAATTTAAAAATTCATACTGCTAGTTTTGCCGCTGTTAATTTAACATATACCATTGTCTGGTCTTGCAAATAAATAATAAGAGATACTTTATACATTTCAATATATACAGAAATACTTTATATATTAATATAATATAAGAGTCTCCAGAGGGACTTTGAAGGCTGTTCCAAAAATGTGCTTATTATACATGTACGACCTACTTTGGGTTTAGAAGTTTGTGAGAAGTCATTGAATATCTTATTCGGTTTTGATTTATCTGGTGTACTGACTAGTCCTGGTGCAGGTGCCAATGGCCAGATTAGAAGAGTTCTGGGCTCTTGTCAAAGTCGTATTCGTTTTTTATTTTTCGGTGTATTGAATAGTCCACATGGTGTTCTTTGTTAAAGGGAAGTCTCAAAACTTCTGGGTTGGACCGCATGTGGTACTTCTAAGAGCCTCTCGAGAGAACAAGCCTGATCTAGATTTTTTTGGTCCGTCCTGTCACGCCCAGGGCATGCACAAACACGTGTGGGCCTCACCCCCCATCACTTTTGTAATGGTCCCTCCTCCTTATCACAAGTCTGCTACTCATAACATTATGTGGTGTCATGGAGTAATGTACTCTTACATGAGAGAGAAAGCGTCTTTTGTTTTAATTTTATATTGAAACCTGAGTCAACAGGTGTAAAGTGTATTAACACTAGCTTTACACCTGTAAAATATCAGCAACTATCTGTGATAGAAGTGGCTGGCGTAATGACAGCTTGGCTTGCTTGAATCTCTGCCTTGTATTTGGATAGAACTAGTTCTTTGATCTCGAACGGGTAAAGGGGCCCATGCAGGTTATTTCTTTTCACGATATACACCTTATAATTATAATTGATGTCCATCGCAATCCCTCCTTCCTGAAGATAGAGCCTAGTGCTCCACTGGAGTCCAATGGACTCCGTGAAATTTAAAAATGCATACCGCTAGTTTTGCCGCTGTTAATTTATCATATACCATTGTCTGGTCTCGCAAATAAATAATAAGAGATACATTATATATTTCAATATATACAGAAATACTTTATATGTTAATATAATATAAGAGTCTCCAGAGGGACTTTGAAGGCTGTTCCAAAACTGTGCTTATTATACATGTACGACCTACTTTGGGTTTAGAAGTTTGTGAGAAGTCATTGAATATCTTATTCGGTTTTGATTCTCTGGTTACTGACAAGTCCTGGTGCAGGTGCCAATGGCCAGATTAGAAGAATTCTGGGCTCTTGTCAAAGTCGTATTCGTTTTTTATTTTTCGGTGTATTGAATAGTCCACATAGTGTTCTTTGTTGAAGGGAAGTCTCAAAACTTCTGGGTTGGACCGCATATGGTACTTTTAAGAGCCTCTCGAGAGAACAAGCCTTATCTAGATTTTTTTGGTCCGTCCTGTCACGCCCAGGGCATGCACAAACACGTGAGGGCACCAACCCCCATCACTTTTGTAATGGTCCTTCTTCCTTATCACAAGTCTGCTACTCATAACATTATGTGGTGTCATGGAGTAATGTACTCTTACATGAGAGAGAAAGCGTCTTTTGTTTTAATTTTATATTGAAACCTGAGTCAACAGGTGTAAAGTGTATTAACACTAGCTTTACACCTGTAAAATATCAGCAACTATCTGTGATAGAAGTGGCTGGCGTAAAGACAGCTTGGCTTGCTTGAATCTCTGCGTTGTATTTGGATAGAACTAGTTCTTTGATCTCGAACGGGTAAAGGGGCCCATGCAGGTTATTTGTTTTCACGATATACACCTTATAATTATAATTGATGTCCATCGCAATCCCTGCTTCCTAAAGTTAGAGCCTAGTGCACCACTGGAGTCCAATGGACTCCGAGAAATTTAAAAATTCATACTGCTAGTTTTGCCGCTGTTAATTTAACATATACCATTGTCTGGTCTTGCAAATAAATAATAAGAGATACTTTATACATTTCAATATATACAGAAATACTTTATATATTAATATAATATAAGAGTCTCCAGAGGGACTTTGAAGGCTGTTCCAAAAATGTGCTTATTATACATGTACGACCTACTTTGGGTTTAGAAGTTTGTGAGAAGTCATTGAATATCTTATTCGGTTTTGATTTATCTGGTGTACTGACTAGTCCTGGTGCAGGTGCCAATGGCCAGATTAGAAGAGTTCTGGGCTCTTGTCAAAGTCGTATTCGTTTTTTATTTTTCGGTGTATTGAATAGTCCACATGGTGTTCTTTGTTAAAGGGAAGTCTCAAAACTTCTGGGTTGGACCGCATATGGTACTTCTAAGAGCCTCTCGAGAGAACCAGCCTTATCTAGATTTTTTTGGTCCGTCCTGTCACGCCCAGGGCATGCACAAACACGTGTGGGCCGCACCCACCATCACTTTTATAATGGTCCCTCTTCCTTATCACAAGTCTGGTACTCTTAACATTATGTGGTGTTATGGAGTAATGTACTCTTACATGAGAGAAAAAGCGTCTTTTGTTTTAATTTTATATTGAAACCTGTGTCAACAGGTGTAAAGTGTATTAACACTAGCTTTACACCTATAAAATATCAACAACTATCTGTGATAGAAGTGGCTGGCGTAATGACAGCTTGGCTTGCTTGAATCTGTCTTGTATTTGGCTAGAACTAGTTCTTTGATCTCGAACGGGTAAAGGGGCCCATGCAGGTTATTTTTTTTCACGATATACACCTTATAATTATAATTGATGTCCATCGCAATCCCTGCTTCCTAAAGTTAGAGCCTAGTGCACCACTGGAGTCTAATGGACTCCGTAAAATTTAAAAATGCATACCGCTAGTTTTGCCGCTGTTAATTTATCATATACCATTGTCTGGTCTCGCAAATAAATAATAAGAGATACATTATATATTTCAATATATACAGAAATACTTTATATGTTAATATAATATAAGAGTCTCCAGAGGGACTTTGAAGGCTGTTCCAAAACTGTGCTTATTATACATGTACGACCTACTTTGGGTTTAGAAGTTTGTGAGAAGTCATTGAATATCTTATTCGGTTTTGATTCTCTGGTGTACTGACTAGTCCTGGTGCAGGTGCCAATGGCCAGATTAGAAGAGTTCTGGGCTCTTGTCAAAGTCGTATTAGTTTTTTATTTTTCGGTGTATTGAATAGTCCACATGGTGTTCTTTGTTGAAGGGAAGTCTCAAAACTTCTGGGTTGGACCGCATATGGTACTTCTAAGAGCCTCTCGAGAGAACCAGCCTTATCTAGATTTTTTTGGTCCGTACTGTCACGCCCAGGGCATGCACAAACACGTGTGGGCACCAACCCCTATCACTTTTGTAATGGTCCTTCTTCCCTATCACAAGTCTGCTACTCATAACATTATGTGGTGTCATGGAGTAATGTACTCTAACATGAGAGAGAAAGCGTCTTTTGTTTTAATTTTATATTGAAACCTGTGTCAACAGGTGTAAAGTGTATTAACACTAGCTTTACACCTGTAAAATATCAGCAACTATCTGTGATAGAAGTGGCTGGCGTAATGACAGCTTGGCTTGCTTGAATCTCTGCCTTGTATTTGGATAGAACTAGTTCTTTGATCTCGAACGGGTAAAGGGGCCCATGCAGGTTATTTTTTTTCACGATATACACCTTATAATTATAATTGATGTCGATCGCAATCCCTGCTTCCTAAAGTTAGAGCCTAGTGCACCACTGGAGTCCAATGGACTCCGAGAAATTTAAAAATTCATACTGCTAGTTTTGCCGCTGTTAATTTAACATATACCATTGTCTGGTCTTGCAAATAAATAATAAGAGATACTTTATACATTTCAATATATACAGAAATACTTTATATATTAATATAATATAAGAGTCTCCAGAGGGACTTTGAAGGCTGTTCCAAAAATGTGCTTATTATACATGTACGACCTACTTTGGGTTTAGAAGTTTGTGAGAAGTCATTGAATATCTTATTCGGTTTTGATTTATCTGGTGTACTGACTAGTCCTGGTGCAGGTGCCAATGGCCAGATTAGAAGAGTTCTGGGCTCTTGTCAAAGTCGTATTCGTTTTTTATTTTTCGGTGTATTGAATAGTCCACATGGTGTTCTTTGTTAAAGGGAAGTCTCAAAACTTCTGGGTTGGACCGCATGTGGTACTTCTAAGAGCCTCTCGAGAGAACAAGCCTTATCTAGATTTTTTTGGTCCGTCCTGTCACGCCCAGGGCATGCACAAACACGTGTGGGCCTCACCCCCCATCACTTTTGTAATGGTCCCTCCTCCTTATCACAAGTCTGCTACTCATAACATTATGTGGTGTCATGGAGTAATGTACTCTTACATGAGAGAGAAAGCGTCTTTTGTTTTAATTTTATATTGAAACCTGAGTCAACAGGTGTAAAGTGTATTAACACTAGCTTTACACCTGTAAAATATCAGCAACTATCTGTGATAGAAGTGGCTGGCGTAATGACAGCTTGGCTTGCTTGAATCTCTGCCTTGTATTTGGATAGAAGTAGTTCTTTGATCTCGAACGGGTAAAGGGGCCCATGCAGGTTATTTCTTTTCACGATATACACCTTATAATTATAATTGATGTCCATCGCAATCCCTCCTTCCTGAAGATAGAGCCTAGTGCTCCACTGGAGTCCAATGGACTCCGTGAAATTTAAAAATGCATACCGCTAGTTTTGCCGCTGTTAATTTATCATATACCATTGTCTGGTCTCGCAAATAAATAATAAGAGATACATTATATATTTCAATATATACAGAAATACTTTATATGTTAATATAATATAAGAGTCTCCAGAGGGACTTTGAAGGCTGTTCCAAAACTGTGCTTATTATACATGTACGACCTACTTTGGGTTTAGAAGTTTGTGAGAAGTCATTGAATATCTTATTCGGTTTTGATTCTCTGGTTACTGACAAGTCCTGGTGCAGGTGCCAATGGCTAGATTAGAAGAATTCTGGGCTCTTGTCAAAGTCGTATTCGTTTTTTATTTTTCGGTGTATTGAATAGTCCACATAGTGTTCTTTGTTGAAGGGAAGTCTCAAAACTTCTGGGTTGGACCGCATATGGTACTTTTAAGAGCCTCTCGAGAGAACAAGCCTTATCTAGATTTTTTTGGTCCGTCCTGTCACGCCCAGGGCATGCACAAACACGTGAGGGCACCAACCCCCATCACTTTTGTAATGGTCCTTCTTCCTTATCACAAGTCTGCTACTCATAACATTATGTGGTGTCATGGAGTAATGTACTCTTACATGAGAGAGAAAGCGTCTTTTGTTTTAATTTTATATTGAAACCTGAGTCAACAGGTGTAAAGTGTATTAACACTAGCTTTACACCTGTAAAATATCAGCAACTATCTGTGATAGAAGTGGCTGGCGTAAAGACAGCTTGGCTTGCTTGAATCTCTGCGTTGTATTTGGATAGAACTAGTTCTTTGATCTCGAACGGGTAAAGGGGCCCATGCAGGTTATTTGTTTTCACGATATACACCTTATAATTATAATTGATGTCCATCGCAATCCCTGCTTCCTAAAGTTAGAGCCTAGTGCACCACTGGAGTCCAATGGACTCCGAGAAATTTAAAAATTCATACTGCTAGTTTTGCCGCTGTTAATTTAACATATACCATTGTCTGGTCTTGCAAATAAATAATAAGAGATACTTTATACATTTCAATATATACAGAAATACTTTATATATTAATATAATATAAGAGTCTCCAGAGGGACTTTGAAGGCTGTTCCAAAAATGTGCTTATTATACATGTACGACCTACTTTGGGTTTAGAAGTTTGTGAGAAGTCATTGAATATCTTATTCGGTTTTGATTTATCTGGTGTACTGACTAGTCCTGGTGCAGGTGCCAATGGCCAGATTAGAAGAGTTCTGGGCTCTTGTCAAAGTCGTATTCGTTTTTTATTTTTCGGTGTATTGAATAGTCCACATGGTGTTCTTTGTTAAAGGGAAGTCTCAAAACTTCTGGGTTGGACCGCATATGGTACTTCTAAGAGCCTCTCAAGAGAACCAGCCTTATCTAGATTTTTTTGGTCCGTCCTGTCACGCCCAGGGCATGCACAAACACGTGTGGGCCGCACCCACCATCACTTTTATAATGGTCCCTCTTCCTTATCACAAGTCTGGTACTCTTAACATTATGTGGTGTTATGGAGTAATGTACTCTTACATGAGAGAAAAAGCGTCTTTTGTTTTAATTTTATATTGAAACCTGTGTCAACAGGTGTAAAGTGTATTAACACTAGCTTTACACCTATAAAATATCAACAACTATCTGTGATAGAAGTGGCTGGCGTAATGACAGCTTGGCTTGCTTGAATCTGTCTTGTATTTGGCTAGAACTAGTTCTTTGATCTCGAACGGGTAAAGGGGCCCATGCAGGTTATTTTTTTTCACGATATACACCTTATAATTATAATTGATGTCCATCGCAATCCCTGCTTCCTAAAGTTAGAGCCTAGTGCACCACTGGAGTCTAATGGACTCCGAGAAATTTAAAAATGCATACTGCTAGTTTTGCCGCTGTTAATTTAACATATACCATTGTCTGGTCTCGCAAATAAATAATAAGAGATACATTATATATTTCAATATATACAGAAATACTTTATATATTAATATAATATAAGAGTCTCCAGAGGGACTTTGAAGGCTGTTCCAAAACTGTGCTTATTATACATGTACGACCTACTTTTGGTTTAGAAGTTTGTGAGAAGTCATTGAATATCTTATTCCGTTTTGATTCTCTGGTTACTGACAAGTCCTGGTGCAGGTGCTAATGGCCAGATTAGAAGAGTTCTGGGCTCTTGTCAAAGTCGTATTCGTTTTTTTTTTCTGTGTTTTGAATAGTCCACATGGTGTTCTTTGTTGAAGGGAAGTCTCAAAACTTCTGGGTTGGACCGCATGTGGTACTTCTAAGAGCCTCTCGAGAGAACAAGCCTTATCTAGATTTTTTTGGTCCGTCCTGTCACGCCCAGGGCATGCACAAACACGTGTGGGCCTCACCCCCCATCACTTTTGTAATGGTCCCTCCTCCTTATCACAAGTCTGCTACTCATAACATTATGTGGTGTCATGGAGTAATGTACTCTTACATGAGAGAGAAAGCGTCTTTTGTTTTCATTTTATATTGAAACCTGAGTCAACAGGTGTAAAGTGTATTAACACTAGCTTTACACCTGTAAAATATCAGCAACTATCTGTGATAGAAGTGGCTGGCGTAAAGACAGCTTGGCTTGCTTGAATCTCTGCCTTGTATTTGGATAGAACTAGTTCTTTGATCTCGAACGGGTAAAGGGGCCCATGCAGGTTATTTTTTTTCACGATATACACCTTATAATTATAATTGATGTCCATCGCAATCCCTGCTTCCTAAAGTTAGAGCCTAGTGCACCACTGGAGTCCAATGGACTCCGAGAAATTTAAAAATTCCTACTGCTAGTTTTGCCGCTGTTAATTTAACATATACCATTGTCTGGTCTTGCAAATAAATAATAAGAGATACTTTATACATTTCAATATATACAGAAATACTTTGTATATTAATTTAATATAAGAGTCTCCAGAGGGACTTTGAAGGCTGTTCCAAAAATGTGCTTTTTATACATGTACGACCTACTTTGGGTTTAGAAGTTTGTGAGAAGTCATTGAATATCTTATTCGGTTTTGATTCTCTGGTGTACTGACTAGTCCTGGTGCAGGTGCCAATGGCCAGATTAGAAGAGTTCTGGGCTCTTGTCAAAGTCGTATTAGTTTTTTATTTTTCGGTGTATTGAATAGTCCACATGGTGTTCTTTGTTGAAGGGAAGTCTCAAAACTTCTGGGTTGGACCGCATATGGTACTTCTAAGAGCCTCTCGAGAGAACCAGCCTTATCTAGATTTTTTTGGTCCGTCCTGTCACGCCCAGGGCATGCACAAACACGTGTGGGCCGCACCCACCATCACTTTTGTAATGGTCCCTCTTCCTTATCACAAGTCTGGTACTCTTAACATTATGTGGTGTCATGGAGTAATGTACTCTTACATGAGAGAGAAAGCGTCTTTTGTTTTAATTTTATATTGAAACTTGTGTCAACAGGTGTAAAGTGTATTAACACTAGCTTTACACCTATAAAATATCAACAACTATCTGTGATAGAAGTTGCTGGCGTAATGACAGCTTGGCTTGCTTGAATCTGCCTTGTATTTGGCTAGAACTAGTTCTTTGATCTCGAACGGGTAAAGGGGCCCATGCAGGTTATTTTTTTTCACAATATACACCTTATAATTATAATTGATGTCCATCGCAATCCCTGCTTCCTAAAGTTAGAGCCTAGTGCACCACTGGAGTCCAATGGACTCCGAGAAATTTAAAAATGCATACTGCTAGTTTTGCCGCTGTTAATTTATCATATACCATTGTCTGGTCTCGCAAATAAATAATAAGAGATACATTATATATTTCAATATATACAGAAATACTTTATATATTAATATAATATAAGAGTCTCCAGAGGGACTTTGAAGGCTGTTCCAAAACTGTGCTTATTATACATGTACGACCTACTTTGGGTTTAGAAGTTTGTGAGAAGTCATTGAATATCTTATTCGGTTTTGATTCTCTGGTTACTGACAAGTCCTGGTGCAGGTGCTAATGGCCAGATTAGAAGAGTTCTGGGCTCTTGTCAAAGTCGTATTCGTTTTTTTTTCCGGTGTTTTGAATAGTCCACATGGTGTTCTTTGTTGAAGGGAAGTCTCAAAACTTCTGGGTTGGACCGCATGTGGTACTTCTAAGAGCCTCTCGAGAGAACAAGCCTTATCTAGATTTTTTTGGTCCGTCCTGTCACGCCCAGGGCATGCACAAACACGTGTGGGCACCAACCCCTATCACTTTTGTAATGGTCCTTTTTCCCTATCACAAGTCTGCTACTCATAACATTATGTGGTGTCATGGAGTAATGTACTCTAACATGAGAGAGAAAGCGTCTTTTGTTTTAATTTTATATTGAAACCTGTGTCAACAGGTGTAAAGTGTATTAACACTAGCTTTACACCTGTAAAATATCAGCAACTATCTGTGATAGAAGTGGCTGGCGTAATGACAGCTTGGCTTGCTTGAATCTCTGCCTTGTATTTGGCTAGAACTAGTTCTTTGATCTCGAACGGGTAAAGGGGCCCATGCAGGTTATTTTTTTTCACGATATACACCTTATAATTATAATTGATGTCCATCGCAATCCCTGCTTCCTAAAGTTAGAGCCTAGTGCACCACTGGAGTCCAATGGACTCCGAGAAATTTAAAAATTCATACTGCTAGTTTTGCCGCTGTTAATTTAACATATACCATTGTCTGGTCTTGCAAATAAATAATAAGAGATACTTTATACATTTCAATATATACAGAAATACTTTATATATTAATATAATATAAGAGTCTCCAGAGGGACTTTGAAGGCTGTTCCAAAAATGTGCTTATTATACATGTACGACCTACTTTGGGTTTAGAAGTTTGTGAGAAGTCATTGAATATCTTATTCGGTTTTGATTTATCTGGTGTACTGACTAGTCCTGGTGCAGGTGCCAATGGCCAGATTAGAAGAGTTCTGGGCTCTTGTCAAAGTCGTATTCGTTTTTTATTTTTCGGTGTATTGAATAGTCCACATGGTGTTCTTTGTTAAAGGGAAGTCTCAAAACTTCTGGGTTGGACCGCATATGGTACTTCTAAGAGCCTCTCGAGAGAACCAGCCTTATCTAGATTTTTTTGGTCCGTCCTGTCACGCCCAGGGCATGCACAAACACGTGTGGGCCGCACCCACCATCACTTTTATAATGGTCCCTCTTCCTTATCACAAGTCTGGTACTCTTAACATTATGTGGTGTTATGGAGTAATGTACTCTTACATGAGAGAAAAAGCGTCTTTTGTTTTAATTTTATATTGAAACCTGTGTCAACAGGTGTAAAGTGTATTAACACTAGCTTTACACCTATAAAATATCAACAACTATCTGTGATAGAAGTGGCTGGCGTAATGACAGCTTGGCTTGCTTGAATCTGTCTTGTATTTGGCTAGAACTAGTTCTTTGATCTCGAACGGGTAAAGGGGCCCATGCAGGTTATTTTTTTTCACGATATACACCTTATAATTATAATTGATGTCCATCGCAATCCCTGCTTCCTAAAGTTAGAGCCTAGTGCACCACTGGAGTCTAATGGACTCCGAGAAATTTAAAAATGCATACTGCTAGTTTTGCCGCTGTTAATTTATCATATACCATTGTCTGGTCTCGCAAATAAATAATAAGAGATACATTATATATTTCAATATATACAGAAATACTTTATATATTAATATAATATAAGAGTCTCCAGAGGGACTTTGAAGGCTGTTCCAAAACTGTGCTTATTATACATGTACGACCTACGTTTGGTTTAGAAGTTTGTGAGAAGTCATTGAATATCTTATTCCGTTTTGATTCTCTGGTTACTGACAAGTCCTGGTGCAGGTGCTAATGGCCAGATTAGAAGAGTTCTGGGCTCTTGTCAAAGTCGTATTCGTTTTTTTTTTTTCTGTGTTTTGAATAGTCCACATGGTGTTCTTTGTTGAAGGGAAGTCTCAAAACTTCTGGGTTGGACCGCATGTGGTACTTCTAAGAGCCTCTCGAGAGAACAAGCCTTATCTAGATTTTTTTGGTCCGTCCTGTCACGCCCAGGGCATGCACAAACACGTGTGGGCCTCACCCCCCATCACTTTTGTAATGGTCCCTCCTCCTTATCACAAGTCTGCTACTCATAACATTATGTGGTGTCATGGAGTAATGTACTCTTACATGAGAGAGAAAGCGTCTTTTGTTTTCATTTTATATTGAAACCTGAGTCAACAGGTGTAAAGTGTATTAACACTAGCTTTACACCTGTAAAATATCAGCAACTATCTGTGATAGAAGTGGCTGGCGAAAAGACAGCTTGGCTTGCTTGAATCTCTGCCTTGTATTTGGATAGAACTAGTTCTTTGATCTCGAACGGGTAAAGGGGCCCATGCAGGTTATTTTTTTTCACGATATACACCTTATAATTATAATTGATGTCCATCGCAATCCCTGCTTCCTAAAGTTAGAGCCTAGTGCACCACTGGAGTCCAATGGACTCCGAGAAATTTAAAAATTCCTACTGCTAGTTTTGCCGCTGTTAATTTAACATATACCATTGTCTGGTCTTGCAAATAAATAATAAGAGATACTTTATACATTTCAATATATACAGAAATACTTTGTATATTAATTTAATATAAGAGTCTCCAGAGGGACTTTGAAGGCTGTTCCAAAAATGTGCTTATTATACATGTACGACCTACTTTGGGTTTAGAAGTTTGTGAGAAGTCATTGAATATCTTATTCGGTTTTGATTCTCTGGTGTACTGACTAGTCCTGGTGCAGGTGCCAATGGCCAGATTAGAAGAGTTCTGGGCTCTTGTCAAAGTCGTATTAGTTTTTTATTTTTCGGTGTATTGAATAGTCCACATGGTGTTCTTTGTTGAAGGGAAGTCTCAAAACTTCTGGGTTGGACCGCATATGGTACTTCTAAGAGCCTCTCGAGAGAACCAGCCTTATCTAGATTTTTTTGGTCCGTCCTGTCACGCCCAGGGCATGCACAAACACGTGTGGGCCGCACCCACCATCACTTTTGTAATGGTCCCTCTTCCTTATCACAAGTCTGGTACTCTTAACATTATGTGGTGTCATGGAGTAATGTACTCTTACATGAGAGAGAAAGCGTCTTTTGTTTTAATTTTATATTGAAACCTGTGTCAACAGGTGTAAAGTGTATTAACACTAGCTTTACACCTATAAAATATCAACAACTATCTGTGATAGAAGTGGCTGGCGTAATGACAGCTTGGCTTGCTTGAATCTGCCTTGTATTTGGCTAGAACTAGTTCTTTGATCTCGAACGGGTAAAGGGGCCCATGCAGGTTATTTTTTTTCACAATATACACCTTATAATTATAATTGATGTCCATCGCAATCCCTGCTTCCTAAAGTTAGAGCCTAGTGCACCACTGGAGTCCAATGGACTCCGAGAAATTTAAAAATTTCTACTGCTAGTTTTGCCGCTGTTAATTTAACATATACCATTGTCTGGTCTTGCAAATAAATAATAAGAGATACTTTATACATTTCAATATATACAGAAATACTTTGTATATTAATTTAATATAAGAGTCTCCAGAGGGACTTTGAAGGCTGTTCCAAAAATGTGCTTATTATACATGTACGACCTACTTTGGGTTTAGAAGTTTGTGAGAAGTCATTGAATATCTTATTCGGTTTTGATTCTCTGGTGTACTGACTAGTCCTGGTGCAGGTGCCAATGGCCAGATTAGAAGAGTTCTGGGCTCTTGTCAAAGTCGTATTAGTTTTTTATTTTTCGGTGTATTGAATAGTCCACATGGTGTTCTTTGTTGAAGGGAAGTCTCAAAACTTCTGGGTTGGACCGCATATGGTACTTCTAAGAGCCTCTCGAGAGAACCAGCCTTATCTAGATTTTTTTGGTCCGTCCTGTCACGCCCAGGGCATGCACAAACACGTGTGGGCCGCACCCACCATCACTTTTGTAATGGTCCCTCTTCCTTATCACAAGTCTGGTACTCTTAACATTATGTGGTGTCATGGAGTAATGTACTCTTACATGAGAGAGAAAGCGTCTTTTGTTTTAATTTTATATTGAAACCTGTGTCAACAGGTGTAAAGTGTATTAACACTAGCTTTACACCTATAAAATATCAACAACTATCTGTGATAGAAGTTGCTGGCGTAATGACAGCTTGGCTTGCTTGAATCTGCCTTGTATTTGGCTAGAACTAGTTCTTTGATCTCGAACGGGTAAAGGGGCCCATGCAGGTTATTTTTTTTCACAATATACACCTTATAATTATAATTGATGTCCATCGCAATCCCTGCTTCCTAAAGTTAGAGCCTAGTGCACCACTGGAGTCCAATGGACTCCGAGAAATTTAAAAATGCATACTGCTAGTTTTGCCGCTGTTAATTTATCATATACCATTGTCTGGTCTCGCAAATAAATAATAAGAGATACATTATATATTTCAATATATACAGAAATACTTTATATATTAATATAATATAAGAGTCTCCAGAGGGACTTTGAAGGCTGTTCCAAAACTGTGCTTATTATACATGTACGACCTACTTTGGGTTTAGAAGTTTGTGAGAAGTCATTGAATATCTTATTCGGTTTTGATTCTCTGGTTACTGACAAGTCCTGGTGCAGGTGCTAATGGCCAGATTAGAAGAGTTCTGGGCTCTTGTCAAAGTCGTATTCGTTTTTTTTTTCCGGTGTTTTGAATAGTCCACATGGTGTTCTTTGTTGAAGGGAAGTCTCAAAACTTCTGGGTTGGACCGCATGTGGTACTTCTAAGAGCCTCTCGAGAGAACAAGCCTTATCTAGATTTTTTTGGTCCGTCCTGTCACGCCCAGGGCATGCACAAACACGTGTGGGCACCAACCCCTATCACTTTTGTAATGGTCCTTTTTCCCTATCACAAGTCTGCTACTCATAACATTATGTGGTGTCATGGAGTAATGTACTCTAACATGAGAGAGAAAGCGTCTTTTGTTTTAATTTTATATTGAAACCTGTGTCAACAGGTGTAAAGTGTATTAACACTAGCTTTACACCTGTAAAATATCAGCAACTATCTGTGATAGAAGTGGCTGGCGTAATGACAGCTTGGCTTGCTTGAATCTCTGCCTTGTATTTGGCTAGAACTAGTTCTTTGATCTCGAACGGGTAAAGGGGCCCATGCAGGTTATTTTTTTTCACGATATACACCTTATAATTATAATTGATGTCCATCGCAATCCCTGCTTCCTAAAGTTAGAGCCTAGTGCACCACTGGAGTCCAATGGACTCCGTGAAATTTAAAAATGCATACCGCTAGTTTTGCCGCTGTTAATTTATCATATACCATTGTCTGGTCTCGCAAATAAATAATAAGAGATACATTATATATTTCAATATATACAGAAATACTTTATATGTTAATATAATATAAGAGTCTCCAGAGGGACTTTGATGGCTGTTCCAAAACAGTGCTTATTATACATGTACGACCTACTTTGGGTTTAGAAGTTTGTGAGAAGTCATTGAATATCTTATTCGGTTTTGATTCTCTGGTTACTGACAAGTCCTGGTGCAGGTGCCAATGGCCAGATTAGAAGAGTTCTGGGCTCTTGTCAAAGTCGTATTCGTTTTTTATTTTTCGGTGTATTGAATAGTCCACATGGTGTTCTTTGTTAAAGGGAAGTCTCAAAACTTCTGGGTTGGACCGCATGTGGTACTTCTAAGAGCCTCTCGAGAAAACAAGCCTTATCTAGATTTTTTTGGTCCGTCCTGTCACGCCCAGGGCATGCACAAACACGTGTGGGCACCAACCCCTATCACTTTTGTAATGGTCCTTTTTCCCTATCACAAGTCTGCTACTCATAACATTATGTGGTGTCATGGAGTAATGTACTCTAACATGAGAGAGAAAGCGTCTTTTGTTTTAATTTTATATTGAAACCTGTGTCAACAGGTGTAAAGTGTATTAACACTAGCTTTACACCTGTAAAATATCAGCAACTATCTGTGATAGAAGTGGCTGGCGTAATGACAGCTTGGCTTGCTTGAATCTCTGCCTTGTATTTGGATAGAACTAGTTCTTTGATCTCGAACGGGTAAAGGGGCCCATGCAGGTTATTTTTTTTCACGATATACACCTTATAATTATAATTGATGTCGATCGCAATCCCTGCTTCCTAAAGTTAGAGCCTAGTGCACCACTGGAGTCCAATGGACTCCGAGAAATTTAAAAATTCATACTGCTAGTTTTGCCGCTGTTAATTTAACATATACCATTGTCTGGTCTTGCAAATAAATAATAAGAGATACTTTATACATTTCAATATATACAGAAATACTTTATATATTAATATAATATAAGAGTCTCCAGAGGGACTTTGAAGGCTGTTCCAAAAATGTGCTTATTATACATGTACGACCTACTTTGGGTTTAGAAGTTTGTGAGAAGTCATTGAATATCTTATTCGGTTTTGATTTATCTGGTGTACTGACTAGTCCTGGTGCAGGTGCCAATGGACAGATTAGAAGAGTTCTGGGCTCTTGTCAAAGTCGTATTCGTTTTTTATTTTTCGGTGTATTGAATAGTCCACATGGTGTTCTTTGTTAAAGGGAAGTCTCAAAACTTCTGGGTTGGACCGCATGTGGTACTTCTAAGAGCCTCTCGAGAGAACAAGCCTTATCTAGATTTTTTTGGTCCGTCCTGTCACGCCCAGGGCATGCACAAACACGTGTGGGCCTCACCCCCCATCACTTTTGTAATGGTCCCTCCTCCTTATCACAAGTCTGCTACTCATAACATTATGTGGTGTCATGGAGTAATGTACTCTTACATGAGAGAGAAAGCGTCTTTTGTTTTAATTTTATATTGAAACCTGAGTCAACAGGTGTAAAGTGTATTAACGCTAGCTTTACACCTGTAAAATATCAGCAACTATCTGTGATAGAAGTGGCTGGCGTAATGACAGCTTGGCTTGCTTGAATCTCTGCCTTGTATTTGGATAGAACTAGTTCTTTGATCTCGAACGGGTAAAGGGGCCCATGCAGGTTATTTCTTTTCACGATATACACCTTATAATTATAATTGATGTCCATCGCAATCCCTCCTTCCTGAAGATAGAGCCTAGTGCTCCACTGGAGTCCAATGGACTCCGTGAAATTTAAAAATGCATACCGCTAGTTTTGCCGCTGTTAATTTATCATATACCATTGTCTGGTCTCGCAAATAAATAATAAGAGATACATTATATATTTCAATATATACAGAAATACTTTATATGTTAATATAATATAAGAGTCTCCAGAGGGACTTTGAAGGCTGTTCCAAAACTGTGCTTATTATACATGTACGACCTACTTTGGGTTTAGAAGTTTGTGAGAAGTCATTGAATATCTTATTCGGTTTTGATTCTCTGGTGTACTGACTAGTCCTGGTGCAGGTGCCAATGGCCAGATTAGAAGAATTCTGGGCTCTTGTCAAAGTCGTATTCGTTTTTTTTTTTCTGTGTTTTGAATAGAACACATGGTGTTCTTTGTTAAAGGGAAGTCTCAAAACTTCTGGGTTGGACCGCATGTGGTACTTCTTAAGAGCCTCTCGAGAGAACAAGCCTTATCTAGATTTTTTTGGTCCGTCCTGTCACGCCCAGGGCATGCACAAACACGTGTGGGCACCAACCCCTATCACTTTTGTAATGGTCCATCTTCCCTATCACAAGTCTGCTACTCATAACATTATGTGGTGTCATGGAGTAATGTACTCTAACATGAGAGAGAAAGCGTCTTTTGTTTTAATTTTATATTGAAACCTGTGTCAACAGGTGTAAAGTGTATTAACACTAGCTTTACACCTGTAAAATATCAGCAACTATCTGTGATAGAAGTGGCTGGCGTAATGACAGCTTGGCTTGCTTGAATCTCTGCCTTGTATTTGGCTAGAACTAGTTCTTTGATCTCGAACGGGTAAAGGGGCCCATGCAGGTTATTTTTTTTCACGATATACACCTTATAATTATAATTGATGTCCATCGCAATCCCTGCTTCCTAAAGTTAGAGCCTAGTGCACCACTGGAGTCCAATGGACTCCGTGAAATTTAAAAATGCATACCGCTAGTTTTGCCGCTGTTAATTTATCATATACCATTGTCTGGTATCGCAAATAAATAATAAGAGATACATTATATATTTCAATATATACAGAAATACTTTATATGTTAATATAATATAAGAGTCTCCAGAGGGACTTTGATGGCTGTTCCAAAACTGTGCTTATTATACATGTACGACCTACTTTGGGTTTAGAAGTTTGTGAGAAGTCATTGAATATCTTATTCGGTTTTGATTTATCTGGTGTACTGACTAGTCCTGGTGCAGGTGCCAATGGCCAGATTAGAAGAGTTCTGGGCTCTTGTCAAAGTCGTATTCGTTTTTTATTTTTCGGTGTATTGAATAGTCCACATGGTGTTCTTTGTTAAAGGGAAGTCTCAAAACTTCGGGGTTGGACCGCATGTGGTACTTCTAAGAGCCTCTCGAGAGAACAAGCCTTATCTAGATTTTTTTGGTCCGTCCTGTCACGCCCAGGGCATGCACAAACACGTGTGGGCCTCACCCCCCATCACTTTTGTAATGGTCCCTCCTCCTTATCACAAGTCTGCTACTCATAACATTATGTGGTGTCATGGAGTAATGTACTCTTACATGAGAGAGAAAGCGTCTTTTGTTTTAATTTTATATTGAAACCTGAGTCAACAGGTGTAAAGTGTATTAACACTAGCTTTACACCTGTAAAATATCAGCAACTATCTGTGATAGAAGTGGCTGGCGTAAAGACAGCTTGGCTTGCTTGAATCTCTGCCTTGTATTTGGATAGAACTAGTTCTTTGATCTCGAACGGGTAAAGGGGCCCATGCAGGTTATTTTTTTTCACGATATACACCTTATAATTATAATTGATGTCCATCGCAATCCCTGCTTCCTAAAGTTAGAGCCTAGTGCACCACTGGAGTCCAATGGACTCCGAGAAATTTAAAAATTCCTACTGCTAGTTTTGCCGCTGTTAATTTAACATATACCATTGTCTGGTCTTGCAAATAAATAATAAGAGATACTTTATACATTTCAATATATACAGAAATACTTTGTATATTAATTTAATATAAGAGTCTCCAGAGGGACTTTGAAGGCTGTTCCAAAAATGTGCTTATTATACATGTACGACCTACTTTGGGTTTAGAAGTTTGTGAGAAGTCATTGAATATCTTATTCGGTTTTGATTCTCTGGTGTACTGACTAGTCCTGGTGCAGGTGCCAATGGCCAGATTAGAAGAATTCTGGGCTCTTGTCAAAGCCGTATTCGTTTTTTTTTTTTCTGTGTTTTGAATAGTCCACATGGTGTTCTTTGTTAAAGGGAAGTCTCAAAACTTCTGGGTTGGACCGCATGTGGTACTTCTAAGAGCCTCTCGAGAGAACAAGCCTTATCTAGATTTTTTTGGTCCGTCCTGTCACGCCCAGGGCATGCACAAACACGTGTGGGCACCAACCCCTATCACTTTTGTAATGGTCCTTCTTCCCTATCACAAGTCTGCTACTCATAACATTATGTGGTGTCATGGAGTAATGTACTCTAACATGAGAGAGAAAGCGTCTTTTGTTTTAATTTTATATTGAAACCTGTGTCAACAGGTGTAAAGTGTATTAACACTAGCTTTACACCTGTAAAATATCAGCAACTATCTGTGATAGAAGTGGCTGGCGTAATGACAGCTTGGCTTGCTTGAATCTCTGCCTTGTATTTGGATAGAACTAGTTCTTTGATCTCGAACGGGTAAAGGGGCCCATGCAGGTTATTTTTTTTCACGATATACACCTTATAATTATAATTGATGTCGATCGCAATCCCTGCTTCCTAAAGTTAGAGCCTAGTGCACCACTGGAGTCCAATGGACTCCGAGAAATTTAAAAATTCATACTGCTAGTTTTGCCGCTGTTAATTTAACATATACCATTGTCTGGTCTTGCAAATAAATAATAAGAGATACTTTATACATTTCAATATATACAGAAATACTTTATATATTAATATAATATAAGAGTCTCCAGAGGGACTTTGAAGGCTGTTCCAAAAATGTGCTTATTATACATGTACGACCTACTTTGGGTTTAGAAGTTTGTGAGAAGTCATTGAATATCTTATTCGGTTTTGATTTATCTGGTGTACTGACTAGTCCTGGTGCAGGTGCCAATGGCCAGATTAGAAGAGTTCTGGGCTCTTGTCAAAGTCGTATTCGTTTTTTATTTTTCGGTGTATTGAATAGTCCACATGGTGTTCTTTGTTAAAGGGAAGTCTCAAAACTTCTGGGTTGGACCGCATGTGGTACTTCTAAGAGCCTCTCGAGAGAACAAGCCTTATCTAGATTTTTTTGGTCCGTCCTGTCACGCCCAGGGCATGCACAAACACGTGTGGGCACCAACCCCTATCACTTTTGTAATGGTCCTTTTTCCCTATCACAAGTCTGCTACTCATAACATTATGTGGTGTCATGGAGTAATGTACTCTAACATGAGAGAGAAAGCGTCTTTTGTTTTAATTTTATATTGAAACCTGTGTCAACAGGTGTAAAGTGTATTAACACTAGCTTTACACCTGTAAAATATCAGCAACTATCTGTGATAGAAGTGGCTGGCGTAATGACAGCTTGGCTTGCTTGAATCTCTGCCTTGTATTTGGATAGAACTAGTTCTTTGATCTCGAACGGGTAAAGGGGCCCATGCAGGTTATTTTTTTTCACGATATACACCTTATAATTATAATTGATGTCGATCGCAATCCCTGCTTCCTAAAGTTAGAGCCTAGTGCACCACTGGAGTCCAATGGACTCCGAGAAATTTAAAAATTCATACTGCTAGTTTTGCCGCTGTTAATTTAACATATACCATTGTCTGGTCTTGCAAATAAATAATAAGAGATACTTTATACATTTCAATATATACAGAAATACTTTATATATTAATATAATATAAGAGTCTCCAGAGGGACTTTGAAGGCTGTTCCAAAAATGTGCTTATTATACATGTACGACCTACTTTGGGTTTAGAAGTTTGTGAGAAGTCATTGAATATCTTATTCGGTTTTGATTTATCTGGTGTACTGACTAGTCCTGGTGCAGGTGCCAATGGACAGATTAGAAGAGTTCTGGGCTCTTGTCAAAGTCGTATTCGTTTTTTATTTTTCGGTGTATTGAATAGTCCACATGGTGTTCTTTGTTAAAGGGAAGTCTCAAAACTTCTGGGTTGGACCGCATGTGGTACTTCTAAGAGCCTCTCGAGAGAACAAGCCTTATCTAGATTTTTTTGGTCCGTCCTGTCACGCCCAGGGCATGCACAAACACGTGTGGGCCTCACCCCCCATCACTTTTGTAATGGTCCCTCCTCCTTATCACAAGTCTGCTACTCATAACATTATGTGGTGTCATGGAGTAATGTACTCTTACATGAGAGAGAAAGCGTCTTTTGTTTTAATTTTATATTGAAACCTGAGTCAACAGGTGTAAAGTGTATTAACGCTAGCTTTACACCTGTAAAATATCAGCAACTATCTGTGATAGAAGTGGCTGGCGTAATGACAGCTTGGCTTGCTTGAATCTCTGCCTTGTATTTGGATAGAACTAGTTCTTTGATCTCGAACGGGTAAAGGGGCCCATGCAGGTTATTTCTTTTCACGATATACACCTTATAATTATAATTGATGTCCATCGCAATCCCTCCTTCCTGAAGATAGAGCCTAGTGCTCCACTGGAGTCCAATGGACTCCGTGAAATTTAAAAATGCATACCGCTAGTTTTGCCGCTGTTAATTTATCATATACCATTGTCTGGTCTCGCAAATAAATAATAAGAGATACATTATATATTTCAATATATACAGAAATACTTTATATGTTAATATAATATAAGAGTCTCCAGAGGGACTTTGAAGGCTGTTCCAAAACTGTGCTTATTATACATGTACGACCTACTTTGGGTTTAGAAGTTTGTGAGAAGTCATTGAATATCTTATTCGGTTTTGATTCTCTGGTGTACTGACTAGTCCTGGTGCAGGTGCCAATGGCCAGATTAGAAGAATTCTGGGCTCTTGTCAAAGTCGTATTCGTTTTTTTTTTTCTGTGTTTTGAATAGAACACATGGTGTTCTTTGTTAAAGGGAAGTCTCAAAACTTCTGGGTTGGACCGCATGTGGTACTTCTTAAGAGCCTCTCGAGAGAACAAGCCTTATCTAGATTTTTTTGGTCCGTCCTGTCACGCCCAGGGCATGCACAAACACGTGTGGGCACCAACCCCTATCACTTTTGTAATGGTCCATCTTCCCTATCACAAGTCTGCTACTCATAACATTATGTGGTGTCATGGAGTAATGTACTCTAACATGAGAGAGAAAGCGTCTTTTGTTTTAATTTTATATTGAAACCTGTGTCAACAGGTGTAAAGTGTATTAACACTAGCTTTACACCTGTAAAATATCAGCAACTATCTGTGATAGAAGTGGCTGGCGTAATGACAGCTTGGCTTGCTTGAATCTCTGCCTTGTATTTGGCTAGAACTAGTTCTTTGATCTCGAACGGGTAAAGGGGCCCATGCAGGTTATTTTTTTTCACGATATACACCTTATAATTATAATTGATGTCCATCGCAATCCCTGCTTCCTAAAGTTAGAGCCTAGTGCACCACTGGAGTCCAATGGACTCCGTGAAATTTAAAAATGCATACCGCTAGTTTTGCCGCTGTTAATTTATCATATACCATTGTCTGGTATCGCAAATAAATAATAAGAGATACATTATATATTTCAATATATACAGAAATACTTTATATGTTAATATAATATAAGAGTCTCCAGAGGGACTTTGATGGCTGTTCCAAAACTGTGCTTATTATACATGTACGACCTACTTTGGGTTTAGAAGTTTGTGAGAAGTCATTGAATATCTTATTCGGTTTTGATTTATCTGGTGTACTGACTAGTCCTGGTGCAGGTGCCAATGGCCAGATTAGAAGAGTTCTGGGCTCTTGTCAAAGTCGTATTCGTTTTTTATTTTTCGGTGTATTGAATAGTCCACATGGTGTTCTTTGTTAAAGGGAAGTCTCAAAACTTCGGGGTTGGACCGCATGTGGTACTTCTAAGAGCCTCTCGAGAGAACAAGCCTTATCTAGATTTTTTTGGTCCGTCCTGTCACGCCCAGGGCATGCACAAACACGTGTGGGCCTCACCCCCCATCACTTTTGTAATGGTCCCTCCTCCTTATCACAAGTCTGCTACTCATAACATTATGTGGTGTCATGGAGTAATGTACTCTTACATGAGAGAGAAAGCGTCTTTTGTTTTAATTTTATATTGAAACCTGAGTCAACAGGTGTAAAGTGTATTAACACTAGCTTTACACCTGTAAAATATCAGCAACTATCTGTGATAGAAGTGGCTGGCGTAAAGACAGCTTGGCTTGCTTGAATCTCTGCCTTGTATTTGGATAGAACTAGTTCTTTGATCTCGAACGGGTAAAGGGGCCCATGCAGGTTATTTTTTTTCACGATATACACCTTATAATTATAATTGATGTCCATCGCAATCCCTGCTTCCTAAAGTTAGAGCCTAGTGCACCACTGGAGTCCAATGGACTCCGAGAAATTTAAAAATTCCTACTGCTAGTTTTGCCGCTGTTAATTTAACATATACCATTGTCTGGTCTTGCAAATAAATAATAAGAGATACTTTATACATTTCAATATATACAGAAATACTTTGTATATTAATTTAATATAAGAGTCTCCAGAGGGACTTTGAAGGCTGTTCCAAAAATGTGCTTATTATACATGTACGACCTACTTTGGGTTTAGAAGTTTGTGAGAAGTCATTGAATATCTTATTCGGTTTTGATTCTCTGGTGTACTGACTAGTCCTGGTGCAGGTGCCAATGGCCAGATTAGAAGAATTCTGGGCTCTTGTCAAAGCCGTATTCGTTTTTTTTTTTTCTGTGTTTTGAATAGTCCACATGGTGTTCTTTGTTAAAGGGAAGTCTCAAAACTTCTGGGTTGGACCGCATGTGGTACTTCTAAGAGCCTCTCGAGAGAACAAGCCTTATCTAGATTTTTTTGGTCCGTCCTGTCACGCCCAGGGCATGCACAAACACGTGTGGGCACCAACCCCTATCACTTTTGTAATGGTCCTTCTTCCCTATCACAAGTCTGCTACTCATAACATTATGTGGTGTCATGGAGTAATGTACTCTAACATGAGAGAGAAAGCGTCTTTTGTTTTAATTTTATATTGAAACCTGTGTCAACAGGTGTAAAGTGTATTAACACTAGCTTTACACCTGTAAAATATCAGCAACTATCTGTGATAGAAGTGGCTGGCGTAATGACAGCTTGGCTTGCTTGAATCTCTGCCTTGTATTTGGATAGAACTAGTTCTTTGATCTCGAACGGGTAAAGGGGCCCATGCAGGTTATTTTTTTTCACGATATACACCTTATAATTATAATTGATGTCGATCGCAATCCCTGCTTCCTAAAGTTAGAGCCTAGTGCACCACTGGAGTCCAATGGACTCCGAGAAATTTAAAAATTCATACTGCTAGTTTTGCCGCTGTTAATTTAACATATACCATTGTCTGGTCTTGCAAATAAATAATAAGAGATACTTTATACATTTCAATATATACAGAAATACTTTATATATTAATATAATATAAGAGTCTCCAGAGGGACTTTGAAGGCTGTTCCAAAAATGTGCTTATTATACATGTACGACCTACTTTGGGTTTAGAAGTTTGTGAGAAGTCATTGAATATCTTATTCGGTTTTGATTTATCTGGTGTACTGACTAGTCCTGGTGCAGGTGCCAATGGCCAGATTAGAAGAGTTCTGGGCTCTTGTCAAAGTCGTATTCGTTTTTTATTTTTCGGTGTATTGAATAGTCCACATGGTGTTCTTTGTTAAAGGGAAGTCTCAAAACTTCTGGGTTGGACCGCATGTGGTACTTCTAAGAGCCTCTCGAGAGAACAAGCCTTATCTAGATTTTTTTGGTCCGTCCTGTCACGCCCAGGGCATGCACAAACACGTGTGGGCCTCACCCCCCATCACTTTTGTAATGGTCCCTCCTCCTTATCACAACTCTGCTACTCATAACATTATGTGGTGTCATGGAGTAATGTACTCTAACATGAGAGAGAAAGCGTCTTTTGTTTTAATTTTATATTGAAACCTGTGTCAACAGGTGTAAAGTGTATTAACACTAGCTTTACACCTGTAAAATATCAGCAACTATCTGTGATAGAAGTGGCTGGCGTAATGACAGCTTGGCTTGCTTGAATCTCTGCCTTGTATTTGGCTAGAACTAGTTCTTTGATCTCGAACGGGTAAAGGGGCCCATGCAGGTTATTTGTTTTCACGATATACACCTTATAATTATAATTGATGTCCATCGCAATCCCTGCTTCCTAAAGTTAGAGCCTAGTGCACCACTGGAGTCCAATGGACTCCGTGAAATTTAAAAATGCATACCGCTAGTTTTGCCGCTGTTAATTTATCATATACCATTGTCTGGTCTCGCAAATAAATAATAAGAGATACATTATATATTTCAATATATACAGAAATACTTTATATGTTAATATAATATAAGAGTCTCCAGAGGGACTTTGATGGCTGTTCCAAAACAGTGCTTATTATACATGTACGACCTACTTTGGGTTTAGAAGTTTGTGAGAAGTCATTGAATATCTTATTCGGTTTTGATTCTCTGGTTACTGACAAGTCCTGGTGCAGGTGCCAATGGCCAGATTAGAAGAGTTCTGGGCTCTTGTCAAAGTCGTATTCGTTTTTTATTTTTCGGTGTATTGAATAGTCCACATGGTGTTCTTTGTTAAAGGGAAGTCTCAAAACTTCTGGGTTGGACCGCATGTGGTACTTCTAAGAGCCTCTCGAGAGAACAAGCCTTATCTAGATTTTTTTGGTCCGTCCTGTCACGCCCAGGGCATGCACAAACACGTGTGGGCACCAACCCCTATCACTTTTGTAATGGTCCTTTTTCCCTATCACAAGTCTGCTACTCATAACATTATGTGGTGTCATGGAGTAATGTACTCTAACATGAGAGAGAAAGCGTCTTTTGTTTTAATTTTATATTGAAACCTGTGTCAACAGGTGTAAAGTGTATTAACACTAGCTTTACACCTGTAAAATATCAGCAACTATCTGTGATAGAAGTGGCTGGCGTAATGACAGCTTGGCTTGCTTGAATCTCTGCCTTGTATTTGGATAGAACTAGTTCTTTGATCTCGAACGGGTAAAGGGGCCCATGCAGGTTATTTTTTTTCACGATATACACCTTATAATTATAATTGATGTCGATCGCAATCCCTGCTTCCTAAAGTTAGAGCCTAGTGCACCACTGGAGTCCAATGGACTCCGAGAAATTTAAAAATTCATACTGCTAGTTTTGCCGCTGTTAATTTAACATATACCATTGTCTGGTCTTGCAAATAAATAATAAGAGATACTTTATACATTTCAATATATACAGAAATACTTTATATATTAATATAATATAAGAGTCTCCAGAGGGACTTTGAAGGCTGTTCCAAAAATGTGCTTATTATACATGTACGACCTACTTTGGGTTTAGAAGTTTGTGAGAAGTCATTGAATATCTTATTCGGTTTTGATTTATCTGGTGTACTGACTAGTCCTGGTGCAGGTGCCAATGGACAGATTAGAAGAGTTCTGGGCTCTTGTCAAAGTCGTATTCGTTTTTTATTTTTCGGTGTATTGAATAGTCCACATGGTGTTCTTTGTTAAAGGGAAGTCTCAAAACTTCTGGGTTGGACCGCATGTGGTACTTCTAAGAGCCTCTCGAGAGAACAAGCCTTATCTAGATTTTTTTGGTCCGTCCTGTCACGCCCAGGGCATGCACAAACACGTGTGGGCCTCACCCCCCATCACTTTTGTAATGGTCCCTCCTCCTTATCACAAGTCTGCTACTCATAACATTATGTGGTGTCATGGAGTAATGTACTCTTACATGAGAGAGAAAGCGTCTTTTGTTTTAATTTTATATTGAAACCTGAGTCAACAGGTGTAAAGTGTATTAACGCTAGCTTTACACCTGTAAAATATCAGCAACTATCTGTGATAGAAGTGGCTGGCGTAATGACAGCTTGGCTTGCTTGAATCTCTGCCTTGTATTTGGATAGAACTAGTTCTTTGATCTCGAACGGGTAAAGGGGCCCATGCAGGTTATTTCTTTTCACGATATACACCTTATAATTATAATTGATGTCCATCGCAATCCCTCCTTCCTGAAGATAGAGCCTAGTGCTCCACTGGAGTCCAATGGACTCCGTGAAATTTAAAAATGCATACCGCTAGTTTTGCCGCTGTTAATTTATCATATACCATTGTCTGGTCTCGCAAATAAATAATAAGAGATACATTATATATTTCAATATATACAGAAATACTTTATATGTTAATATAATATAAGAGTCTCCAGAGGGACTTTGAAGGCTGTTCCAAAACTGTGCTTATTATACATGTACGACCTACTTTGGGTTTAGAAGTTTGTGAGAAGTCATTGAATATCTTATTCGGTTTTGATTCTCTGGTGTACTGACTAGTCCTGGTGCAGGTGCCAATGGCCAGATTAGAAGAATTCTGGGCTCTTGTCAAAGTCGTATTCGTTTTTTTTTTTCTGTGTTTTGAATAGAACACATGGTGTTCTTTGTTAAAGGGAAGTCTCAAAACTTCTGGGTTGGACCGCATGTGGTACTTCTTAAGAGCCTCTCGAGAGAACAAGCCTTATCTAGATTTTTTTGGTCCGTCCTGTCACGCCCAGGGCATGCACAAACACGTGTGGGCACCAACCCCTATCACTTTTGTAATGGTCCATCTTCCCTATCACAAGTCTGCTACTCATAACATTATGTGGTGTCATGGAGTAATGTACTCTAACATGAGAGAGAAAGCGTCTTTTGTTTTAATTTTATATTGAAACCTGTGTCAACAGGTGTAAAGTGTATTAACACTAGCTTTACACCTGTAAAATATCAGCAACTATCTGTGATAGAAGTGGCTGGCGTAATGACAGCTTGGCTTGCTTGAATCTCTGCCTTGTATTTGGCTAGAACTAGTTCTTTGATCTCGAACGGGTAAAGGGGCCCATGCAGGTTATTTTTTTTCACGATATACACCTTATAATTATAATTGATGTCCATCGCAATCCCTGCTTCCTAAAGTTAGAGCCTAGTGCACCACTGGAGTCCAATGGACTCCGTGAAATTTAAAAATGCATACCGCTAGTTTTGCCGCTGTTAATTTATCATATACCATTGTCTGGTATCGCAAATAAATAATAAGAGATACATTATATATTTCAATATATACAGAAATACTTTATATGTTAATATAATATAAGAGTCTCCAGAGGGACTTTGATGGCTGTTCCAAAACTGTGCTTATTATACATGTACGACCTACTTTGGGTTTAGAAGTTTGTGAGAAGTCATTGAATATCTTATTCGGTTTTGATTTATCTGGTGTACTGACTAGTCCTGGTGCAGGTGCCAATGGCCAGATTAGAAGAGTTCTGGGCTCTTGTCAAAGTCGTATTCGTTTTTTATTTTTCGGTGTATTGAATAGTCCACATGGTGTTCTTTGTTAAAGGGAAGTCTCAAAACTTCGGGGTTGGACCGCATGTGGTACTTCTAAGAGCCTCTCGAGAGAACAAGCCTTATCTAGATTTTTTTGGTCCGTCCTGTCACGCCCAGGGCATGCACAAACACGTGTGGGCCTCACCCCCCATCACTTTTGTAATGGTCCCTCCTCCTTATCACAAGTCTGCTACTCATAACATTATGTGGTGTCATGGAGTAATGTACTCTTACATGAGAGAGAAAGCGTCTTTTGTTTTAATTTTATATTGAAACCTGAGTCAACAGGTGTAAAGTGTATTAACACTAGCTTTACACCTGTAAAATATCAGCAACTATCTGTGATAGAAGTGGCTGGCGTAAAGACAGCTTGGCTTGCTTGAATCTCTGCCTTGTATTTGGATAGAACTAGTTCTTTGATCTCGAACGGGTAAAGGGGCCCATGCAGGTTATTTTTTTTCACGATATACACCTTATAATTATAATTGATGTCCATCGCAATCCCTGCTTCCTAAAGTTAGAGCCTAGTGCACCACTGGAGTCCAATGGACTCCGAGAAATTTAAAAATTCCTACTGCTAGTTTTGCCGCTGTTAATTTAACATATACCATTGTCTGGTCTTGCAAATAAATAATAAGAGATACTTTATACATTTCAATATATACAGAAATACTTTGTATATTAATTTAATATAAGAGTCTCCAGAGGGACTTTGAAGGCTGTTCCAAAAATGTGCTTATTATACATGTACGACCTACTTTGGGTTTAGAAGTTTGTGAGAAGTCATTGAATATCTTATTCGGTTTTGATTCTCTGGTGTACTGACTAGTCCTGGTGCAGGTGCCAATGGCCAGATTAGAAGAATTCTGGGCTCTTGTCAAAGCCGTATTCGTTTTTTTTTTTTCTGTGTTTTGAATAGTCCACATGGTGTTCTTTGTTAAAGGGAAGTCTCAAAACTTCTGGGTTGGACCGCATGTGGTACTTCTAAGAGCCTCTCGAGAGAACAAGCCTTATCTAGATTTTTTTGGTCCGTCCTGTCACGCCCAGGGCATGCACAAACACGTGTGGGCACCAACCCCTATCACTTTTGTAATGGTCCTTCTTCCCTATCACAAGTCTGCTACTCATAACATTATGTGGTGTCATGGAGTAATGTACTCTAACATGAGAGAGAAAGCGTCTTTTGTTTTAATTTTATATTGAAACCTGTGTCAACAGGTGTAAAGTGTATTAACACTAGCTTTACACCTGTAAAATATCAGCAACTATCTGTGATAGAAGTGGCTGGCGTAATGACAGCTTGGCTTGCTTGAATCTCTGCCTTGTATTTGGATAGAACTAGTTCTTTGATCTCGAACGGGTAAAGGGGCCCATGCAGGTTATTTTTTTTCACGATATACACCTTATAATTATAATTGATGTCGATCGCAATCCCTGCTTCCTAAAGTTAGAGCCTAGTGCACCACTGGAGTCCAATGGACTCCGAGAAATTTAAAAATTCATACTGCTAGTTTTGCCGCTGTTAATTTAACATATACCATTGTCTGGTCTTGCAAATAAATAATAAGAGATACTTTATACATTTCAATATATACAGAAATACTTTATATATTAATATAATATAAGAGTCTCCAGAGGGACTTTGAAGGCTGTTCCAAAAATGTGCTTATTATACATGTACGACCTACTTTGGGTTTAGAAGTTTGTGAGAAGTCATTGAATATCTTATTCGGTTTTGATTTATCTGGTGTACTGACTAGTCCTGGTGCAGGTGCCAATGGCCAGATTAGAAGAGTTCTGGGCTCTTGTCAAAGTCGTATTCGTTTTTTATTTTTCGGTGTATTGAATAGTCCACATGGTGTTCTTTGTTAAAGGGAAGTCTCAAAACTTCTGGGTTGGACCGCATGTGGTACTTCTAAGAGCCTCTCGAGAGAACAAGCCTTATCTAGATTTTTTTGGTCCGTCCTGTCACGCCCAGGGCATGCACAAACACGTGTGGGCCTCACCCCCCATCACTTTTGTAATGGTCCCTCCTCCTTATCACAACTCTGCTACTCATAACATTATGTGGTGTCATGGAGTAATGTACTCTTACATGAGAGAGAAAGCGTCTTTTGTTTTAATTTTATATTGAAACCTGAGTCAACAGGTGTAAAGTGTATTAACGCTAGCTTTACACCTGTAAAATATCAGCAACTATCTGTGATAGAAGTGGCTGGCGTAATGACAGCTTGGCTTGCTTGAATCTCTGCCTTGTATTTGGATAGAACTAGTTCTTTGATCTCGAACGGGTAAAGGGGCCCATGCAGGTTATTTCTTTTCACGATATACACCTTATAATTATAATTGATGTCCATCGCAATCCCTCCTTCCTGAAGATAGAGCCTAGTGCTCCACTGGAGTCCAATGGACTCCGTGAAATTTAAAAATGCATACCGCTAGTTTTGCCGCTGTTAATTTATCATATACCATTGTCTGGTCTCGCAAATAAATAATAAGAGATACATTATATATTTCAATATATACAGAAATACTTTATATGTTAATATAATATAAGAGTCTCCAGAGGGACTTTGAAGGCTGTTCCAAAACTGTGCTTATTATACATGTACGACCTACTTTGGGTTTAGAAGTTTGTGAGAAGTCATTGAATATCTTATTCGGTTTTGATTCTCTGGTGTACTGACTAGTCCTGGTGCAGGTGCCAATGGCCAGATTAGAAGAAATCTGGGCTCTTGTCAAAGTCGTATTCGTTTTTTTTTTTCTGTGTTTTGAATAGAACACATGGTGTTCTTTGTTAAAGGGAAGTCTCAAAACTTCTGGGTTGGACCGCATGTGGTACTTCTTAAGAGCCTCTCGAGAGAACAAGCCTTATCTAGATTTTTTTGGTCCGTCCTGTCACGCCCAGGGCATGCACAAACACGTGTGGGCACCAACCCCTATCACTTTTGTAATGGTCTATCTTCCCTATCACAAGTCTGCTACTCATAACATTATGTGGTGTCATGGAGTAATGTACTCTAACATGAGAGAGAAAGCGTCTTTTGTTTTAATTTTATATTGAAACCTGTGTCAACAGGTGTAAAGTGTATTAACACTAGCTTTACACCTGTAAAATATCAGCAACTATCTGTGATAGAAGTGGCTGGCGTAATGACAGCTTGGCTTGCTTGAATCTCTGCCTTGTATTTGGCTAGAACTAGTTCTTTGATCTCGAACGGGTAAAGGGGCCCATGCAGGTTATTTTTTTTCACGATATACACCTTATAATTATAATTGATGTCCATCGCAATCCCTGCTTCCTAAAGTTAGAGCCTAGTGCACCACTGGAGTCCAATGGACTCCGTGAAATTTAAAAATGCATACCGCTAGTTTTGCCGCTGTTAATTTATCATATACCATTGTCTGGTATCGCAAATAAATAATAAGAGATACATTATATATTTCAATATATACAGAAATACTTTATATGTTAATATAATATAAGAGTCTCCAGAGGGACTTTGATGGCTGTTCCAAAACTGTGCTTATTATACATGTACGACCTACTTTGGGTTTAGAAGTTTGTGAGAAGTCATTGAATATCTTATTCGGTTTTGATTTATCTGGTGTACTGACTAGTCCTGGTGCAGGTGCCAATGGCCAGATTAGAAGAGTTCTGGGCTCTTGTCAAAGTCGTATTCGTTTTTTATTTTTCGGTGTATTGAATAGTCCACATGGTGTTCTTTGTTAAAGGGAAGTCTCAAAACTTCGGGGTTGGACCGCATGTGGTACTTCTAAGAGCCTCTCGAGAGAACAAGCCTTATCTAGATTTTTTTGGTCCGTCCTGTCACGCCCAGGGCATGCACAAACACGTGTGGGCCTCACCCCCCATCACTTTTGTAATGGTCCCTCCTCCTTATCACAAGTCTGCTACTCATAACATTATGTGGTGTCATGGAGTAATGTACTCTTACATGAGAGAGAAAGCGTCTTTTGTTTTAATTTTATATTGAAACCTGTGTCAACAGGTGTAAAGTGTATTAACACTAGCTTTACACCTGTAAAATATCAGCAACTATCTGTGATAGAAGTGGCTGGCGTAAAGACAGCTTGGCTTGCTTGAATCTCTGCCTTGTATTTGGATAGAACTAGTTCTTTGATCTCGAACGGGTAAAGGGGCCCATGCAGGTTATTTTTTTTCACGATATACACCTTATAATTATAATTGATGTCCATCGCAATCCCTGCTTCCTAAAGTTAGAGCCTAGTGCACCACTGGAGTCCAATGGACTCCGAGAAATTTAAAAATTCCTACTGCTAGTTTTGCCGCTGTTAATTTAACATATACCATTGTCTGGTCTTGCAAATAAATAATAAGAGATACTTTATACATTTCAATATATACAGAAATACTTTGTATATTAATTTAATATAAGAGTCTCCAGAGGGACTTTGAAGGCTGTTCCAAAAATGTGCTTATTATACATGTACGACCTACTTTGGGTTTAGAAGTTTGTGAGAAGTCATTGAATATCTTATTCGGTTTTGATTCTCTGGTGTACTGACTAGTCCTGGTGCAGGTGCCAATGGCCAGATTAGAAGAGTTCTGGGCTCTTGTCAAAGTCGTATTAGTTTTTTATTTTTCGGTGTATTGAATAGTCCACATGGTGTTCTTTGTTGAAGGGAAGTCTCAAAACTTCTGGGTTGGACCGCATATGGTACTTCTAAGAGCCTCTCGAGAGAACCAGCCTTATCTAGATTTTTTTGGTCCGTCCTGTCACGCCCAGGGCATGCACAAACACGTGTGGGCCGCACCCACCATCACTTTTGTAATGGTCCCTCTTCCTTATCACAAGTCTGGTACTCTTAACATTATGTGGTGTCATGGAGTAATGTACTCTTACATGAGAGAGAAAGCGTCTTTTGTTTTAATTTTATATTGAAACCTGTGTCAACAGGTGTAAAGTGTATTAACACTAGCTTTACACCTATAAAATATCAACAACTATCTGTGATAGAAGTGGCTGGCGTAATGACAGCTTGGCTTGCTTGAATCTGCCTTGTATTTGGCTAGAACTAGTTCTTTGATCTCGAACGGGTAAAGGGGCCCATGCAGGTTATTTTTTTTCACAATATACACCTTATAATTATAATTGATGTCCATCGCAATCCCTGCTTCCTAAAGTTAGAGCCTAGTGCACCACTGGAGTCCAATGGACTCCGAGAAATTTAAAAATTCCTACTGCTAGTTTTGCCGCTGTTAATTTAACATATACCATTGTCTGGTCTTGCAAATAAATAATAAGAGATACTTTATACATTTCAATATATACAGAAATACTTTGTATATTAATTTAATATAAGAGTCTCCAGAGGGACTTTGAAGGCTGTTCCAAAAATGTGCTTATTATACATGTACGACCTACTTTGGGTTTAGAAGTTTGTGAGAAGTCATTGAATATCTTATTCGGTTTTGATTCTCTGGTGTACTGACTAGTCCTGGTGCAGGTGCCAATGGCCAGATTAGAAGAGTTCTGGGCTCTTGTCAAAGTCGTATTAGTTTTTTATTTTTCGGTGTATTGAATAGTCCACATGGTGTTCTTTGTTGAAGGGAAGTCTCAAAACTTCTGGGTTGGACCGCATATGGTACTTCTAAGAGCCTCTCGAGAGAACCAGCCTTATCTAGATTTTTTTGGTCCGTCCTGTCACGCCCAGGGCATGCACAAACACGTGTGGGCCGCACCCACCATCACTTTTGTAATGGTCCCTCTTCCTTATCACAAGTCTGGTACTCTTAACATTATGTGGTGTCATGGAGTAATGTACTCTTACATGAGAGAGAAAGCGTCTTTTGTTTTAATTTTATATTGAAACCTGTGTCAACAGGTGTAAAGTGTACTAACACTAGCTTTACACCTATAAAATATCAACAACTATCTGTGATAGAAGTGGCTGGCGTAATGACAGCTTGGCTTGCTTGAATCTGCCTTGTATTTGGCTAGAACTAGTTCTTTGATCTCGAACGGGTAAAGGGGCCCATGCAGGTTATTTTTTTTCACAATATACACCTTATAATTATAATTGATGTCCATCGCAATCCCTGCTTCCTAAAGTTAGAGCCTAGTGCACCACTGGAGTCTAATGGACACCGAGAAATTTAAAAATGCATACTGCTAGTTTTGCCGCTGTTAATTTATCATATACCATTGTCTGGTCTCGCAAATAAATAATAAGAGATACATTATATATTTTAATATATACAGAAATACTTTATATATTAATATAATATAAGAGTCTCCAGAGGGACTTTGAAGGCTGTTCCAAAACTGTGCTTATTATACATGTACGACCTACTTTGGGTTTAGAAGTTTGTGAGAAGTCATTGAATATTATATTCGGTTTTGATTCTCTGGTTACTGACAAGTCCTGGTGCAGGTGCTAATGGCCAGATTAGAAGAGTTCTGGGCTCTTGTCAAAGTCGTATTCGTTTTTTTTTTCTGTGTTTTGAATAGTCCACATGGTGTTCTTTGTTGAAGGGAAGTCTCAAAACTTCTGGGTTGGACCGCATGTGGTACTTCTAAGAGCCTCTCGAGAGAACAAGCCTTATCTAGATTTTTTTGGTCCGTCCTGTCACGCCCAGGGCATGCACAAACACGTGGGGGCACCAACCCCTATCACTTTTGTAATGGTCCTTCTTCCCTATCACAAGTCTGCTACTCATAACATTATGTGGTGTCATGGAGTAATGTACTCTAACATGAGAGAGAAAGCGTCTTTTGTTTTAATTTTATATTGAAACCTGTGTCAACAGGTGTAAAGTGTATTAACACTAGCTTTACACCTGTAAAATATCAGCAACTATCTGTGATAGAAGTGGCTGGCGTAATGACAGCTTGGCTTGCTTGAATCTCTGCCTTGTATTTGGCTAGAACTAGTTCTTTGATCTCGAACGGGTAAAGGGGCCCATGCAGGTTATTTTTTTTCACGATATACACCTTATAATTATAATTGATGTCGATCGCAATCCCTGCTTCCTAAAGTTAGAGCCTAGTGCACCACTGGAGTCCAATGGACTCCGTGAAATTTAAAAATGCATACCGCTAGTTTTGCCGCTGTTAATTTATCATATACCATTGTCTGGTCTCGCAAATAAATAATAAGAGATACATTATATATTTCAATATATACAGAAATACTTTATATGTTAATATAATATAAGAGTCTCCAGAGGGACTTTGATGGCTGTTCCAAAACTGTGCTTATTATACATGTACGACCTACTTTGGGTTTAGAAGTTTGTGAGAAGTCATTGAATATCTTATTCGGTTTTGATTTATCTGGTGTACTGACTAGTCCTGGTGCAGGTGCCAATGGCCAGATTAGAAGAGTTCTGGGCTCTTGTCAAAGTCGTATTCGTTTTTTATTTTTCGGTGTATTGAATAGTCCACATGGTGTTCTTTGTTAAAGGGAAGTCTCAAAACTTCGGGGTTGGACCGCATGTGGTACTTCTAAGAGCCTCTCGAGAGAACAAGCCTTATCTAGATTTTTTTGGTCCGTCCTGTCACGCCCAGGGCATGCACAAACACGTGTGGGCCTCACCCCCCATCACTTTTGTAATGGTCCCTCCTCCTTATCACAAGTCTGCTACTCATAACATTATGTGGTGTCATGGAGTAATGTACTCTTACATGAGAGAGAAAGCGTCTTTTGTTTTAATTTTATATTGAAACCTGAGTCAACAGGTGTAAAGTGTATTAACACTAGCTTTACACCTGTAAAATATCAGCAACTATCTGTGATAGAAGTGGCTGGCGTAAAGACAGCTTGGCTTGCTTGAATCTCTGCCTTGTATTTGGATAGAACTAGTTCTTTGATCTCGAACGGGTAAAGGGGCACATGCAGGTTATTTTTTTTCACGATATACACCTTATAATTATAATTGATGTCCATCGCAATCCCTGCTTCCTAAAGTTAGAGCCTAGTGCACCACTGGAGTCCAATGGACTCCGAGAAATTTAAAAATTCCTACTGCTAGTTTTGCCGCTGTTAATTTAACATATACCATTGTCTGGTCTTGCAAATAAATAATAAGAGATACTTTATACATTTCAATATATACAGAAATACTTTGTATATTAATTTAATATAAGAGTCTCCAGAGGGACTTTGAAGGCTGTTCCAAAAATGTGCTTATTATACATGTACGACCTACTTTGGGTTTAGAAGTTTGTGAGAAGTCATTGAATATCTTATTCGGTTTTGATTCTCTGGTGTACTGACTAGTCCTGGTGCAGGTGCCAATGGCCAGATTAGAAGAGTTCTGGGCTCTTGTCAAAGTCGTATTAGTTTTTTATTTTTCGGTGTATTGAATAGTCCACATGGTGTTCTTTGTTGAAGGGAAGTCTCAAAACTTCTGGGTTGGACCGCATATGGTACTTCTAAGAGCCTCTCGAGAGAACCAGCCTTATCTAGATTTTTTTGGTCCGTCCTGTCACGCCCAGGGCATGCACAAACACGTGTGGGCCGCACCCACCATCACTTTTGTAATGGTCCCTCTTCCTTATCACAAGTCTGGTACTCTTAACATTATGTGGTGTCATGGAGTAATGTACTCTTACATGAGAGAGAAAGCGTCTTTTGTTTTAATTTTATATTGAAACCTGTGTCAACAGGTGTAAAGTGTATTAACACTAGCTTTACACCTATAAAATATCAACAACTATCTGTGATAGAAGTGGCTGGCGTAATGACAGCTTGGCTTGCTTGAATCTGCCTTGTATTTGGCTAGAACTAGTTCTTTGATCTCGAACGGGTAAAGGGGCCCATGCAGGTTATTTTTTTTCACAATATACACCTTATAATTATAATTGATGTCCATCGCAATCCCTGCTTCCTAAAGTTAGAGCCTAGTGCACCACTGGAGTCCAATGGACTCCGAGAAATTTAAAAATTCCTACTGCTAGTTTTGCCGCTGTTAATTTAACATATACCATTGTCTGGTCTTGCAAATAAATAATAAGAGATACTTTATACATTTCAATATATACAGAAATACTTTGTATATTAATTTAATATAAGAGTCTCCAGAGGGACTTTGAAGGCTGTTCCAAAAATGTGCTTATTATACATGTACGACCTACTTTGGGTTTAGAAGTTTGTGAGAAGTCATTGAATATCTTATTCGGTTTTGATTCTCTGGTGTACTGACTAGTCTTGGTGCAGGTGCCAATGGCCAGATTAGAAGAGTTCTGGGCTCTTGTCAAAGTCGTATTAGTTTTTTATTTTTCGGTGTATTGAATAGTCCACATGGTGTTCTTTGTTGAAGGGAAGTCTCAAAACTTCTGGGTTGGACCGCATATGGTACTTCTAAGAGCCTCTCGAGAGAACCAGCCTTATCTAGATTTTTTTGGTCCGTCCTGTCACGCCCAGGGCATGCACAAACACGTGTGGGCCGCACCCACCATCACTTTTGTAATGGTCCCTCTTCCTTATCACAAGTCTGGTACTCTTAACATTATGTGGTGTCATGGAGTAATGTACTCTTACATGAGAGAGAAAGCGTCTTTTGTTTTAATTTTATATTGAAACCTGTGTCAACAGGTGTAAAGTGTATTAACACTAGCTTTACACCTATAAAATATCAACAACTATCTGTGATAGAAGTTGCTGGCGTAATGACAGCTTGGCTTGCTTGAATCTGCCTTGTATTTGGCTAGAACTAGTTCTTTGATCTCGAACGGGTAAAGGGGCCCATGCAGGTTATTTTTTTTTCACAATATACACCTTATAATTATAATTGATGTCCATCGCAATCCCTGCTTCCTAAAGTTAGAGCCTAGTGCACCACTGGAGTCCAATGGACTCCGAGAAATTTAAAAATGCATACTGCTAGTTTTGCCGCTGTTAATTTATCATATACCATTGTCTGGTCTCGCAAATAAATAATAAGAGATACATTATATATTTCAATATATACAGAAATACTTTATATATTAATATAATATAAGAGTCTCCAGAGGGACTTTGAAGGCTGTTCCAAAACTGTGCTTATTATACATGTACGACCTACTTTGGGTTTAGAAGTTTGTGAGAAGTCATTGAATATCTTATTCGGTTTTGATTCTCTGGTTACTGACAAGTCCTGGTGCAGGTGCTAATGGCCAGATTAGAAGAGTTCTGGGCTCTTGTCAAAGTCGTATTCGTTTTTTTTTTCGGTGTTTTGAATAGTCCACATGGTGTTCTTTGTTGAAGGGAAGTCTCAAAACTTCTGGGTTGGACCGCATGTGGTACTTCTAAAAGCCTCTCGAGAGAACAAGCCTTATCTAGATTTTTTTGGTCCGTCCTGTCACGCCCAGGGCATGCACAAACACGTGTGGGCACCAACCCCTATCACTTTTGTAATGGTCCTTTTTCCCTATCACAAGTCTGCTACTCATAACATTATGTGGTGTCATGGAGTAATGTACTCTAACATGAGAGAGAAAGCGTCTTTTGTTTTAATTTTATATTGAAACCTGTGTCAACAGGTGTAAAGTGTATTAACACTAGCTTTACACCTGTAAAATATCAGCAACTATCTGTGATAGAAGTGGCTGGCGTAATGACAGCTTGGCTTGCTTGAATCTCTGCCTTGTATTTGGCTAGAACTAGTTCTTTGATCTCGAACGGGTAAAGGGGCCCATGCAGGTTATTTTTTTTCACGATATACACCTTATAATTATAATTGATGTCCATCGCAATCCCTGCTTCCTAAAGTTAGAGCCTAGTGCACCACTGGAGTCCAATGGACTCCGTGAAATTTAAAAATGCATACCGCTAGTTTTGCCGCTGTTAATTTATCATATACCATTGTCTGGTCTCGCAAATAAATAATAAGAGATACATTATATATTTCAATATATACAGAAATACTTTATATGTTAATATAATATAAGAGTCTCCAGAGGGACTTTGATGGCTGTTCCAAAACTGTGCTTATTATACATGTACGACCTACTTTGGGTTTAGAAGTTTGTGAGAAGTCATTGAATATCTTATTCGGTTTTGATTCTCTGGTTACTGACAAGTCCTGGTGCAGGTGCCAATGGCCAGATTAGAAGAGTTCTGGGCTCTTGTCAAAGTCGTATTCGTTTTTTATTTTTCGGTGTATTGAATAGTCCACATGGTGTTCTTTGTTAAAGGGAAGTCTCAAAACTTCTGGGTTGGACCGCATGTGGTACTTCTAAGAGCCTCTCGAGAGAACAAGCCTTATCTAGATTTTTTTGGTCCGTCCTGTCACGCCCAGGGCATGCACAAACACGTGTGGGCACCAACCCCTATCACTTTTGTAATGTTCCTTTTTCCCTATCACAAGTCTGCTACTCATAACATTATGTGGTGTCATGGAGTAATGTACTCTAACATGAGAGAGAAAGCGTCTTTTGTTTTAATTTTATATTGAAACCTGTGTCAACAGGTGTAAAGTGTATTAACACTAGCTTTACACCTGTAAAATATCAGCAACTATCTGTGATAGAAGTGGCTGGCGTAATGACAGCTTGGCTTGCTTGAATCTCTGCCTTGTATTTGGATAGAACTAGTTCTTTGATCTCGAACGGGTAAAGGGGCCCATGCAGGTTATTTTTTTTCACGATATACACCTTATAATTATAATTGATGTCGATCGCAATCCCTGCTTCCTAAAGTTAGAGCCTAGTGCACCACTGGAGTCCAATGGACTCCGAGAAATTTAAAAATTCATACTGCTAGTTTTGCCGCTGTTAATTTAACATATACCATTGTCTGGTCTTGCAAATAAATAATAAGAGATACTTTATACATTTCAATATATACAGAAATACTTTATATATTAATATAATATAAGAGTCTCCAGAGGGACTTTGAAGGCTGTTCCAAAAATGTGCTTATTATACATGTACGACCTACTTTGGGTTTAGAAGTTTGTGAGAAGTCATTGAATATCTTATTCGGTTTTGATTTATCTGGTGTACTGACTAGTCCTGGTGCAGGTGCCAATGGCCAGATTAGAAGAGTTCTGGGCTCTTGTCAAAGTCGTATTCGTTTTTTATTTTTCGGTGTATTGAATAGTCCACATGGTGTTCTTTGTTAAAGGGAAGTCTCAAAACTTCTGGGTTGGACCGCATGTGGTACTTCTAAGAGCCTCTCGAGAGAACAAGCCTTATCTAGATTTTTTTGGTCCGTCCTGTCACGCCCAGGGCATGCACAAACACGTGTGGGCCTCACCCCCCATCACTTTTGTAATGGTCCCTCCTCCTTATCACAAGTCTGCTACTCATAACATTATGTGGTGTCATGGAGTAATGTACTCTTACATGAGAGAGAAAGCGTCTTTTGTTTTAATTTTATATTGAAACCTGAGTCAACAGGTGTAAAGTGTATTAACACTAGCTTTACACCTGTAAAATATCAGCAACTATCTGTGATAGAAGTGGCTGGCGTAATGACAGCTTGGCTTGCTTGAATCTCTGCCTTGTATTTGGATAGAACTAGTTCTTTGATCTCGAACGGGTAAAGGGGCCCATGCAGGTTATTTCTTTTCACGATATACACCTTATAATTATAATTGATGTCCATCGCAATCCCTCCTTCCTGAAGATAGAGCCTAGTGCTCCACTGGAGTCCAATGGACTCCGTGAAATTTAAAAATGCATACCGCTAGTTTTGCCGCTGTTAATTTATCATATACCATTGTCTGGTCTCGCAAATAAATAATAAGAGATACATTATATATTTCAATATATACAGAAATACTTTATATGTTAATATAATATAAGAGTCTCCAGAGGGACTTTGATGGCTGTTCCAAAACTGTGCTTATTATACATGTACGACCTACTTTGGGTTTAGAAGTTTGTGAGAAGTCATTGAATATCTTATTCGGTTTTGATTCTCTGGTTACTGACAAGTCCTGGTGCAGGTGCCAATGGCTAGATTAGAAGAATTCTGGGCTCTTGTCAAAGTCGTATTCGTTTTTTATTTTTCGGTGTATTGAATAGTCCACATAGTGTTCTTTGTTGAAGGGAAGTCTCAAAACTTCTGGGTTGGACCGCATATGGTACTTTTAAGAGCCTCTCGAGAGAACAAGCCTTATCTAGATTTTTTTGGTCCGTCCTGTCACGCCCAGGGCATGCACAAACACGTGAGGGCACCAACCCCCATCACTTTTGTAATGGTCCTTCTTCCTTATCACAAGTCTGCTACTCATAACATTATGTGGTGTCATGGAGTAATGTACTCTTACATGAGAGAGAAAGCGTCTTTTGTTTTAATTTTATATTGAAACCTGAGTCAACAGGTGTAAAGTGTATTAACACTAGCTTTACACCTGTAAAATATCAGCAACTATCTGTGATAGAAGTGGCTGGCGTAAAGACAGCTTGGCTTGCTTGAATCTCTGCGTTGTATTTGGATAGAACTAGTTCTTTGATCTCGAACGGGTAAAGGGGCCCATGCAGGTTATTTGTTTTCACGATATACACCTTATAATTATAATTGATGTCCATCGCAATCCCTGCTTCCTAAAGTTAGAGCCTAGTGCACCACTGGAGTCCAATGGACTCCGAGAAATTTAAAAATTCATACTGCTAGTTTTGCCGCTGTTAATTTAACATATACCATTGTCTGGTCTTGCAAATAAATAATAAGAGATACTTTATACATTTCAATATATACAGAAATACTTTATATATTAATATAATATAAGAGTCTCCAGAGGGACTTTGAAGGCTGTTCCAAAAATGTGCTTATTATACATGTACGACCTACTTTGGGTTTAGAAGTTTGTGAGAAGTCATTGAATATCTTATTCGGTTTTGATTTATCTGGTGTACTGACTAGTCCTGGTGCAGGTGCCAATGGCCAGATTAGAAGAGTTCTGGGCTCTTGTCAAAGTCGTATTCGTTTTTTATTTTTCGGTGTATTGAATAGTCCACATGGTGTTCTTTGTTAAAGGGAAGTCTCAAAACTTCTGGGTTGGACCGCATATGGTACTTCTAAGAGCCTCTCGAGAGAACCAGCCTTATCTAGATTTTTTTGGTCCGTCCTGTCACGCCCAGGGCATGCACAAACACGTGTGGGCCGCACCCACCATCACTTTTATAATGGTCCCTCTTCCTTATCACAAGTCTGGTACTCTTAACATTATGTGGTGTTATGGAGTAATGTACTCTTACATGAGAGAAAAAGCGTCTTTTGTTTTAATTTTATATTGAAACCTGTGTCAACAGGTGTAAAGTGTATTAACACTAGCTTTACACCTATAAAATATCAACAACTATCTGTGATAGAAGTGGCTGGCGTAATGACAGCTTGGCTTGCTTGAATCTGTCTTGTATTTGGCTAGAACTAGTTCTTTGATCTCGAACGGGTAAAGGGGCCCATGCAGGTTATTTTTTTTCACGATATACACCTTATAATTATAATTGATGTCCATCGCAATCCCTGCTTCCTAAAGTTAGAGCCTAGTGCACCACTGGAGTCTAATGGACTCCGAGAAATTTAAAAATGCATACTGCTAGTTTTGCCGCTGTTAATTTATCATATACCATTGTCTGGTCTCGCAAATAAATAATAAGAGATACATTATATATTTCAATATATACAGAAATACTTTATATATTAATATAATATAAGAGTCTCCAGAGGGACTTTGAAGGCTGTTCCAAAACTGTGCTTATTATACATGTACGACCTACTTTTGGTTTAGAAGTTTGTGAGAAGTCATTGAATATCTTATTCCGTTTTGATTCTCTGGTTACTGACAAGTCCTGGTGCAGGTGCTAATGGCCAGATTAGAAGAGTTCTGGGCTCTTGTCAAAGTCGTATTCGTTTTTTTTTTTCTGTGTTTTGAATAGTCCACATGGTGTTCTTTGTTGAAGGGAAGTCTCAAAACTTCTGGGTTGGACCGCATGTGGTACTTCTAAGAGCCTCTCGAGAGAACAAGCCTTATCTAGATTTTTTTGGTCCGTCCTGTCACGCCCAGGGCATGCACAAACACGTGTGGGCCTCACCCCCCATCACTTTTGTAATGGTTCCTCCTCCTTATCACAAGTCTGCTACTCATAACATTATGTGGTGTCATGGAGTAATGTACTCTTACATGAGAGAGAAAGCGTCTTTTGTTTTAATTTTATATTGAAACCTGAGTCAACAGGTGTAAAGTGTATTAACACTAGCTTTACACCTGTAAAATATCAGCAACTATCTGTGATAGAAGTGGCTGGCGTAAAGACAGCTTGGCTTGCTTGAATCTCTGCCTTGTATTTGGATAGAACTAGTTCTTTGATCTCGAACGGGTAAAGGGGCCCATGCAGGTTATTTTTTTTCACGATATACACCTTATAATTATAATTGATGTCCATCGCAATCCCTGCTTCCTAAAGTTAGAGCCTAGTGCACCACTGGAGTCCAATGGACTCCGAGAAATTTAAAAATTCCTACTGCTAGTTTTGCCGCTGTTAATTTAACATATACCATTGTCTGGTCTTGCAAATAAATAATAAGAGATACTTTATACATTTCAATATATACAGAAATACTTTGTATATTAATTTAATATAAGAGTCTCCAGAGGGACTTTGAAGGCTGTTCCAAAAATGTGCTTATTATACATGTACGACCTACTTTGGGTTTAGAAGTTTGTGAGAAGTCATTGAATATCTTATTCGGTTTTGATTCTCTGGTGTACTGACTAGTCCTGGTGCAGGTGCCAATGGCCAGATTAGAAGAGTTCTGGGCTCTTGTCAAAGTCGTATTAGTTTTTTATTTTTCGGTGTATTGAATAGTCCACATGGTGTTCTTTGTTGAAGGGAAGTCTCAAAACTTCTGGGTTGGACCGCATATGGTACTTCTAAGAGCCTCTCGAGAGAACCAGCCTTATCTAGATTTTTTTGGTCCGTCCTGTCACGCCCAGGGCATGCACAAACACGTGTGGGCCGCACCCACCATCACTTTTGTAATGGTCCCTCTTCCTTATCACAAGTCTGGTACTCTTAACATTATGTGGTGTCATGGAGTAATGTACTCTTACATGAGAGAGAAAGCGTCTTTTGTTTTAATTTTATATTGAAACCTGTGTCAACAGGTGTAAAGTGTATTAACACTAGCTTTACACCTATAAAATATCAACAACTATCTGTGATAGAAGTGGCTGGCGTAATGACAGCTTGGCTTGCTTGAATCTGCCTTGTATTTGGCTAGAACTAGTTCTTTGATCTCGAACGGGTAAAGGGGCCCATGCAGGTTATTTTTTTTCACAATATACACCTTATAATTATAATTGATGTCCATCGCAATCCCTGCTTCCTAAAGTTAGAGCCTAGTGCACCACTGGAGTCCAATGGACTCCGAGAAATTTAAAAATTCCTACTGCTAGTTTTGCCGCTGTTAATTTAACATATACCATTGTCTGGTCTTGCAAATAAATAATAAGAGATACTTTATACATTTCAATATATACAGAAATACTTTGTATATTAATTTAATATAAGAGTCTCCAGAGGGACTTTGAAGGCTGTTCCAAAAATGTGCTTATTATACATGTACGACCTACTTTGGGTTTAGAAGTTTGTGAGAAGTCATTGAATATCTTATTCGGTTTTGATTCTCTGGTGTACTGACTAGTCCTGGTGCAGGTGCCAATGGCCAGATTAGAAGAGTTCTGGGCTCTTGTCAAAGTCGTATTAGTTTTTTATTTTTCGGTGTATTGAATAGTCCACATGGTGTTCTTTGTTGAAGGGAAGTCTCAAAACTTCTGGGTTGGACCGCATATGGTACTTCTAAGAGCCTCTCGAGAGAACCAGCCTTATCTAGATTTTTTTGGTCCGTCCTGTCACGCCCAGGGCATGCACAAACACGTGTGGGCCGCACCCACCATCACTTTTGTAATGGTCCCTCTTCCTTATCACAAGTCTGGTACTCTTAACATTATGTGGTGTCATGGAGTAATGTACTCTTACATGAGAGAGAAAGCGTCTTTTGTTTTAATTTTATATTGAAACCTGTGTCAACAGGTGTAAAGTGTATTAACACTAGCTTTACACCTATAAAATATCAACAACTATCTGTGATAGAAGTGGCTGGCGTAATGACAGCTTGGCTTGCTTGAATCTGCCTTGTATTTGGCTAGAACTAGTTCTTTGATCTCGAACGGGTAAAGGGGCCCATGCAGGTTATTTTTTTTCACAATATACACCTTATAATTATAATTGATGTCCATCGCAATCCCTGCTTCCTAAAGTTAGAGCCTAGTGCACCACTGGAGTCCAATGGACTCCGAGAAATTTAAAAATGCATACTGCTAGTTTTGCCGCTGTTAATTTATCATATACCATTGTCTGGTCTCGCAAATAAATAATAAGAGATACATTATATATTTCAATATATACAGAAATACTTTATATATTAATATAATATAAGAGTCTCCAGAGGGACTTTGAAGGCTGTTCCAAAACTGTGCTTATTATACATGTACGACCTACTTTGGGTTTAGAAGTTTGTGAGAAGTCATTGAATATCTTATTCGGTTTTGATTCTCTGGTTACTGACAAGTCCTGGTGCAGGTGCTAATGGCCAGATTAGAAGAGTTCTGGGCTCTTGTCAAAGTCGTATTCGTTTTTTTTTTCGGTGTTTTGAATAGTCCACATGGTGTTCTTTGTTGAAGGGAAGTCTCAAAACTTCTGGGTTGGACCGCATGTGGTACTTCTAAGAGCCTCTCGAGAGAACAAGCCTTATCTAGATTTTTTTGGTCCGTCCTGTCACGCCCAGGGCATGCACAAACACGTGTGGGCACCAACCCCTATCACTTTTGTAATGGTCCTTTTTCCCTATCACAAGTCTGCTACTCATAACATTATGTGGTGTCATGGAGTAATGTACTCTAACATGAGAGAGAAAGCGTCTTTTGTTTTAATTTTATATTGAAACCTGTGTCAACAGGTGTAAAATGTATTAACACTAGCTTTACACCTGTAAAATATCAGCAACTATCTGTGATAGAAGTGGCTGGCGTAATGACAGCTTGGCTTGCTTGAATCTCTGCCTTGTATTTGGCTAGAACTAGTTCTTTGATCTCGAACGGGTAAAGGGGCCCATGCAGGTTATTTTTTTTCACGATATACACCTTATAATTATAATTGATGTCCATCGCAATCCCTGCTTCCTAAAGTTAGAGCCTAGTGCACCACTGGAGTCCAATGGACTCCGTGAAATTTAAAAATGCATACCGCTAGTTTTGCCGCTGTTAATTTATCATATACCATTGTCTGGTCTCGCAAATAAATAATAAGAGATACATTATATATTTCAATATATACAGAAATACTTTATATGTTAATATAATATAAGAGTCTCCAGAGGGACTTTGATGGCTGTTCCAAAACTGTGCTTATTATACATGTACGACCTACTTTGGGTTTAGAAGTTTGTGAGAAGTCATTGAATATCTTATTCGGTTTTGATTTATCTGGTGTACTGACTAGTCCTGGTGCAGGTGCCAATGGCCAGATTAGAAGAGTTCTGGGCTCTTGTCAAAGTCGTATTCGTTTTTTATTTTTTGGTGTATTGAATAGTCCACATGGTGTTCTTTGTTAAAGGGAAGTCTCAAAACTTCGGGGTTGGACCGCATGTGGTACTTCTAAGAGCCTCTCGAGAGAACAAGCCTTATCTAGATTTTTTTGGTCCGTCCTGTCACGCCCAGGGCATGCACAAACACGTGTGGGCCTCACCCCCCATCACTTTTGTAATGGTCCCTCCTCCTTATCACAAGTCTGCTACTCATAACATTATGTGGTGTCATGGAGTAATGTACTCTTACATGAGAGAGAAAGCGTCTTTTGTTTTAATTTTATATTGAAACCTGAGTCAACAGGTGTAAAGTGTATTAACACTAGCTTTACACCTGTAAAATATCAGCAACTATCTGTGATAGAAGTGGCTGGCGTAAAGACAGCTTGGCTTGCTTGAATCTCTGCCTTGTATTTGGATAGAACTAGTTCTTTGATCTCGAACGGGTAAAGGGGCCCATGCAGGTTATTTTTTTTCACGATATACACCTTATAATTATAATTGATGTCCATCGCAATCCCTGCTTCCTAAAGTTAGAGCCTAGTGCACCACTGGAGTCCAATGGACTCCGAGAAATTTAAAAATTCCTACTGCTAGTTTTGCCGCTGTTAATTTAACATATACCATTGTCTGGTCTTGCAAATAAATAATAAGAGATACTTTATACATTTCAATATATACAGAAATACTTTGTATATTAATTTAATATAAGAGTCTCCAGAGGGACTTTGAAGGCTGTTCCAAAAATGTGCTTATTATACATGTACGACCTACTTTGGGTTTAGAAGTTTGTGAGAAGTCATTGAATATCTTATTCGGTTTTGATTCTCTGGTGTACTGACTAGTCCTGGTGCAGGTGCCAATGGCCAGATTAGAAGAGTTCTGGGCTCTTGTCAAAGTCGTATTAGTTTTTTATTTTTCGGTGTATTGAATAGTCCACATGGTGTTCTTTGTTGAAGGGAAGTCTCAAAACTTCTGGGTTGGACCGCATATGGTACTTCTAAGAGCCTCTCGAGAGAACCAGCCTTATCTAGATTTTTTTGGTCCGTCCTGTCACGCCCAGGGCATGCACAAACACGTGTGGGCCGCACCCACCATCACTTTTGTAATGGTCCCTCTTCCTTATCACAAGTCTGGTACTCTTAACATTATGTGGTGTCATGGAGTAATGTACTCTTACATGAGAGAGAAAGCGTCTTTTGTTTTAATTTTATATTGAAACCTGTGTCAACAGGTGTAAAGTGTATTAACACTAGCTTTACACCTATAAAATATCAACAACTATCTGTGATAGAAGTGGCTGGCGTAATGACAGCTTGGCTTGCTTGAATCTGCCTTGTATTTGGCTAGAACTAGTTCTTTGATCTCGAACGGGTAAAGGGGCCCATGCAGGTTATTTTTTTTCACAATATACACCTTATAATTATAATTGATGTCCATCGCAATCCCTGCTTCCTAAAGTTAGAGCCTAGTGCACCACTGGAGTCCAATGGACTCCGAGAAATTTAAAAATTCCTACTGCTAGTTTTGCCGCTGTTAATTTAACATATACCATTGTCTGGTCTTGCAAATAAATAATAAGAGATACTTTATACATTTCAATATATACAGAAATACTTTGTATATTAATTTAATATAAGAGTCTCCAGAGGGACTTTGAAGGCTGTTCCAAAAATGTGCTTATTATACATGTACGACCTACTTTGGGTTTAGAAGTTTGTGAGAAGTCATTGAATATCTTATTCGGTTTTGATTCTCTGGTGTACTGACTAGTCCTGGTGCAGGTGCCAATGGCCAGATTAGAAGAGTTCTGGGCTCTTGTCAAAGTCGTATTAGTTTTTTATTTTTCGGTGTATTGAATAGTCCACATGGTGTTCTTTGTTGAAGGGAAGTCTCAAAACTTCTGGGTTGGACCGCATATGGTACTTCTAAGAGCCTCTCGAGAGAACCAGCCTTATCTAGATTTTTTTGGTCCGTCCTGTCACGCCCAGGGCATGCACAAACACGTGTGGGCCGCACCCACCATCACTTTTGTAATGGTCCCTCTTCCTTATCACAAGTCTGGTACTCTTAACATTATGTGGTGTCATGGAGTAATGTACTCTTACATGAGAGAGAAAGCGTCTTTTGTTTTAATTTTATATTGAAACCTGTGTCAACAGGTGTAAAGTGTATTAACACTAGCTTTACACCTATAAAATATCAACAACTATCTGTGATAGAAGTGGCTGGCGTAATGACAGCTTGGCTTGCTTGAATCTGCCTTGTATTTGGCTAGAACTAGTTCTTTGATCTCGAACGGGTAAAGGGGCCCATGCAGGTTATTTTTTTTCACAATATACACCTTATAATTATAATTGATGTCCATCGCAATCCCTGCTTCCTAAAGTTAGAGCCTAGTGCACCACTGGAGTCCAATGGACTCCGAGAAATTTAAAAATGCATACTGCTAGTTTTGCCGCTGTTAATTTATCATATACCATTGTCTGGTCTCGCAAATAAATAATAAGAGATACATTATATATTTCAATATATACAGAAATACTTTATATATTAATATAATATAAGAGTCTCCAGAGGGACTTTGAAGGCTGTTCCAAAACTGTGCTTATTATACATGTACGACCTACTTTGGGTTTAGAAGTTTGTGAGAAGTCATTGAATATCTTATTCGGTTTTGATTCTCTGGTTACTGACAAGTCCTGGTGCAGGTGCTAATGGCCAGATTAGAAGAGTTCTGGGCTCTTGTCAAAGTCGTATTCGTTTTTTTTTCGGTGTTTTGAATAGTCCACATGGTGTTCTTTGTTGAAGGGAAGTCTCAAAACTTCTGGGTTGGACCGCATGTGGTACTTCTAAGAGCCTCTCGAGAGAACAAGCCTTATCTAGATTTTTTTGGTCCGTCCTGTCACGCCCAGGGCATGCACAAACACGTGTGGGCACCAACCCCTATCACTTTTGTAATGGTCCTTTTTCCCTATCACAAGTCTGCTACTCATAACATTATGTGGTGTCATGGAGTAATGTACTCTAACATGAGAGAGAAAGCGTCTTTTGTTTTAATTTTATATTGAAACCTGTGTCAACAGGTGTAAAGTGTATTAACACTAGCTTTACACCTGTAAAATATCAGCAACTATCTGTGATAGAAGTGGCTGGCGTAATGACAGCTTGGCTTGCTTGAATCTCTGCCTTGTATTTGGCTAGAACTAGTTCTTTGATCTCGAACGGGTAAAGGGGCCCATGCAGGTTATTTTTTTTCACGATATACACCTTATAATTATAATTGATGTCCATCGCAATCCCTGCTTCCTAAAGTTAGAGCCTAGTGCACCACTGGAGTCCAATGGACTCCGTGAAATTTAAAAATGCATACCGCTAGTTTTGCCGCTGTTAATTTATCATATACCATTGTCTGGTCTCGCAAATAAATAATAAGAGATACATTATATATTTCAATATATACAGAAATACTTTATATGTTAATATAATATAAGAGTCTCCAGAGGGACTTTGATGGCTGTTCCAAAACTGTGCTTATTATACATGTACGACCTACTTTGGGTTTAGAAGTTTGTGAGAAGTCATTGAATATCTTATTCGGTTTTGATTCTCTGGTTACTGACAAGTCCTGGTGCAGGTGCCAATGGCCAGATTAGAAGAGTTCTGGGCTCTTGTCAAAGTCGTATTCGTTTTTTATTTTTCGGTGTATTGAATAGTCCACATGGTGTTCTTTGTTAAAGGGAAGTCTCAAAACTTCTGGGTTGGACCGCATGTGGTACTTCTAAGAGCCTCTCGAGAGAACAAGCCTTATCTAGATTTTTTTGGTCCGTCCTGTCACGCCCAGGGCATGCACAAACACGTGTGGGCACCAACCCCTATCACTTTTGTAATGGTCCTTTTTCCCTATCACAAGTCTGCTACTCATAACATTATGTGGTGTCATGGAGTAATGTACTCTAACATGAGAGAGAAAGCGTCTTTTGTTTTAATTTTATATTGAAACCTGTGTCAACAGGTGTAAAGTGTATTAACACTAGCTTTACACCTGTAAAATATCAGCAACTATCTGTGATAGAAGTGGCTGGCGTAATGACAGCTTGGCTTGCTTGAATCTCTGCCTTGTATTTGGCTAGAACTAGTTCTTTGATCTCGAACGGGTAAAGGGGCCCATGCAGGTTATTTGTTTTCACGATATACACCTTATAATTATAATTGATGTCCATCGCAATCCCTGCTTCCTAAAGTTAGAGCCTAGTGCACCACTGGAGTCCAATGGACTCCGTGAAATTTAAAAATGCATACCGCTAGTTTTGCCGCTGTTAATTTATCATATACCATTGTCTGGTCTCGAAAATAAATAATAAGAGATACATTATATATTTCAATATATACAGAAATACTTTATATGTTAATATAATATAAGAGTCTCCAGAGGGACTTTGAAGGCTGTTCCAAAACTGTGCTTATTATACATGTACGACCTACTTTGGGTTTAGAAGTTTGTGAGAAGTCATTGAATATCTTATTCGGTTTTGATTCTCTGGTTACTGACAAGTCCTGGTGCAGGTGCCAATGGCCAGATTAGAAGAGTTCTGGGCTCTTGTCAAAGTCGTATTCGTTTTTTATTTTTCGGTGTATTGAATAGTCCACATGGTGTTCTTTGTTAAAGGGAAGTCTCAAAACTTCTGGGTTGGACCGCATGTGGTACTTCTAAGAGCCTCTCGAGAGAACCAGCCTTATCTAGATTTTTTTGGTCCGTCCTGTCACGCCCAGGGCATGCACAAACACGTGTGGGCCTCACCCCCCATCACTTTTGTAATGGTCCCTCCTCCTTATCACAAGTCTGCTACTCATAACATTATGTGGTGTCATGGAGTAATGTACTCTTACATGAGAGAGAAAGCGTCTTTTGTTTTAATTTTATATTGAAACCTGAGTCAACAGGTGTAAAGTGTATTAACACTAGCTTTACACCTGTAAAATATCAGCAACTATCTGTGATAGAAGTGGCTGGCGTAATGACAGCTTGGCTTGCTTGAATCTCTGCCTTGTATTTGGATAGAACTAGTTCTTTGATCTCGAACGGGTAAAGGGGCCCATGCAGGTTATTTCTTTTCACGATATACACCTTATAATTATAATTGATGTCCATCGCAATCCCTCCTTCCTGAAGATAGAGCCTAGTGCACAACTGGAGTCCAATGGACTCCGTGAAATTTAAAAATGCATACCGCTAGTTTTGCCGCTGTTAATTTATCATATACCATTGTCTGGTCTCGCAAATAAATAATAAGAGATACATTATATATTTCAATATATACAGAAATACTTTATATGTTAATATAATATAAGAGTCTCCAGAGGGACTTTGAAGGCTGTTCCAAAACTGTGCTTATTATACATGTACGACCTACTTTGGGTTTAGAAGTTTGTGAGAAGTCATTGAATATCTTATTCGGTTTTGATTCTCTGGTTACTGACAAGTCCTGGTGCAGGTGCCAATGGCTAGATTAGAAGAATTCTGGGCTCTTGTCAAAGTCGTATTCGTTTTTTATTTTTCGGTGTATTGAATAGTCCACATAGTGTTCTTTGTTGAAGGGAAGTCTCAAAACTTCTGGGTTGGACCGCATATGGTACTTTTAAGAGCCTCTCGAGAGAACAAGCCTTATCTAGATTTTTTTGGTCCGTCCTGTCACGCCCAGGGCATGCACAAACACGTGAGGGCACCAACCCCCATCACTTTTGTAATGGTCCTTCTTCCTTATCACAAGTCTGCTACTCATAACATTATGTGGTGTCATGGAGTAATGTACTCTTACATGAGAGAGAAAGCGTCTTTTGTTTTAATTTTATATTGAAACCTGAGTCAACAGGTGTAAAGTGTATTAACACTAGCTTTACACCTGTAAAATATCAGCAACTATCTGTGATAGAAGTGGCTGGCGTAAAGACAGCTTGGCTTGCTTGAATCTCTGCGTTGTATTTGGATAGAACTAGTTCTTTGATCTCGAACGGGTAAAGGGGCCCATGCAGGTTATTTGTTTTCACGATATACACCTTATAATTATAATTGATGTCCATCGCAATCCCTGCTTCCTAAAGTTAGAGCCTAGTGCACCACTGGAGTCCAATGGACTCCGAGAAATTTAAAAATTCAAACTGCTAGTTTTGCCGCTGTTAATTTTCACATATACCATTGTCTGGTCTTGCAAATAAATAATAAGAGATACTTTATACATTTCAATATATACAGAAATACTTTATATATTAATATAATATAAGAGTCTCCAGAGGGACTTTGAAGGCTGTTCCAAAAATGTGCTTATTATACATGTACGACCTACTTTGGGTTTAGAAGTTTGTGAGAAGTCATTGAATATCTTATTCGGTTTTGATTTATCTGGTGTACTGAGTAGTCCTGGTGCAGGTGCCAATGGCCAGATTAGAAGAGTTCTGGGCTCTTGTCAAAGTCGTATTCGTTTTTTATTTTTCGGTGTATTGAATAGTCCACATGGTGTTCTTTGTTAAAGGGAAGTCTCAAAACTTCTGGGTTGGACCGCATATGGTACTTCTAAGAGCCTCTCGAGAGAACCAGCCTTATCTAGATTTTTTTGGTCCGTCCTGTCACGCCCAGGGCATGCACAAACACGTGTGGGCCGCACCCACCATCACTTTTGTAATGGTCCCTCTTCCTTATCACAAGTCTGGTACTCTTAACATTATGTGGTGTCATGGAGTAATGTACTCTTACATGAGAGAAAAAGCGTCTTTTGTTTTAATTTTATATTGAAACCTGTGTCAACAGGTGTAAAGTGTATTAACACTAGCTTTACACCTATAAAATATCAACAACTATCTGTGATAGAAGTGGCTGGCGTAATGACAGCTTGGCTTGCTTGAATCTGTCTTGTATTTGGCTAGAACTAGTTCTTTGATCTCGAACGGGTAAAGGGGCCCATGCAGGTTATTTTTTTTCACGATATACACCTTATAATTATAATTGATGTCCATCGCAATCCCTGCTTCCTAAAGTTAGAGCCTAGTGCACCACTGGAGTCTAATGGACTCCGAGAAATTTAAAAATGCATACTGCTAGTTTTGCCGCTGTTAATTTATCATATACCATTGTCTGGTCTCGCAAATAAATAATAAGAGATACATTATATATTTCAATATATACAGAAATACTTTATATATTAATATAATATAAAAGTCTCCAGAGGGACTTTGAAGGCTGTTCCAAAACTGTGCTTATTATACATGTACGACCTACTTTTGGTTTAGAAGTTTGTGAGAAGTCATTGAATATCTTATTCGGTTTTGATTCTCTGGTTACTGACAAGTCCTGGTGCAGGTGCTAATGGCCAGATTAGAAGAGTTCTGGGCTCTTGTCAAAGTCGTATTCGTTTTTTTTTTTCTGTGTTTTGAATAGTCCACATGGTGTTCTTTGTTGAAGGGAAGTCTCAAAACTTCTGGGTTGGACCGCATGTGGTACTTCTAAGAGCCTCTCGAGAGAACAAGCCTTATCTAGATTTTTTTGGTCCGTCCTGTCACGCCCAGGGCATGCACAAACACGTGTGGGCACCAACGCCTATCACTTTTGTAATGGTCCTTCTTCCCTATCACAAGTCTGCTACTCATAACATTATGTGGTGTCATGGAGTAATGTACTCTAACATGAGAGAGAAAGCGTCTTTTGTTTTAATTTTATATTGAAACCTGTGTCAACAGGTGTAAAGTGTATTAACACTAGCTTTACACCTGTAAAATATCAGCAACTATCTGTGATAGAAGTGGCTGGCGTAATGACAGCTTGGCTTGCTTGAATCTCTGCCTTGTATTTGGATAGAACTAGTTCTTTGATCTCGAACGGGTAAAGGGGCCCATGCAGGTTATTTTTTTTCACGATATACACCTTATAATTATAATTGATGTCGATCGCAATCCCTGCTTCCTAAAGTTAGAGCCTAGTGCACCACTGGAGTCCAATGGACTCCGAGAAATTTAAAAATTCATACTGCTAGTTTTGCCGCTGTTAATTTAACATATACCATTGTCTGTTCTTGCAAATAAATAATAAGAGATACTTTATACATTTCAATATATACAGAAATACTTTATATATTAATATAATATAAGAGTCTCCAGAGGGACTTTGAAGGCTGTTCCAAAAATGTGCTTATTATACATGTACGACCTACTTTGGGTTTAGAAGTTTGTGAGAAGTCATTGAATATCTTATTCGGTTTTGATTTATCTGGTGTACTGAGTAGTCCTGGTGCAGGTGCTAATGGCCAGATTAGAAGAGTTCTGGGCTCTTGTCAAAGTCGTATTCGTTTTTTATTTTTCGGTGTATTGAATAGTCCACATGGTGTTCTTTGTTAAAGGGAAGTCTCAAAACTTCTGGGTTGGACCGCATGTGGTACTTCTAAGAGCCTCTCGAGAGAACAAGCCTTATCTAGATTTTTTTGGTCCGTCCTGTCACGCCCAGGGCATGCACAAACACGTGTGGGCCTCACCCCCCATCACTTTTGTAATGGTCCCTCCTCCTTATCACAAGTCTGCTACTCATAACATTATGTGGTGTCATGGAGTAATGTACTCTAACATGAGAGAGAAAGCGTCTTTTGTTTTAATTTTATATTTAAACCTGTGTCAACAGGTGTAAAGTGTATTAACACTAGCTTTACACCTGTAAAATATCAGCAACTATCTGTGATAGAAGTGGCTGGCGTAATGACAGCTTGGCTTGCTTGAATCTCTGCCTTGTATTTGGATAGAACTAGTTCTTTGATCTCGAACGGGTAAAGGGGCCCATGCAGGTTATTTTTTTTCACGATATACACCTTATAATTATAATTGATGTCCATCGCAATCCCTGCTTCCTAAAGTTAGAGCCTAGTGCACCACTGGAGTCCAATGGACGCCGAGAAATTTAAAAATTCATACTGCTAGTTTTGCCGCTGTTAATTTAACATATACCATTGTCTGGTCTTGCAAATAAATAATAAGAGATACTTTATACATTTCAATATATACAGAAATACTTTATATATTAATATAATATAAGAGTCTCCAGAGGGACTTTGAAGGCTGTTCCAAAAATGTGCTTATTATACATGTACGACCTACTTTGGGTTTAGAAGTTTGTGAGAAGTCATTGAATATCTTATTCGGTTTTGATTTATCTGGTGTACTGACTAGTCCTGGTGCAGGTGCCAATGGCCAGATTAGAAGAGTTCTGGGCTCTTGTCAAAGTCGTATTCGTTTTTTATTTTTCGGTGTATTGAATAGTCCACATGGTGTTCTTTGTTAAAGGGAAGTCTCAAAACTTCTGGGTTGGACCGCATGTGGTACTTCTAAGAGCCTCTCGAGAGAACAAGCCTTATCTAGATTTTTTTGGTCCGTCCTGTCACGCCCAGGGCATGCACAAACACGTGTGGGCCTCACCCCCCATCACTTTTGTAATGGTCCCTCCTCCTTATCACAAGTCTGCTACTCATAACATTATGTGGTGTCATGGAGTAATGTACTCTTACATGAGAGAGAAAGCGTCTTTTGTTTTAATTTTATATTGAAACCTGAGTCAACAGGTGTAAAGTGTATTAACACTAGCTTTACACCTGTAAAATATCAGCAACTATCTGTGATAGAAGTGGCTGGCGTAATGACAGCTTGGCTTGCTTGAATCTCTGCCTTGTATTTGGATAGAACTAGTTCTTTGATCTCGAACGGGTAAAGGGGCCCATGCAGGTTATTTCTTTTCACGATATACACCTTATAATTATAATTGATGTCCATCGCAATCCCTCCTTCCTGAAGATAGAGCCTAGTGCACCACTGGAGTCCAATGGACTCCGTGAAATTTAAAAATGCATACCGCTAGTTTTGCCGCTGTTAATTTATCATATACCATTGTCTGGTCTCGCAAATAAATAATAAGAGATACATTATATATTTCAATATATACAGAAATACTTTATATGTTAATATAATATAAGAGTCTCCAGAGGGACTTTGAAGGCTGTTCCAAAACTGTGATTATTATACATGTACGACCTACTTTGGGTTTAGAAGTTTGTGAGAAGTCATTGAATATCTTATTCGGTTTTGATTCTCTGGTTACTGACAAGTCCTGGTGCAGGTGCCAATGGCTAGATTAGAAGAATTCTGGGCTCTTGTCAAAGTCGTATTCGTTTTTTATTTTTCGGTGTATTGAATAGTCCACATAGTGTTCTTTGTTGAAGGGAAGTCTCAAAACTTCTGGGTTGGACCGCATATGGTACTTTTAAGAGCCTCTCGAGAGAACAAGCCTTATCTAGATTTTTTTGGTCCGTCCTGTCACGCCCAGGGCATGCACAAACACGTGAGGGCACCAACCCCCATCACTTTTGTAATGGTCCTTCTTCCTTATCACAAGTCTGCTACTCATAACATTATGTGGTGTCATGGAGTAATGTACTCTTACATGAGAGAGAAAGCGTCTTTTGTTTTAATTTTATATTGAAACCTGAGTCAACAGGTGTAAAGTGTATTAACACTAGCTTTACACCTGTAAAATATCAGCAACTATCTGTGATAGAAGTGGCTGGCGTAAAGACAGCTTGGCTTGCTTGAATCTCTGCCTTGTATTTGGATAGAACTAGTTCTTTGATCTCGAACGGGTAAAGGGGCCCATGCAGGTTATTTGTTTTCACGATATACACCTTATAATTATAATTGATGTCCATCGCAATCCCTGCTTCCTAAAGTTAGAGCCTAGTGCACCACTGGAGTCCAATGGACTCCGAGAAATTTAAAAATTCATACTGCTAGTTTTGCCGCTGTTAATTTAACATATACCATTGTCTGGTCTTGCAAATAAATAATAAGAGATACTTTATACATTTCAATATATACAGAAATACTTTATATATTAATATAATATAAGAGTCTCCAGAGGGACTTTGAAGGCTGTTCCAAAAATGTGCTTATTATACATGTACGACCTACTTTGGGTTTAGAAGTTTGTGAGAAGTCATTGAATATCTTATTCGGTTTTGATTTATCTGGTGTACTGACTAGTCCTGGTGCAGGTGCCAATGGCCAGATTAGAAGAGTTCTGGGCTCTTGTCAAAGTCGTATTCGTTTTTTATTTTTCGGTGTATTGAATAGTCCACATGGTGTTCTTTGTTGAAGGGAAGTCTCAAAACTTCTGGGTTGGACCGCATATGGTACTTCTAAGAGCCTCTCGAGAGAACAAGCCTTATCTAGATTTTTTTGGTCCGTCCTGTCACGCCCAGGACATGCACAAACACGTGTGGGCACCAACCCCTATCACTTTTGTAATAGTCCTTTTTCCCTATCACAAGTCTGATACTCATAACATTATGTGGTGTCATGGAGTAATGTACTCTAACATGAGAGAGAAAGCGTCTTTTGTTTTAATTTTATATTGAAACCTGTGTCAACAGGTGTAAAGTGTATTAACACTAGCTTTACACCTGTAAAATATCAGCAACTATCTGTGATAGAAGTGGCTGGCGTAATGACAGCTTGGCTTGCTAGAATCTCTGCCTTGTATTTGGCTAGAACTAGTTCTTTGATCTCGAACGGGTAAAGGGGCCCATGCAGGTTATTTTTTTTCACGATATACACCTTATAATTATAATTGATGTCCATCGCAATCCCCGCTTCCTAAAGTTAGAGCCTAGTGCACCACTGGAGTCCAATGGACTCCGTGAAATTTAAAAATGCATACCGCTAGTTTTGCCGCTGTTAATTTATCATATACCATTGTCTGGTCTCGCAAATAAATAATAAGAGATACATTATATATTTCAATATATACAGAAATACTTTATATGTTAATATAATATAAGAGTCTCCAGAGGGACTTTGAAGGCTGTTCCAAAACTGTGCTTATTATACATGTACGACCTACTTTGGGTTTAGAAGTTTGTGAGAAGTCATTGAATATCTTATTCGGTTTTGATTCTCTGGTTACTGACAAGTCCTGGTGCAGGTGCCAATGGCCAGATTAGAAGAATTCTGGGCTCTTGTCAAAGTCGTATTCGTTTTTTTATTTTTCGGTGTATTGAATAGTCCACATAGTGTTCTTTGTTGAAGGGAAGTCTCAAAACTTCTGGGTTGGACCGCATATGGTACTTTTAAGAGCCTCTCGAGAGAACAAGCCTTATCTAGATTTTTTTGGTCCGTCCCGTCACGCCCAGGGCATGCACAAACACGTGAGGGCACCAACCCCCATCACTTTTGTAATGGTCCCTCCTCCTTATCACAAGTCTGCTACTCATAACATTATGTGGTGTCATGGAGTAATGTACTCTTACATGAGAGAGAAAGCGTCTTTTGTTTTAATTTTATATTGAAACCTGAGTCAACAGGTGTAAAGTGTATTAACACTAGCTCTACACCTGTAAAATATCAGCAACTATCTGTGATAGAAGTGGCTGGCGTAAAGACAGCTTGGCTTGCTTGAATCTCTGCCTTGTATTTGGATAGAACTAGTTCTTTGATCTCGAACGGGTAAAGAGGCCCATGCAGGTTATTTTTTTTCACGATATACACCTTATAATTATAATTGATGTCCATCGCAATCCCTGCTTCCTAAAGTTAGAGCCTAGTGCACCACTGGAGTCCAATGGACTCCGAGAAATTTAAAAATTCCTACTGCTAGTTTTGCCGCTGTTAATTTAACATATACCATTGTCTGGTCTTGCAAATAAATAATAAGAGATACTTTATACATTTCAATATATACAGAAATACTTTGTATATTAATTTAATATAAGAGTCTCCAGAGGGACTTTGAAGGCTGTTCCAAAACTGTGCTTATTATACATGTACGACCTACTTTGGGTTTAGAAGTTTGTGAGAAGTCATTGAATATCTTATTCGGTTTTGATTCTCTGGTGTACTGACTAGTCCTGGTGCAGGTGCCAATGGCCAGATTAGAAGAGTTCTGGGCTCTTGTCAAAGTCGTATTAGTTTTTTATTTTTCGGTGTATTGAATAGTCCACATGGTGTTCTTTGTTGAAGGGAAGTCTCAAAACTTCTGGGTTGGACCGCATATGGTACTTCTAAGAGCCTCTCGAGAGAACCAGCCTTATCTAGATTTTTTTGGTCCGTCCTGTCACGCCCAGGGCATGCACAAACACGTGTGGGCCGCACCCACCATCACTTTTGTAATGGTCCCTCTTCCTTATCACAAGTCTGGTACTCTTAACATTATGTGGTGTCATGGAGTAATGTACTCTTACATGAGAGAGAAAGCGTCTTTTGTTTTAATTTTATATTGAAACCTGTGTCAACAGGTGTAAAGTGTATTAACACTAGCTTTACACCTATAAAATATCAACAACTATCTGTGATAGAAGTGGCTGGCGTAATGACAGCTTGGCTTGCTTGAATCTGCCTTGTATTTGGCTAGAACTAGTTCTTTGATCTCGAACGGGTAAAGGGGCCCATGCAGGTTATTTTTTTTCACAATATACACCTTATAATTATAATTGATGTCCATCGCAATCCCTGCTTCCTAAAGTTAGAGCCTAGTGCACCACTGGAGTCCAATGGACTCCGAGAAATTTAAAAATGCATACTGCTAGTTTTGCCGCTGTTAATTTATCATATACCATTGTCTGGTCTCGCAAATAAATAATAAGAGATACATTATATATTTCAATATATACAGAAATACTTTATATATTAATATAATATAAGAGTCTCCAGAGGGACTTTGAAGGCTGTTCCAAAACTGTGCTTATTATACATGTACGACCTACTTTGGGTTTAGAAGTTTGTGAGAAGTCATTGAATATCTTATTCGGTTTTGATTCTCTGGTTACTGACAAGTCCTGGTGCAGGTGCTAATGGCCAGATTAGAAGAGTTCTGGGCTCTTGTCAAAGTCGTATTCGTTTTTTTTTTTCGGTGTTTTGAATAGTCCACATGATGTTCTTTGTTGAAGGGAAGTCTCAAAACTTCTGGGTTGGACCGCATGTGGTACTTCTAAGAGCCTCTCGAGAGAACAAGCCTTATCTAGATTTTTTTGGTCCGTCCTGTCACGCCCAGGGCATGCACAAACACGTGTGGGCACCAACCCCTATCACTTTTGTAATGGTCCTTTTTCCCTATCACAAGTCTGCTACTCATAACATTATGTGGTGTCATGGAGTAATTTACTCTAACATGAGAGAGAAAGCGTCTTTTGTTTTAATTTTATATTGAAACCTGTGTCAACAGGTGTAAAGTGTATTAACACTAGCTTTACACCTGTAAAATATCAGCAACTATCTGTGATAGAAGTGGCTGGCGTAATGACAGCTTGGCTTGCTTGAATCTCTGCCTTGTATTTGGCTAGAACTAGTTCTTTGATCTCGAACGGGTAAAGGGGCCCATGCAGGTTATTTTTTTTCACGATATACACCTTATAATTATAATTGATGTCCATCGCAATCCCTGCTTCCTAAAGTTAGAGCCTAGTGCACCACTGGAGTCCAATGGACTCCGTGAAATTTAAAAATGCATACCGCTAGTTTTGCCGCTGTTAATTTATCATATACCATTGTCTGGTCTCGCAAATAAATAATAAGAGATACATTATATATTTCAATATATACAGAAATACTTTATATGTCAATATAATATAAGAGTCTCCAGAGGGACTTTGAAGGCTGTTCCAAAACTGTGCTTATTATACATGTACGACCTACTTTGGGTTTAGAAGTTTGTGAGAAGTCATTGAATATCTTATTCGGTTTTGATTCTCTGGTTACTGACAAGTCCTGGTGCAGGTGCCAATAACCAGATTAGAAGAATTCTGGGCTCTTGTCAAAGTCGTATTCGTTTTTTATTTTTCGGTGTATTGAATAGTCCACATAGTGTTCTTTGTTGAAGGGAAGTCTCAAAACTTCTGGGTTGGACCGCATATGGTACTTTTAAGAGCCTCTCGAGAGAACAAGCCTTATCTAGATTTTTTTGGTCCGTCCCGTCACGCCCAGGGCATGCACAAACACGTGAGGGCACCAACCCCCATCACTTTTGTAATGGTCCTTCTTCCTTATCACAAGTCTGGTACTCTTAACATTATGTGGTGTCATGGAGTAATGTACTCTTACATGAGAGAGAAAGCGTCTTTTGTTTTAATTTTATATTGAAACCTGTGTTAACAGGTGTAAAGTGTAATAACACTAGCTTTAAACCTATAAAATATCAACAACTATCTGTGATAGAAGTGGCTGACGTAATGACAGCTTGGCTTGCTTGAATCTGCCTTGTATTTGGCTAGAACTAGTTCTTTGATCTCGAACGGGTAAAGGGGCCCATGCAGGTTATTTTTTTTTCACAATATACACCTTATAATTATAATTGATGTCCATCGCAATCCCTGCTTCCTAAAGTTAGAGCCTAGTGCACCACTGGAGTCCAATGGACTCCGAGAAATTTAAAAATTCATACTGCTAGTTTTGCCGCTGTTAATTTAACATATACCATTGTCTGGTCTTGCAAATAAATAATAAGAGATACTTTCTACATTTCAATATATACAGAAATACTTTGTATATTAATTTAATATAAGAGTCTCCAGAGGGACTTTGAAGGCTGTTCCAAAAATGTGCTTATTATACATGTACGACCTACTTTGGGTTTAGAAGTTTGTGAGAAGTCATTGAATATCTTATTCGGTTTTGATTCTCTGGTTACTGACAAGTCCTGGTGCAGGTGCCAATGGCCAGATTAGAAGAGTTCTGGGCTCTTGTCAAAGTCGTATTAGTTTTTTATTTTTCGGTGTATTGAATAGTCCACATGGTGTTCTTTGTTGAAGGGAAGTCTCAAAACTTCTGGGTTGGACCGCATATGGTACTTCTAAGAGCCTCTCGAGAGAACCAGCCTTATCTAGATTTTTTTGGTCCGTCCTGTCACGCCCAGGGCATGCACAAACACGTGTGGGCCGCACCCACCATCACTTTTGTAATGGTCCCTCTTCCTTATCACAAGTCTGGTACTCTTTACATTATGTGGTGTCATGGAGTAATGTACTCTTACATGAGAGAGAAAGCGTCTTTTGTTTTAATTTTATATTGAAACCTGTGTCAACAGGTGTAAAGTGTATTAACACTAGCTTTACACCTATAAAATATCAACAACTATCTGTGATAGAAGTGGCTGGCGTAATGACAGCTTGGCTTGCTTGAATCTGCCTTGTATTTGGCTAGAACTAGTTCTTTGATCTCGAACGGGTAAAGGGGCCCATGCAGGTTATTTTTTTTCACAATATACACCTTATAATTATAATTGATGTCCATCGCAATCCCTGCTTCCTAAAGTTAGAGACTAGTGCACCACTGGAGTCCAATGGACTCCGAGAAATTTAAAAATGCATACTGCTAGTTTTGCCGCTGTTAATTTATCATATACCATTGTCTGGTCTCGCAAATAAATAATAAGAGATACATTATATATTTCAATATATACAGAAATACTTTATATATTAATATAATATAAGAGTCTCAAGAGGGACTTTGAAGGCTGTTCCAAAACTGTGCTTATTATACATGTACGACCTACTTTGGGTTTAGAAGTTTGTGAGAAGTCATTGAATATCTTATTCGGTTTTGATTCTCTGGTTACTGACAAGTCCTGGTGCAGGTGCTAATGGCAAGATTAGAAAAGTTCTGGGCTCTTGTCAAAGTCGTATTCGTTTTTTTTTTCGGTGTTTTGAATAGTCAACATGCTGTTCTTTGTTGAAGGGAAGTCTCAAAACTTCTGGGTTGGACCGCATGTGGTACTTCTAAGAGCCTCTCGAGAGAACAAGCCTTATCTAGATTTTTTTGGTCCGTCCTGTCACGCCCAGGGCATGCACAAACACGTGTGGGCACCAACCCCTATCACTTTTGTAATGGTCCTTTTTCCCTATCACAAGTCTGCTACTCATAACATTATGTGGTGTCATGGAGTAATGTACTCTAACATGAGAGAGAAAGCGTCTTTTGTTTTAATTTTATATTGAAACCTGTGTCAACAGGTGTAAAGTGTATTAACACTAGCTTTACACCTGTAAAATATCAGCAACTATCTGTGATAGAAGTGGCTGGCGTAATGACAGCTTGGCTTGCTTGAATCTCTGCCTTGTATTTGGCTAGAACTAGTTCTTTGATCTCGAACGGGTAAAGGGGCCCATGCAGGTTATTTTTTTTCACGATATACACCTTATAATTATAATTGATGTCCATCGCAATCCCTGCTTCCTAAAGTTAGAGCCTAGTGCACCACTGGAGTCCAATGGACTCCGTGAAATTTAAAAATGCATACCGCTAGTTTTGCCGCTGTTAATTTATCATATACCATTGTCTGGTCTCGCAAATAAATAATAAGAGATACATTATATATTTCAATATATACAGAAATACTTTATATGTTAATATAATATAAGAGTCTCCAGAGGGACTTTGAAGGCTGTTCCAAAACTGTGCTTATTATACATGTACGACCTACTTTGGGTTTAGAAGTTTGTGAGAAGTCATTGAATATCTTATTCGGTTTTGATTCTCTGGTTACTGACAAGTCCTGGTGCAGGTGCCAATGGCCAGATTAGAAGAATTCTGGGCTCTTGTCAAAGTCGTATTCGTTTTTTATTTTTCGGTGTATTGAATAGTCCACATAGTGTTCTTTGTTGAAGGGAAGTCTCAAAACTTCTGGGTTGGACCGCATATGGTACTTTTAAGAGCCTCTCGAGAGAACAAGCCTTATCTAGATTTTTTTGGTCCGTCCCGTCACGCCCAGGGCATGCACAAACACGTGAGGGCACCAACCCCCATCACTTTTGTAATGGTCCTTCTTCCTTATCACAAGTCTGGTACTCTTAACATTATGTGGTGTCATGGAGTAATGTACTCTTACATGAGAGAGAAAGCGTCTTTTGTTTTAATTTTATATTGAAACCTGTGTCAACAGGTGTAAAGTGTATTAACACTAGCTTTACACCTATAAAATATCAACAACTATCTGTGATAGAAGTGGCTGGCGTAATGACAGCTTGGCTTGCTTGAATCTGCCTTGTATTTGGCTAGAACTAGTTCTTTGATCTCGAACGGGTAAAGGGGCCCATGCAGGTTATTTTTTTTTCACAATATACACCTTATAATTATAATTGATGTCCATCGCAATCCCTGCTTCCTAAAGTTAGAGCCTAGTGCACCACTGGAGTCCAATGGACTCCGAGAAATTTAAAAATTCATACTGCTAGTTTTGCCGCTGTTAATTTAACATATACCATTGTCTGGTCTTGCAAATAAATAATAAGAGATACTTTATACATTTCAATATATACAGAAATACTTTATATATTAATATAATATAAGAGTCTCCAGAGCGACTTTGAAGGCTGTTCCAAAAATGTGCTTATTATACATGTACGACCTACTTTGGGTTTAGAAGTTTGTGAGAAGTCATTGAATATCTTATTCGGTTTTGATTCTCTGGTTACTGACAAGTCCTGGTGCAGGTGCTAATGGCCAGATTAGAAGAGTTCTGGGCTCTTGTCAAAGTCGTATTCGTTTTTTTTTTTCGGTGTTTTGAATAGTCCACATGGTGTTCTTTGTTGAAGGGAAGTCTCAAAACTTCTGGGTTGGACCGCATGTGGTACTTCTAAGAGCCTCTCGAGAGAACAAGCCTTATCTAGATTTTTTTGGTCCGTCCTGTCACGCCCAGGGCATGCACAAACACGTGTGGGCACCAACCCCTATCACTTTTGTAATGGTCCTTCTTCCCTATCACAAGTCTGCTACTCATAACATTATGTGGTGTCATGGAGTAATGTACTCTAACATGAGAGAGAAAGCGTCTTTTGTTTTAATTTTATATTGAAACCTGAGTCAACAGGTGTAAAGTGTATTAACACTAGCTTTACACCTGTAAAATATCAGCAACTATCTGTGATAGAAGTGGCTGGCGTAAAGACAGCTTGGCTTGCTTGAATCTCTGCCTTGTATTTGGATAGAAGTAGTTCTTTGATCTCGAACGGGTAAAGGGGCCCATGCAGGTTATTTTTTTTCACGGTATACACCTTATAATTATAATTGATGTCCATCGCAATCCCTGCTTCCTAAAGTTAGAGCCTAGTGCACCACTGGATTTCAATGGACTCCGAGAAATTTTAAAATGCATACTGCTAGTTTTGCCGCTGTTAATTTAACGTATACCATTGTCTGGTCTTGCAAATAAATAATAAGAGATACTTTATAAATTTCAATATATACAGAAATACTTTATATATAAATATAATATAAGAGTCGCCAGAGGGACTTTGAAGGCTTTTCCGAAAATGTGCTTATTATACATGTACGACCTACTTTGGGTTTAGAAGTTTGTGAGAAGTCATTGAATATCTTATTCGGTTTTGATTTATCTGGTGTACTGACTAGTCCTGGTGCAGGTGCCAATGGCCAGATTAGAAGAATTCTGGGCTCTTGTCAAAGCCGTATTCGTTTTTTTTTTTTCTGTGTTTTGAATAGTCCACATGGTGTTCTTTGTTAAAGGGAAGTCTCAAAACTTCTGGGTTGGACCGCATGTGGTACTTCTAAGAGCCTCTCGAGAGAACAAGCCTTATCTAGATTTTTTTGGTCCGTCCTGTCACGCCCAGGGCATGCACAAACACGTGTGGGCACCAACCCCTATCACTTTTGTAATGGTCCTTCTTCCCTATCACAAGTCTGCTACTCATAACATTATGTGGTGTCATGGAGTAATGTACTCTAACATGAGAGAGAAAGCGTCTTTTGTTTTAATTTTATATTGAAACCTGTGTCAACAGGTGTAAAGTGTATTAACACTAGCTTTACACCTGTAAAATATCAGCAACTATCTGTGATAGAAGTGGCTGGCGTAATGACAGCTTGGCTTGCTTGAATCTCTGCCTTGTATTTGGCTAGAACTAGTTCTTTGATCTCGAACGGGTAAAGGGGCCCATGCAGGTTATTTCTTTTCACGATATACACCTTATAATTATAATTGATGTCCATCGCAATCCCTCCTTCCTGAAGATAGAGCCTAGTGCACCACTGGAGTCCAATGGACTCCGTGAAATTTAAAAATGCATACCGCTAGTTTTGCCGCTGTTAATTTATCATATACCATTGTCTGGTCTCGCAAATAAATAATAAGAGATACATTATATATTTCAATATATACAGAAATACTTTATATGTTAATATAATATAAGAGTCTCCAGAGGGACTTTGAAGGCTGTTCCAAAACTGTGCTTATTATACATGTACGACCTACATTGGGTTTAGAAGTTTGTGAGAAGTCATTGAATATCTTATTCGGTTTTGATTCTCTGGTTACTGACAAGTCCTGGTGCATGTGCTAATGGCCAGATTAGAAGAGTTCTGGGCTCTTGTCAAAGTCGTAATTGTTTTTTTTTTCGGTGTTTTGAATAGTCCACATGGTGTTCTTTGTTGAAGGGAAGTCTCAAAACTTCTGGGTTGGACCGCATGTGGTACTTCTAAGAGCCTCTCGAGAGAACAAGCCTTATCTAGATTTTTTTGGTCCGTCCTGTCACGCCCAGGGCATGCACAAACACGTGTGGGCACCAACCCCTATCACTTTTGTAATGGTCCTTCTTCCCTATCACAAGTCTGCTACTCATAACATTATGTGGTGTCATGGAGTAATGTACTCTAACATGAGAGAGAAAGCGTCTTTTGTTTTAATTTTATATTGAAACCTGAGTCAACAGGTGTAAAGTGTATTAACACTAGCTTTACACCTGTAAAATATCAGCATCTATCTGTGATAGAAGTGGCTGGCGTAAAGACAGCTTGGATTGCTTGAATCTCTGCCTTGTATTTGGATAGAAGTAGTTCTTTGATCTCGAACGGGTAAAGGGGCCCATGCAGGTTATTTTTTTCACGGTATACACCTTATAATTATAATTGATGTCCATCGCAATCCCTCCTTCCTGAAGATAGAGCCTAGTGCACCACTGGAGTCCAATGGACTCCGTGAAATTTAAAAATGCATACCGCTAGTTTTGCCGCTGTTAATTTATCATATACCATTGTCTGGTCTCGCAAATAAATAATAAGAGATACATTATATATTTCAATATATACAGAAATACTTTATATGTTAATATAATATAAGAGTCTCCAGAGGGACTTTGAAGGCTGTTCCAAAACTGTGCTTATTATACATGTACGACCTACTTTGGGTTTAGAAGTTTGTGAGAAGTCATTGAATATCTTATTCGGTTTTGATTCTCTGGTTACTGACAAGTCCTGGTGCAGGTGCCAATGGCCAGATTAGAAGAATTCTGGGCTCTTGTCAAAGTCGTATTCGTTTTTTTATTTTTCGGTGTATTGAATAGTCCACATAGTGTTCTTTGTTGAAGGGAAGTCTCAAAACTTCTGGGTTGGACCGCATATGGTACTTTTAAGAGCCTCTCGAGAGAACAAGCCTTATCTAGATTTTTTTGGTCCGTCCCGTCACGCCCAGGGCATGCACAAACACGTGAGGGCACCAACCCCCATCACTTTTGTAATGGTCCCTCCTCCTTATCACAAGTCTGCTACTCATAACATTATGTGGTGTCATGGAGTAATGTACTCTTACATGAGAGAGAAAGCGTCTTTTGTTTTAATTTTATATTGAAACCTGAGTCAACAGGTGTAAAGTGTATTAACACTAGCTCTACACCTGTAAAATATCAGCAACTATCTGTGATAGAAGTGGCTGGCGTAAAGACAGCTTGGCTTGCTTGAATCTCTGCCTTGTATTTGGATAGAACTAGTTCTTTGATCTCGAACGGGTAAAGAGGCCCATGCAGGTTATTTTTTTTCACGATATACACCTTATAATTATAATTGATGTCCATCGCAATCCCTGCTTCCTAAAGTTAGAGCCTAGTGCACCACTGGAGTCCAATGGACTCCGAGAAATTTAAAAATTCCTACTGCTAGTTTTGCCGCTGTTAATTTAACATATACCATTGTCTGGTCTTGCAAATAAATAATAAGAGATACTTTATACATTTCAATATATACAGAAATACTTTGTATATTAATTTAATATAAGAGTCTCCAGAGGGACTTTGAAGGCTGTTCCAAAACTGTGCTTATTATACATGTACGACCTACTTTGGGTTTAGAAGTTTGTGAGAAGTCATTGAATATCTTATTCGGTTTTGATTCTCTGGTGTACTGACTAGTCCTGGTGCAGGTGCCAATGGCCAGATTAGAAGAGTTCTGGGCTCTTGTCAAAGTCGTATTAGTTTTTTATTTTTCGGTGTATTGAATAGTCCACATGGTGTTCTTTGTTGAAGGGAAGTCTCAAAACTTCTGGGTTGGACCGCATATGGTACTTCTAAGAGCCTCTCGAGAGAACCAGCCTTATCTAGATTTTTTTGGTCCGTCCTGTCACGCCCAGGGCATGCACAAACACGTGTGGGCCGCACCCACCATCACTTTTGTAATGGTCCCTCTTCCTTATCACAAGTCTGGTACTCTTAACATTATGTGGTGTCATGGAGTAATGTACTCTTACATGAGAGAGAAAGCGTCTTTTGTTTTAATTTTATATTGAAACCTGTGTCAACAGGTGTAAAGTGTATTAACACTAGCTTTACACCTATAAAATATCAACAACTATCTGTGATAGAAGTGGCTGGCGTAATGACAGCTTGGCTTGCTTGAATCTGCCTTGTATTTGGCTAGAACTAGTTCTTTGATCTCGAACGGGTAAAGGGGCCCATGCAGGTTATTTTTTTTCACAATATACACCTTATAATTATAATTGATGTCCATCGCAATCCCTGCTTCCTAAAGTTAGAGCCTAGTGCACCACTGGAGTCCAATGGACTCCGAGAAATTTAAAAATGCATACTGCTAGTTTTGCCGCTGTTAATTTATCATATACCATTGTCTGGTCTCGCAAATAAATAATAAGAGATACATTATATATTTCAATATATACAGAAATACTTTATATATTAATATAATATAAGAGTCTCCAGAGGGACTTTGAAGGCTGTTCCAAAACTGTGCTTATTATACATGTACGACCTACTTTGGGTTTAGAAGTTTGTGAGAAGTCATTGAATATCTTATTCGGTTTTGATTCTCTGGTTACTGACAAGTCCTGGTGCAGGTGCTAATGGCCAGATTAGAAGAGTTCTGGGCTCTTGTCAAAGTCGTATTCGTTTTTTTTTTTCGGTGTTTTGAATAGTCCACATGATGTTCTTTGTTGAAGGGAAGTCTCAAAACTTCTGGGTTGGACCGCATGTGGTACTTCTAAGAGCCTCTCGAGAGAACAAGCCTTATCTAGATTTTTTTGGTCCGTCCTGTCACGCCCAGGGCATGCACAAACACGTGTGGGCACCAACCCCTATCACTTTTGTAATGGTCCTTTTTCCCTATCACAAGTCTGCTACTCATAACATTATGTGGTGTCATGGAGTAATTTACTCTAACATGAGAGAGAAAGCGTCTTTTGTTTTAATTTTATATTGAAACCTGTGTCAACAGGTGTAAAGTGTATTAACACTAGCTTTACACCTGTAAAATATCAGCAACTATCTGTGATAGAAGTGGCTGGCGTAATGACAGCTTGGCTTGCTTGAATCTCTGCCTTGTATTTGGCTAGAACTAGTTCTTTGATCTCGAACGGGTAAAGGGGCCCATGCAGGTTATTTTTTTTCACGATATACACCTTATAATTATAATTGATGTCCATCGCAATCCCTGCTTCCTAAAGTTAGAGCCTAGTGCACCACTGGAGTCCAATGGACTCCGTGAAATTTAAAAATGCATACCGCTAGTTTTGCCGCTGTTAATTTATCATATACCATTGTCTGGTCTCGCAAATAAATAATAAGAGATACATTATATATTTCAATATATACAGAAATACTTTATATGTCAATATAATATAAGAGTCTCCAGAGGGACTTTGAAGGCTGTTCCAAAACTGTGCTTATTATACATGTACGACCTACTTTGGGTTTAGAAGTTTGTGAGAAGTCATTGAATATCTTATTCGGTTTTGATTCTCTGGTTACTGACAAGTCCTGGTGCAGGTGCCAATAACCAGATTAGAAGAATTCTGGGCTCTTGTCAAAGTCGTATTCGTTTTTTATTTTTCGGTGTATTGAATAGTCCACATAGTGTTCTTTGTTGAAGGGAAGTCTCAAAACTTCTGGGTTGGACCGCATATGGTACTTTTAAGAGCCTCTCGAGAGAACAAGCCTTATCTAGATTTTTTTGGTCCGTCCCGTCACGCCCAGGGCATGCACAAACACGTGAGGGCACCAACCCCCATCACTTTTGTAATGGTCCTTCTTCCTTATCACAAGTCTGGTACTCTTAACATTATGTGGTGTCATGGAGTAATGTACTCTTACATGAGAGAGAAAGCGTCTTTTGTTTTAATTTTATATTGAAACCTGTGTCAACAGGTGTAAAGTGTAATAACACTAGCTTTAAACCTATAAAATATCAACAACTATCTGTGATAGAAGTGGCTGACGTAATGACAGCTTGGCTTGCTTGAATCTGCCTTGTATTTGGCTAGAACTAGTTCTTTGATCTCGAACGGGTAAAGGGGCCCATGCAGGTTATTTTTTTTTCACAATATACACCTTATAATTATAATTGATGTCCATCGCAATCCCTGCTTCCTAAAGTTAGAGCCTAGTGCACCACTGGAGTCCAATGGACTCCGAGAAATTTAAAAATTCATACTGCTAGTTTTGCCGCTGTTAATTTAACATATACCATTGTCTGGTCTTGCAAATAAATAATAAGAGATACTTTCTACATTTCAATATATACAGAAATACTTTGTATATTAATTTAATATAAGAGTCTCCAGAGGGACTTTGAAGGCTGTTCCAAAAATGTGCTTATTATACATGTACGACCTACTTTGGGTTTAGAAGTTTGTGAGAAGTCATTGAATATCTTATTCGGTTTTGATTCTCTGGTTACTGACAAGTCCTGGTGCAGGTGCCAATGGCCAGATTAGAAGAGTTCTGGGCTCTTGTCAAAGTCGTATTAGTTTTTTATTTTTCGGTGTATTGAATAGTCCACATGGTGTTCTTTGTTGAAGGGAAGTCTCAAAACTTCTGGGTTGGACCGCATATGGTACTTCTAAGAGCCTCTCGAGAGAACCAGCCTTATCTAGATTTTTTTGGTCCGTCCTGTCACGCCCAGGGCATGCACAAACACGTGTGGGCCGCACCCACCATCACTTTTGTAATGGTCCCTCTTCCTTATCACAAGTCTGGTACTCTTTACATTATGTGGTGTCATGGAGTAATGTACTCTTACATGAGAGAGAAAGCGTCTTTTGTTTTAATTTTATATTGAAACCTGTGTCAACAGGTGTAAAGTGTATTAACACTAGCTTTACACCTATAAAATATCAACAACTATCTGTGATAGAAGTGGCTGGCGTAATGACAGCTTGGCTTGCTTGAATCTGCCTTGTATTTGGCTAGAACTAGTTCTTTGATCTCGAACGGGTAAAGGGGCCCATGCAGGTTATTTTTTTTCACAATATACACCTTATAATTATAATTGATGTCCATCGCAATCCCTGCTTCCTAAAGTTAGAGACTAGTGCACCACTGGAGTCCAATGGACTCCGAGAAATTTAAAAATGCATACTGCTAGTTTTGCCGCTGTTAATTTATCATATACCATTGTCTGGTCTCGCAAATAAATAATAAGAGATACATTATATATTTCAATATATACAGAAATACTTTATATATTAATATAATATAAGAGTCTCAAGAGGGACTTTGAAGGCTGTTCCAAAACTGTGCTTATTATACATGTACGACCTACTTTGGGTTTAGAAGTTTGTGAGAAGTCATTGAATATCTTATTCGGTTTTGATTCTCTGGTTACTGACAAGTCCTGGTGCAGGTGCTAATGGCAAGATTAGAAAAGTTCTGGGCTCTTGTCAAAGTCGTATTCGTTTTTTTTTTCGGTGTTTTGAATAGTCAACATGCTGTTCTTTGTTGAAGGGAAGTCTCAAAACTTCTGGGTTGGACCGCATGTGGTACTTCTAAGAGCCTCTCGAGAGAACAAGCCTTATCTAGATTTTTTTGGTCCGTCCTGTCACGCCCAGGGCATGCACAAACACGTGTGGGCACCAACCCCTATCACTTTTGTAATGGTCCTTTTTCCCTATCACAAGTCTGCTACTCATAACATTATGTGGTGTCATGGAGTAATGTACTCTAACATGAGAGAGAAAGCGTCTTTTGTTTTAATTTTATATTGAAACCTGTGTCAACAGGTGTAAAGTGTATTAACACTAGCTTTACACCTGTAAAATATCAGCAACTATCTGTGATAGAAGTGGCTGGCGTAATGACAGCTTGGCTTGCTTGAATCTCTGCCTTGTATTTGGCTAGAACTAGTTCTTTGATCTCGAACGGGTAAAGGGGCCCATGCAGGTTATTTTTTTTCACGATATACACCTTATAATTATAATTGATGTCCATCGCAATCCCTGCTTCCTAAAGTTAGAGCCTAGTGCACCACTGGAGTCCAATGGACTCCGTGAAATTTAAAAATGCATACCGCTAGTTTTGCCGCTGTTAATTTATCATATACCATTGTCTGGTCTCGCAAATAAATAATAAGAGATACATTATATATTTCAATATATACAGAAATACTTTATATGTTAATATAATATAAGAGTCTCCAGAGGGACTTTGAAGGCTGTTCCAAAACTGTGCTTATTATACATGTACGACCTACTTTGGGTTTAGAAGTTTGTGAGAAGTCATTGAATATCTTATTCGGTTTTGATTCTCTGGTTACTGACAAGTCCTGGTGCAGGTGCCAATGGCCAGATTAGAAGAATTCTGGGCTCTTGTCAAAGTCGTATTCGTTTTTTATTTTTCGGTGTATTGAATAGTCCACATAGTGTTCTTTGTTGAAGGGAAGTCTCAAAACTTCTGGGTTGGACCGCATATGGTACTTTTAAGAGCCTCTCGAGAGAACAAGCCTTATCTAGATTTTTTTGGTCCGTCCCGTCACGCCCAGGGCATGCACAAACACGTGAGGGCACCAACCCCCATCACTTTTGTAATGGTCCTTCTTCCTTATCACAAGTCTGGTACTCTTAACATTATGTGGTGTCATGGAGTAATGTACTCTTACATGAGAGAGAAAGCGTCTTTTGTTTTAATTTTATATTGAAACCTGTGTCAACAGGTGTAAAGTGTATTAACACTAGCTTTACACCTATAAAATATCAACAACTATCTGTGATAGAAGTGGCTGGCGTAATGACAGCTTGGCTTGCTTGAATCTGCCTTGTATTTGGCTAGAACTAGTTCTTTGATCTCGAACGGGTAAAGGGGCCCATGCAGGTTATTTTTTTTTCACAATATACACCTTATAATTATAATTGATGTCCATCGCAATCCCTGCTTCCTAAAGTTAGAGCCTAGTGCACCACTGGAGTCCAATGGACTCCGAGAAATTTAAAAATTCATACTGCTAGTTTTGCCGCTGTTAATTTAACATATACCATTGTCTGGTCTTGCAAATAAATAATAAGAGATACTTTATACATTTCAATATATACAGAAATACTTTATATATTAATATAATATAAGAGTCTCCAGAGCGACTTTGAAGGCTGTTCCAAAAATGTGCTTATTATACATGTACGACCTACTTTGGGTTTAGAAGTTTGTGAGAAGTCATTGAATATCTTATTCGGTTTTGATTCTCTGGTTACTGACAAGTCCTGGTGCAGGTGCTAATGGCCAGATTAGAAGAGTTCTGGGCTCTTGTCAAAGTCGTATTCGTTTTTTTTTTTCGGTGTTTTGAATAGTCCACATGGTGTTCTTTGTTGAAGGGAAGTCTCAAAACTTCTGGGTTGGACCGCATGTGGTACTTCTAAGAGCCTCTCGAGAGAACAAGCCTTATCTAGATTTTTTTGGTCCGTCCTGTCACGCCCAGGGCATGCACAAACACGTGTGGGCACCAACCCCTATCACTTTTGTAATGGTCCTTCTTCCCTATCACAAGTCTGCTACTCATAACATTATGTGGTGTCATGGAGTAATGTACTCTAACATGAGAGAGAAAGCGTCTTTTGTTTTAATTTTATATTGAAACCTGAGTCAACAGGTGTAAAGTGTATTAACACTAGCTTTACACCTGTAAAATATCAGCAACTATCTGTGATAGAAGTGGCTGGCGTAAAGACAGCTTGGCTTGCTTGAATCTCTGCCTTGTATTTGGATAGAAGTAGTTCTTTGATCTCGAACGGGTAAAGGGGCCCATGCAGGTTATTTTTTTTCACGGTATACACCTTATAATTATAATTGATGTCCATCGCAATCCCTGCTTCCTAAAGTTAGAGCCTAGTGCACCACTGGATTTCAATGGACTCCGAGAAATTTTAAAATGCATACTGCTAGTTTTGCCGCTGTTAATTTAACGTATACCATTGTCTGGTCTTGCAAATAAATAATAAGAGATACTTTATAAATTTCAATATATACAGAAATACTTTATATATAAATATAATATAAGAGTCGCCAGAGGGACTTTGAAGGCTTTTCCGAAAATGTGCTTATTATACATGTACGACCTACTTTGGGTTTAGAAGTTTGTGAGAAGTCATTGAATATCTTATTCGGTTTTGATTTATCTGGTGTACTGACTAGTCCTGGTGCAGGTGCCAATGGCCAGATTAGAAGAATTCTGGGCTCTTGTCAAAGCCGTATTCGTTTTTTTTTTTTCTGTGTTTTGAATAGTCCACATGGTGTTCTTTGTTAAAGGGAAGTCTCAAAACTTCTGGGTTGGACCGCATGTGGTACTTCTAAGAGCCTCTCGAGAGAACAAGCCTTATCTAGATTTTTTTGGTCCGTCCTGTCACGCCCAGGGCATGCACAAACACGTGTGGGCACCAACCCCTATCACTTTTGTAATGGTCCTTCTTCCCTATCACAAGTCTGCTACTCATAACATTATGTGGTGTCATGGAGTAATGTACTCTAACATGAGAGAGAAAGCGTCTTTTGTTTTAATTTTATATTGAAACCTGTGTCAACAGGTGTAAAGTGTATTAACACTAGCTTTACACCTGTAAAATATCAGCAACTATCTGTGATAGAAGTGGCTGGCGTAATGACAGCTTGGCTTGCTTGAATCTCTGCCTTGTATTTGGCTAGAACTAGTTCTTTGATCTCGAACGGGTAAAGGGGCCCATGCAGGTTATTTCTTTTCACGATATACACCTTATAATTATAATTGATGTCCATCGCAATCCCTCCTTCCTGAAGATAGAGCCTAGTGCACCACTGGAGTCCAATGGACTCCGTGAAATTTAAAAATGCATACCGCTAGTTTTGCCGCTGTTAATTTATCATATACCATTGTCTGGTCTCGCAAATAAATAATAAGAGATACATTATATATTTCAATATATACAGAAATACTTTATATGTTAATATAATATAAGAGTCTCCAGAGGGACTTTGAAGGCTGTTCCAAAACTGTGCTTATTATACATGTACGACCTACATTGGGTTTAGAAGTTTGTGAGAAGTCATTGAATATCTTATTCGGTTTTGATTCTCTGGTTACTGACAAGTCCTGGTGCATGTGCTAATGGCCAGATTAGAAGAGTTCTGGGCTCTTGTCAAAGTCGTAATTGTTTTTTTTTTCGGTGTTTTGAATAGTCCACATGGTGTTCTTTGTTGAAGGGAAGTCTCAAAACTTCTGGGTTGGACCGCATGTGGTACTTCTAAGAGCCTCTCGAGAGAACAAGCCTTATCTAGATTTTTTTGGTCCGTCCTGTCACGCCCAGGGCATGCACAAACACGTGTGGGCACCAACCCCTATCACTTTTGTAATGGTCCTTCTTCCCTATCACAAGTCTGCTACTCATAACATTATGTGGTGTCATGGAGTAATGTACTCTAACATGAGAGAGAAAGCGTCTTTTGTTTTAATTTTATATTGAAACCTGAGTCAACAGGTGTAAAGTGTATTAACACTAGCTTTACACCTGTAAAATATCAGCATCTATCTGTGATAGAAGTGGCTGGCGTAAAGACAGCTTGGATTGCTTGAATCTCTGCCTTGTATTTGGATAGAAGTAGTTCTTTGATCTCGAACGGGTAAAGGGGCCCATGCAGGTTATTTTTTTCACGGTATACACCTTATAATTATAATTGATGTCCATCGCAATCCCTCCTTCCTGAAGATAGAGCCTAGTGCACCACTGGAGTCCAATGGACTCCGTGAAATTTAAAAATGCATACCGCTAGTTTTGCCGCTGTTAATTTATCATATACCATTGTCTGGTCTCGCAAATAAATAATAAGAGATACATTATATATTTCAATATATACAGAAATACTTTATATGTTAATATAATATAAGAGTCTCCAGAGGGACTTTGAAGGCTGTTCCAAAACTGTGCTTATTATACATGTACGACCTACTTTGGGTTTAGAAGTTTGTGAGAAGTCATTGAATATCTTATTCGGTTTTGATTCTCTGGTTACTGACAAGTCCTGGTGCAGGTGCCAATGGCCAGATTAGAAGAATTCTGGGCTCTTGTCAAAGTCGTATTCGTTTTTTATTTTTCGGTGTATTGAATAGTCCACATAGTGTTCTTTGTTGAAGGGAAGTCTCAAAACTTCTGGGTTGGACCGCATATGGTACTTTTAAGAGCCTCTCGAGAGAACAAGCCTTATCTAGATTTTTTTGGTCCGTCCTGTCACGCCCAGGGCATGCACAAACACGTGAGGGCACCAACCCCCATCACTTTTGTAATGGTCCTTCTTCCTTATCACAAGTCTGCTACTCATAACATTATGTGGTGTCATGGAGTAATGTACTCTTACATGAGAGAGAAAGCGTCTTTTGTTTTAATTTTATATTGAAACCTGAGTCAACAGGTGTAAAGTGTATTAACACTAGCTTTACACCTGTAAAATATCAGCAACTATCTGTGATAGAAGTGGCTGGCGTAAAGACAGCTTGGCTTGCTTGAATCTCTGCCTTGTATTTGGATAGAACTAGTTCTTTGATCTCGAACGGGTAAAGGGGCCCATGCAGGTTATTTGTTTTCACGATATACACCTTATAATTATAATTGATGTCCATCGCAATCCCTGCTTCCCAAAGTTAGAGCCTAGTGCACCACTGGAGTCCAATGGACTCCGAGAAATTTAAAAATTTATACTGCTAGTTTTGCCGCTGTTAATTTAACATATACCATTGTCTGGTCTTGCAAATAAATAATAAGAGATACTTTATACATTTCAATATATACAGAAATACTTTATATATTAATATAATATAAGAGTCTCCAGAGGGACTTTGAAGGCTGTTCCAAAAATGTGCTTATTATACATGTACGACCTACTCTGGGTTTAGAAGTTTGTGAGAAGTCATTAAATATCTTATTCGGTTTTGATTTATCTGGTGTACTGACTAGTCCTGGTGCAGGTGCCAATGGCCAGATTAGAAGAGTTCTGGGCTCTTGTCAAAGTCGTATTCGTTTTTTATTTTTCGGTGTATTGAATAGTCCACATGGTGTTCTTTGTTAAAGGGAAGTCTCAAAACTTCTGGGTTGGACCGCATATGGTACTTCTAAGAGCCTCTCGAGAGAACCAGTCTTATCTAGATTTTTTTGGTCCGTCCTGTCACGCCCAGGGCATGCACAAACACGTGTGGGCCCCACCCACCATCACTTTTGTAATGGTCCCTCTTCCTTATCACAAGTCTGGTACTCTTAACATGGAGTAATGTACTCTTACATGAGAGAGAAAGCGTCTTTTGTTTTAATTTTATATTGAAACCTGAGTCAACAGGTGTAAAGTGTATTAACACTAGCTTTACACCTGTAAAATATCAGCAACTATCTGTGATAGAAGTGGCTGGCGTAATGACAGCTTGGCTTGCTTGAATCTCTGCCTTGTATTTGGATAGAACTAGTTCTTTGATCTCGAACGGGTAAAGGGGCCCATGCAGAATATTTCTTTTCACGATATACACCTTATAATTATAATTGATGTCCATCGCAATCCCTCCTTCCTGAAGATAGAGCCTAGTGCACCACTGGAGTCCAATGGACTCCGTGAAATTTAAAAATGCATACCGCTAGTTTTGCCGCTGTTAATTTATCATATACCATTGTCTGGTCTCGCAAATAAATAATAAGAGATACATTATATATTTCAATATATACAGAAATACTTTATATGTTAATATAATATAAGAGTCTCCAGAGGGACTTTGAAGGCTGTTCCAAAACTGTGCTTATTATACATGTACGACCTACTTTGGGTTTAGAAGTTTGTGAGAAGTCATTGAATATCTTATTCGGTTTTGATTCTCTGGTTACTGACAAGTCCTGGTGCAGGTGCCAATGGCCAGATTAGAAGAATTCTGGGCTCTTGTCAAAGTCGTATTCGTTTTTTATTTTTCGGTGTATTGAATAGTCCACATAGTGTTCTTTGTTGAAGGGAAGTCTCAAAACTTCTGGGTTGGACCGCATATGGTACTTTTAAGAGCCTCTCGAGAGAACAAGCCTTATCTAGATTTTTTTGGTCCGTCCTGTCACGCCCAGGGCATGCACAAACACGTGAGGGCACCAACCCCCATCACTTTTGTAATGGTCCTTCTTCCTTATCACAAGTCTGCTACTCATAACATTATGTGGTGTCATGGAGTAATGTACTCTTACATGAGAGAGAAAGCGTCTTTTGTTTTAATTTTATATTGAAACCTGAGTCAACAGGTGTAAAGTGTATTAACACTAGCTTTACACCTGTAAAATATCAGCAACTATCTGTGATAGAAGTGGCTGGCGTAAAGACAGCTTGGCTTGCTTGAATCTCTGCGTTGTATTTGGATAGAACTAGTTCTTTGATCTCGAACGGGTAAAGGGGCCCATGCAGGTTATTTTTTTTCACGATATACACCTTATAACTATAATTGATGTCCATCGCAATCCCTGCTTCCTAAAGTTAGAGCCTAGTGCACCACTGGAGTCCAATGGACTCCGAGAAATTTAAAAATTCATACTGCTAGTTTTGCCGCTGTTAATTTAACATATACCATTGTCTGGTCTTGCAAATAAATAATAAGAGATACTTTATACATTTCAATATATACAGAAATACTTTATATATTAATATAATATAAGAGTCTCCAGAGGGACTTTGAAGGCTGTTCCAAAAATGTGCTTATTATACATGTACGACCTACTTTGGGTTTAGAAGTTTGTGAGAAGTCATTGAATATCTTATTCGGTTTTGATTTATCTGGTGTACTGACTAGTCCTGGTGCAGGTGCCAATGGCCAGATTAGAAGAGTTCTGGGCTCTTGTCAAAGTCGTATTCGTTTTTTATTTTTCGGTGTATTGAATAGTCCACATGGTGTTCTTTGTTAAAGGGAAGTCTCAAAACTTCTGGGTTGGACCGCATATGGTACTTCTAAGAGCCTCTCGAGAGAACCAGCCTTATCTAGATTTTTTTGGTCCGTCTTGTCACGCCCAGGGCATGCACAAACACGTGTGGGCCGCACCCACCATCACTTTTGTAATGGTCCCTCTTCCTTATCACAAGTCTGGTACTCTTAACATTATGTGGTGTCATGGAGTAATGTACTCTTACATGAGAGAAAAAGCGTCTTTTGTTTTAATTTTATATTGAAACCTGTGTCAACAGGTGTAAAGTGTATTAACACTAGCTTTACACCTATAAAATATCAACAACTATCTGTGATAGAAGTGGCTGGCGTAATGACAGCTTGGCTTGCTTGAATCTGTCTTGTATTTGGCTAGAACTAGTTCTTTGATCTCGAACGGGTAAATGGGCCCATGCAGGTTATTTTTTTTCACGATATACACCTTATAATTATAATTGATGTCCATCGCAATCCCTGATTCCTAAAGTTAGAGCCTAGTGCACCACTGGAGTCTAATGGACTCCGAGAAATTTAAAAATGCATACTGCTAGTTTTGCCGCTGTTAATTTATCATATACCATTGTCTGGTCTCGCAAATAAATAATAAGAGATACATTATATATTTCAATATATACAGAAATACTTTATATCTTAATATAATATAAGAGTCTCCAGAGGGACTTTGAAGGCTGTTCCAAAACTGTGCTTATTATACATGTACGACCTACTTTTGGTTTAGAAGTTTGTGAGAAGTCATTGAATATCTTATTCGGTTTTAATTCTCTGGTTACTGACAAGTCCTGGTGCAGGTGCTAATGGCCAGATTAGAAGAGTTCTGGGCTCTTGTCAAAGTCGTATTCGTTTTTTTTTTCTGTGTTTTGAATAGTCCACATGGTGTTCTTTGTTGAAGGGAAGTCTCAAAACTTCTGGGTTGGACCGCATGTGGTACTTCTAAGAGCCTCTCGAGAGAACAAGCCTTATCTAGATTTTTTTGGTCCGTCCTGTCACGCCCAGGGCATGCACAAACACGTGTGGGCACCAACCCCTATCACTTTTGTAATGGTCCTTCTTCCCTATCACAAGTCTGCTACTCATAACATTATGTGGTGTCATGGAGTAATGTACTCTAACATGAGAGAGAAAGCGTCTTTTGTTTTAATTTTATATTGAAACCTGTGTCAACAGGTGTAAAGTGTATTAACACTAGCTTTACACCTGTAAAATATCAGCAACTATCTGTGATAGAAGTGGCTGGCGTAATGACAGCTTGGCTTGCTTGAATCTCTGCCTTGTATTTGGATAGAACTAGTTCTTTGATCTCGAACGGGTAAAGGGGCCCATGCAGGTTATTTTTTTTCACGATATACACCTTATAATTATAATTGATGTCGATCGCAATCCCTGCTTCCTAAAGTTAGAGCCTAGTGCACCACTGGAGTCCAATGGACTCCGAGAAATTTAAAAATTCATACTGCTAGTTTTGCCGCTGTTAATTTAACATATACCATTGTCTGGTCTTGCAAATAAATAATAAGAGATACTTTATACATTTCAATATATACAGAAATACTTTATATATTAATATAATATAAGAGTCTCCAGAGGGACTTTGAAGGCTGTTCCAAAAATGTGCTTATTATACATGTACGACCTACTTTGGGTTTAGAAGTTTGTGAGAAGTCATTGAATATCTTATTCGGTTTTGATTTATCTGGTGTACTGACTAGTCCTGGTGCAGGTGCCAATGGCCAGATTAGAAGAGTTCTGGGCTCTTGTCAAAGTCGTATTCGTTTTTTATTTTTCGGTGTATTGAATAGTCCACATGGTGTTCTTTGTTAAAGGGAAGTCTCAAAACTTCTGGGTTGGACCGCATGTGGTACTTCTAAGAGCCTCTCGAGAGAACAAGCCTTATCTAGATTTTTTTGGTCCGTCCTGTCACGCCCAGGGCATGCACAAACACGTGTGGGCCTCACCCCCCATCACTTTTGTAATGGTCCCTCCTCCTTATCACAAGTCTGCTACTCATAACATTATGTGGTGTCATGGAGTAATGTACTCTTACATGAGAGAGAAAGCGTCTTTTGTTTTAATTTTATATTGAAACCTGAGTCAACAGGTGTAAAGTGTATTAACACTAGCTTTACACCTGTAAAATATCAGCAACTATCTGTGATAGAAGTGGCTGGCGTAATGACAGCTTGGCTTGCTTGAATCTCTGCCTTGTATTTGGATAGAACTAGTTCTTTGATCTCGAACGGGTAAAGGGGCCCATGCAGGTTATTTCTTTTCACGATATACACCTTATAATTATAATTGATGTCCATCGCAATCCCTCCTTCCTGAAGATAGAGCCTAGTGCACCACTGGAGTCCAATGGACTCCGTGAAATTTAAAAATGCATACCGCTAGTTTTGCCGCTGTTAATTTATCATATACCATTGTCTGGTCTCGCAAATAAATAATAAGAGATACATTATATATTTCAATATATACAGAAATACTTTATATGTTAATATAATATAAGAGTCTCCAGAGGGACTTTGAAGGCTGTTCCAAAACTGTGCTTATTATACATGTACGACCTACTTTGGGTTTAGAAGTTTGTGAGAAGTCATTGAATATCTTATTCGGTTTTGATTCTCTGGTTACTGACAAGTCCTGGTGCAGGTGCCAATGGCTAGATTAGAAGAATTCTGGGCTCTTGTCAAAGTCGTATTCGTTTTTTATTTTTCGGTGTATTGAATAGTCCACATAGTGTTCTTTGTTGAAGGGAAGTCTCAAAACTTCTGGGTTGGACCGCATATGGTACTTTTAAGAGCCTCTCGAGAGAACAAGCCTTATCTAGATTTTTTTGGTCCGTCCTGTCACGCCCAGGGCATGCACAAACACGTGAGGGCACCAACCCCCATCACTTTTGTAATGGTCCTTCTTCCTTATCACAAGTCTGCTACTCATAACATTATGTGGTGTCATGGAGTAATGTACTCTTACATGAGAGAGAAAGCGTCTTTTGTTTTAATTTTATATTGAAACCTGTGTCAACAGGTGTAAAGTGTATTAACACTAGCTTTACACCTATAAAATATCAACAACTATCTGTGATAGAAGTGGCTGGCGTAATGACAGCTTGGCTTGCTTGAATCTGTCTTGTATTTGGCTAGAACTAGTTCTTTGATCTCGAACGGGTAAATGGGCCCATGCAGGTTATTTTTTTTCACGATATACACCTTATAATTATAATTGATGTCCATCGCAATCCCTGATTCCTAAAGTTAGAGCCTAGTGCACCACTGGAGTCTAATGGACTCCGAGAAATTTAAAAATGCATACTGCTAGTTTTGCCGCTGTTAATTTATCATATACCATTGTCTGGTCTCGCAAATAAATAATAAGAGATACATTATATATTTCAATATATACAGAAATACTTTATATCTTAATATAATATAAGAGTCTCCAGAGGGACTTTGAAGGCTGTTCCAAAACTGTGCTTATTATACATGTACGACCTACTTTTGATTTAGAAGTTTGTGAGAAGTCATTGAATATCTTATTCGGTTTTAATTCTCTGGTTACTGACAAGTCCTGGTGCAGGTGCTAATGGCCAGATTAGAAGAGTTCTGGGCTCTTGTCAAAGTCGTATTCGTTTTTTTTTTCTGTGTTTTGAATAGTCCACATGGTGTTCTTTGTTGAAGGGAAGTCTCAAAACTTCTGGGTTGGACCGCATGTGGTACTTCTAAGAGCCTCTCGAGAGAACAAGCCTTATCTAGATTTTTTTGGTCCGTCCTGTCACGCCCAGGGCATGCACAAACACGTGTGGGCACCAACCCCTATCACTTTTGTAATGGTCCTTCTTCCCTATCACAAGTCTGCTACTCATAACATTATGTGGTGTCATGGAGTAATGTACTCTAACATGAGAGAGAAAGCGTCTTTTGTTTTAATTTTATATTGAAACCTGTGTCAACAGGTGTAAAGTGTATTAACACTAGCTTTACACCTGTAAAATATCAGCAACTATCTGTGATAGAAGTGGCTGGCGTAATGACAGCTTGGCTTGCTTGAATCTCTGCCTTGTATTTGGATAGAACTAGTTCTTTGATCTCGAACGGGTAAAGGGGCCCATGCAGGTTATTTTTTTTCACGATATACACCTTATAATTATAATTGATGTCGATCGCAATCCCTGCTTCCTAAAGTTAGAGCCTAGTGCACCACTGGAGTCCAATGGACTCCGAGAAATTTAAAAATTCATACTGCTAGTTTTGCCGCTGTTAATTTAACATATACCATTGTCTGGTCTTGCAAATAAATAATAAGAGATACTTTATACATTTCAATATATACAGAAATACTTTATATATTAATATAATATAAGAGTCTCCAGAGGGACTTTGAAGGCTGTTCCAAAAATGTGCTTATTATACATGTACGACCTACTTTGGGTTTAGAAGTTTGTGAGAAGTCATTGAATATCTTATTCGGTTTTGATTTATCTGGTGTACTGACTAGTCCTGGTGCAGGTGCCAATGGCCAGATTAGAAGAGTTCTGGGCTCTTGTCAAAGTCGTATTCGTTTTTTATTTTTCGGTGTATTGAATAGTCCACATGGTGTTCTTTGTTAAAGGGAAGTCTCAAAACTCCTGGGTTGGACCGCATGTGGTACTTCTAAGAGCCTCTCGAGAGAACAAGCCTTATCTAGATTTTTTTGGTCCGTCCTGTAACGCCCAGGGCATGCACAAACACGTGTGGGCCTCACCCCCCATCACTTTTGTAATGGTCCCTCCTCCTTATCACAAGTCTGCTACTCATAACATTATGTGGTGTCATGGAGTAATGTACTCTTACATGAGAGAGAAAGCGTCTTTTGTTTTAATTTTATATTGAAACCTGAGTCAACAGGTGTAAAGTGTATTAACACTAGCTTTACACCTGTAATATATCAGCAACTATCTGTGATAGAAGTGGCTGGCGTAATGACAGCTTGGCTTGCTTGAATCTCTGCCTTGTATTTGGATAGAACTAGTTCTTTGATCTCGAACGGGTAAAGGGGACCATGCAGGTTATTTCTTTTCACGATATACACCTTATAATTATAATTGATGTCCATCGCAATCCCTCCTTCCTGAAGATAGAGCCTAGTGCACCACTGGAGTCCAATGGACTCCATGAAATTTAAAAATGCATACCGCTAGTTTTGCCGCTGTTAATTTATCATATACCATTGTCTGGTCTCGCAAATAAATAATAAGAGATACATTATATATTTCAATATATACAGAAATACTTTATATGTTAATATAATATAAGAGTCTCCAGAGGGACTTTGAAGGCTGTTCCAAAACTGTGCTTATTATACATGTACGACCTACTTTGGGTTTAGAAGTTTGTGAGAAGTCATTGAATATCTTATTCGGTTTTGATTCTCTGGTTACTGACAAGTCCTGGTGCAGGTGCCAATGGCTAGATTAGAAGAATTCTGGGCTCTTGTCAAAGTCGTATTCGTTTTTTATTTTTCGGTGTATTGAATAGTCCACATAGTGTTCTTTGTTGAAGGGAAGTCTCAAAACTTCTGGGTTGGACCGCATATGGTACTTTTAAGAGCCTCTCGAGAGAACAAGCCTTATCTAGATTTTTTTGGTCCGTCCTGTCACGCCCAGGGCATGCACAAACACGTGAGGGCACCAACCCCCATCACTTTTGTAATGGTCCTTCTTCCTTATCACAAGTCTGCTACTCATAACATTATGTGGTGTCATGGAGTAATGTACTCTTACATGAGAGAGAAAGCGTCTTTTGTTTTAATTTTATATTGAAACCTGAGTCAACAGGTGTAAAGTGTATTAACACTAGCTTTACACCTGTAAAATATCAGCAACTACCTGTGATAGAAGTGGCTGGCGTAAAGACAGCTTGGCTTGCTTGAATCTCTGCCTTGTATTTGGATAGAACTAGTTCTTTGATCTCGAACGGGTAAAGGGGCCCATGCAGGTTATTTCTTTTCACGATATACACCTTATAATTATAATTGATGTCCATCGCAATCCCTCCTTCCTGAAGATAGAGCCTAGTGCACCACTGGAGTCCAATGGACTCCGTGAAATTTAAAAATGCATACCGCTAGTTTTGCCGCTGTTAATTTATCATATACCATTGTCTGGTCTCGCAAATAAATAATAAGAGATACATTATATATTTCAATATATACAGAAATACTTTATATGTTAATATAATATAAGAGTCTCCAGAGGGACTTTGAAGGCTGTTCCAAAACTGTGCTTATTATACATGTACGACCTACTTTGGGTTTAGAAGTTTGTGAGAAGTCATTGAATATTTTATTCGGTTTTGATTCTCTGGTTACTGACAAGTCCTGGTGCAGGTGCCAATGGCTAGATTAGAAGAATTCTGGGCTCTTGTCAAAGTCGTATTCGTTTTTTATTTTTCGGTGTATTGAATAGTCCACATAGTGTTCTTTGTTGAAGGGAAGTCTCAAAACTTCTGGGTTGGACCGCATATGGTACTTTTAAGAGCCTCTCGAGAGAACAAGCCTTATCTAGATTTTTTTGGTCCGTCCTGTCACGCCCAGGGCATGCACAAACACGTGAGGGCACCAACCCCCATCACTTTTATAATGGTCCCTCTTCCTTATCACAAGTCTGGTACTCTTAACATTATGTGGTGTTATGGAGTAATGTACTCTTACATGAGAGAAAAAGCGTCTTTTGTTTTAATTTTATATTGAAACCTGTGTCAACAGGTGTAAAGTGTATTAACACTAGCTTTACACCTATAAAATATCAACAACTATCTGTGATAGAAGTGGCTGGCGTAATGACAGCTTGGCTTGCTTGAATCTGTCTTGTATTTGGCTAGAACTAGTTCTTTGATCTCGAACGGGTAAAGGGGCCCATGCAGGTTATTTTTTTTCACGATATACACCTTATAATTATAATTGATGTCCATCGCAATCCCTGCTTCCTAAAGTTAGAGCCTAGTGCACCACTGGAGTCTAATGGACTCCGAGAAATTTAAAAATGCATACTGCTAGTTTTGCCGCTGTTAATTTATCATATACCATTGTCTGGTCTCGCAAATAAATAATAAGAGATACATTATATATTTAAATATATACAGAAATACTTTATATATTAATATAATATAAGAGTCTCCAGAGGGACTTTGAAGGCTGTTCCAAAACTGTGCTTATTATACATGTACGACCTACTTTTGGTTTAGAAGTTTGTGAGAAGTCATTGAATATCTTATTCCGTTTTGATTCTCTGGTTACTGACAAGTCCTGGTGCAGGTGCTAATGGCCAGATTAGAAGAGTTCTGGGCTCTTGTCAAAGTCGTATTCGCTTTTTTTTTCTGTGTTTTGAATAGTCCACATGGTGTTCTTTGTTGAAGGGAAGTCTCAAAACTTCTGGGTTGGACCGCATGTGGTACTTCTAAGAGCCTCTCGAGAGAACAAGCCTTATCTAGATTTTTTTGGTCCGTCCTGTCACGCCCAGGGCATGCACAAACACGTGTGGGCACCAACGCCTATCACTTTTGTAATGGTCCTTCTTCCCTATCACAAGTCTGCTACTCATAACATTATGTGGTGTCATGGAGTAATGTACTCTAACATGAGAGAGAAAGCGTCTTTTGTTTTAATTTGATATTGAAACCTGTGTCAACAGGTGTAAAGTGTATTAACACTAGCTTTACACCTGTAAAATATCAGCAACTATCTGTGATAGAAGTGGCTGGCGTAATGACAGCTTGGCTTGCTTGAATCTCTGCCTTGTATTTGGATAGAACTAGTTCTTTGATCTCGAACGGGTAAAGGGGCCCATGCAGGTTATTTTTTTTCACGATATACACCTTATAATTATAATTGATGTCGATCGCAATCCCTGCTTCCTAAAGTTAGAGCCTAGTGCACCACTGGAGTCCAATGGACTCCGAGAAATTTAAAAATTCATACTGCTAGTTTTGCCGCTGTTAATTTAACATATACCATTGTCTGGTCTTGCAAATAAATAATAAGAGATACTTTATACATTTCAATATATACAGAAATACTTTGTATATTAATTTAATATAAGAGTCTCCAGAGGGACTTTGAAGGCTGTTCCAAAAATGTGCTTATTATACATGTACGACCTACTTTGGGTTTAGAAGTTTGTGAGAAGTCATTGAATATCTTATTCGGTTTTGATTCTCTGGTGTACTGACTAGTCCTGGTGCAGGTGCCAATGGCCAGATTAGAAGAGTTCTGGGCTCTTGTCAAAGTCGTATTAGTTTTTTATTTTTCGGTGTATTGAATAGTCCACATGGTGTTCTTTGTTGAAGGGAAGTCTCAAAACTTCTGGGTTGGACCGCATATGGTACTTCTAAGAGCCTCTCGAGAGAACCAGCCTTATCTAGATTTTTTTGGTCCGTCCTGTCACGCCCAGGGCATGCACAAACACGTGTGGGCCGCACCCACCATCACTTTTGTAATGGTCCCTCTTCCTTATCACAAGTCTGGTACTCTTAACATTATGTGGTGTCATGGAGTAATGTACTCTAACATGAGAGAGAAAGCGTCTTTTGTTTTAATTTTATATTGAAACCTGTGTCAACAGGTGTAAAGTGTATTAACACTAGCTTTACACCTATAAAATATCAACAACTATCTGTGATAGAAGTGGCTGGCGTAATGACAGCTTGGCTTGCTTGAATCTGCCTTGTATTTGGCTAGAACTAGTTCTTTGATCTCGAACGGGTAAAGGGGCCCATGCAGGTTATTTTTTTTCACAATATACACCTTATAATTATAATTGATGTCCATCGCAATCCCTGCTTCCTAAAGTTAGAGCCTAGTGCACCACTGGAGTCCAATGGACTCCGAGAAATTTAAAAATGCATACTGCTAGTTTTGCCGCTGTTAATTTATCATATACCATTGTCTGGTCTCGCAAATAAATAATAAGAGATACATTATATATTTCAATATATACAGAAATACTTTATATATTAATATAATATAAGAGTCTCCAGAGGGACTTTGAAGGCTGTTCCAAAACTGTGCTTATTATACATGTACGACCTACTTTGGGTTTAGAAGTTTGTGAGAAGTCATTGAATATCTTATTCGGTTTTGATTCTCTGGTTACTGACAAGTCCTGGTGCAGGTGCTAATGGCCAGATTAGAAGAGTTCTGGGCTCTTGTCAAAGTCGTATTCGTTTTTTTTTTCGGTGTTTTGAATAGTCCACATGGTGTTCTTTGTTGAAGGGAAGTCTCAAAACTTCTGGGTTGGACCGCATGTGGTACTTCTAAGAGCCTCTCGAGAGAACAAGCCTTATCTAGATTTTTTTGGTCCGTCCTGTCACGCCCAGGGCATGCACAAACACGTGTGGGCACCAACCCCTATCACTTTTGTAATGGTCTTTTTTCCCTATCACAAGTCTGCTACTCATAACATTATGTGGTGTCATGGAGTAATGTACTCTAACATGAGAGAGAAAGCGTCTTTTGTTTTAATTTTATATTGAAACCTGTGTCAACAGGTGTAAAGTGTATTAACACTAGCTTTACACCTGTAAAATATCAGCAACTATCTGTGATAGAAGTGGCTGGCGTAATGACAGCTTGGCTTGCTTGAATCTCTGCCTTGTATTTGGCTAGAACTAGTTCTTTGATCTCGAACGGGTAAAGGGGCCCATGCAGGTTATTTTTTTTCACGATATACACCTTATAATTATAATTGATGTCCATCGCAATCCCTGCTTCCTAAAGTTAGAGCCTAGTGCACCACTGGAGTCCAATGGACTCCGTGAAATTTAAAAATGCATACCGCTAGTTTTGCCGCTGTTAATTTATCATATACCATTGTCTGGTCTCGCAAATAAATAATAAGAGATACATTATATATTTCAATATATACAGAAATACTTTATATGTTAATATAATATAAGAGTCTCCAGAGGGACTTTGATGGCTGTTCCAAAACTGTGCTTATTATACATGTACGACCTACTTTGGGTTTAGAAGTTTGTGAGAAGTCATTGAATATCTTATTCGGTTTTGATTCTCTGGTTACTGACAAGTCCTGGTGCAGGTGCCAATGGCCAGATTAGAAGAGTTCTGGGCTCTTGTCAAAGTCGTATTCGTTTTTTATTTTTCGGTGTATTGAATAGTCCACATGGTGTTCTTTGTTAAAGGGAAGTCTCAAAACTTCTGGGTTGGACCGCATGTGGTACTTCTAAGAGCCTCTCGAGAGAACAAGCCTTATCTAGATTTTTTTGGTCCGTCCTGTCACGCCCAGGGCATGCACAAACACGTGTGGGCACCAACCCCTATCACTTTTGTAATGGTCCTTTTTCCCTATCACAAGTCTGCTACTCATAACATTATGTGGTGTCATGGAGTAATGTACTCTAACATGAGAGAGAAAGCGTCTTTTGTTTTAATTTTATATTGAAACCTGTGTCAACAGGTGTAAAGTGTATTAACACTAGCTTTACACCTGTAAAATATCAGCAACTATCTGTGATAGAAGTGGCTGGCGTAATGACAGCTTGGCTTGCTTGAATCTCTGCCTTGTATTTGGCTAGAACTAGTTCTTTGATCTCGAACGGGTAAAGGGGCCCATGCAGGTTATTTTTTTTCACGATATACACCTTATAATTATAATTGATGTCCATCGCAATCCCTGCTTCCTAAAGTTAGAGCCTAGTGCACCACTGGAGTCCAATGGACTCCGTGAAATTTAAAAATGCATACCGCTAGTTTTGCCGCTGTTAATTTATCATATACCATTGTCTGGTCTCGCAAATAAATAATAAGAGATACATTATATATTTCAATATATACAGAAATACTTTATATGTTAATATAATATAAGAGTCTCCAGAGGGACTTTGAAGGCTGTTCCAAAACTGTGCTTATTATACATGTACGACCTACTTTGGGTTTAGAAGTTTGTGAGAAGTCATTGAATATCTTATTCGGTTTTGATTCTCTGGTTACTGACAAGTCCTGGTGCAGGTGCCAATGGCCAGATTAGAAGAGTTCTGGGCTCTTGTCAAAGTCGTATTCGTTTTTTATTTTTCGGTGTATTGAATAGTCCACATGGTGTTCTTTGTTAAAGGGAAGTCTCAAAACTTCTGGGTTGGACCGCATGTGGTACTTCTAAGAGCCTCTCGAGAGAACCAGCCTTATCTAGATTTTTTTGGTCCGTCCTGTCACGCCCAGGGCATGCACAAACACGTGTGGGCCTCACCCCCCATCACTTTTGTAATGGTCCCTCCTCCTTATCACAAGTCTGCTACTCATAACATTATGTGGTGTCATGGAGTAATGTACTCTTACATGAGAGAGAAAGCGTCTTTTGTTTTAATTTTATATTGAAACCTGAGTCAACAGGTGTAAAGTGTATTAACACTAGCTTTACACCTGTAAAATATCAGCAACTATCTGTGATAGAAGTGGCTGGCGTAATGACAGCTTGGCTTGCTTGAATCTCTGCCTTGTATTTGGATAGAACTAGTTCTTTGATCTCGAACGGGTAAAGGGGCCCATGCAGGTTATTTCTTTTCACGATATACACCTTATAATTATAATTGATGTCCATCGCAATCCCTCCTTCCTGAAGATAGAGCCTAGTGCACCACTGGAGTCCAATGGACTCCGTGAAATTTAAAAATGCATACCGCTAGTTTTGCCGCTGTTAATTTATCATATACCATTGTCTGGTCTCGCAAATAAATAATAAGAGATACATTATATATTTCAATATATACAGAAATACTTTATATGTTAATATAATATAAGAGTCTCCAGAGGGACTTTGAAGGCTGTTCCAAAACTGTGCTTATTATACATGTACGACCTACTTTGGGTTTAGAAGTTTGTGAGAAGTCATTGAATATCTTATTCGGTTTTGATTCTCTGGTTACTGACAAGTCCTGGTGCAGGTGCCAATGGCTAGATTAGAAGAATTCTGGGCTCTTGTCAAAGTCGTATTCGTTTTTTATTTTTCGGTGTATTGAATAGTCCACATAGTGTTCTTTGTTGAAGGGAAGTCTCAAAACTTCTGGGTTGGACCGCATATGGTACTTTTAAGAGCCTCTCGAGAGAACAAGCCTTATCTAGATTTTTTTGGTCCGTCCTGTCACGCCCAGGGCATGCACAAACACGTGAGGGCACCAACCCCCATCACTTTTGTAATGGTCCTTCTTCCTTATCACAAGTCTGCTACTCATAACATTATGTGGTGTCATGGAGTAATGTACTCTTACATGAGAGAGAAAGCGTCTTTTGTTTTAATTTTATATTGAAACCTGAGTCAACAGGTGTAAAGTGTATTAACACTAGCTTTACACCTGTAAAATATCAGCAACTATCTGTGATAGAAGTGGCTGGCGTAAAGACAGCTTGGCTTGCTTGAATCTCTGCGTTGTATTTGGATAGAACTAGTTCTTTGATCTCGAACGGGTAAAGGGGCCCATGCAGGTTATTTTTTTTCACGATATACACCTTATAATTATAATTGATGTCCATCGCAATCCCTGCTTCCTAAAGTTAGAGCCTAGTGCACCACTGGAGTCCAATGGACTCCGAGAAATTTAAAAATTCATACTGCTAGTTTTGCCGCTGTTAATTTAACATATACCATTGTCTGGTCTTGCAAATAAATAATAAGAGATACTTTATACATTTCAATATATACAGAAATACTTTATATATTAATATAATATAAGAGTCTCCAGAGGGACTTTGAAGGCTGTTCCAAAAATGTGCTTATTATACATGTACGACCTACTTTGGGTTTAGAAGTTTGTGAGAAGTCATTGAATATCTTATTCGGTTTTGATTTATCTGGTGTACTGAGTAGTCCTGGTGCAGGTGCCAATGGCCAGATTAGAAGAGTTCTGGGCTCTTGTCAAAGTCGTATTCGTTTTTTATTTTTCGGTGTATTGAATAGTCCACATGGTGTTCTTTGTTAAAGGGAAGTCTCAAAACTTCTGGGTTGGACCGCATATGGTACTTCTAAGAGCCTCTCGAGAGAACCAGCCTTATCTAGATTTTTTTGGTCCGTCCTGTCACGCCCAGGGCATGCACAAACACGTGTGGGCCTCACCCCCCATCACTTTTGTAATGGTCCCTCCTCCTTATCACAAGTCTGCTACTCATAACATTATGTGGTGTCATGGAGTAATGTACTCTTACATGAGAGAGAAAGCGTCTTTTGTTTTAATTTTATATTGAAACCTGAGTCAACAGGTGTAAAGTGTATTAACACTAGCTTTACACCTGTAAAATATCAGCAACTATCTGTGATAGAAGTGGCTGGCGTAATGACAGCTTGGCTTGCTTGAATCTCTGCCTTGTATTTGGATAGAACTAGTTCTTTGATCTCGAACGGGTAAAGGGGCCCATGCAGGTTATTTCTTTTCACGATATACACCTTATAATTATAATTGATGTCCATCGCAATCCCTCCTTCCTGAAGATAGAGCCTAGTGCACCACTGGAGTCCAATGGACTCCGTGAAATTTAAAAATGCATACCGCTAGTTTTGCCGCTGTTAATTTATCATATACCATTGTCTGGTCTCGCAAATAAATAATAAGAGATACATTATATATTTCAATATATACAGAAATACTTTATATGTTAATATAATATAAGAGTCTCCAGAGGGACTTTGAAGGCTGTTCCAAAACTGTGCTTATTATACATGTACGACCTACTTTGGGTTTGGAAGTTTGTGAGAAGTCATTGAATATCTTATTCGGTTTTGATTCTCTGGTTACTGACAAGTCCTGGTGCAGGTGCCAATGGCTAGATTAGAAGAATTCTGGGCTCTTGTCAAAGTCGTATTCGTTTTTTATTTTTCGGTGTATTGAATAGTCCACATAGTGTTCTTTGTTGAAGGGAAGTCTCAAAACTTCTGGGTTGGACCGCATATGGTACTTTTAAGAGCCTCTCGAGAGAACAAGCCTTATCTAGATTTTTTCGGTCCGTCCTGTCACGCCCAGGGCATGCACAAACACGTGAGGGCACCAACCCCCATCACTTTTGTAATGGTCCTTCTTCCTTATCACAAGTCTGCTACTCATAACATTATGTGGTGTCATGGAGTAATGTACTCTTACATGAGAGAGAAAGCGTCTTTTGTTTTAATTTTATATTGAAACCTGAGTCAACAGGTGTAAAGTGTATTAACACTAGCTTTACACCTGTAAAATATCAGCAACTATCTGTGATAGAAGTGGCTGGCGTAAAGACAGCTTGGCTTGCTTGAATCTCTGCGTTGTATTTGGATAGAACTAGTTCTTTGATCTCGAACGGGTAAAGGGGCCCATGCAGGTTATTTGTTTTCACGATATACACCTTATAATTATAATTGATGTCCATCGCAATCCCTGCTTCCTAAAGTTAGAGCCTAGTGCACCACTGGAGTCCAATGGACTCCGAGAAATTTAAAAATTCATACTGCTAGTTTTGCCGCTGTTAATTTAACATATACCATTGTCTGGTCTTGCAAATAAATAATAAGAGATACTTTATACATTTCAATATATACAGAAATACTTTATATATTAATATAATATAAGAGTCTCCAGAGGGACTTCGAAGGCTGTTCCAAAAATGTGCTTATTATACATGTACGACCTACTTTGGGTTTAGAAGTTTGTGAGAAGTCATTGAATATCTTATTCGGTTTTGATTTATCTGGTGTACTGAGTAGTCCTGGTGCAGGTGCCAATGGCCAGATTAGAAGAGTTCTGGGCTCTTGTCAAAGTCGTATTCGTTTTTTATTTTTCGGTGTATTGAATAGTCCACATGGTGTTCTTTGTTAAAGGGAAGTCTCAAAACTTCTGGGTTGGACCGCATATGGTACTTCTAAGAGCCTCTCGAGAGAACCAGCCTTATCTAGATTTTTTTGGTCCGTCCTGTCACGCCCAGGGCATGCACAAACACGTGTGGGCCGCACCCACCATCACTTTTGTAATGGTCCCTCTTCCTTATCACAAGTCTGGTACTCTTAACATTATGTGGTGTCATGGAGTAATGTACTCTTACATGAGAGAAAAAGCGTCTTTTGTTTTAATTTTATATTGAAACCTGTGTCAACAGGTGTAAAGTGTATTAACACTAGCTTTACACCTATAAAATATCAACAACTATCTGTGATAGAAGTGGCTGGCGTAATGACAGCTTGGCTTGCTTGAATCTGTCTTGTATTTGGCTAGAACTAGTTCTTTGATCTCGAACGGGTAAAGGGGCCCATGCAGGTTATTTTTTTTCACGATATACACCTTATAATTATAATTGATGTCCATCGCAATCCCTGCTTCCTAAAGTTAGAGCCTAGTGCACCACTGGAGTCTAATGGACTCCGAGAAATTTAAAAATGCATACTGCTAGTTTTGCCGCTGTTAATTTATCATATACCATTGTCTGGTCTCGCAAATAAATAATAAGAGATACATTATATATTTCAATATATACAGAAATACTTTATATATTAATATAATATAAGAGTCTCCAGAGGGACTTTGAAGGCTGTTCCAAAACTGTGCTTATTATACATGTACGACCTACTTTTGGTTTAGAAGTTTGTGAGAAGTCATTGAATATCTTATTCGGTTTTGATTCTCTGGTTACTGACAAGTCCTGGTGCAGGTGCTAATGGCCAGATTAGAAGAGTTCTGGGCTCTTGTCAAAGTCGTATTCGTTTTTTTTTTTCTGTGTTTTGAATAGTCCACATGGTGTTCTTTGTTGAAGGGAAGTCTCAAAACTTCTGGGTTGGACCGCATGTGGTACTTCTAAGAGCCTCTCGAGAGAACAAGCCTTATCTAGATTTTTTTGGTCCGTCCTGTCACGCCCAGGGCATGCACAAACACGTGTGGGCACCAACGCCTATCACTTTTGTAATGGTCCTTCTTCCCTATCACAAGTCTGCTACTCATAACATTATGTGGTGTCATGGAGTAATGTACTCTAACATGAGAGAGAAAGCGTCTTTTGTTTTAATTTTATATTGAAACCTGTGTCAACAGGTGTAAAGTGTATTAACACTAGCTTTACACCTGTAAAATATCAGCAACTATCTGTGATAGAAGTGGCTGGCGTAATGACAGCTTGGCTTGCTTGAATCTCTGCCTTGTATTTGGATAGAACTAGTTCTTTGATCTCGAACGGGTAAAGGGGCCCATGCAGGTTATTTTTTTTCACGATATACACCTTATAATTATAATTGATGTCGATCGCAATCCCTGCTTCCTAAAGTTAGAGCCTAGTGCACCACTGGAGTCCAATGGACTCCGAGAAATTTAAAAATTCATACTGCTAGTTTTGCCGCTGTTAATTTAACATATACCATTGTCTGGTCTTGCAAATAAATAATAAGAGATACTTTATACATTTCAATATATACAGAAATACTTTATATATTAATATAATATAAGAGTCTCCAGAGGGACTTTGAAGGCTGTTCCAAAAATGTGCTTATTATACATGTACGACCTACTTTGGGTTTAGAAGTTTGTGAGAAGTCATTGAATATCTTATTCGGTTTTGATTTATCTGGTGTACTGACTAGTCCTGGTGCAGGTGCCAATGGCCAGATTAGAAGAGTTCTGGGCTCTTGTCAAAGTCGTATTCGTTTTTTTTTTTTCGGTGTATTGAATAGTCCACATGGTGTTCTTTGTTAAAGGGAAGTCTCAAAACTTCTGGGTTGGACCGCATGTGGTACTTCTAAGAGCCTCTCGAGAGAACAAGCCTTATCTAGATTTTTTTGGTCCGTCCTGTCACGCCCAGGGCATGCACAAACACGTGTGGGCCTCACCCCCCATCACTTTTGTAATGGTCCCTCCTCCTTATCACAAGTCTGCTACTCATAACATTATGTGGTGTCATGGAGTAATGTACTCTTACATGAGAGAGAAAGCGTCTTTTGTTTTAATTTTATATTGAAACCTGAGTCAACAGGTGTAAAGTGTATTAACACTAGCTCTACACCTGTAAAATATCAGCAACTATCTGTGATAGAAGTGGCTGGCGTAAAGACAGCTTGGCTTGCTTGAATCTCTGCCTTGTATTTGGATAGAACTAGTTCTTTGATCTCGAACGGGTAAAGGGGCCCATGCAGGTTATTTTTTTTCACGATATACACCTTATAATTATAATTGATGTCCATCGCAATCCCTGCTTCCTAAAGTTAGAGCCTAGTGCACCACTGGAGTCCAATGGACTCCGAGAAATTTAAAAATTCCTACTGCTAGTTTTGCCGCTGTTAATTTAACATATACCATTGTCTGGTCTTGCAAATAAATAATAAGAGATACTTTATACATTTCAATATATACAGAAATACTTTGTATATTAATTTAATATAAGAGTCTCCAGAGGGACTTTGAAGGCTGTTCCAAAAATGTGCTTATTATACATGTACGACCTACTTTGGGTTTAGAAGTTTGTGAGAAGTCATTGAATATCTTATTCGGTTTTGATTCTCTGGTGTACTGACTAGTCCTGGTGCAGGTGCCAATGGCCAGATTAGAAGAGTTCTGGGCTCTTGTCAAAGTCGTATTAGTTTTTTATTTTTCGGTGTATTGAATAGTCCACATGGTGTTCTTTGTTGAAGGGAAGTCTCAAAACTTCTGGGTTGGACCGCATATGATACTTCTAAGAGCCTCTCGAGAGAACCAGCCTTATCTAGATTTTTTTGGTCCGTCCTGTCACGCCCAGGGCATGCACAAACACGTGTGGGCCGCACCCACCATCACTTTTGTAATGGTCCCTCTTCCTTATCACAAGTCTGGTACTCTTAACATTATGTGGTGTCATGGAGTAATGTACTCTTACATGAGAGAGAAAGCGTCTTTTGTTTTAATTTTATATTGAAACCTGTGTCAACAGGTGTAAAGTGTATTAACACTAGCTTTACACCTATAAAATATCAACAACTATCTGTGATAGAAGTGGCTGGCGTAATGACAGCTTGGCTTGCTTGAATCTGCCTTGTATTTGGCTAGAACTAGTTCTTTGATCTCGAACGGGTAAAGGGGCCCATGCAGGTTATTTTTTTTCACAATATACACCTTATAATTATAATTGATGTCCATCGCAATCCCTGCTTCCTAAAGTTAGAGCCTAGTGCACCACTGGAGTCCAATGGACTCCGAGAAATTTAAAAATGCATACTGCTAGTTTTGCCGCTGTTAATTTATCATATACCATTGTCTGGTCTCGCAAATAAATAATAAGAGATACATTATATATTTCAATATATACAGAAATACTTTATATATTAATATAATATAAGAGTCTCCAGAGGGACTTTGAAGGCTGTTCCAAAACTGTGCTTATTATACATGTACGACCTACTTTGGGTTTAGAAGTTTGTGAGAAGTCATTGAATATCTTATTCGGTTTTGATTCTCTGGTTACTGACAAGTCCTGGTGCAGGTGCTAATGGCCAGATTAGAAGAGTTCTGGGCTCTTGTCAAAGTCGTATTCGTTTTTTTTTTTCGGTGTTTTGAATAGTCCACATGATGTTCTTTGTTGAAGGGAAGTCTCAAAACTTCTGGGTTGGACCGCATGTGGTACTTCTAAGAACCTCTCGAGAGAACAAGCCTTATCTAGATTTTTTTGGTCCGTCCTGTCACGCCCAGGGCATGCACAAACACGTGTGGGCACCAACCCCTATCACTTTTGTAATGGTCCTTTTTCCCTATCACAAGTCTGCTACTCATAACATTATGTGGTGTCATGGAGTAATGTACTCTAACATGAGAGAGAAAGCGTCTTTTGTTTTAATTTTATATTGAAACCTGTGTCAACAGGTGTAAAGTGTATTAACACTAGCTTTACACCTATAAAATATCAACAACTATCTGTGATAGAAGTGGCTGGCGTAATGACAGCTTGGCTTGCTTGAATCTGCCTTGTATTTGGCTAGAACTAGTTCTTTGATCTCGAACGGGTAAAGGGGCCCATGCAGGTTATTTTTTTTTCACAATATACACCTTATAATTATAATTGATGTCCATCGCAATCCCTGCTTCCTAAAGTTAGAGCCTAGTGCACCACTGGAGTCCAATGGACTCCGAGAAATTTAAAAATTCATACTGCTAGTTTTGCCGCTGTTAATTTAACATATACCATTGTCTGGTCTTGCAAATAAATAATAAGAGATACTTTATACATTTCAATATATACAGAAATACTTTGTATATTAATTTAATATAAGAGTCTCCAGAGGGACTTTGAAGGCTGTTCCAAAAATGTGCTTATTATACATGTACGACCTACTTTGGGTTTAGAAGTTTGTGAGAAGTCATTGAATATCTTATTCGGTTTTGATTCTCTGGTGTACTGACTAGTCCTGGTGCAGGTGCCAATGGCCAGATTAGAAGAGTTCTGGGCTCTTGTCAAAGTCGTATTAGTTTTTTATTTTTCGGTGTATTGAATAGTCCACATGGTGTTCTTTGTTGAAGGGAAGTCTCAAAACTTCTGGGTTGGACCGCATATGGTACTTCTAAGAGCCTCTCGAGAGAACCAGCCTTATCTAGATTTTTTTGGTCCGTCCTGTCACGCCCAGGGCATGCACAAACACGTGTGGGCCGCACCCACAATCACTTTTGTAATGGTCCCTCTTCCTTATCACAAGTCTGGTACTCTTAACATTATGTGGTGTCATGGAGTAATGTACTCTTACATGAGAGAGAAAGCGTCTTTTGTTTTAATTTTATATTGAAACCTGTGTCAACAGGTGTAAAGTGTATTAACACTAGCTTTACACCTATAAAATATCAACAACTATCTGTGATAGAAGTGGCTGGCGTAATGACAGCTTGGCTTGCTTGAATCTGCCTTGTATTTGGCTAGAACTAGTTCTTTGATCTCGAACGGGTAAAGGGGCCCATGCAGGTTATTTTTTTTCACAATATACACCTTATAATTATAATTGATGTCCATCGCAATCCCTGCTTCCTAAAGTTAGAGCCTAGTGCACCACTGGAGTCCAATGGACTCCGAGAAATTTAAAAATGCATACTGCTAGTTTTGCCGCTGTTAATTTATCATATACCATTGTCTGGTCTCGCAAATAAATAATAAGAGATACATTATATATTTCAATATATACAGAAATACTTTATATATTAATATAATATAAGAGTCTCCAGAGGGACTTTGAAGGCTGTTCCAAAACTGTGCTTATTATACATGTACGACCTACTTTGGGTTTAGAAGTTTGTGAGAAGTCATTGAATATCTTATTCGGTTTTGATTCTCTGGTTACTGACAAGTCCTGGTGCAGGTGCTAATGGCCAGATTAGAAGAGTTCTGGGCTCTTGTCAAAGTCGTATTCGTTTTTTTTTTCGGTGTTTTGAATAGTCCACATGATGTTCTTTGTTGAAGGGAAGTCTCAAAACTTCTGGGTTGGACCGCATGTGGTACTTCTAAGAGCCTCTCGAGAGAACAAGCCTTATCTAGATTTTTTTGGTCCGTCCTGTCACGCCCAGGGCATGCACAAACACGTGTGGGCACCAACCCCTATCACTTTTGTAATGGTCCTTTTTCCCTATCACAAGTCTGCTACTCATAACATTATGTGGTGTCATGGAGTAATGTACTCTAACATGAGAGAGAAAGCGTCTTTTGTTTTAATTTTATATTGAAACCTGTGTCAACAGGTGTAAAGTGTATTAACACTAGCTTTACACCTGTAAAATATCAGCAACTATCTGTGATAGAAGTGGCTGGCGTAATGACAGCTTGGCTTGCTTGAATCTCTGCCTTGTATTTGGCTAGAACTAGTTCTTTGATCTCGAACGGGTAAAGGGGCCCATGCAGGTTATTTTTTTTCACGATATACACCTTATAATTATAATTGATGTCCATCGCAATCCCTGCTTCCTAAAGTTAGAGCCTAGTGCACCACTGGAGTCCAATGGACTCCGTGAAATTTAAAAATGCATACCGCTAGTTTTGCCGCTGTTAATTTATCATATACCATTGTCTGGTCTCGCAAATAAATAATAAGAGATACATTATATATTTCAATATATACAGAAATACTTTATATGTTAATATAATATAAGAGTCTCCAGAGGGACTTTAAAGGCTGTTCCAAAACTGTGCTTATTATACATGTACGACCTACTTTGGGTTTAGAAGTTTGTGAGAAGTCATTGAATATCTTATTCGGTTTTGATTCTCTGGTTACTGACAAGTCCTGGTGCAGGTGCTAATGGCCAGATTAGAAGAGTTCTGGGCTCTTGTCAAAGTCGTATTCGTTTTTTTTTTCGGTGTTTTGAATAGTCCACATGATGTTCTTTGTTGAAGGGAAGTCTCAAAACTTCTGGGTTGGACCGCATGTGGTACTTCTAAGAGCCTCTCGAGAGAACAAGCCTTATCTAGATTTTTTTGGTCCGTCCTGTCACGCCCAGGGCATGCACAAACACGTGTGGGCACCAACCCCTATCACTTTTGTAATGGTCCTTTTTCCCTATCACAAGTCTGCTACTCATAACATTATGTGGTGTCATGGAGTAATGTACTCTAACATGAGAGAGAAAGCGTCTTTTGTTTTAATTTTATATTGAAACCTGTGTCAACAGGTGTAAAGTGTATTAACACTAGCTTTACACCTGTAAAATATCAGCAACTATCTGTGATAGAAGTGGCTGGCGTAATGACAGCTTGGCTTGCTTGAATCTCTGCCTTGTATTTGGCTAGAACTAGTTCTTTGATCTCGAACGGGTAAAGGGGCCCATGCAGGTTATTTTTTTTCACGATATACACCTTATAATTATAATTGATGTCCATCGCAATCCCTGCTTCCTAAAGTTAGAGCCTAGTGCACCACTGGAGTCCAATGGACTCCGTGAAATTTAAAAATGCATACCGCTAGTTTTGCCGCTGTTAATTTATCATATACCATTGTCTGGTCTCGCAAATAAATAATAAGAGATACATTATATATTTCAATATATACAGAAATACTTTATATGTTAATATAATATAAGAGTCTCCAGAGGGACTTTAAAGGCTGTTCCAAAACTGTGCTTATTATACATGTACGACCTACTTTGGGTTTAGAAGTTTGTGAGAAGTCATTGAATATCTTATTCGGTTTTGATTCTCTGGTTACTGACAAGTCCTGGTGCAGGTGCCAATGGCCAGATTAGAAGAATTCGGGGCTCTTGTCAAAGTCGTATTCGTTTTTTATTTTTCGGTGTATTGAATAGTCCACATAGTGTTCTTTGTTGAAGGGAAGTCTCAAAACTTCTGGGTTGGACCGCATATGGTACTTTTAAGAGCCTCTCGAGAGAACAAGCCTTATCTAGATTTTTTTGGTCCGTCCCGTCACGCCCAGGGCATGCACAAACACGTGAGGGCACCAACCCCCATCACTTTTGTAATGGTCCTTCTTCCTTATCACAAGTCTGGTACTCTTAACATTATGTGGTGTCATGGAGTAATGTACTCTTACATGAGAGAGAAAGCGTCTTTTGTTTTAATTTTATATTGAAACCTGTGTCAACAGGTGTAAAGTGTATTAACACTAGCTTTAAACCTATAAAATATCAACAACTATCTGTGATAGAAGTGGCTGGCGTAATGACAGCTTGGCTTGCTTGAATCTGCCTTGTATTTGGCTAGAACTAGTTCTTTGATCTCGAACGGGTAAAGGGGCCCATGCAGGTTATTTTTTTTTCACAATATACACCTTATAATTATAATTGATGTCCATCGCAATCCCTGCTTCCTAAAGTTAGAGCCTAGTGCACCACTGGAGTCCAATGGACTCCGAGAAATTTAAAAATTCATACTGCTAGTTTTGCCGCTGTTAATTTAACATATACCATTGTCTGGTCTTGCAAATAAATAATAAGAGATACTTTATACATTTCAATATATACAGAAATACTTTATATATTAATATAATATAAGAGTCTCCAGAGCGACTTTGAAGGCTGTTCCAAAAATGTGCTTATTATACATGTACGACCTACTTTGGGTTTAGAAGTTTGTGAGAAGTCATTGAATATCTTATTCGGTTTTGATTCTCTGGTTACTGACAAGTCCTGGTGCAGGTGCTAATGGCCAGATTAGAAGAGTTCTGGGCTCTTGTCAAAGTCGTATTCGTTTTTTTTTTTCGGTGTTTTGAATAGTCCACATGGTGTTCTTTGTTGAAGGGAAGTCTCAAAACTTCTGGGTTGGACCGCATGTGGTACTTCTAAGAGCCTCTCGAGAGAACAAGCCTTATCTAGATTTTTTTGGTCCGTCCTGTCACGCCCAGGGCATGCACAAACACGTGTGGGCACCAACCCCTATCACTTTTGTAATGGTCCTTCTTCCCTATCACAAGTCTGCTACTCATAACATTATGTGGTGTCATGGAGTAATGTACTCTAACATGAGAGAGAAAGCGTCTTTTGTTTTAATTTTATATTGAAACCTGAGTCAACAGGTGTAAAGTGTATTAACACTAGCTTTACACCTGTAAAATATCAGCAACTATCTGTGATAGAAGTGGCTGGCGTAAAGACAGCTTGGCTTGCTTGAATCTCTGCCTTGTATTTGGATAGAAGTAGTTCTTTGATCTCGAACGGGTAAAGGGGCCCATGCAGGTTATTTTTTTTCACGGTATACACCTTATAATTATAATTGATGTCCATCGCAATCCCTGCTTCCTAAAGTTAGAGCCTAGTGCACCACTGGATTTCAATGGACTCCGAGAAATTTTAAAATGCATACTGCTAGTTTTGCCGCTGTTAATTTATCATATACCATTGTCTGGTCTCGCAAATAAATTATAAGAGATACATTATATATTTAAATATATACAGAAATACTTTATATATTAATATAATATAAGAGTCTCCAGAGGGACTTTGAAGGCTGTTCCAAAACTGTGCTTATTATACATGTACGACCTACTTTTGGTTTAGAAGTTTGTGAGAAGTCATTGAATATCTTATTCGGTTTTGATTCTCTGGTTACTGACAAGTCCTGGTGCAGGTGCTAATGGCCAGATTAGAAGAGTTCTGGGCTCTTGTCAAAGTCGTATTCGTTTTTTTTTTCTGTGTTTTGAATAGTCCACATGGTGTTCTTTGTTGAAGGGAAGTCTCAAAACTTCTGGGTTGGACCGCATGTGGTACTTCTAAGAGCCTCTCGAGAGAACAAGCCTTATCTAGATTTTTTTGGTCCGTCCTGTCACGCCCAGGGCATGCACAAACACGTGTGGGCACCAACGCCTATCACTTTTGTAATGGTCCTTCTTCCCTATCACAAGTCTGCTACTCATAACATTATGTGGTGTCATGGAGTAATGTACTCTAACATGAGAGAGAAAGCGTCTTTTGTTTTAATTTGATATTGAAACCTGTGTCAACAGGTGTAAAGTGTATTAACACTAGCTTTACACCTGTAAAATATCAGCAACTATCTGTGATAGAAGTGGCTGGCGTAATGACAGCTTGGCTTGCTTGAATCTCTGCCTTGTATTTGGATAGAACTAGTTCTTTGATCTCGAACGGGTAAAGGGGCCCATGCAGGTTATTTTTTTTCACGATATACACCTTATAATTATAATTGATGTCGATCGCAATCCCTGCTTCCTAAAGTTAGAGCCTAGTGCACCACTGGAGTCCAATGGACTCCGAGAAATTTAAAAATTCATACTGCTAGTTTTGCCGCTGTTAATTTAACATATACCATTGTCTGGTCTTGCAAATAAATAATAAGAGATACTTTATACATTTCAATATATACAGAAATACTTTATATATTAATATAATATAAGAGTCTCCAGAGGGACTTTGAAGGCTGTTCCAAAAATGTGCTTATTATACATGTACGACCTACTTTGGGTTTAGAAGTTTGTGAGAAGTCATTGAATATCTTATTCGGTTTTGATTCTCTGGTTATTGACAAGTCCTGGTGCAGGTGCCAATGGCCAGATTAGAAGAATTCTGGGCTCTTGTCAAAGTCGTATTCGTTTTTTATTTTTCGGTGTATTGAATAGTCCACATAGTGTTCTTTGTTGAAGGGAAGTCTCAAAACTTCTTGGTTGGACCGCATATGGTACTTTTAAGAGCCTCTCGAGAGAACAAGCCTTATCTAGATTTTTTTGGTCCGTCCCGTCACGCCCAGGGCATGCACAAACACGTGAGGGCACCAACCCCCATCACTTTTGTAATGGTCCTTCTTCCTTATCACAAGTCTGGTACTCTTAACATTATGTGGTGTCATGGAGTAATGTACTCTTACATGAGAGAGAAAGCGTCTTTTGTTTTAATTTTATATTGAAACCTGTGTCAACAGGTGTAAAGTGTATTAACACTAGCTTTACACCTATAAAATATCAACAACTATCTGTGATAGAAGTGGCTGGCGTAATGACAGCTTGGCTTGCTTGAATCTGCCTTGTATTTGGCTAGAACTAGTTCTTTGATCTCGAACGGGTAAAGGGGCCCATGCAGGTTATTTTTTTTTCACAATATACACCTTATAATTATAATTGATGTCCATCGCAATCCCTGCTTCCTAAAGTTAGAGCCTAGTGCACCACTGGAGTCCAATGGACTCCGAGAAATTTAAAAATTCATACTGCTAGTTTTGCCGCTGTTAATTTAACATATACCATTGTCTGGTCTTGCAAATAAATAATAAGAGATACTTTATACATTTCAATATATACAGAAATACTTTATATATTAATATAATATAAGAGTCTCCAGAGCGACTTTGAAGGCTGTTCCAAAAATGTGCTTATTATACATGTACGACCTACTTTGGGTTTAGAAGTTTGTGAGAAGTCATTGAATATCTTATTCGGTTTTGATTCTCTGGTTACTGACAAGTCCTGGTGCAGGTGCTAATGGCCAGATTAGAAGAGTTCTGGGCTCTTGTCAAAGTCGTATTCGTTTTTTTTTTTCGGTGTTTTGAATAGTCCACATGGTGTTCTTTGTTGAAGGGAAGTCTCAAAACTTCTGGGTTGGACCGCATGTGGTACTTCTAAGAGCCTCTCGAGAGAACAAGCCTTATCTAGATTTTTTTGGTCCGTCCTGTCACGCCCAGGGCATGCACAAACACGTGTGGGCACCAACCCCTATCACTTTTGTAATGGTCCTTCTTCCCTATCACAAGTCTGCTACTCATAACATTATGTGGTGTCATGGAGTAATGTACTCTAACATGAGAGAGAAAGCGTCTTTTGTTTTAATTTTATATTGAAACCTGAGTCAACAGGTGTAAAGTGTATTAACACTAGCTTTACACCTGTAAAATATCAGCAACTATCTGTGATAGAAGTGGCTGGCGTAAAGACAGCTTGGCTTGCTTGAATCTCTGCCTTGTATTTGGATAGAAGTAGTTCTTTGATCTCGAACGGGTAAAGGGGCCCATGCAGGTTATTTTTTTTCACGGTATACACCTTATAATTATAATTGATGTCCATCGCAATCCCTGCTTCCTAAAGTTAGAGCCTAGTGCACCACTGGATTTCAATGGACTCCGAGAAATTTTAAAATGCATACTGCTAGTTTTGCCGCTGTTAATTTATCATATACCATTGTCTGGTCTCGCAAATAAATTATAAGAGATACATTATATATTTAAATATATACAGAAATACTTTATATATTAATATAATATAAGAGTCTCCAGAGGGACTTTGAAGGCTGTTCCAAAACTGTGCTTATTATACATGTACGACCTACTTTTGGTTTAGAAGTTTGTGAGAAGTCATTGAATATCTTATTCGGTTTTGATTCTCTGGTTACTGACAAGTCCTGGTGCAGGTGCCAATGGCCAGATTAGAAGAGTTCTGGGCTCTTGTCAAAGTCGTATTCGTTTTTTATTTTTCGGTGTATTGAATAGTCCACATGGTGTTCTTTGTTAAAGGGAAGTCTCAAAACTTCTGGGTTGGACCGCATGTGGTACTTCTAAGAGCCTCTCGAGAGAACAAGCCTTATCTAGATTTTTTTGGTCCGTCCTGTCACGCCCAGGGCATGCACAAACACGTGTGGGCACCAACGCCTATCACTTTTGTAATGGTCCTTCTTCCCTATCACAAGTCTGCTACTCATAACATTATGTGCTGTCATGGAGTAATGTACTCTAACATGAGAGAGAAAGCGTCTTTTGTTTTAATTTGATATTGAAACCTGTGTCAACAGGTGTAAAGTGTATTAACACTAGCTTTACACCTGTAAAATATCAGCAACTATCTGTGATAGAAGTGGCTGGCGTAATGACAGCTTGGCTTGCTTGAATCTCTGCCTTGTATTTGGATAGAACTAGTTCTTTGATCTCGAACGGGTAAAGGGGCCCATGCAGGTTATTTTTTTTCACGATATACACCTTATAATTATAATTGATGTCGATCGCAATCCCTGCTTCCTAAAGTTAGAGCCTAGTGCACCACTGGAGTCCAATGGACTCCGAGAAATTTAAAAATTCATACTGCTAGTTTTGCCGCTGTTAATTTAACATATACCATTGTCTGGTCTTGCAAATAAATAATAAGAGATACTTTATACATTTCAATATATACAGAAATACTTTATATATTAATATAATATAAGAGTCTCCAGAGGGACTTTGAAGGCTGTTCCAAAAATGTGCTTATTATACATGTACGACCTACTTTGGGTTTAGAAGTTTGTGAGAAGTCATTGAATATCTTATTCGGTTTTGATTTATCTGGTGTACTGACTAGTCCTGGTGCAGGTGCCAATGGCCAGATTAGAAGAGTTCTGGGCTCTTGTCAAAGTCGTATTCGTTTTTTATTTTTCGGTGTATTGAATAGTCCACATGGTGTTCTTTGTTAAAGGGAAGTCTCAAAACTTCTGGGTTGGACCGCATGTGGTACTTCTAAGAGCCTCTCGAGAGAACAAGCCTTATCTAGATTTTTTTGGTCCGTCCTGTCACGCCCAGGGCATGCACAAACACGTGTGGGCCTCACCCCCCATCACTTTTGTAATGGTCCCTCCTCCTTATCACAAGTCTGCTACTCATAACATTATGTGGTGTCATGGAGTAATGTACTCTTACATGAGAGAGAAAGCGTCTTTTGTTTTAATTTTATATTGAAACCTGAGTCAACAGGTGTAAAGTGTATTAACACTAGCTTTACACCTGTAAAATATCAGCAACTATCTGTGATAGAAGTGGCTGGCGTAAAGACAGCTTGGCTTGCTTGAATCTCTGCCTTGTATTTGGATAGAACTAGTTCTTTGATCTCAAACGGGTAAAGGGGCCCATGCAGGTTATTTTTTTTCACGATATACACCTTATAATTATAATTGATGTCCATCGCAATCCCTGCTTCCTAAAGTTAGAGCCTAGTGCACCACTGGAGTCCAATGGACTCCGAGAAATTTAAAAATTCCTACTGCTAGTTTTGCCGCTGTTAATTTAACATATACCATTGTCTGGTCTTGCAAATAAATAATAAGAGATACTTTATACATTTCAATATATACAGAAATACTTTGTATATTAATTTAATATAAGAGTCTCCAGAGGGACTTTGAAGGCTGTTCCAAAAATGTGCTTATTATACATGTACGACCTACTTTGGGTTTAGAAGTTTGTGAGAAGTCATTGAATATCTTATTCGGTTTTTATTCTCTGGTGTACTGACTAGTCCTGGTGCAGGTGCCAATGGCCAGATTAGAAGAGTTCTGGGCTCTTGTCAAAGTCGTATTAGTTTTTTATTTTTCGGTGTATTGAATAGTCCACATGGTGTTCTTTGTTGAAGGGAAGTCTCAAAACTTCTGGGTTGGACCGCATATGGTACTTCTAAGAGCCTCTCGAGAGAACCAGCCTTATCTAGATTTTTTTGGTCCGTCCTGTCACGCCCAGGGCATGCACAAACACGTGTGGGCCGCACCCACCATCACTTTTGTAATGGTCCCTCTTCCTTATCACAAGTCTGGTACTCTTAACATTATGTGGTGTCATGGAGTAATGTACTCTTACATGAGAGAGAAAGCGTCTTTTGTTTTAATTTTATATTGAAACCTGTGTCAACAGGTGTAAAGTGTATTAACACTAGCTTTACACCTATAAAATATCAACAACTATCTGTGATAGAAGTGGCTGGCGTAATGACAGCTTGGCTTGCTTGAATCTGCCTTGTATTTGGCTAGAACTAGTTCTTTGATCTCGAACGGGTAAAGGGGCCCATGCAGGTTATTTTTTTTCACAATATACACCTTATAATTATAATTGATGTCCATCGCAATCCCTGCTTCCTAAAGTTAGAGCCTAGTGCACCACTGGAGTCCAATGGACTCCGAGAAATTTAAAAATGCATACTGCTAGTTTTGCCGCTGTTAATTTATCATATACCATTGTCTGGTCTCGCAAATAAATAATAAGAGATACATTATATATTTCAATATATACAGAAATACTTTATATATTAATATAATATAAGAGTCTCCAGAGGGACTTTGAAGGCTGTTCCAAAACTGTGCTTATTATACATGTACGACCTACTTTGGGTTTAGAAGTTTGTGAGAAGTCATTGAATATCTTATTCGGTTTTGATTCTCTGGTTACTGACAAGTCCTGGTGCAGGTGCTAATGGCCAGATTAGAAGAGTTCTGGGCTCTTGTCAAAGTCGTATTCGTTTTTTTTTTCGGTGTTTTGAATAGTCCACATGGTGTTCTTTGTTGAAGGGAAGTCCCAAAACTTCTGGGTTGGACCGCATGTGGTACTTCTAAGAGCCTCTCGAGAGAACAAGCCTTATCTAGATTTTTTTGGTCCGTCCTGTCACGCCCAGGGCATGCACAAACACGTGTGGGCACCAACCCCTATCACTTTTGTAATGGTCCTTTTTCCCTATCACAAGTCTGCTACTCATAACATTATGTGGTGTCATGGAGTAATGTACTCTAACATGAGAGAGAAAGCGTCTTTTGTTTTAATTTTATATTGAAACCTGTGTCAACAGGTGTAAAGTGTATTAACACTAGCTTTACACCTATAAAATATCAACAACTATCTGTGATAGAAGTGGCTGGCGTAATGACAGCTTGGCTTGCTTGAATCTGCCTTGTATTTGGCTAGAACTAGTTCTTTGATCTCGAACGGGTAAAGGGGCCCATGCAGGTTATTTTTTTTCACAATATACACCTTATAATTATAATTGATGTCCATCGCAATCCCTGCTTCCTAAAGTTAGAGCCTAGTGCACCACTGGAGTCCAATGGACTCCGTGAAATTTAAAAATGCATACCGCTAGTTTTGCCGCTGTTAATTTATCATATACCATTGTCTGGTCTCGCAAATAAATAATAAGAGATACATTATATATTTCAATATATACAGAAATACTTTATATGTTAATATAATATAAGAGTCTCCAGAGGGACTTTGATGGCTGTTCCAAAACTGTGCTTATTATACATGTACGACCTACTTTGGGTTTAGAAGTTTGTGAGAAGTCATTGAATATCTTATTCGGTTTTGATTCTCTGGTTACTGACAAGTCCTGGTGCAGGTGCCAATGGCCAGATTAGAAGAGTTCTGGGCTCTTGTCAAAGTCGTATTCGTTTTTTATTTTTCGGTGTATTGAATAGTCCACATGGTGTTCTTTGTTAAAGGGAAGTCTCAAAACTTCTGGGTTGGACCGCATGTGGTACTTCTAAGAGCCTCTCGAGAGAACAAGCCTTATCTAGATTTTTTTGGTCCGTCCTGTCACGCCCAGGGCATGCACAAACACGTGTGGGCACCAACCCCTAACACTTTTGTAATGGTCCTTTTTCCCTATCACAAGTCTGCTACTCATAACATTATGTGGTGTCATGGAGTAATGTACTCTAACATGAGAGAGAAAGCGTCTTTTGTTTTAATTTTATATTGAAACCTGTGTCAACAGGTGTAAAGTGTATTAACACTAGCTTTACACCTGTAAAATATCAGCAACTATCTGTGATAGAAGTGGCTGGCGTAATGACAGCTTGGCTTGCTTGAATCTCTGCCTTGTATTTGGCTAGAACTAGTTCTTTGATCTCGAACGGGTAAAGGGGCCCATGCAGGTTATTTTTTTTCACAATATACACCTTATAATTATAATTGATGTCCATCGCAATCCCTGCTTCCTAAAGTTAGAGCCTAGTGCACCACTGGAGTCCAATGGACTCCGTGAAATTTAAAAATGCATACCGCTAGTTTTGCCGCTGTTAATTTATCATATACCATTGTCTGGTCTCGCAAATAAATAATAAGAGATACATTATATATTTCAATATATACAGAAATACTTTATATGTTAATATAATATAAGAGTCTCCAGAGGGACTTTGATGGCTGTTCCAAAACTGTGCTTATTATACATGTACGACCTACTTTGGGTTTAGAAGTTTGTGAGAAGTCATTGAATATCTTATTCGGTTTTGATTCTCTGGTTACTGACAAGTCCTGGTGCAGGTGCCAATGGCCAGATTAGAAGAGTTCTGGGCTCTTGTCAAAGTCGTATTCGTTTTTTATTTTTCGGTGTATTGAATAGTCCACATGGTGTTCTTTGTTAAAGGGAAGTCTCAAAACTTCTGGGTTGGACCGCATGTGGTACTTCTAAGAGCCTCTCGAGAGAACAAGCCTTATCTAGATTTTTTTGGTCCGTCCTGTCACGCCCAGGGCATGCACAAACACGTGTGGGCACCAACCCCTAACACTTTTGTAATGGTCCTTTTTCCCTATCACAAGTCTGCTACTCATAACATTATGTGGTGTCATGGAGTAATGTACTCTAACATGAGAGAGAAAGCGTCTTTTGTTTTAATTTTATATTGAAACCTGTGTCAACAGGTGTAAAGTGTATTAACACTAGCTTTACACCTGTAAAATATCAGCAACTATCTGTGATAGAAGTGGCTGGCGTAATGACAGCTTGGCTTGCTTGAATCTCTGCCTTGTATTTGGCTAGAACTAGTTCTTTGATCTCGAACGGGTAAAGGGGCCCATGCAGGTTATTTTTTTTCACGATATACACCTTATAATTATAATTGATGTCCATCGCAATCCCTGCTTCCTAAAGTTAGAGCCTAGTGCACCACTGGAGTCCAATGGACTCCGTGAAATTTAAAAATGCATACCGCTAGTTTTGCCGCTGTTAATTTATCATATACCATTGTCTGGTCTCGCAAATAAATAATAAGAGATACATTATATATTTCAATATATACAGAAATACTTTATATGTTAATATAATATAAGAGTCTCCAGAGGGACTTTGAAGGCTGTTCCAAAACTGTGCTTATTATACATGTACGACCTACTTTGGGTTTAGAAGTTTGTGAGAAGTCATTGAATATCTTATTCGGTTTTGATTCTCTGGTTACTGACAAGTCCTGGTGCAGGTGCCAATGGCCAGATTAGAAGAGTTCTGGGCTCTTGTCAAAGTCGTATTCGTTTTTTATTTTTCGGTGTATTGAATAGTCCACATGGTGTTCTTTGTTAAAGGGAAGTCTCAAAACTTCTGGGTTGGACCGCATGTGGTACTTCTAAGAGCCTCTCGAGAGAACCAGCCTTATCTAGATTTTTTTGGTCCGTCCTGTCACGCCCAGGGCATGCACAAACACGTGTGGGCCTCACCCCCCATCACTTTTGTAATGGTCCCTCCTCCTTATCACAAGTCTGCTACTCATAACATTATGTGGTGTCATGGAGTAATGTACTCTTACATGAGAGAGAAAGCGTCTTTTGTTTTAATTTTATATTGAAACCTGAGTCAACAGGTGTAAAGTGTATTAACACTAGCTTTACACCTGTAAAATATCAGCAACTATCTGTGATAGAAGTGGCTGGCGTAATGACAGCTTGGCTTGCTTGAATCTCTGCCTTGTATTTGGATAGAACTAGTTCTTTGATCTCGAACGGGTAAAGGGGCCCATGCAGGTTATTTCTTTTCACGATATACACCTTATAATTATAATTGATGTCCATCGCAATCCCTCCTTCCTGAAGATAGAGCCTAGTGCACCACTGGAGTCCAATGGACTCCGTGAAATTTAAAAATGCATACCGCTAGTTTTGCCGCTGTTAATTTATCATATACCATTGTCTGGTCTCGCAAATAAATAATAAGAGATACATTATATATTTCAATATATACAGAAATACTTTATATGTTAATATAATATAAGAGTCTCCAGAGGGACTTTGAAGGCTGTTCCAAAACTGTGCTTATTATACATGTACGACCTACTTTGGGTTTAGAAGTTTGTGAGAAGTCATTGAATATCTTATTCGGTTTTGATTCTCTGGTTACTGACAAGTCCTGGTGCAGGTGCCAATGGCTAGATTAGAAGAATTCTGGGCTCTTGTCAAAGTCGTATTCGTTTTTTATTTTTCGGTGTATTGAATAGTCCACATAGTGTTCTTTGTTGAAGGGAAGTCTCAAAACTTCTGGGTTGGACCGCATATGGTACTTTTAAGAGCCTCTCGAGAGAACAAGCCTTATCTAGATTTTTTTGGTCCGTCCTGTCACGCCCAGGGCATGCACAAACACGTGAGGGCACCAACCCCCATCACTTTTGTAATGGTCCTTCTTCCTTATCACAAGTCTGCTACTCATAACATTATGTGGTGTCATGGAGTAATGTACTCTTACATGAGAGAGAAAGCGTCTTTTGTTTTAATTTTATATTGAAACCTGAGTCAACAGGTGTAAAGTGTATTAACACTAGCTTTACACCTGTAAAATATCAGCAACTATCTGTGATAGAAGTGGCTGGCGTAAAGACAGCTTGGCTTGCTTGAATCTCTGCGTTGTATTTGGATAGAACTAGTTCTTTGATCTCGAACGGGTAAAGGGGCCCATGCAGGTTATTTGTTTTCACGATATACACCTTATAATTATAATTGATGTCCATCGCAATCCCTGCTTCCTACAGTTAGAGCCTAGTGCACCACTGGAGTCCAATGGACTCCGAGAAATTTAAAAATTCATACTGCTAGTTTTGCCGCTGTTAATTTAACATATACCATTGTCTGGTCTTGCAAATAAATAATAAGAGATACTTTATACATTTCAATATATACAGAAATACTTTATATATTAATATAATATAAGAGTCTCCAGAGGGACTTTGAAGGCTGTTCCAAAAATGTGCTTATTATACATGTACGACCTACTTTGGGTTTAGAAGTTTGTGAGAAGTCATTGAATATCTTATTCGGTTTTGATTTATCTGGTGTACTGAGTAGTCCTGGTGCAGGTGCCAATGGCCAGATTAGAAGAGTTCTGGGCTCTTGTCAAAGTCGTATTCGTTTTTTATTTTTCGGTGTATTGAATAGTCCACATGGTGTTCTTTGTTAAAGGGAAGTCTCAAAACTTCTGGGTTGGACCGCATATGGTACTTCTAAGAGCCTCTCGAGAGAACCAGCCTTATCTAGATTTTTTTGGTTTGTCCTGTCACGCCCAGGGCATGCACAAACACGTGTGGGCCGCACCCACCATCACTTTTGTAATGGTCCCTCTTCCTTATCACAAGTCTGGTACTCTTAACATTATGTGGTGTCATGGAGTAATGTACTCTTACATGAGAGAAAAAGCGTCTTTTGTTTTAATTTTATATTGAAACCTGTGTCAACAGGTGTAAAGTGTATTAACACTAGCTTTACACCTATAAAATATCAACAACTATCTGTGATAGAAGTGGCTGGCGTAATGACAGCTTGGCTTGCTTGAATCTGTCTTGTATTTGGCTAGAACTAGTTCTTTGATCTCGAACGGGTAAAGGGGCCCATGCAGGTTATTTTTTTTCACGATATACACCTTATAATTATAATTGATGTCCATCGCAATCCCTGCTTCCTAAAGTTAGAGCCTAGTGCACCACTGGAGTCTAATGGACTCCGAGAAATTTAAAAATGCATACTGCTAGTTTTGCCGCTGTTAATTTATCATATACCATTGTCTGGTCTCGCAAATAAATAATAAGAGATACATTATATATTTCAATATATACAGAAATACTTTATATATTAATATAATATAAGAGTCTCCAGAGGGACTTTGAAGGCTGTTCCAAAACTGTGCTTATTATACATGTACGACCTACTTTTGGTTTAGAAGTTTGTGAGAAGTCATTGAATATCTTATTCGGTTTTGATTCTCTGGTTACTGACAAGTCCTGGTGCAGGTGCTAATGGCCAGATTAGAAGAGTTCTGGGCTCTTGTCAAAGTCGTATTCGTTTTTTTTTTCTGTGTTTTGAATAGTCCACATGGTGTTCTTTGTTGAAGGGAAGTCTCAAAACTTCTGGGTTGGACCGCATGTGGTACTTCTAAGAGCCTCTTGAGAGAACAAGCCTTATCTAGATTTTTTTGGTCCGTCCTGTCACGCCCAGGGCATGCACAAACACGTGTGGGCACCAACGCCTATCACTTTTGTAATGGTCCTTCTTCCCTATCACAAGTCTGCTACTCATAACATTATGTGGTGTCATGGAGTAATGTACTCTAACATGAGAGAGAAAGCGTCTTTTGTTTTAATTTTATATTGAAACCTGTGTCAACAGGTTTAAAGTGTATTAACACTAGCTTTACACCTGTAAAATATCAGCAACTATCTGTGATAGAAGTGGCTGGCGTAATGACAGCTTGGCTTGCTTGAATCTCTGCCTTGTATTTGGATAGAACTAGTTCTTTGATCTCGAACGGGTAAAGGGGCCCATGCAGGTTATTTTTTTTCACGATATACACCTTATAATTATAATTGATGTCGATCGCAATCCCTGCTTCCTAAAGTTAGAGCCTAGTGCACCACTGGAGTCCAATGGACTCCGAGAAATTTAAAAATTCATACTGCTAGTTTTGCCGCTGTTAATTTAACATATACCATTGTCTGGTCTTGCAAATAAATAATAAGAGATACTTTATACATTTCAATATATACAGAAATACTTTATATATTAATATAATATAAGAGTCTCCAGAGGGACTTTGAAGGCTGTTCCAAAAATGTGCTTATTATACATGTACGACCTACTTTGGGTTTAGAAGTTTGTGAGAAGTCATTGAATATCTTATTCGGTTTTGATTTATCTGGTGTACTGACTAGTCCTGGTGCAGGTGCCAATGGCCAGATTAGAAGAGTTCTGGGCTCTTGTCAAAGTCGTATTCGTTTTTTATTTTTCGGTGTATTGAATAGTCCACATGGTGTTCTTTGTTAAAGGGAAGTCTCAAAACTTCTGGGTTGGACCGCATGTGGTACTTCTAAGAGCCTCTCGAGAGAACAAGCCTTATCTAGATATTTTTGGTCCGTCCTGTCACGCCCAGGGCATGCACAAACACGTGTGGGCCTCACCCCCCATCACTTTTGTAATGGTCCCTCCTCCTTATCACAAGTCTGCTACTCATAACATTATGTGGTGTCATGGAGTAATGTACTCTTACATGAGAGAGAAAGCGTCTTTTGTTTTAATTTTATATTGAAACCTGAGTCAACAGGTGTAAAGTGTATTAACACTAGCTCTACACCTGTAAAATATCAGCAACTATCTGTGATAGAAGTGGCTGGCGTAAAGACAGCTTGGCTTGCTTGAATCTCTGCCTTGTATTTGGATAGAACTAGTTCTTTGATCTCGAACGGGTAAAGGGGCCCATGCAGGTTATTTTTTTTCACGATATACACCTTATAATTATAATTGATGTCCATCGCAATCCCTGCTTCCTAAAGTTAGAGCCTAGTGCACCACTGGAGTCCAATGGACTCCGAGAAATTTAAAAATTCCTACTGCTAGTTTTGCCGCTGTTAATTTAACATATACCATTGTCTGGTCTTGCAAATAAATAATAAGAGATACTTTATACATTTCAATATATACAGAAATACTTTGTATATTAATTTAATATAAGAGTCTCCAGAGGGACTTTGAAGGCTGTTCCAAAAATGTGCTTATTATACATGTACGACCTACTTTGGGTTTAGAAGTTTGTGAGAAGTCATTGAATATCTTATTCGGTTTTGATTCTCTGGTGTACTGACTAGTCCTGGTGCAGGTGCCAATGGCCAGATTAGAAGAGTTCTGGGCTCTTGTCAAAGTCGTATTAGTTTTTTATTTTTCGGTGTATTGAATAGTCCACATGGTGTTCTTTGTTGAAGGGAAGTCTCAAAACTTCTGGGTTGGACCGCATATGGTACTTCTAAGAGCCTCTCGAGAGAACCAGCCTTATCTAGATTTTTTTGGTCCGTCCTGTCACGCCCAGGGCATGCACAAACACGTGTGGGCCGCACCAACCATCACTTTTGTAATGGTCCCTCTTCCTTATCACAAGTCTGGTACTCTTAACATTATGTGGTGTCATGGAGTAATGTACTCTTACATGAGAGAGAAAGCGTCTTTTGTTTTAATTTTATATTGAAACCTGTGTCAACAGGTGTAAAGTGTATTAACACTAGCTTTACACCTATAAAATATCAACAACTATCTGTGATAGAAGTGGCTGGCGTAATGACAGCTTGGCTTGCTTGAATCTGCCTTGTATTTGGCTAGAACTAGTTCTTTGATCTCGAACGGGTAAAGGGGCCCATGCAGGTTATTTTTTTTCACAATATACACCTTATAATTATAATTGATGTCCATCGCAATCCCTGCTTCCTAAAGTTAGAGCCTAGTGCACCACTGGAGTCCAATGGACTCCGAGAAATTTAAAAATTCATACTGCTAGTTTTGCCGCTGTTAATTTAACATATACCATTGTCTGGTCTTGCAAATAAATAATAAGAGATACTTTATACATTTCAATATATACAGAAATACTTTATATATTAATATAATATAAGAGTCTCCAGAGCGACTTTGAAGGCTGTTCCAAAAATGTGCTTATTATACATGTACGACCTACTTTGGGTTTAGAAGTTTGTGAGAAGTCATTGAATATCTTATTCGGTTTTGATTCTCTGGTTACTGACAAGTCCTGGTGCAGGTGCTAATGGCCAGATTAGAAGAGTTCTGGGCTCTTGTCAAAGTCGTATTCGTTTTTTTTTTTTCGGTGTTTTGAATAGTCCACATGGTGTTCTTTGTTGAAGGGAAGTCTCAAAACTTCTGGGTTGGACCGCATGTGGTACTTCTAAGAGCCTCTCGAGAGAACAAGCCTTATCTAGATTTTTTTGGTCCGTCCTGTCACGCCCAGGGCATGCACAAACACGTGTGGGCACCAACCCCTATCACTTTTGTAATGGTCCTTTTTCCCTATCACAAGTCTGCTACTCATAACATTATGTGGTGTCATGGAGTAATGTACTCTAACATGAGAGAGAAAGCGTCTTTTGTTTTAATTTTATATTGAAACCTGAGTCAACAGGTGCAAGTGTATTAACACTAGCTTTACACCTGTAAAATATCAGCAACTATCTGTGATAGAAGTGGCTGGCGTAAAGACAGCTTGGCTTGCTTGAATCTCTGCCTTGTATTTGGATAGAAGTAGTTCTTTGATCTCGAACGGGTAAAGGGGCCCATGCAGGTTATTTTTTTTCACGGTATACACCTTATAATTATAATTGATGTCCATCGCAATCCCTGCTTCCTAAAGTTAGAGCCTAGTGCACCACTGGATTTCAATGGACTCCGAGAAATTTTAAAATGCATACTGCTAGTTTTGCCGCTGTTAATTTAACGTATACCATTGTCTGGTCTCGCAAATAAATAATAAGAGATACTTTATAAATTTCAATATATACAGAAATACTTTATATATAAATATAATATAAGAGTCTCCAGAGGGACTTTAAAGGCTGTTCCAAAACTGTGCTTATTATACATGTACGACCTACTTTGGGTTTAGAAGTTTGTGAGAAGTCATTGAATATCTTATTCGGTTTTGATTCTCTGGTTACTGACAAGTCCTGGTGCAGGTGCCAATGGCCAGATTAGAAGAATTCTGGGCTCTTGTCAAAGTCGTATTCGTTTTTTATTTTTCGGTGTATTGAATAGTCCACATAGTGTTCTTTGTTGAAGGGAAGTCTCAAAACTTCTGGGTTGGACCGCATATGGTACTTTTAAGAGCCTCTCGACAGAACAAGCCTTATCTAGATTTTTTTGGTCCGTCCCGTCACGCCCAGGGCATGCACAAACACGTGAGGGCACCAACCCCCATCACTTTTGTAATGGTCCTTCTTCCTTATCACAAGTCTGGTACTCTTAACATTATGTGGTGTCATGGAGTAATGTACTCTTACATGAGAGAGAAAGCGTCTTTTGTTTTAATTTTATATTGAAACCTGTGTCAACAGGTGTAAAGTGTATTAACACTAGCTTTACACCTATAAAATATCAACAACTATCTGTGATAGAAGTGGCTGGCGTAATGACAGCTTGGCTTGCTTGAATCTGCCTTGTATTTGGCTAGAACTAGTTCTTTGATCTCGAACGGGTAAAGGGGCCCATGCAGGTTATTTTTTTTTCACAATATACACCTTATAATTATAATTGATGTCCATCGCAATCCCTGCTTCCTAAAGTTAGAGCCTAGTGCACCACTGGAGTCCAATGGACTCCGAGAAATTTAAAAATTCATACTGCTAGTTTTGCCGCTGTTAATTTAACATATACCATTGTCTGGTCTTGCAAATAAATAATAAGAGATACTTTATACATTTCAATATATACAGAAATACTTTATATATTAATATAATATAAGAGTCTCCAGAGCGACTTTGAAGGCTGTTCCAAAAATGTGCTTATTATACATGTACGACCTACTTTGGGTTTAGAAGTTTGTGAGAAGTCATTGAATATCTTATTCGGTTTTGATTCTCTGGTTACTGACAAGTCCTGGTGCAGGTGCTAATGGCCAGATTAGAAGAGTTCTGGGCTCTTGTCAAAGTCGTATTCGTTTTTTTTTTTCGGTGTTTTGAATAGTCCACATGGTGTTCTTTGTTGAAGGGAAGTCCCAAAACTTCTGGGTTGGACCGCATGTGGTACTTCTAAGAGCCTCTCGAGAGAACAAGCCTTATCTAGATTTTTTTGGTCCGTCCTGTCACGCCCAGGGCATGCACAAACACGTGTGGGCACCAACCCCTATCACTTTTGTAATGGTCCTTCTTCCCTATCACAAGTCTGCTACTCATAACATTATGTGGTGTCATTGAGTAATGTACTCTAACATGAGAGAGAAAGCGTCTTTTGTTTTAATTTTATATTGAAACCTGAGTCAACAGGTGTAAAGTGTATTAACACTAGCTTTACACCTGTAAAATATCAACAACTATCTGTGATAGAAGTGGCTGGCGTAAAGACAGCTTGGCTTGCTTGAATCTCTGCCTTGTATTTGGATAGAAGTAGTTCTTTGATCTCGAACGGGTAAAGGGGCCCATGCAGGTTATTTTTTTTCACGGTATACACCTTATAATTATAATTGATGTCCATCGCAATCCCTGCTTCCTAAAGTTAGAGCCTAGTGCACCACTGGATTTCAATGGACTCCGAGAAATTTTAAAATGCATACTGCTAGTTTTGCCGCTGTTAATTTAACGTATACCATTGTCTTGTCTCGCAAATAAATAATAAGAGATACTTTATAAATTTCAATATATACAGAAATACTTTATATATAAATATAATATAAGAGTCGCCAGAGGGACTTTGAAGGCTTTTCCAAAAATGTGCTTATTATACATGTACGACCTACTTTGGGTTTAGAAGTTTGTGAGAAGTCATTGAATATCTTATTCGGTTTTGATTTATCTGGTGTACTGACTAGTCCTGGTGCAGGTGCCAATGGCCAGATTAGAAGAATTCTGGGCTCTTGTCAAAGCCGTATTCGTTTTTTTTTTTTTTCTGTGTTTTGAATAGTCCACATGGTGTTCTTTGTTAAAGGGAAGTCTCAAAACTTCTGGGTTGGACCGCATGTGGTACTTCTAAGAGCCTCTCGAGAGAACAAGCCTTATCTAGATTTTTTTGGTCCGTCCTGTCACGCCCAGGGCATGCACAAACACGTGTGGGCACCAACCCCTATCACTTTTGTAATGGTCCTTCTTCCCTATCACAAGTCTGCTACTCATAACATTATGTGGTGTCATGGAGTAATGTACTCTAACATGAGAGAGAAAGCGTCTTTTGTTTTCATTTTATATTGAAACCTGTGTCAACAGGTGTAAAGTGTATTAACACTAGCTTTACACCTGTAAAATATCAGCAACTATCTGTGATAGAAGTGGCTGGCGTAATGACAGCTTGGCTTGCTTGAATCTCTGCCTTGTATTTGGCTAGAACTAGTTCTTTGATCTCGAACGGGTAAAGGGGCCCATGCAGGTTATTTCTTTTCACGATATACACCTTATAATTATAATTGATGTCCATCGCAATCCCTCCTTCCTGAAGATAGAGCCTAGTGCACCACTGGAGTCCAATGGACTCCGTGAAATTTAAAAATGCATACCGCTAGTTTTGCCGCTGTTAATTTATCATATACCATTGTCTGGTCTCGCAAATAAATAATAAGAGATACATTATATATTTCAATATATACAGAAATACTTTATATGTTAATATAATATAAGAGTCTCCAGAGGGACTTTGAAGGCTGTTCCAAAACTGTGCTTATTATACATGTACGACCTACTTTGGGTTTAGAAGTTTGTGAGAAGTCATTGAATATCTTATTCGGTTTTGATTCTCTGGTTACTGACAAGTCCTGGTGCATGTGCTAATGGCCAGATTAGAAGAGTTCTGGGCTCTTGTCAAAGTCGTATTCGTTTTTTTTTTTCGGTGTTTTGAATAGTCCACATGGTGTTCTTTGTTGAAGGGAAGTCTCAAAACTTCTGGGTTGGACCGCATGTGGTACTTCTAAGAGCCTCTCGAGAGAACAAGCCTTATCTAGATCTTTTTGGTCCGTCCTGTCACGCCCAGGGCATGCACAAACACGTGTGGGCACCAACCCCTATCACTTTTGTAATGGTCCTTCTTCCCTATCACAAGTCTGCTACTCATAACATTATGTGGTGTCATGGAGTAATGTACTCTAACATGAGAGAGAAAGCGTCTTTTGTTTTAATTTTATATTGAAACCTGAGTCAACAGGTGTAAAGTGTATTAACACTAGCTTTACACCTGTAAAATATCAGCAACTATCTGTGATAGAAGTGGATGGCGTAAAGACAGCTTGGATTGCTTGAATCTCTGCCTTGTATTTGGATAGAAGTAGTTCTTTGATCTCGAACGGGTAAAGGGGCCCATGCAGGTTATTTTTTTCACGGTATACACCTTATAATTATAATTGATGTCCATCGCAATCCCTCCTTCCTGAAGATAGAGCCTAGTGCACCACTGGAGTCCAATGGACTCCGTGAAATTTAAAAATGCATACCGCTAGTTTTGCCGCTGTTAATTTATCATATACCATTGTCTGGTCTCGCAAATAAATAATAAGAGATACATTATATATTTCAATATATACAGAAATACTTTATATGTTAATATAATATAAGAGTCTCCAGAGGGACTTTGAAGGCTGTTCCAAAACTGTGCTTATTATACATGTACGACCTACTTTGGGTTTAGAAGTTTGTGAGAAGTCATTGAATATCTTATTCGGTTTTGATTCTCTGGTTACTGACAAGTCCTGGTGCAGGTGCCAATGGCCAGATTAGAAGAATTCTGGGCTCTTGTCAAAGTCGTATTCGTTTTTTGTTTTTCGGTGTATTGAAGAGTCCACATAGTGTTCTTTGTTGAAGGGAAGTCTCAAAACTTCTGGGTTGGACCGCATATGGTACTTTTAAGAGCCTCTCGAGAGAACAAGCCTTATCTAGATTTTTTTGGTCGTACCTGTCACGCCGAGGGCATGCACAAACACGTGAGGGCACCAACCCCCATCACTTTTGTAATGGTCCTTCTTCCTTATCACAAGTCTGCTACTCATAACATTATGTGGTGTCATGGAGTAATGTACTCTTACATGAGAGAGAAAGCGTCTTTTGTTTTAATTTTATATTGAAACCTGAGTCAACAGGTGTAAAGTGTATTAACACTAGCTTTACACCTGTAAAATATCAGCAACTATCTGTGATAGAAGTGGCTGGCGTAAAGACAGCTTGGCTTGCTTGAATCTCTGCCTTGTATTTGGATAGAACTAGTTCTTTGATCTCGAACGGGTAAAGGGGCCCATGCAGGTTATTTTTTTTCACGATATACACCTTATAATTATAATTGATGTCCATCGCAATCCCTGCTTCCTAAAGTTAGAGCCTAGTGCACCACTGGAGTCCAATGGACTCCGAGAAATTTAAAAATTCATACTGCTAGTTTTGCCGCTGTTAATTTAACATATACCATTGTCTGGTGTTGCAAATAAATAATAAGAGATACTTTATACATTTCAATATATACAGAAATACTTTATATATTAATATAATATAAGAGTCTCCAGAGGGACTTTGAAGGCTGTTCCAAAAATGTGCTTATTATACATGTACGACCTACTTTGGGTTTAGAAGTTTGTGAGAAGTCATTGAATATCTTATTCGGTTTTGATTTATCTGGTGTACTGACTAGTCCTGGTGCAGGTGCCAATGGCCAGATTAGAAGAGTTCTGGGCTCTTGTCAAAGTCATATTCGTTTTTTATTTTTCGGTGTATTGAATAGTCCACATGGTGTTCTTTGTTAAAGGGAAGTCTCAAAACTTCTGGGTTGGACCGCATATGGTACTTCTAAGAGCCTCTCGAGAGAACCAGCCTTATCTAGATTTTTTTGGTCCGTCCTGTCACGCCCAGGGCATGCACAAACACGTGTGGGCCCCACCCACCATCACTTTTGTAATGGTCCCTCTTCCTTATCACAAGTCTGGTACTCTTAACATGGAGTAATGTACTCTTACATGAGAGAGAAAGCGTCTTTTGTTTTAATTTTATATTGAAACCTGTGTCAACAGGTGTAAAGTGTATTAACACTAGCTTTACACCTATAAAATATCAACAACTATCTGTGATAGAAGTGGCTGGCGTAATGACAGCTTGGCTTGCTTGAATCTGTCTTGTATTTGGCTAGAACTAGTTCTTTGATCTCGAACGGGTAAAGGGGCCCATGCAGGTTATTTTTTTTCATTATATACACCTTATAATTATAATTGATGTCCATCGCAATCCCTGCTTCCTAAAGTTAGAGCCTAGTGCACCACTGGAGTCTAATGGACTCCGAGAAATTTAAAAATGCATACTGCTAGTTTTGCCGCTGTTAATTTATCATATACCATTGTCTGGTCTCGCAAATAAATAATAAGAGATACATTATATATTTCAATATATACAGAAATACTTTATATATTAATATAATATAAGAGTCTCCAGAGGGACTTTGAAGGCTGTTCCAAAACTGTGCTTATTATACATGTACGACCTACTTTTGGTTTAGAAGTTTGTGAGAAGTCATTGAATATCTTATTCGGTTTTGATTCTCTGGTTACTGACAAGTCCTGGTGCAGGTGCTAATGGCCAGATTAGAAGAGTTCTGGGCTCTTGTCAAAGTCGTATTCGTTTTTTTTTTCTGTGTTTTGAATAGTCCACATGGTGTTCTTTGTTGAAGGGAAGTCTCAAAACTTCTGGGTTGGACCGCATGTGGTACTTCTAAGAGCCTCTCGAGAGAACAAGCCTTATCTAGATTTTTTTGGTCCGTCCTGTCACGCCCAGGGCATGCACAAACACGTGTGGGCACCAACCCCTATCACTTTTGTAATGGTCCTTCTTCCCTATCACAAGTCTGCTACTCATAACATTATGTGGTGTCATGGAGTAATGTACTCTTACATGAGAGAGAAAGCGTCTTTTGTTTTAATTTTATATTGAAACCTGTGTCAACAGGTGTAAAGTGTATTAACACTAGCTTTACACCTGTAAAATATCAGCAACTATCTGTGATAGAAGTGGCTGGCGTAATGACAGCTTGGCTTGCTTGAATCTCTGCCTTGTATTTGGATAGAACTAGTTCTTTGATCTCGAACGGGTAAAGGGGCCCATGCAGGTTATTTTTTTTTCACGATATACATCTTATAATTATAATTGATTTCGATCGCAATCCCTGCTTCCTAAAGTTAGAGCCTAGTGCACCACTGGAGTCCAATGGACTCCGAGAAATTTAAAAATTCATAATGCTAGTTTTGCCGCTGTTAATTTAACATATACCATTGTCTGGTCTTGCAAATAAATAATAAGAGATACTTTATACATTTCAATATATACAGAAATACTTTATATATTAATATAATATAAGAGTCTCCAGAGGGACTTTGAAGGCTGTTCCAAAAATTTGCTTATTATACATGTACGACCTACTTTGGGTTTAGAAGTTTGTGAGAAGTCATTGAATATCTTATTCGGTTTTGATTTATCTGGTGTACTGACTAGTCCTGGTGCAGGTGCCAATGGCCAGATTAGAAGAGTTCTGGGCTCTTGTCAAAGTCGTATTCGTTTTTTATTTTTCGGTGTATTGAATAGTCCACATGGTGTTCTTTGTTAAAGGGAAGTCTCAAAACTTCTGGGTTGGACCGCATGTGGTACTTCTAAGAGCCTCTCGAGAAAACAAGCCTTATCTAGATTTTTTTGGTCCGTCCTGTCACGCCCAGGGCATGCACAAACACGTGTGGGCACCAACCCCTATCACTTTTGTAATGGTCCTTCTTCCCTATCACAAGTCTGCTACTCATAACATTATGTGGTGTCATGGAGTAATGTACTCTAACATGAGAGAGAAAGCGTCTTTTGTTTTAATTTTATATTGAAACCTGAGTCAACAGGTGTAAAGTGTATTAACACTAGCTTTACACCTGTAAAATATCAGCAACTATCTGTGATAGAAGTGGCTGGCGTAAAGACAGCTTGGCTTGCTTGAATCTCTGCCTTGTATTTGGATAGAACTAGTTCTTTGATCTCGAACGGGTAAAGGGGCCCATGCAGGTTTCTTTTTTTTTCACGCTATACACCTTATAATTATAATTGATGTCCATCGCAATCCCTGCTTCCTAAAGTTAGAGCCTAGTGCACCACTGGAGTCCAATGGACTCCGAGAAATTTAAAAATTCATACTGCTAGTTTTCCCGCTGTTAATTTAACATATACCATTGTCTGGTCTTGCAAATAAATAATAAGAAATACTTTATACATTTCAATATATACAGAAATACTTTGTATATTAATATAATATAAGAGTCTCCAGAGGGACTTTGAAGGCTATTCCAAAAATGTGCTTATTATACATGTACGACCTACTTTGGGTTTAGAAGTTTGTTAGAAGTCATTGAATATCTTATTCGGTTTTGATTCTCTGGTGTACTGACTAGTCCTGGTGCAGGTGCCAATGGCCAGATTAGAAGAATTCTGGGCTCTTGTCAAAGTCGTATTCGTTTTTTATTTTTCGGTGTATTGAATAGTCCACATAGTGTTCTTTGTTGAAGGGAAGTCTCAAAACTTCTGGGTTGGACCGCATATGGTACTTCTAAGAGCCTCTCGAGAGAACCAGCCTTATCTAGATTTTTTTGGTCCGTCCTGTCACGCCCAGGGCATGCACAAACACGTGTGGGCCTCACCCCCCATCACTTTTGTAATGGTCCTTCCTCCTTATCACAAGTCTGCTACTCATAACATTATGTGGTGTCATGGAGTAATGTACTCTTACATGAGAGAAAAAGCGTCTTTTGTTTTAATTTTATATTGAAACCTGAGTCAACAGGTGTAAAGTGTATTAACACTAGCTTTACACCTGTAAAATATCAGCAACTACCTGTGATAGAAGTGGCTGGCGTAAAGACAGCTTGGCTTGCTTGAATCTCTGCGTTGTATTTGGATAGAACTAGTTCTTTGATCTCGAACGGGTAAAGGGGCCCATGCAGGTTATTTTTTTTCACGATATACACCTTATAATTATAATTGATGTCCATCGCAATCCCTGCTTCCTAAAGTTAGAGCCTAGTGCACCACTGGAGTCCAATGGACTCCGAGAAATTTAAAAATTCATACTGCTAGTTTTGCCGCTGTTAATTTAACATATACCATTGTCTGGTCTTGCAAATAAATAATAAGAGATACTTTATACATTTCAATATATACAGAAATACTTTATATATTAATATAATATAAGAGTCTCCAGAGGGACTTTGAAGGCTGTTCCAAAAATGTGCTTATTATACATGTACGACCTACTTTGGGTTTAGAAGTTTGTGAGAAGTCATTGAATATCTTATTCGGTTTTGATTTATCTGGTGTACTGACTAGTCCTGGTGCAGGTGCCAATGGCCAGATTAGAAGAGTTCTGGGCTCTTGTCAAAGTCGTATTCGTTTTTTTATTTTTCGGTGTATTGAATAGTCCACATGGTGTTCTTTGTTAAAGAAAAGTCTCAAAACTTCTGGGTTGGACCGCATATGGTACTTCTAAGAGCCTCTCGAGAGAACCAGCCTTAACTAGATTTTTTTGGTCCGTCCTGTCACGCCCAGGGCATGCACAAACACGTGTGGGCCGCACCCACCATCACTTTTGTAATGGTCCCTCTTCCTTATCACAAGTCTGGTACTCTTAACATTATGTGGTGTCATGGAGTAATGTACTCTTACATGAGAGAGAAAGCGTCTTTTGTTTTAATTTTATATTGAAACCTGTGTCAACAGGTGTAAAGTGTATTAACACTAGCTTTACACCTATAAAATATCAACAACTATCTGTGATAGAAGTGGCTGGCGTAATGACAGCTTGGCTTGCTTGAATCTGTCTTGTATTTGGCTAGAACTAGTTCTTTGATTTTGAACGGGTAAAGGGGCCCATGCAGGTTATTTTTTTTCACGATATACACCTTATAATTATAATTGATGTCCATCGCAATCCCTGCTTCCTAAAGTTAGAGCCTAGTGCACCACTGTAGTCCAATGGACTCCGAGAAATTTAAAAATGCATACTGCTAGTTATGCCGCTGTTAATGTATCATATACCATTGTCTGGTCTCGCAAATAAATAATAAGAGATACATTATATATTTCAATATATACAGAAATACTTTATATATTAATATAATATAAGAGTCTCCAGAGGGACTTTGAAGGCTGTTCCAAAACTGTGCTTATTATACATGTACGACCTACTTTGGGTTTAGAAGTTTGTGAGAAGTCATTGAATATCTTATTCGGTTTTGATTCTCTGGTTACTGACAAGTCCTGGTGCAGGTGCTAATGGCCAGATTAGAAGAGTTCTGGGCTCTTGTCAAAGTCGTATTCGTTTTTTTTTCTGTGTTTTGAATAGTCCACATGGTGTTCTTTGTTGAAGGGAAGTCTCAAAACTTCTGGGTTGGACCGCATGTGGTACTTCTAAGAGCCTCTCGAGAGAACAAGCCTTATCTAGATTTTTTTGGTCCGTCCTGTCACGCCCAGGGCATGCACAAACACGTGTGGGCACCAACCCCTATCACTTTTGTAATGGTCCTTCTTCCCTATCACAAGTCTGCTACTCATAACATTATGTGGTGTCATGGAGTAATGTACTCTAACATGAGACAGAAAGCGTCTTTTGTTTTAATTTTATATTGAAACCTGTGTCAACAGGTGTAAAGTGTATTAACACTAGCTTTACACCTGTAAAATATCAGCAACTATCTGTGATAGAAGTGGCTGGCGTAATGACAGCTTGGCTTGCTTGAATCTCTGCCTTGTATTTGGCTAGAACTAGTTCTTTGATCTCGAACGGGTAAAGGGGCCCATGCAGGTTAATTTTTTTCACGATATACACCTTATAATTATAATTGATGTCCATCGCAATCCCTGCTTCCTAAAGTTAGAGCCTAGTGCACCACTGGAGTCTAATGGACTCCGAGAAATTTAAAAATGCATACTGCTAGTTATGCCGCTGTTAATTTATCATATACCATTGTCTGGTCTCGCAAATAAATAATAAGAGATACATTATATATTTCAATATATACAGAAATACTTTATATATTAATATAATATAAGAGTCTCCAGAGGGACTTTGAAGGCTGTTCCAAAACTGTGCTTATTATACATGTACGACCTACTTTGGGTTTAGAAGTTTGTGAGAAGTCATTGAATATCTTATTCGGTTTTGATTCTCTGGTTACTGACAAGTCCTGGTGCAGGTGCCAATGGCCAGATTAGAAGAATTCTGGGCTCTTGTCAAAGTCGTATTCGTTTTTTATTTTTCGGTGTATTGAATAGTCCACATAGTGTTCTTTGTTGAAGGGAAGTCTCAAAACTTCTGGGTTGGACCGCATGTGGTACTTCTAAGAGCCTCTCGAGAGAACAAGCCTTATCTAGATTTTTTTGGTCCGTCCTGTCACGCCCAGGGCATGCACAAACACGTGTGGGCACCAACCCCTATCACTTTTGTAATGGTCCTTCTTCCCTATCACAAGTCTGCTACTCATAACATTATGTGGTGTCATGGAGTAATGTACTCTAACATGAGACAGAAAGCGTCTTTTGTTTTAATTTTATATTGAAACCTGTGTCAACAGGTGTAAAGTGTATTAACACTAGCTTTACACCTGTAAAATATCAGCAACTATCTGTGATAGAAGTGGCTGGCGTAATGACAGCTTGGCTTGCTTGAATCTCTGCCTTGTATTTGGCTAGAACTAGTTCTTTGATCTCGAACGAGTAAAGGGGCCCATGCAGGTTATTTTTTTTCACGATATACACCTTATAATTATAATTGATGTCCATCGCAATCCCTGCTTCCTAAAGTTATAGCCTAGTGCACCACTGGATTTCAATGGACTCCGAGAAATTTAAAAATGCATACTGCTAGTTTTGCCGCTGTTAATTTAACGTATACCATTGTCTGGTCTTGCAAATAAATAATAAGAGATACTTTATACATTTCAATATATACAGAAATACTTTATATATTAATATAATATAAGAGTCTCCAGAGGGACTGTGAAGGCTGTTCCAAAAATGTGCTTATTATACATGTACGACCTACTTTGGGTTTGAAAGTTTGTGAGAAGTCATTGAATATCTTATTCGGTTTTGATTTATCTGGTGTACTGACTAGTCCTGGTGCAGGTGCCAATGGCCAGATTAGAAGAGTTCTGGGCTCTTGTCAAAGTCGTATTCGTTTTTTTATTTTTCGGTGTATTGAATAGTCCACATGGTGTTCTTTGTTAAAGGGAAGTCTCAAAACTTCTGGGTTGGACCGCATATGGTACTTCTAAGAGCCTCTCAAGAGAACCAGCCTTATCTAGATTTTTTTGGTCCGTCCTGTCACGCCCAGGGCATGCACAAACACGTGTGGGCCCCACCCACCATCACTTTTGTAATGGTCCCTCTTCCTTATCACAAGTCTGGTACTCTTAACATGGAGTAATGTACTCTTACATGAGAGAGAAAGCGTCTTTTGTTTTAATTTTATATTGAAACCTGAGTCAACAGGTGTAAAGTGTATTAACACTAGCTTTACACCTATAAAATATCAACAACTATCTGTGATAGAAGTGGCTGGCGTAATGACAGCTTGGCTTGCTTGAATCTGTCTTGTATTTGGCTAGAACTAGTTCTTTGATCTCGAACGGGTAAAGGGGCCCATGCAGGTTATTTTTTTTCACGATATACACCTTATAATTATAATTGATGTCCATCGCAATCCCTGCTTCCTAAAGTTAGAGCCTAGTGCACCACTGGAGTCCAATGGACTCCGAGAAATTTAAAAATGCATACTGCTAGTTTTGCCGCTGTTAATTTATCATATACCATTGTCTGGTCTCGCAAATAAATAATAAGAGATACATTATATATTTCAATATATACAGAAATACTTTATATATTAATATAATATAAGAGTCTCCAGAGGGACTTTGAAGGCTGTTCCAAAACTGTGCTTATTATACATGTACGACCTACTTTGAGTTTAGAAGTTTGTGAGAAGTCATTGAATATCTTATTCGGTTTTGATTCTCTGGTTACTGACAAGTCCTGGTGCAGGTGCTAATGGCCAGATTAGAAGAGTTCTGGGCTCTTGTCAAAGTCGTATTCGTTTTTTTTTTTTCTGTGTTTTGAATAATCCACATGGTGTTCTTTGTTGAAGGGAAGTCTCAAAACTTCTGGGTTGGACCGCATGTGGTACTTCTAAGAGCCTCTCGAGAGAACAAGCCTTATCTAGATTTTTTTGGTCCGTCCTGTCACGCCCAGGGCATGCACAAACACGTGTGGGCACCAACCCCTATCACTTTTGTAATGGTCCTTCTTCCCTATCACAAGTCTGCTACTCATAACATTATGTGGTGTCATGGAGTAATGTACTCTAACATGAGAGAGAAAGCGTCTTTTGTTTTAATTTTATATTGAAACCTGAGTCAACAGGTGTAAAGTGTATTAACACTAGCTTTACACCTGTAAAATATCAGCAACTACCTGTGATAGAAGTGGCTGGCGTAAAGACAGCTTGGCTTGCTTGAATCTCTGCCTTGTATTTGGATAGAACTAGTTCTTTGATCTCGAACGGGTAAAGGGGCCCATGCAGGTTATTTTTTTTCACGATATACACCTTATAATTATAATTGATGTCCATCGCAATCCCTGCTTCCTAAAGTTAGAGCCTAGTGCACCACTGGAGTCCAATGGACTCCGAGAAATTTAAAAATTCATACTGCTAGTTTTACCGCTGTTAATTTAACATATACCATTGTCTGGTGTTGCAAATAAATAATAAGAGATACTTTATACATTTCAATATATACAGAAATACTTTATATATTAATATAATATAAGAGTCTCCAGAGGGACTTTGAAGGCTGTTCCAAAAATGTGCTTATTATACATGTACGACCTACTTTGGGTTTAGAAGTTTGTGAGAAGTCATTGAATATCTTATTCGGTTTTGATTTATCTGGTGTACTGACTAGTCCTGGTGCAGGTGCCAATGGCCAGATTAGAAGAGTTCTGGGCTCTTGTCAAAGTCGTATTCGTTTTTTATTTTTCGGTGTATTGAATAGTCCACATGGTGTTCTTTGTTAAAGGGAAGTCTCAAAACTTCTGGGTTGGACCGCATATGGTACTTCTAAGAGCCTCTCGAGAGAACCAGCCTTATCTAGATTTTTTTGGTCCGTCCTGTCACGCCCAGGGCATGCACAAACACGTGTGGGCCGCACCCACCATCACTTTTGTAATGGTCCCTCTTCCTTATCACAAGTCTGGTACTCTTAACATTATGTGGTGTCATGGAGTAATGTACTCTTACATGAGAGAGAAAGCGTCTTTTGTTTTAATTTTATATTGAAACCTGTGTCAACAGGTGTAAAGTGTATTAACACTAGCTTTACACCTATAAAATATCAACAACTATCTGTGATAGAAGTGGCTGGCGTAATGACAGCTTGGCTTGCTTGAATCTGTCTTGTATTTGGCTAGAACTAGTTCTTTGATTTTGAACGGGTAAAGGGGCCCATGCAGGTTATTTTTTTTCACGATATACACCTTATAATTATAATTGATGTCCATCGCAATCCCTGCTTCCTAAAGTTAGAGCCTAGTGCACCACTGGAGTCCAATGGACTCCGAGAAATTTAAAAATGCATACTGCTAGTTATGCCGCTGTTAATGTATCATATACCATTGTCTGGTCTCGCAAATAAATAATAAGAGACACATTATATATTTCAATATATACAGAAATACTTTATATATTAATATAATATAAGAGTCTCCAGAGGGACTTTGAAGGCTGTTCCAAAACTGTGCTTATTATACATGTACGACCTACTTTGGGTTTAGAAGTTTGTGAGAAGTCATTGAATATCTTATTCGGTTTTGATTCTCTGGTTACTGACAAGTCCTGGTGCAGGTGCTAATGGCCAGATTAGAAGAATTCTGGGCTCTTGTCAAAGTCGTATTCGTTTTTTATTTTTCGGTGTATTGAATAGTCCACATAGTGTTCTTTGTTGAAGGGAAGTCTCAAAACTTCTGGGTTGGACCGCATGTGGTACTTCTAAGAGCCTCTCGAGAGAACAAGCCTTATCTAGATTTTTTTGGTCCGTCCTGTCACGCCCAGGGCATGCACAAACACGTGTGGGCACCAACCCCTATCACTTTTGTAATGGTCCTTCTTCCCTATCACAAGTCTGCTACTCATAACATTATGTGGTGTCATGGAGTAATGTACTCTAACATGAGACAGAAAGCGTCTTTTGTTTTAATTTTATATTGAAACCTGTGTCAACAGGTGTAAAGTGTATTAACACTAGCTTTACACCTGTAAAATATCAGCAACTATCTGTGATAGAAGTGGCTGGCGTAATGACAGCTTGGCTTGCTTGAATCTCTGCCTTGTATTTGGCTAGAACTAGTTCTTTGATCTCGAACGAGTAAAGGGGCCCATGCAGGTTATTTTTTTTCACGATATACACCTTATAATTATAATTGATGTCCATCGCAATCCCTGCTTCCTAAAGTTATAGCCTAGTGCACCACTGGATTTCAATGGACTCCGAGAAATTTAAAAATGCATACTGCTAGTTTTGCCGCTGTTAATTTAACGTAAACCATTGTCTGGTCTTGCAAATAAATAATAAGAGATACTTTATACATTTCAATATATACAGAAATACTTTATATATTAATATAATATAAGAGTCTCCAGAGGGACTGTGAAGGCTGTTCCAAAAATGTGCTTATTATACATGTACGACCTACTTTGGGTTTGAAAGTTTGTGAGAAGTCATTGAATATCTTATTCGGTTTTGATTTATCTGGTGTACTGACTAGTCCTGGTGCAGGTGCCAATGGCCAGATTAGAAGAGTTCTGGGCTCTTGTCAAAGTCGTATTCGTTTTTTTATTTTTCGGTGTATTGAATAGTCCACATGGTGTTCTTTGTTAAAGGGAAGTCTCAAAACTTCTGGGTTGGACCGCATATGGTACTTCTAAGAGCCTCTCGAGAGAACCAGCCTTATCTAGATTTTTTTGGTCCGTCCTGTCACGCCCAGGGCATGCACAAACACGTGTGGGCCCCACCCACCATCACTTTTGTAATGGTCCCTCTTCCTTATCACAAGTCTGGTACTCTTAACATGGAGTAATGTACTCTTACATGAGAGAGAAAGCGTCTTTTGTTTTAATTTTATATTGAAACCTGTGTCAACAGGTGTAAAGTGTATTAACACTAGCTTTACACCTATAAAATATCAACAACTATCTGTGATAGAAGTGGCTGGCGTAATGACAGCTTGGCTTGCTTGAATCTGTCTTGTATTTGGCTAGAACTAGTTCTTTGATCTCGAACGGGTAAAGGGGCCCATGCAGGTTATTTTTTTTCACGATATACACCTTATAATTATAATTGATGTCCATCGCAATCCCTGCTTCCTAAAGTTAGAGCCTAGTGCACCACTGGAGTCTAATGGACTCCGAGAAATTTAAAAATGCATACTGCTAGTTTTGCCGCTGTTAATTTATCATATACCATTGTCTGGTCTCGCAAATAAATAATAAGAGATACATTATATATTTCAATATATACAGAAATACTTTATATATTAATATAATATAAGAGTCTCCAGAGGGACTTTGAAGGCTGTTCCAAAACTGTGCTTATTATACATGTACGACCTACTTTTGGTTTAGAAGTTTGTGAGAAGTCATTGAATATCTTATTCGGTTTTGATTCTCTGGTTACTGACAAGTCCTGGTGCAGGTGCTAATGGCCAGATTAGAAGAGTTCTGGGCTCTTGTCAAAGTCGTATTCGTTTTTTTTTTCTGTGTTTTGAATAGTCCACATGGTGTTCTTTGTTGAAGGGAAGTCTCAAAACTTCTGGGTTGGACCGCATGTGGTACTTCTAAGAGCCTCTCGAGAGAACAAGCCTTATCTAGATTTTTTTGGTCCGTCCTGTCACGCCCAGGGCATGCACAAACACGTGTGGGCACCAACCCCTATCACTTTTGTAATGGTCCTTCTTCCCTATCACAAGTCTGCTACTCATAACATTATGTGGTGTCATGGAGTAATGTACTCTAACATGAGAGAGAAAGCGTCTTTTGTTTTAATTTTATATTGAAACCTGTGTCAACAGGTGTAAAGTGTATTAACACTAGCTTTAAACCTGTAAAATATCAGCAACTATCTGTGATAGAAGTGGCTGGCGTAATGACAGCTTGGCTTGCTTGAATCTCTGCCTTGTATTTGGATAGAACTAGTTCTTTGATCTCGAACGGGTAAAGGGGCCCATGCAGGTTATTTTTTTTCACGATATACATCTTATCATTATAATTGATTTCGATCGCAATCCCTGCTTCCTAAAGTTAGAGCCTAGTGCACCACTGGAGTCCAATGGACTCCGAGAAATTTAAAAATTCATAATGCTAGTTTTGCCGCTGTTAATTTAACATATACCATTGTCTGGTCTTGCAAATAAATAATAAGAGATACTTTATACATTTCAATATATACAGAAATACTTTATATATTAATATAATATAAGAGTCTCCAGAGGGACTTTGAAGGCTGTTCCAAAAATGTGCTTATTATACATGTACGACCTACTTTGGGTTTAGAAGTTTGTGAGAAGTCATTGAATATCTTATTCGGTTTTGATTTATCTGGTGTACTGACTAGTCCTGGTGCAGGTGCCAATGGCCAGATTAGAAGAGTTCTGGGCTCTTGTCAAAGTCGTATTCGTTTTTTATTTTTCGGTGTATTGAATAGTCCACATGGTGTTCTTTGTTAAAGGGAAGTCTCAAAACTTCTGGGTTGGACCGCATGTGGTACTTCTAAGAGCCTCTCGAGAAAACAAGCCTTATCTAGATTTTTTTGGTCCGTCCTGTCACGCCCAGGGCATGCACAAACACGTGTGGGCACCAACCCCTATCACTTTTGTAATGGTCCTTCTTCCCTATCACAAGTCTGCTACTCATAACATTATGTGGTGTCATGGAGTAATGTACTCTAACATGAGAGAGAAAGCGTCTTTTGTTTTAATTTTATATTGAAACCTGAGTCAACAGGTGTAAAGTGTATTAACACTAGCTTTACACCTGTAAAATATCAGCAACTATCTGTGATAGAAGTGGCTGGCGTAAAGACAGCTTGGCTTGCTTGAATCTCTGCCTTGTATTTGGATAGAACTAGTTCTTTGATCTCGAACGGGTAAAGGGGCCCATGCAGGTTTCTTTTTTTTTCACGCTATACACCTTATAATTATAATTGATGTCCATCGCAATCCCTGCTTCCTAAAGTTAGAGCCTAGTGCACCACTGGAGTCCAATGGACTCCGAGAAATTTAAAAATTCATACTGCTAGTTTTGCCGCTGTTAATTTAACATATACCATTGTCTGGTCTTGCAAATAAATAATAAGAAATACTTTATACATTTCAATATATACAGAAATACTTTGTATATTAATATAATATAAGAGTCTCCAGAGGGACTTTGAAGGCTATTCCAAAAATGTGCTTATTATACATGTACGACCTACTTTGGGTTTAGAAGTTTGTTAGAAGTCATTGAATATCTTATTCGGTTTTGATTCTCTGGTGTACTGACTAGTCCTGGTGCAGGTGCCAATGGCCAGATTAGAAGAATTCTGGGCTCTTGTCAAAGTCGTATTCGTTTTTTATTTTTCGGTGTATTGAATAGTCCACATAGTGTTCTTTGTTGAAGGGAAGTCTCAAAACTTCTGGGTTGGACCGCATATGGTACTTCTAAGAGCCTCTCGAGAGAACAAGCCTTATCTAGATTTTTTTGGTCCGTCCTGTCACGCCCAGGGCATGCACAAACACGTGTGGGCCTCACCCCCCATCACTTTTGTAATGGTCCCTCCTCCTTATCACAAGTCTGCTACTCATAACATTATGTGGTGTCATGGAGTAATGTACTCTTACATGAGAGAAAAAGCGTCTTTTGTTTTAATTTTATATTGAAACCTGAGTCAACAGGTGTAAAGTGTATTAACACTAGCTTTACACCTGTAAAATATCAGCAACTACCTGTGATAGAAGTGGCTGGCGTAAAGACAGCTTGGCTTGCTTGAATCTCTGCGTTGTATTTGGATAGAACTAGTTCTTTGATCTCGAACGGGTAAAGGGGCCCATGCAGGTTATTTTTTTTCACGATATACACCTTATAATTATAATTGATGTCCATCGCAATCCCTGCTTCCTAAAGTTAGAGCCTAGTGCACCACTGGAGTCCAATGGACTCCGAGAAATTTAAAAATTCATACTGCTAGTTTTGCCGCTGTTAATTTAACATATACCATTGTCTGGTCTTGCAAATAAATAATAAGAGATACTTTATACATTTCAATATATACAGAAATACTTTATATATTAATATAATATAAGAGTCTCCAGAGGGACTTTGAAGGCTGTTCCAAAAATGTGCTTATTATACATGTACGACCTACTTTGGGTTTAGAAGTTTGTGAGAAGTCATTGAATATCTTATTCGGTTTTGATTTATCTGGTGTACTGACTAGTCCTGGTGCAGGTGCCAATGGCCAGATTAGAAGAGTTCTGGGCTCTTGTCAAAGTCGTATTCGTTTTTTTATTTTTCGGTGTATTGAATAGTCCACATGGTGTTCTTTGTTAAAGAAAAGTCTCAAAACTTCTGGGTTGGACCGCATATGGTACTTCTAAGAGCCTCTCGAGAGAACCAGCCTTAACTAGATTTTTTTGGTCCGTCCTGTCACGCCCAGGGCATGCACAAACACGTGTGGGCCGCACCCACCATCACTTTTGTAATGGTCCCTCTTCCTTATCACAAGTCTGGTACTCTTAACATTATGTGGTGTCATGGAGTAATGTACTCTTACATGAGAGAGAAAGCGTCTTTTGTTTTAATTTTATATTGAAACCTGTGTCAACAGGTGTAAAGTGTATTAACACTAGCTTTACACCTATAAAATATCAACAACTATCTGTGATAGAAGTGGCTGGCGTAATGACAGCTTGGCTTGCTTGAATCTGTCTTGTATTTGGCTAGAACTAGTTCTTTGATTTTGAACGGGTAAAGGGGCCCATGCAGGTTATTTTTTTTCACGATATACACCTTATAATTATAATTGATGTCCATCGCAATCCCTGCTTCCTAAAGTTAGAGCCTAGTGCACCACTGGAGTCCAATGGACTCCGAGAAATTTAAAAATGCATACTGCTAGTTATGCCGCTGTTAATGTATCATATACCATTGTCTGGTCTCGCAAATAAATAATAAGAGATACATTATATATTTCAATATATACAGAAATACTTTATATATTAATATAATATAAGAGTCTCCAGAGGGACTTTGAAGGCTGTTCCAAAACTGTGCTTATTATACATGTACGACCTACTTTGGGTTTAGAAGTTTGTGAGAAGTCATTGAATATCTTATTCGGTTTTGATTCTCTGGTTACTGACAAGTCCTGGTGCAGGTGCTAATGGCCAGATTAGAAGAGTTCTGGGCTCTTGTCAAAGTCGTATTCGTTTTTTTTTCTGTGTTTTGAATAGTCCACATGGTGTTCTTTGTTGAAGGGAAGTCTCAAAACTTCTGGGTTGGACCGCATGTGGTACTTCTAAGAGCCTCTCGAGAGAACAAGCCTTATCTAGATTTTTTTGGTCCGTCCTGTCACGCCCAGGGCATGCACAAACACGTGTGGGCACCAACCCCTATCACTTTTGTAATGGTCCTTCTTCCCTATCACAAGTCTGCTACTCATAACATTATGTGGTGTCATGGAGTAATGTACTCTAACATGAGACAGAAAGCGTCTTTTGTTTTAATTTTATATTGAAACCTGTGTCAACAGGTGTAAAGTGTATTAACACTAGCTTTACACCTGTAAAATATCAGCAACTATCTGTGATAGAAGTGGCTGGCGTAATGACAGCTTGGCTTGCTTGAATCTCTGCCTTGTATTTGGCTAGAACTAGTTCTTTGATCTCGAACGGGTAAAGGGGCCCATGCAGGTTAATTTTTTTCACGATATACACCTTATAATTATAATTGATGTCCATCGCAATCCCTGCTTCCTAAAGTTAGAGCCTAGTGCACCACTGGAGTCTAATGGACTCCGAGAAATTTAAAAATGCATACTGCTAGTTATGCCGCTGTTAATTTATCATATACCATTGTCTGGTCTCGCAAATAAATAATAAGAGATACATTATATATTTCAATATATACAGAAATACTTTATATATTAATATAATATAAGAGTCTCCAGAGGGACTTTGAAGGCTGTTCCAAAACTGTGCTTATTATACATGTACGACCTACTTTGGGTTTAGAAGTTTGTGAGAAGTCATTGAATATCTTATTCGGTTTTGATTCTCTGGTTACTGACAAGTCCTGGTGCAGGTGCCAATGGCCAGATTAGAAGAATTCTGGGCTCTTGTCAAAGTCGTATTCGTTTTTTATTTTTCGGTGTATTGAATAGTCCACATAGTGTTCTTTGTTGAAGGGAAGTCTCAAAACTTCTGGGTTGGACCGCATGTGGTACTTCTAAGAGCCTCTCGAGAGAACAAGCCTTATCTAGATTTTTTTGGTCCGTCCTGTCACGCCCAGGGCATGCACAAACACGTGTGGGCACCAACCCCTATCACTTTTGTAATGGTCCTTCTTCCCTATCACAAGTCTGCTACTCATAACATTATGTGGTGTCATGGAGTAATGTACTCTAACATGAGACAGAAAGCGTCTTTTGTTTTAATTTTATATTGAAACCTGTGTCAACAGGTGTAAAGTGTATTAACACTAGCTTTACACCTGTAAAATATCAGCAACTATCTGTGATAGAAGTGGCTGGCGTAATGACAGCTTGGCTTGCTTGAATCTCTGCCTTGTATTTGGCTAGAACTAGTTCTTTGATCTCGAACGAGTAAAGGGGCCCATGCAGGTTATTTTTTTTCACGATATACACCTTATAATTATAATTGATGTCCATCGCAATCCCTGCTTCCTAAAGTTTTAGCCTAGTGCACCACTGGATTTCAATGGACTCCGAGAAATTTAAAAATGCATACTGCTAGTTTTGCCGCTGTTAATTTAACGTATACCATTGTCTGGTCTTGCAAATAAATAATAAGAGATACTTTATACATTTCAATATATACAGAAATACTTTATATATTAATATAATATAAGAGTCTCCAGAGGGACTGTGAAGGCTGTTCCAAAAATGTGCTTATTATACATGTACGACCTACTTTGGGTTTGAAAGTTTGTGAGAAGTCATTGAATATCTTATTCGGTTTTGATTTATCTGGTGTACTGACTAGTCCTGGTGCAGGTGCCAATGGCCAGATTAGAAGAGTTCTGGGCTCTTGTCAAAGTCGTATTCGTTTTTTTATTTTTCGGTGTATTGAATAGTCCACATGGTGTTCTTTGTTAAAGGGAAGTCTCAAAACTTCTGGGTTGGACCGCATATGGTACTTCTAAGAGCCTCTCGAGAGAACCAGCCTTATCTAAATTTTTTTGGTCCGTCCTGTCACGCCCAGGGCATGCACAAACACGTGTGGGCCCCACCCACCATCACTTTTGTAATGGTCCCTCTTCCTTATCACAAGTCTGGTACTCTTAACATGGAGTAATGTACTCTTACATGAGAGAGAAAGCGTCTTTTGTTTTAATTTTATATTGAAACCTGTGTCAACAGGTGTAAAGTGTATTAACACTAGCTTTACACCTATAAAATATCAACAACTATCTGTGATAGAAGTGGCTGGCGTAATGACAGCTTGGCTTGCTTGAATCTGTCTTGTATTTGGCTAGAACTAGTTCTTTGATCTCGAACGGGTAAAGGGGCCCATGCAGGTTATTTTTTTTCACGATATACACCTTATAATTATAATTGATGTCCATCGCAATCCCTGCTTCCTAAAGTTAGAGCCTAGTGCACCACTGGAGTCCAATGGACTCCGAGAAATTTAAAAATGCATACTGCTAGTTTTGCCGCTGTTAATTTATCATCTACCATTGTCTGGTCTCGCAAATAAATAATAAGAGATACATTATATATTTCAATATATACAGAAATACTTTATATATTAATATAATATAAGAGTCTCCAGAGGGACTTTGAAGGCTGTTCCAAAACTGTGCTTATTATACATGTACGACCTACTTTGAGTTTAGAAGTTTGTGAGAAGTCATTGAATATCTTATTCGGTTTTGATTCTCTGGTTACTGACAAGTCCTGGTGCAGGTGCTAATGGCCAGATTAGAAGAGTTCTGGGCTCTTGTCAAAGTCGTATTCGTTTTTTTTTTTTTCTGTGTTTTGAATAATCCACATGGTGTTCTTTGTTGAAGGGAAGTCTCAAAACTTCTGGGTTGGACCGCATGTGGTACTTCTAAGAGCCTCTCGAGAGAACAAGCCTTATCTAGATTTTTTTGGTCCGTCCTGTCACGCCCAGGGCATGCACAAACACGTGTGGGCACCAACCCCTATCACTTTTGTAATGGTCCTTCTTCCCTATCACAAGTCTGCTACTCATAACATTATGTGGTGTCATGGAGTAATGTACTCTAACATGAGAGAGAAAGCGTCTTTTGTTTTAATTTTATATTGAAACCTGAGTCAACAGGTGTAAAGTGTATTAACACTAGCTTTACACCTGTAAAATATCAGCAACTACCTGTGATAGAAGTGGCTGGCGTAAAGACAGCTTGGCTTGCTTGAATCTCTGCCTTGTATTTGGATAGAACTAGTTCTTTGATCTCGAACGGGTAAAGGGGCCCATGCAGGTTATTTTTTTTCACGATATACACCTTATAATTATAATTGATGTCCATCGCAATCCCTGCTTCCTAAAGTTAGAGCCTAGTGCACCACTGGAGTCCAATGGACTCCGAGAAATTTAAAAATGCATACTGCTAGTTTTGCCGCTGTTAATTTAACATATACCATTGTCTTGTGTTGCAAATAAATAATAAGAGATACTTTATACATTTCAATATATACAGAAATACTTTATATATTAATATAATATAAGAGTCTCCAGAGGGACTTTGAAGGCTGTTCCAAAAATGTGCTTATTATACATGTACGACCTACTTTGGGTTTAGAAGTTTGTGAGAAGTCATTGAATATCTTATTCGGTTTTGATTTATCTGGTGTACTGACTAGTCCTGGTGCAGGTGCCAATGGCCAGATTAGAAGAGTTCTGGGCTCTTGTCAAAGTCGTATTCGTTTTTTATTTTTCGGTGTATTGAATAGTCCACATGGTGTTCTTTGTTAAAGGGAAGTCTCAAAACTTCTGGGTTGGACCGCATATGGTACTTCTAAGAGCCTCTCGAGAGAACCAGCCTTATCTAGATTTTTTTGGTCCGTCCTGTCACGCCCAGGGCATGCACAAACACGTGTGGGCCGCACCCACCATCACTTTTGTAATGGTCCCTCTTCCTTATCACAAGTCTGGTACTCTTAACATTATGTGGTGTCATGGAGTAATGTACTCTTACATGAGAGAGAAAGCGTCTTTTGTTTTAATTTTATATTGAAACCTGTGTCAACAGGTGTAAAGTGTATTAACACTAGCTTTACACCTATAAAATATCAACAACTATCTGTGATAGAAGTGGCTGGCGTAATGACAGCTTGGCTTGCTTGAATCTGTCTTGTATTTGGCTAGAACTAGTTCTTTGATTTTGAACGGGTAAAGGGGCCCATGCAGGTTATTTTTTTTCACGATATACACCTTATAATTATAATTGATGTCCATCGCAATCCCTGCTTCCTAAAGTTAGAGCCTAGTGCACCACTGGAGTCCAATGGACTCCGAGAAATTTAAAAATGCATACTGCTAGTTATGCCGCTGTTAATGTATCATATACCATTGTCTGGTCTCGCAAATAAATAATAAGAGACACATTATATATTTCAATATATACAGAAATACTTTATATATTAATATAATATAAGAGTCTCCAGAGGGACTTTGAAGGCTGTTCCAAAACTGTGCTTATTATACATGTACGACCTACTTTGGGTTTAGAAGTTTGTGAGAAGTCATTGAATATCTTATTCGGTTTTGATTCTCTGGTTACTGACAAGTCCTGGTGCAGGTGCTAATGGCCAGATTAGAAGAGTTCTGGGCTCTTGTCAAAGTCGTATTCGTTTTTTTTTCTGTGTTTTGAATAGTCCACATGGTGTTCTTTGTTGAAGGGAAGTCTCAAAACTTCTGGGTTGGACCGCATGTGGTACTTCTAAGAGCCTCTCGAGAGAACAAGCCTTATCTAGATTTTTTTGGTCCGTCCTGTCACGCCCAGGGCATGCACAAACACGTGTGGGCACCAACCCCTATCACTTTTGTAATGGTCCTTCTTCCCTATCACAAGTCTGCTACTCATAACATTATGTGGTGTCATGGAGTAATGTACTCTAACATGAGACAGAAAGCGTCTTTTGTTTTAATTTTATATTGAAACCTGTGTCAACAGGTGTAAAGTGTATTAACACTAGCTTTACACCTGTAAAATATCAGCAACTATCTGTGATAGAAGTGGCTGGCGTAATGACAGCTTGGCTTGCTTGAATCTCTGCCTTGTATTTGGCTAGAACTAGTTCTTTGATCTCGAACGGGTAAAGGGGCCCATGCAGGTTAATTTTTTTCACGATATACACCTTATAATTATAATTGATGTCCATCGCAATCCCTGCTTCCTAAAGTTAGAGCCTAGTGCACCACTGGAGTCTAATGGACTCCGAGAAATTTAAAAATGCATACTGCTAGTTATGCCGCTGTTAATTTATCATATACCATTGTCTGGTCTCGCAAATAAATAATAAGAGATACATTATATATTTCAATATATACAGAAATACTTTATATATTAATATAATATAAGAGTCTCCAGAGGGACTTTGAAGGCTGTTCCAAAACTGTGCTTATTATACATGTACGACCTACTTTGGGTTTAGAAGTTTGTGAGAAGTCATTGAATATCTTATTCGGTTTTGATTCTCTGGTTACTGACAAGTCCTGGTGCAGGTGCCAATGGCCAGATTAGAAGAATTCTGGGCTCTTGTCAAAGTCGTATTCGTTTTTTATTTTTCGGTGTATTGAATAGTCCACATAGTGTTCTTTGTTGAAGGGAAGTCTCAAAACTTCTGGGTTGGACCGCATGTGGTACTTCTAAGAGCCTCTCGAGAGAACAAGCCTTATCTAGATTTTTTTGGTCCGTCCTGTCACGCCCAGGGCATGCACAAACACGTGTGGCCACCAACCCCTATCACTTTTGTAATGGTCCTTCTTCCCTATCACAAGTCTGCTACTCATAACATTATGTGGTGTCATGGAGTAATGTACTCTAACATGAGACAGAAAGCGTCTTTTGTTTTAATTTTATATTGAAACCTGTGTCAACAGGTGTAAAGTGTATTAACACTAGCTTTACACCTGTAAAATATCAGCAACTATCTGTGATAGAAGTGGCTGGCGTAATGACAGCTTGGCTTGCTTGAATCTCTGCCTTGTATTTGGCTAGAACTAGTTCTTTGATCTCGAACGAGTAAAGGGGCCCATGCAGGTTATTTTTTTTCACGATATACACCTTATAATTATAATTGATGTCCATCGCAATCCCTGCTTCCTAAAGTTATAGCCTAGTGCACCACTGGATTTCAATGGACTCCGAGAAATTTAAAAATGCATACTGCTAGTTTTGCCGCTGTTAATTTAACGTATACCATTGTCTGGTCTTGCAAATAAATAATAAGAGATACTTTATACATTTCAATATATACAGAAATACTTTATATATTAATATAATATAAGAGTCTCCAGAGGGACTGTGAAGGCTGTTCCAAAAATGTGCTTATTATACATGTACGACCTACTTTGGGTTTGAAAGTTTGTGAGAAGTCATTGAATATCTTATTCGGTTTTGATTTATCTGGTGTACTGACTAGTCCTGGTGCAGGTGCCAATGGCCAGATTAGAAGAGTTCTGGGCTCTTGTCAAAGTCGTATTCGTTTTTTTATTTTTCGGTGTATTGAATAGTCCACATGGTGTTCTTTGTTAAAGGGAAGTCTCAAAACTTCTGGGTTGGACCGCATATGGTACTTCTAAGAGCCTCTCGAGAGAACCAGCCTTATCTAGATTTTTTTGGTCCGTCCTGTCACGCCCAGGGCATGCACAAACACGTGTGGGCCCCACCCACCATCACTTTTGTAATGGTCCCTCTTCCTTATCACAAGTCTGGTACTCTTAACATGGAGTAATGTACTCTTACATGAGAGAGAAAGCGTCTTTTGTTTTAATTTTATATTGAAACCTGTGTCAACAGGTGTAAAGTGTATTAACACTAGCTTTACACCTATAAAATATCAACAACTATCTGTGATAGAAGTGGCTGGCGTAATGACAGCTTGGCTTGCTTGAATCTGTCTTGTATTTGGCTAGAACTAGTTCTTTGATCTCGAACGGGTAAAGGGGCCCATGCAGGTTATTTTTTTTCACGATATACACCTTATAATTATAATTGATGTCCATCGCAATCCCTGCTTCCTAAAGTTAGAGCCTAGTGCACCACTGGAGTCCAATGGACTCCGAGAAATTTAAAAATGCATACTGCTAGTTTTGCCGCTGTTAATTTATCATATACCATTGTCTGGTCTCGCAAATAAATAATAAGAGATACATTATATATTTCAATATATACAGAAATACTTTATATATTAATATAATATAAGAGTCTCCAGAGGGACTTTGAAGGCTGTTCCAAAACTGTGCTTATTATACATGTACGACCTACTTTGGGTTTAGAAGTTTGTGAGAAGTCATTGAATATCTTATTCGGTTTTGATTTATCTGGTGTACTGACTAGTCCTGATGCAGGTGCCAATGGCCAGATTAGAAGAGTTCTGGGCTCTTGTCAAAGTCGTATTCGTTTTTTATTTTTCGGTGTATTGAATAGTCCACATGGTGTTCTTTGTTAAAGGGAAGTCTCATAACTTCTGGGTTGGACCGCATATGGTACTTCTAAGAGCCTCTCGAGAGAACCAGCCTTATCTAGATTTTTTTGGTCCGTCCTGTCACGCCCAGGGCATGCACAAACACGTGTGGGCCGCACCCAACTTCACTTTTGTAATGGTCCCTCTTCCTTATCACAAGTCTGGTACTCTTAACATTATGTGGTGTCATGGAGTAATGTACTCTTACATGAGAGAGAAAGCGTCTTTTGTTTTAATTTTATATTGGAACCTGTGTCAACAGGTGTAAAGTGTATTAACACTAGCTTTACACCTATAAAATATCAACAACTATCTGTGATAGAAGTGGCTGGCGTAATGACAGCTTGGCTTGCTTGAATCTGCCTTGTATTTGGCTAGAACTAGTTCTTTGATCTCGAACGGGTAAAGGGGCCCATGCAGGTTATTTTTTTTCACGATATACACCTTATAATTATAATTGATGTCCATCGCAATCCCTGCTTCCTAAAGTTAGAGCCTAGTGCACCACTGGAGTCCAATGGACTCCGAGAAATTTAAAAATGCATACTGCTAGTTTTGCCGCTGTTAATTTATCATATACCATTGTCTGGTCTCGCAAATAAATAATAAGAGATACATTATATATTTCAATATATACAGAAATACTTTATATATTAATATAATATAAGAGTCTCCATAGGGACTTTGAAGGCTGTTCCAAAACTGTGCTTATTATACATGTACGACCTACTTTGGGTTTAGAAGTTTGTGAGAAGTCATTGAATATCTTATTCGGTTTTGATTCTCTGGTTACTGACAAGTCCTGGTGCAGGTGCTAATGGCCAGATTAGAAGAGTTCTGGGCTGCTTTCAAAGTCGTATTCGTTTTTTTTTTTGGTGTTTTGAATAGTCCACATGGTGTTCTTTGTTGAAGGGAAGTCTCAAAACTTCTGGGTTGGACCGCATATGGTACTTCTAAGAGCCTCTCGAGAGAACAAGCCTTATCTAGATTTTTTTGGTCCGTCCTGTCACGCCCAGGGCATGCACAAACACGTGTGGGCACCAACCCCTATCACTTTTGTAATGGTCCTTCTTCCCTATCACAAGTCTGCTACTCATAACATTATGTGGTGTCATGGAGTAATGTACTCTAACATGAGAGAGAAAGCGTCTTTTGTTTTCATTTTATATTGAAACCTGTGTCAACAGGTGTAAAGTGTATTAACACTAGCTTTACACCTGTAAAATATCAGCAACTATCTGTGATAGAAGTGGCTGGCGTAATGACAGCTTGGCTTGCTTGAATCTCTGCCTTGTATTTGGCTAGAACTAGTTCTTTGATCTCGAACGGGTAAAGGGGCCCATGCAGGTTATTTTTTTTTTACGATATACACCTTATAATTATAATTGATGTCCATCGCAATCCCTACTTCCTAAAGTTAGAGCCTAGTGCACCACTGGAGTCCAATGGACTCCGTGAAATTTAAAAATGCATACCGCTAGTTTTGCCGCTGTTAATTTATCATATACCATTGTTTGGTCTCGCAAATAAATAATAAGAGATACATTATATATTTCAATATATACAGCAATACTTTATATGTTAATATAATATAAGAGTCTCCAGAGGGACTTTGAAGGCTGTTCCAAAACTGTGCTTATTATACATGTACGACCTACTTTGGGTTTAGAAGTTTGTGAGAAGTCAATGAATATCTTATTCGGTTTTGATTCTCTGGTTACTGACAAGTCCTTGTGCAGGTGCCAATGGCCAGATTAGAAGAATTCTGGGCTCTTGTCAAAGTCGTATTCGTTTTTTATTTTTCGGTGTATTGAATAGTCCACATAGTGTTCTTTGTTGAAGGGAAGTCTCAAAACTTTTGGGTTGGACCGCATATGGTACTTCTAAGAGCCTCTCGAGAGAACAAGCCTTATCTAGATTTTTTTGGTCCGTCCTGTCACGCCCAGGGCATGCACAAACACGTGAGGGCACCAGCCCCCATCACTTTTGTAATGGTCCTTCTTCCTTATCACAAGTCTGCTACTCATAACATTATGTGGTGTCATGGAGTAATGTACTCTTACATGAGAGAGAAAGCGTCTTTTGTTTTAATTTTATATTGAAACCTGTGTCAACAGGTGTAAAGTGTATTAACACTAGCTTTACACCTATAAAATATCAACAACTATCTGTGATAGAAGTGGCTGGCGTAATGACAGCTTGGCTTGCTTGAATCTGCCTTGTATTTGGCTAGAACTAGTTCTTTGATCTCGAACGGGTAAAGGGGCCCATGCAGGTTATTTTTTTTCACGATATACACCTTATAATTATAATTGATGTCCATCGCAATCCCTGCTTCCTAAAGTTAGAGCCTAGTGCACCACTGGAGTCCAATGGACTCCGAGAAATTTAAAAATGCATACTGCTAGTTTTGCCGCTGTTAATTTATCATATACCATTGTCTGGTCTCGCAAATAAATAATAAGAGATACATTATATATTTCAATATATACAGAAATACTTTATATATTAATATAATATAAGAGTCTCCAGAGGGACTTTGAAGGCTGTTCCAAAACTGTGCTTATTATACATGTACGACCTACTTTGGGTTTAGAAGTTTGTGAGAAGTCATTGAATATCTTATTCGGTTTTGATTCTCTGGTTACTGACAAGTCCTGGTGCAGGTGCTAATGGCCAGATTAGAAGAGTTCTGGGCTGCTGTCAAAGTCGTATTCGTTTTTTTTTTTTGGTGTTTTGAATAGTCCACATGGTGTTCTTTGTTGAAGGGAAGTCTCAAAACTTCTGGGTTGGACCGCATATGGTACTTCTAAGAGCCTCTCGAGAGAACAAGCCTTATCTAGATTTTTTTGGTCCGTCCTGTCACGCCCAGGGCATGCACAAACACGTGTGGGCACCAACCCCTATCACTTTTGTAATGGTCCTTCTTCCCTATCACAAGTCTGCTACTCATAACATTATGTGGTGTCATGGAGTAATGTACTCTAACATGAGAGAGAAAGCGTCTTTTGTTTTCATTTTATATTGAAACCTGTGTCAACAGGTGTAAAGTGTATTAACACTAGCTTTACACCTGTAAAATATCAGCAACTATCTGTGATAGAAGTGGCTGGCGTAATGACAGCTTGGCTTGCTTGAATCTCTGCCTTGTATTTGGCTAGAACTAGTTCTTTGATCTCGAACGGGTAAAGGGGCCCATGCAGGTTATTTTTTTTTTACGATATACACCTTATAATTATAATTGATGTCCATCGCAATCCCTACTTCCTAAAGTTAGAGCCTAGTGCACCACTGGAGTCCAATGGACTCCGTGAAATTTAAAAATGCATACCGCTAGTTTTGCCGCTGTTAATTTATCATATACCATTGTTTGGTCTCGCAAATAAATAATAAGAGATACATTATATATTTCAATATATACAGCAATACTTTATATGTTAATATAATATAAGAGTCTCCAGAGGGACTTTGAAGGCTGTTCCAAAACTGTGCTTATTATACATGTACGACCTACTTTGGGTTTAGAAGTTTGTGAGAAGTCAATGAATATCTTATTCGGTTTTGATTCTCTGGTTACTGACAAGTCCTGGTGCAGGTGCCAATGGCCAGATTAGAAGAATTCTGGGCTCTTGTCAAAGTCGTATTCGTTTTTTATTTTTCGGTGTATTGAAGAGTCCACATAGTGTTCTTTGTTGAAGGGAAGTCTCAAAACTTCTGGGTTGGACCGCATATGGTACTTTTAAGAGCCTCTCGAGAGAACAAGCCTTATCTAGATTTTTTTGGTCGTACCTGTCACGCCCAGGGCATGCACAAACACGTGAGGGCACCAACCCCCATCACTTTTGTAATGGTCCTTCTTCCTTATCACAAGTCTGCTACTCATAACATTATGTGGTGTCATGGAGTAATGTACTCTTACATGAGAGAGAAAGCGTCTTTTGTTTTAATTTTATATTGAAACCTGAGTCAACAGGTGTAAAGTGTATTAACACTAGCTTTACACCTGTAAAATATCAGCAACTATCTGTGATAGAAGTGGCTGGCGTAAAGACAGCTTGGCTTGCTTGAATCTCTGCCTTGTATTTGGATAGAACTAGTTCTTTGATCTCGAACGGGTAAAGGGGCCCATGCAGGTTATTTTTTTTCACGATATACACCTTATAATTATAATTGATGTCCATCGCAATCCCTGCTTCCTAAAGTTAGAGCCTAGTGCACCACTGGAGTCCAATGGACTCCGAGAAATTTAAAAATTCATACTGCTAGTTTTGCCGCTGTTAATTTAACATATACCATTGTCTGGTGTTGCAAATAAATAATAAGAGATACTTTATACATTTCAATATATACAGAAATACTTTATATATTAATATAATATAAGAGTCTCCAGAGGGACTTTGAAGGCTGTTCCAAAAATGTGCTTATTATACATGTACGACCTACTTTGGGTTTAGAAGTTTGTGAGAAGTCATTGAATATCTTATTCGGTTTTGATTTATCTGGTGTACTGACTAGTCCTGGTGCAGGTGCCAATGGCCAGATTAGAAGAGTTCTGGGCTCTTGTCAAAGTCGTATTCGTTTTTTATTTTTCGGTGTATTGAATAGTCCACATAGTGTTCTTTGTTGAAGGGAAGTCTCAAAACTTCTGGGTTGGACCGCATGTGGTACTTCTAAGAGCCTCTCGAGAGAACAAGCCTTATCTAGATTTTTTTGGTCCGTCCTGTCACGCCCAGGGCATGCACAAACACGTGTGGGCACCAACCCCTATCACTTTTGTAATGGTCCTTCTTCCCTATCACAAGTCTGCTACTCATAACATTATGTGGTGTCATAAAGTAATGTACTCTAACATGAGAGAGAAAGCGTCTTTTGTTTTAATTTTATATTGAAACCTGTGTCAACAGGTGTAAAGTGTATTAACACTAGCTTTACACCTGTAAAATATCAGCAACTATCTGTGATAGAAGTGGCTGGCGTAATGACAGCTTGGCTTGCTTGAATCTCTGCCTTGTATTTGGCTAGAACTAGTTCTTTGATCTCGAACGAGTAAAGGGGCCCATGCAGGTTATTTTTTTTCACGATATACACCTTATAATTATAATTGATGTCCATCGCAATCCCTGCTTCCTAAAGTTATAGCCTAGTGCACCACTGGAGTCCAATGGACTCCGTGAAATTTAAAAATTCATACTGCTAGTTTTGCCGCTGTTAATTTAACATATACCATTGTCTGGTCTTGCAAATAAATAATAAGAGATACTTTATACATTTCAATATATACAGAAATACTTTATATATTAATATAATATAAGAGTCTCCAGAGGGACTGTGAAGGCTGTTCCAAAAATGTGCTTATTATACATGTACGACCTACTTTGGGTTTAGAAGTTTGTGAGAAGTCATTGAATATCTTATTCGGTTTTGATTTATCTGGTGTACTGACTAGTCCTGATGCAGGTGCCAATGGCCAGATTAGAAGAGTTCTGGGCTCTTGTCAAAGTCGTATTCGTTTTTTATTTTTCGGTGTATTGAATAGTCCACATGGTGTTCTTTGTTAAAGGGAAGTCTCAAAACTTCTGGGTTGGACCGCATATGGTACTTCTAAGAGCCTCTCGAGAGAACCAGCCTTATCTAGATTTTTTTGGTCCGTCCTGTCACGCCCAGGGCATGCACAAACACGTGTGGGCCGCACCCAACTTCACTTTTGTAATGGTCCCTCTTCCTTATCACAAGTCTGCTACTCATAACATTATGTGGTGTCATGGAGTAATGTACTCTTACATGAGAGAGAAAGCGTCTTTTGTTTTAATTTTATATTGAAACCTGTGTCAACAGGTGTAAAGTGTATTAACACTAGCTTTACACCTATAAAATATCAACAACTATCTGTGATAGAAGTGGCTGGCGTAATGACAGCTTGGCTTGCTTGAATCTGCCTTGTATTTGGCTAGAACTAGTTCTTTGATCTCGAACGGGTAAAGGGGCCCATGCAGGTTATTTTTTTTCACGATATACACCTTATAATTATAATTGATGTCCATCGCAATCCCTGCTTCCTAAAGTTAGAGCCTAGTGCACCACTGGAGTCCAATGGACTCCGAGAAATTTAAAAATTCATACTGCTAGTTTTGCCGCTGTTAATTTAACATATACCATTGTCTGGTCTTGCAAATAAATAATAAGAGATACTTTATACATTTCAATATATACAGAAATACTTTATATATTAATATAATATAAGAGTCTCCAGAGGGACTTTGAAGGCTGTTCCAAAAATGTGCTTATTATACATGTACGACCTACTTTGGGTTTAGAAGTTTGTGAGAAGTCATTGAATATCTTATTCGGTTTTGATTTATCTGGTGTACTGACTAGTCCTGGTGCAGGTGCCAATGGCCAGATTAGAAGAGTTCTGGGCTCTTGTCAAAGTCGTATTCGTTTTTTTATTTTTCGGTGTATTGAATAGTCCACATGGTGTTCTTTGTTAAAGAAAAGTCTCAAAACTTCTGGGTTGGACCGCATATGGTACTTCTAAGAGCCTCTCGAGAGAACCAGCCTTAACTAGATTTTTTTGGTCCGTCCTGTCACGCCCAGGGCATGCACAAACACGTGTGGGCCGCACCCACCATCACTTTTGTAATGGTCCCTCTTCCTTATCACAAGTCTGGTACTCTTAACATTATGTGGTGTCATGGAGTAATGTACTCTTACATGAGAGAGAAAGCGTCTTTTGTTTTAATTTTATATTGAAACCTGTGTCAACAGGTGTAAAGTGTATTAACACTAGCTTTACACCTATAAAATATCAACAACTATCTGTGATAGAAGTGGCTGGCGTAATGACAGCTTGGCTTGCTTGAATCTGTCTTGTATTTGGCTAGAACTAGTTCTTTGATTTTGAACGGGTAAAGGGGCCCATGCAGGTTATTTTTTTTCACGATATACACCTTATAATTATAATTGATGTCCATCGCAATCCCTGCTTCCTAAAGTTAGAGCCTAGTGCACCACTGGAGTCCAATGGACTCCGAGAAATTTAAAAATGCATACTGCTAGTTATGCCGCTGTTAATGTATCATATACCATTGTCTGGTCTCGCAAATAAATAATAAGAGATACATTATATATTTCAATATATACAGAAATACTTTATATATTAATATAATATAAGAGTCTCCAGAGGGACTTTGAAGGCTGTTCCAAAACTGTGCTTATTATACATGTACGACCTACTTTGGGTTTAGAAGTTTGTGAGAAGTCATTGAATATCTTATTCGGTTTTGATTCTCTGGTTACTGACAAGTCCTGGTGCAGGTGCTAATGGCCAGATTAGAAGAGTTCTGGGCTCTTGTCAAAGTCGTATTCGTTTTTTTTTCTGTGTTTTGAATAGTCCACATGGTGTTCTTTGTTGAAGGGAAGTCTCAAAACTTCTGGGTTGGACCGCATGTGGTACTTCTAAGAGCCTCTCGAGAGAACAAGCCTTATCTAGATTTTTTTGGTCCGTCCTGTCACGCCCAGGGCATGCACAAACACGTGTGGGCACCAACCCCTATCACTTTTGTAATGGTCCTTCTTCCCTATCACAAGTCTGCTACTCATAACATTATGTGGTGTCATGGAGTAATGTACTCTAACATGAGACAGAAAGCGTCTTTTGTTTTAATTTTATATTGAAACCTGTGTCAACAGGTGTAAAGTGTATTAACACTAGCTTTACACCTGTAAAATATCAGCAACTATCTGTGATAGAAGTGGCTGGCGTAATGACAGCTTGGCTTGCTTGAATCTCTGCCTTGTATTTGGCTAGAACTAGTTCTTTGATCTCGAACGGGTAAAGGGGCCCATGCAGGTTAATTTTTTTCACGATATACACCTTATAATTATAATTGATGTCCATCGCAATCCCTGCTTCCTAAAGTTAGAGCCTAGTGCACCACTGGAGTCTAATGGACTCCGAGAAATTTAAAAATGCATACTGCTAGTTATGCCGCTGTTAATTTATCATATACCATTGTCTGGTCTCGCAAATAAATAATAAGAGATACATTATATATTTCAATATATACAGAAATACTTTATATATTAATATAATATAAGAGTCTCCAGAGGGACTTTGAAGGCTGTTCCAAAACTGTGCTTATTATACATGTACGACCTACTTTGGGTTTAGAAGTTTGTGAGAAGTCATTGAATATCTTATTCGGTTTTGATTCTCTGGTTACTGACAAGTCCTGGTGCAGGTGCCAATGGCCAGATTAGAAGAATTCTGGGCTCTTGTCAAAGTCGTATTCGTTTTTTATTTTTCGGTGTATTGAATAGTCCACATAGTGTTCTTTGTTGAAGGGAAGTCTCAAAACTTCTGGGTTGGACCGCATGTGGTACTTCTAAGAGCCTCTCGAGAGAACAAGCCTTATCTAGATTTTTTTGGTCCGTCCTGTCACGCCCAGGGCATGCACAAACACGTGTGGGCACCAACCCCTATCACTTTTGTAATGGTCCTTCTTCCCTATCACAAGTCTGCTACTCATAACATTATGTGGTGTCATGGAGTAATGTACTCTAACATGAGACAGAAAGCGTCTTTTGTTTTAATTTTATATTGAAACCTGTGTCAACAGGTGTAAAGTGTATTAACACTAGCTTTACACCTGTAAAATATCAGCAACTATCTGTGATAGAAGTGGCTGGCGTAATGACAGCTTGGCTTGCTTGAATCTCTGCCTTGTATTTGGCTAGAACTAGTTCTTTGATCTCGAACGAGTAAAGGGGCCCATGCAGGTTATTTTTTTTCACGATATACACCTTATAATTATAATTGATGTCCATCGCAATCCCTGCTTCCTAAAGTTTTAGCCTAGTGCACCACTGGATTTCAATGGACTCCGAGAAATTTAAAAATGCATACTGCTAGTTTTGCCGCTGTTAATTTAACGTATACCATTGTCTGGTCTTGCAAATAAATAATAAGAGATACTTTATACATTTCAATATATACAGAAATACTTTATATATTAATATAATATAAGAGTCTCCAGAGGGACTGTGAAGGCTGTTCCAAAAATGTGCTTATTATACATGTACGACCTACTTTGGGTTTGAAAGTTTGTGAGAAGTCATTGAATATCTTATTCGGTTTTGATTTATCTGGTGTACTGACTAGTCCTGGTGCAGGTGCCAATGGCCAGATTAGAAGAGTTCTGGGCTCTTGTCAAAGTCGTATTCGTTTTTTTATTTTTCGGTGTATTGAATAGTCCACATGGTGTTCTTTGTTAAAGGGAAGTCTCAAAACTTCTGGGTTGGACCGCATATGGTACTTCTAAGAGCCTCTCGAGAGAACCAGCCTTATCTAGATTTTTTTGGTCCGTCCTGTCACGCCCAGGGCATGCACAAACACGTGTGGGCCCCACCCACCATCACTTTTGTAATGGTCCCTCTTCCTTATCACAAGTCTGGTACTCTTAACATGGAGTAATGTACTCTTACATGAGAGAGAAAGCGTCTTTTGTTTTAATTTTATATTGAAACCTGTGTCAACAGGTGTAAAGTGTATTAACACTAGCTTTACACCTATAAAATATCAACAACTATCTGTGATAGAAGTGGCTGGCGTAATGACAGCTTGGCTTGCTTGAATCTGTCTTGTATTTGGCTAGAACTAGTTCTTTGATCTCGAACGGGTAAAGGGGCCCATGCAGGTTATTTTTTTTCACGATATACACCTTATAATTATAATTGATGTCCATCGCAATCCCTGCTTCCTAAAGTTAGAGCCTAGTGCACCACTGGAGTCCAATGGACTCCGAGAAATTTAAAAATGCATACTGCTAGTTTTGCCGCTGTTAATTTATCATATACCATTGTCTGGTCTCGCAAATAAATAATAAGAGATACATTATATATTTCAATATATACAGAAATACTTTATATATTAATATAATATAAGAGTCTCCAGAGGGACTTTGAAGGCTGTTCCAAAACTGTGCTTATTATACATGTACGACCTACTTTGAGTTTAGAAGTTTGTGAGAAGTCATTGAATATCTTATTCGGTTTTGATTCTCTGGTTACTGACAAGTCCTGGTGCAGGTGCTAATGGCCAGATTAGAAGAGTTCTGGGCTCTTGTCAAAGTCGTATTCGTTTTTTTTTTTTTCTGTGTTTTGAATAATCCACATGGTGTTCTTTGTTGAAGGGAAGTCTCAAAACTTCTGGGTTGGACCGCATGTGGTACTTCTAAGAGCCTCTCGAGAGAACAAGCCTTATCTAGATTTTTTTGGTCCGTCCTGTCACGCCCAGGGCATGCACAAACACGTGTGGGCACCAACCCCTATCACTTTTGTAATGGTCCTTCTTCCCTATCACAAGTCTGCTACTCATAACATTATGTGGTGTCATGGAGTAATGTACTCTAACATGAGAGAGAAAGCGTCTTTTGTTTTAATTTTATATTGAAACCTGAGTCAACAGGTGTAAAGTGTATTAACACTAGCTTTACACCTGTAAAATATCAGCAACTACCTGTGATAGAAGTGGCTGGCGTAAAGACAGCTTGGCTTGCTTGAATCTCTGCCTTGTATTTGGATAGAACTAGTTCTTTGATCTCGAACGGGTAAAGGGGCCCATGCAGGTTATTTTTTTTCACGATATACACCTTATAATTATAATTGATGTCCATCGCAATCCCTGCTTCCTAAAGTTAGAGCCTAGTGCACCACTGGAGTCCAATGGACTCCGAGAAATTTAAAAATGCATACTGCTAGTTTTGCCGCTGTTAATTTAACATATACCATTGTCTGGTCTTGCAAATAAATAATAAGAGATACTTTATACATTTCAATATATACAGAAATACTTTATATATTAATATAATATAAGAGTCTCCAGAGGGACTTTGAAGGCTGTTCCAAAAATGTGCTTATTATACATGTACGACCTACTTTGGGTTTAGAAGTTTGTGAGAAGTCATTGAATATCTTATTCGGTTTTGATTTATCTGGTGTACTGACTAGTCCTGGTGCAGGTGCCAATGGCCAGATTAGAAGAGTTCTGGGCTCTTGTCAAAGTCGTATTCGTTTTTTATTTTTCGGTGTATTGAATAGTCCACATGGTGTTCTTTGTTAAAGGGAAGTCTCAAAACTTCTGGGTTGGACCGCATATGGTACTTCTAAGAGCCTCTCGAGAGAACCAGCCTTATCTAGATTTTTTTGGTCCGTCCTGTCACGCCCAGGGCATGCACAAACACGTGTGGGCCGCACCCACCATCACTTTTGTAATGGTCCCTCTTCCTTATCACAAGTCTGGTACTCTTAACATTATGTGGTGTCATGGAGTAATGTACTCTTACATGAGAGAGAAAGCGTCTTTTGTTTTAATTTTATATTGAAACCTGTGTCAACAGGTGTAAAGTGTATTAACACTAGCTTTACACCTATAAAATATCAACAACTATCTGTGATAGAAGTGGCTGGCGTAATGACAGCTTGGCTTGCTTGAATCTGTCTTGTATTTGGCTAGAACTAGTTCTTTGATTTTGAACGGGTAAAGGGGCCCATGCAGGTTATTTTTTTTCACGATATACACCTTATAATTATAATTGATGTCCATCGCAATCCCTGCTTCCTAAAGTTAGAGCCTAGTGCACCACTGGAGTCCAATGGACTCCGAGAAATTTAAAAATGCATACTGCTAGTTATGCCGCTGTTAATGTATCATATACCATTGTCTGGTCTCGCAAATAAATAATAAGAGACACATTATATATTTCAATATATACAGAAATACTTTATATATTAATATAATATAAGAGTCTCCAGAGGGACTTTGAAGGCTGTTCCAAAACTGTGCTTATTATACATGTACGACCTACTTTGGGTTTAGAAGTTTGTGAGAAGTCATTGAATATCTTATTCGGTTTTGATTCTCTGGTTACTGACAAGTCCTGGTGCAGGTGCTAATGGCCAGATTAGAAGAGTTCTGGGCTCTTGTCAAAGTCGTATTCGTTTTTTTTTCTGTGTTTTGAATAGTCCACATGGTGTTCTTTGTTGAAGGGAAGTCTCAAAACTTCTGGGTTGGACCGCATGTGGTACTTCTAAGAGCCTCTCGAGAGAACAAGCCTTATCTAGATTTTTTTGGTCCGTCCTGTCACGCCCAGGGCATGCACAAACACGTGTGGGCACCAACCCCTATCACTTTTGTAATGGTCCTTCTTCCCTATCACAAGTCTGCTACTCATAACATTATGTGGTGTCATGGAGTAATGTACTCTAACATGAGACAGAAAGCGTCTTTTGTTTTAATTTTATATTGAAACCTGTGTCAACAGGTGTAAAGTGTATTAACACTAGCTTTACACCTGTAAAATATCAGCAACTATCTGTGATAGAAGTGGCTGGCGTAATGACAGCTTGGCTTGCTTGAATCTCTGCCTTGTATTTGGCTAGAACTAGTTCTTTGATCTCGAACGGGTAAAGGGGCCCATGCAGGTTAATTTTTTTCACGATATACACCTTATAATTATAATTGATGTCCATCGCAATCCCTGCTTCCTAAAGTTAGAGCCTAGTGCACCACTGGAGTCTAATGGACTCCGAGAAATTTAAAAATGCATACTGCTAGTTATGCCGCTGTTAATTTATCATATACCATTGTCTGGTCTCGCAAATAAATAATAAGAGATACATTATATATTTCAATATATACAGAAATACTTTATATATTAATATAATATAAGAGTCTCCAGAGGGACTTTGAAGGCTGTTCCAAAACTGTGCTTATTATACATGTACGACCTACTTTGGGTTTAGAAGTTTGTGAGAAGTCATTGAATATCTTATTCGGTTTTGATTCTCTGGTTACTGACAAGTCCTGGTGCAGGTGCCAATGGCCAGATTAGAAGAATTCTGGGCTCTTGTCAAAGTCGTATTCGTTTTTTATTTTTCGGTGTATTGAATAGTCCACATAGTGTTCTTTGTTGAAGGGAAGTCTCAAAACTTCTGGGTTGGACCGCATGTGGTACTTCTAAGAGCCTCTCGAGAGAACAAGCCTTATCTAGATTTTTTTGGTCCGTCCTGTCACGCCCAGGGCATGCACAAACACGTGTGGGCACCAACCCCTATCACTTTTGTAATGGTCCTTCTTCCCTATCACAAGTCTGCTACTCATAACATTATGTGGTGTCATGGAGTAATGTACTCTAACATGAGACAGAAAGCGTCTTTTGTTTTAATTTTATATTGAAACCTGTGTCAACAGGTGTAAAGTGTATTAACACTAGCTTTACACCTGTAAAATATCAGCAACTATCTGTGATAGAAGTGGCTGGCGTAATGACAGCTTGGCTTGCTTGAATCTCTGCCTTGTATTTGGCTAGAACTAGTTCTTTGATCTCGAACGAGTAAAGGGGCCCATGCAGGTTATTTTTTTTCACGATATACACCTTATAATTATAATTGATGTCCATCGCAATCCCTGCTTCCTAAAGTTATAGCCTAGTGCACCACTGGATTTCAATGGACTCCGAGAAATTTAAAAATGCATACTGCTAGTTTTGCCGCTGTTAATTTAACGTATACCATTGTCTGGTCTTGCAAATAAATAATAAGAGATACTTTATACATTTCAATATATACAGAAATACTTTATATATTAATATAATATAAGAGTCTCCAGAGGGACTGTGAAGGCTGTTCCAAAAATGTGCTTATTATACATGTACGACCTACTTTGGGTTTGAAAGTTTGTGAGAAGTCATTGAATATCTTATTCGGTTTTGATTTATCTGGTGTACTGACTAGTCCTGGTGCAGGTGCCAATGGCCAGATTAGAAGAGTTCTGGGCTCTTGTCAAAGTCGTATTCGTTTTTTTATTTTTCGGTGTATTGAATAGTCCACATGGTGTTCTTTGTTAAAGGGAAGTCTCAAAACTTCTGGGTTGGACCGCATATGGTACTTCTAAGAGCCTCTCGAGAGAACCAGCCTTATCTAGATTTTTTTGGTCCGTCCTGTCACGCCCAGGGCATGCACAAACACGTGTGGGCCCCACCCACCATCACTTTTGTAATGGTCCCTCTTCCTTATCACAAGTCTGGTACTCTTAACATGGAGTAATGTACTCTTACATGAGAGAGAAAGCGTCTTTTGTTTTAATTTTATATTGAAACCTGTGTCAACAGGTGTAAAGTGTATTAACACTAGCTTTACACCTATAAAATATCAACAACTATCTGTGATAGAAGTGGCTGGCGTAATGACAGCTTGGCTTGCTTGAATCTGTCTTGTATTTGGCTAGAACTAGTTCTTTGATCTCGAACGGGTAAAGGGGCCCATGCAGGTTATTTTTTTTCACGATATACACCTTATAATTATAATTGATGTCCATCGCAATCCCTGCTTCCTAAAGTTAGAGCCTAGTGCACCACTGGAGTCCAATGGACTCCGAGAAATTTAAAAATGCATACTGCTAGTTTTGCCGCTGTTAATTTATCATATACCATTGTCTGGTCTCGCAAATAAATAATAAGAGATACATTATATATTTCAATATATACAGAAATACTTTATATATTAATATAATATAAGAGTCTCCAGAGGGACTTTGAAGGCTGTTCCAAAACTGTGCTTATTATACATGTACGACCTACTTTGGGTTTAGAAGTTTGTGAGAAGTCATTGAATATCTTATTCGGTTTTGATTTATCTGGTGTACTGACTAGTCCTGATGCAGGTGCCAATGGCCAGATTAGAAGAGTTCTGGGCTCTTGTCAAAGTCGTATTCGTTTTTTATTTTTCGGTGTATTGAATAGTCCACATGGTGTTCTTTGTTAAAGGGAAGTCTCATAACTTCTGGGTTGGACCGCATATGGTACTTCTAAGAGCCTCTCGAGAGAACCAGCCTTATCTAGATTTTTTTGGTCCGTCCTGTCACGCCCAGGGCATGCACAAACACGTGTGGGCCGCACCCAACTTCACTTTTGTAATGGTCCCTCTTCCTTATCACAAGTCTGGTACTCTTAACATTATGTGGTGTCATGGAGTAATGTACTCTTACATGAGAGAGAAAGCGTCTTTTGTTTTAATTTTATATTGGAACCTGTGTCAACAGGTGTAAAGTGTATTAACACTAGCTTTACACCTATAAAATATCAACAACTATCTGTGATAGAAGTGGCTGGCGTAATGACAGCTTGGCTTGCTTGAATCTGCCTTGTATTTGGCTAGAACTAGTTCTTTGATCTCGAACGGGTAAAGGGGCCCATGCAGGTTATTTTTTTTCACGATATACACCTTATAATTATAATTGATGTCCATCGCAATCCCTGCTTCCTAAAGTTAGAGCCTAGTGCACCACTGGAGTCCAATGGACTCCGAGAAATTTAAAAATGCATACTGCTAGTTTTGCCGCTGTTAATTTATCATATACCATTGTCTGGTCTCGCAAATAAATAATAAGAGATACATTATATATTTCAATATATACAGAAATACTTTATATATTAATATAATATAAGAGTCTCCATAGGGACTTTGAAGGCTGTTCCAAAACTGTGCTTATTATACATGTACGACCTACTTTGGGTTTAGAAGTTTGTGAGAAGTCATTGAATATCTTATTCGGTTTTGATTCTCTGGTTACTGACAAGTCCTGGTGCAGGTGCTAATGGCCAGATTAGAAGAGTTCTGGGCTGCTTTCAAAGTCGTATTCGTTTTTTTTTTTGGTGTTTTGAATAGTCCACATGGTGTTCTTTGTTGAAGGGAAGTCTCAAAACTTCTGGGTTGGACCGCATATGGTACTTCTAAGAGCCTCTCGAGAGAACAAGCCTTATCTAGATTTTTTTGGTCCGTCCTGTCACGCCCAGGGCATGCACAAACACGTGTGGGCACCAACCCCTATCACTTTTGTAATGGTCCTTCTTCCCTATCACAAGTCTGCTACTCATAACATTATGTGGTGTCATGGAGTAATGTACTCTAACATGAGAGAGAAAGCGTCTTTTGTTTTCATTTTATATTGAAACCTGTGTCAACAGGTGTAAAGTGTATTAACACTAGCTTTACACCTGTAAAATATCAGCAACTATCTGTGATAGAAGTGGCTGGCGTAATGACAGCTTGGCTTGCTTGAATCTCTGCCTTGTATTTGGCTAGAACTAGTTCTTTGATCTCGAACGGGTAAAGGGGCCCATGCAGGTTATTTTTTTTTTACGATATACACCTTATAATTATAATTGATGTCCATCGCAATCCCTACTTCCTAAAGTTAGAGCCTAGTGCACCACTGGAGTCCAATGGACTCCGTGAAATTTAAAAATGCATACCGCTAGTTTTGCCGCTGTTAATTTATCATATACCATTGTTTGGTCTCGCAAATAAATAATAAGAGATACATTATATATTTCAATATATACAGCAATACTTTATATGTTAATATAATATAAGAGTCTCCAGAGGGACTTTGAAGGCTGTTCCAAAACTGTGCTTATTATACATGTACGACCTACTTTGGGTTTAGAAGTTTGTGAGAAGTCAATGAATATCTTATTCGGTTTTGATTCTCTGGTTACTGACAAGTCCTTGTGCAGGTGCCAATGGCCAGATTAGAAGAATTCTGGGCTCTTGTCAAAGTCGTATTCGTTTTTTATTTTTCGGTGTATTGAATAGTCCACATAGTGTTCTTTGTTGAAGGGAAGTCTCAAAACTTTTGGGTTGGACCGCATATGGTACTTCTAAGAGCCTCTCGAGAGAACAAGCCTTATCTAGATTTTTTTGGTCCGTCCTGTCACGCCCAGGGCATGCACAAACACGTGAGGGCACCAGCCCCCATCACTTTTGTAATGGTCCTTCTTCCTTATCACAAGTCTGCTACTCATAACATTATGTGGTGTCATGGAGTAATGTACTCTTACATGAGAGAGAAAGCGTCTTTTGTTTTAATTTTATATTGAAACCTGTGTCAACAGGTGTAAAGTGTATTAACACTAGCTTTACACCTATAAAATATCAACAACTATCTGTGATAGAAGTGGCTGGCGTAATGACAGCTTGGCTTGCTTGAATCTGCCTTGTATTTGGCTAGAACTAGTTCTTTGATCTCGAACGGGTAAAGGGGCCCATGCAGGTTATTTTTTTTCACGATATACACCTTATAATTATAATTGATGTCCATCGCAATCCCTGCTTCCTAAAGTTAGAGCCTAGTGCACCACTGGAGTCCAATGGACTCCGAGAAATTTAAAAATGCATACTGCTAGTTTTGCCGCTGTTAATTTATCATATACCATTGTCTGGTCTCGCAAATAAATAATAAGAGATACATTATATATTTCAATATATACAGAAATACTTTATATATTAATATAATATAAGAGTCTCCAGAGGGACTTTGAAGGCTGTTCCAAAACTGTGCTTATTATACATGTACGACCTACTTTGGGTTTAGAAGTTTGTGAGAAGTCATTGAATATCTTATTCGGTTTTGATTCTCTGGTTACTGACAAGTCCTGGTGCAGGTGCTAATGGCCAGATTAGAAGAGTTCTGGGCTGCTGTCAAAGTCGTATTCGTTTTTTTTTTTTGGTGTTTTGAATAGTCCACATGGTGTTCTTTGTTGAAGGGAAGTCTCAAAACTTCTGGGTTGGACCGCATATGGTACTTCTAAGAGCCTCTCGAGAGAACAAGCCTTATCTAGATTTTTTTGGTCCGTCCTGTCACGCCCAGGGCATGCACAAACACGTGTGGGCACCAACCCCTATCACTTTTGTAATGGTCCTTCTTCCCTATCACAAGTCTGCTACTCATAACATTATGTGGTGTCATGGAGTAATGTACTCTAACATGAGAGAGAAAGCGTCTTTTGTTTTCATTTTATATTGAAACCTGTGTCAACAGGTGTAAAGTGTATTAACACTAGCTTTACACCTGTAAAATATCAGCAACTATCTGTGATAGAAGTGGCTGGCGTAATGACAGCTTGGCTTGCTTGAATCTCTGCCTTGTATTTGGCTAGAACTAGTTCTTTGATCTCGAACGGGTAAAGGGGCCCATGCAGGTTATTTTTTTTTTACGATATACACCTTATAATTATAATTGATGTCCATCGCAATCCCTACTTCCTAAAGTTAGAGCCTAGTGCACCACTGGAGTCCAATGGACTCCGTGAAATTTAAAAATGCATACCGCTAGTTTTGCCGCTGTTAATTTATCATATACCATTGTTTGGTCTCGCAAATAAATAATAAGAGATACATTATATATTTCAATATATACAGCAATACTTTATATGTTAATATAATATAAGAGTCTCCAGAGGGACTTTGAAGGCTGTTCCAAAACTGTGCTTATTATACATGTACGACCTACTTTGGGTTTAGAAGTTTGTGAGAAGTCAATGAATATCTTATTCGGTTTTGATTCTCTGGTTACTGACAAGTCCTGGTGCAGGTGCCAATGGCCAGATTAGAAGAATTCTGGGCTCTTGTCAAAGTCGTATTCGTTTTTTATTTTTCGGTGTATTGAAGAGTCCACATAGTGTTCTTTGTTGAAGGGAAGTCTCAAAACTTCTGGGTTGGACCGCATATGGTACTTTTAAGAGCCTCTCGAGAGAACAAGCCTTATCTAGATTTTTTTGGTCGTACCTGTCACGCCCAGGGCATGCACAAACACGTGAGGGCACCAACCCCCATCACTTTTGTAATGGTCCTTCTTCCTTATCACAAGTCTGCTACTCATAACATTATGTGGTGTCATGGAGTAATGTACTCTTACATGAGAGAGAAAGCGTCTTTTGTTTTAATTTTATATTGAAACCTGAGTCAACAGGTGTAAAGTGTATTAACACTAGCTTTACACCTGTAAAATATCAGCAACTATCTGTGATAGAAGTGGCTGGCGTAAAGACAGCTTGGCTTGCTTGAATCTCTGCCTTGTATTTGGATAGAACTAGTTCTTTGATCTCGAACGGGTAAAGGGGCCCATGCAGGTTATTTTTTTTCACGATATACACCTTATAATTATAATTGATGTCCATCGCAATCCCTGCTTCCTAAAGTTAGAGCCTAGTGCACCACTGGAGTCCAATGGACTCCGAGAAATTTAAAAATTCATACTGCTAGTTTTGCCGCTGTTAATTTAACATATACCATTGTCTGGTGTTGCAAATAAATAATAAGAGATACTTTATACATTTCAATATATACAGAAATACTTTATATATTAATATAATATAAGAGTCTCCAGAGGGACTTTGAAGGCTGTTCCAAAAATGTGCTTATTATACATGTACGACCTACTTTGGGTTTAGAAGTTTGTGAGAAGTCATTGAATATCTTATTCGGTTTTGATTTATCTGGTGTACTGACTAGTCCTGGTGCAGGTGCCAATGGCCAGATTAGAAGAGTTCTGGGCTCTTGTCAAAGTCGTATTCGTTTTTTATTTTTCGGTGTATTGAATAGTCCACATAGTGTTCTTTGTTGAAGGGAAGTCTCAAAACTTCTGGGTTGGACCGCATGTGGTACTTCTAAGAGCCTCTCGAGAGAACAAGCCTTATCTAGATTTTTTTGGTCCGTCCTGTCACGCCCAGGGCATGCACAAACACGTGTGGGCACCAACCCCTATCACTTTTGTAATGGTCCTTCTTCCCTATCACAAGTCTGCTACTCATAACATTATGTGGTGTCATAAAGTAATGTACTCTAACATGAGAGAGAAAGCGTCTTTTGTTTTAATTTTATATTGAAACCTGTGTCAACAGGTGTAAAGTGTATTAACACTAGCTTTACACCTGTAAAATATCAGCAACTATCTGTGATAGAAGTGGCTGGCGTAATGACAGCTTGGCTTGCTTGAATCTCTGCCTTGTATTTGGCTAGAACTAGTTCTTTGATCTCGAACGAGTAAAGGGGCCCATGCAGGTTATTTTTTTTCACGATATACACCTTATAATTATAATTGATGTCCATCGCAATCCCTGCTTCCTAAAGTTATAGCCTAGTGCACCACTGGAGTCCAATGGACTCCGTGAAATTTAAAAATTCATACTGCTAGTTTTGCCGCTGTTCATTTAACATATACCATTGTCTGGTCTTGCAAATAAATAATAAGAGATACTTTATACATTTCAATATATACAGAAATACTTTATATATTAATATAATATAAGAGTCTCCAGAGGGACTGTGAAGGCTGTTCCAAAAATGTGCTTATTATACATGTACGACCTACTTTGGGTTTAGAAGTTTGTGAGAAGTCATTGAATATCTTATTCGGTTTTGATTTATCTGGTGTACTGACTAGTCCTGATGCAGGTGCCAATGGCCAGATTAGAAGAGTTCTGGGCTCTTGTCAAAGTCGTATTCGTTTTTTATTTTTCGGTGTATTGAATAGTCCACATGGTGTTCTTTGTTAAAGGGAAGTCTCAAAACTTCTGGGTTGGACCGCATATGGTACTTCTAAGAGCCTCTCGAGAGAACCAGCCTTATCTAGATTTTTTTGGTCCGTCCTGTCACGCCCAGGGCATGCACAAACACGTGTGGGCCGCACCCAACTTCACTTTTGTAATGGTCCCTCTTCCTTATCACAAGTCTGCTACTCATAACATTATGTGGTGTCATGGAGTAATGTACTCTTACATGAGAGAGAAAGCGTCTTTTGTTTTAATTTTATATTGAAACCTGTGTCAACAGGTGTAAAGTGTATTAACACTAGCTTTACACCTATAAAATATCAACAACTATCTGTGATAGAAGTGGCTGGCGTAATGACAGCTTGGCTTGCTTGAATCTGCCTTGTATTTGGCTAGAACTAGTTCTTTGATCTCGAACGGGTAAAGGGGCCCATGCAGGTTATTTTTTTTCACGATATACACCTTATAATTATAATTGATGTCCATCGCAATCCCTGCTTCCTAAAGTTAGAGCCTAGTGCACCACTGGAGTCCAATGGACTCCGAGAAATTTAAAAATGCATACTGCTAGTTTTGCCGCTGTTAATTTATCATATACCATTGTCTGGTCTCGCAAATAAATAATAAGAGATACATTATATATTTCAATATATACAGAAATACTTTATATATTAATATAATATAAGAGTCTCCATAGGGACTTTGAAGGCTGTTCCAAAACTGTGCTTATTATACATGTACGACCTACTTTGGGTTTAGAAGTTTGTGAGAAGTCATTGAATATCTTATTCGGTTTTGATTCTCTGGTTACTGACAAGTCCTGGTGCAGGTGCTAATGGCCAGATTAGAAGAGTTCTGGGCTGCTTTCAAAGTCGTATTCGTTTTTTTTTTTGGTGTTTTGAATAGTCCACATGGTGTTCTTTGTTGAAGGGAAGTCTCAAAACTTCTGGGTTGGACCGCATATGGTACTTCTAAGAGCCTCTCGAGAGAACAAGCCTTATCTAGATTTTTTTGGTCCGTCCTGTCACGCCCAGGGCATGCACAAACACGTGTGGGCACCAACCCCTATCACTTTTGTAATGGTCCTTCTTCCCTATCACAAGTCTGCTACTCATAACATTATGTGGTGTCATGGAGTAATGTACTCTAACATGAGAGAGAAAGCGTCTTTTGTTTTCATTTTATATTGAAACCTGTGTCAACAGGTGTAAAGTGTATTAACACTAGCTTTACACCTGTAAAATATCAGCAACTATCTGTGATAGAAGTGGCTGGCGTAATGACAGCTTGGCTTGCTTGAATCTCTGCCTTGTATTTGGCTAGAACTAGTTCTTTGATCTCGAACGGGTAAAGGGGCCCATGCAGGTTATTTTTTTTTTACGATATACACCTTATAATTATAATTGATGTCCATCGCAATCCCTACTTCCTAAAGTTAGAGCCTAGTGCACCACTGGAGTCCAATGGACTCCGTGAAATTTAAAAATGCATACCGCTAGTTTTGCCGCTGTTAATTTATCATATACCATTGTTTGGTCTCGCAAATAAATAATAAGAGATACATTATATATTTCAATATATACAGCAATACTTTATATGTTAATATAATATAAGAGTCTCCAGAGGGACTTTGAAGGCTGTTCCAAAACTGTGCTTATTATACATGTACGACCTACTTTGGGTTTAGAAGTTTGTGAGAAGTCAATGAATATCTTATTCGGTTTTGATTCTCTGGTTACTGACAAGTCCTTGTGCAGGTGCCAATGGCCAGATTAGAAGAATTCTGGGCTCTTGTCAAAGTCGTATTCGTTTTTTATTTTTCGGTGTATTGAATAGTCCACATAGTGTTCTTTGTTGAAGGGAAGTCTCAAAACTTTTGGGTTGGACCGCATATGGTACTTCTAAGAGCCTCTCGAGAGAACAAGCCTTATCTAGATTTTTTTGGTCCGTCCTGTCACGCCCAGGGCATGCACAAACACGTGAGGGCACCAGCCCCCATCACTTTTGTAATGGTCCTTCTTCCTTATCACAAGTCTGCTACTCATAACATTATGTGGTGTCATGGAGTAATGTACTCTTACATGAGAGAGAAAGCGTCTTTTGTTTTAATTTTATATTGAAACCTGTGTCAACAGGTGTAAAGTGTATTAACACTAGCTTTACACCTATAAAATATCAACAACTATCTGTGATAGAAGTGGCTGGCGTAATGACAGCTTGGCTTGCTTGAATCTGCCTTGTATTTGGCTAGAACTAGTTCTTTGATCTCGAACGGGTAAAGGGGCCCATGCAGGTTATTTTTTTTTCACGATATACACCTTATAATTATAATTGATGTCCATCGCAATCCCTGCTTCCTAAAGTTAGAGCCTAGTGCACCACTGGAGTCCAATGGACTCCGAGAAATTTAAAAATGCATACTGCTAGTTTTGCCGCTGTTAATTTATCATATACCATTGTCTGGTCTCGCAAATAAATAATAAGAGATACATTATATATTTCAATATATACAGAAATACTTTATATATTAATATAATATAAGAGTCTCCAGAGGGACTTTGAAGGCTGTTCCAAAACTGTGCTTATTATACATGTACGACCTACTTTGGGTTTAGAAGTTTGTGAGAAGTCATTGAATATCTTATTCGGTTTTGATTCTCTGGTTACTGACAAGTCCTGGTGCAGGTGCTAATGGCCAGATTAGAAGAGTTCTGGGCTGCTGTCAAAGTCGTATTCGTTTTTTTTTTTTGGTGTTTTGAATAGTCCACATGGTGTTCTTTGTTGAAGGGAAGTCTCAAAACTTCTGGGTTGGACCGCATATGGTACTTCTAAGAGCCTCTCGAGAGAACAAGCCTTATCTAGATTTTTTTGGTCCGTCCTGTCACGCCCAGGGCATGCACAAACACGTGTGGGCACCAACCCCTATCACTTTTGTAATGGTCCTTCTTCCCTATCACAAGTCTGCTACTCATAACATTATGTGGTGTCATGGAGTAATGTACTCTAACATGAGAGAGAAAGCGTCTTTTGTTTTAATTTTATATTGAAACCTGTGTCAACAGGTGTAAAGTGTATTAACACTAGCTTTACACCTGTAAAATATCAGCAACTATCTGTGATAGAAGTGGCTGGCGTAATGACAGCTTGGCTTGCTTGAATCTCTGCCTTGTATTTGGCTAGAACTAGTTCTTTGATCTCGAACGGGTAAAGGGGCCCATGCAGGTTATTTTTTTTTTACGATATACACCTTATAATTATAATTGATGTCCATCGCAATCCCTACTTCCTAAAGTTAGAGCCTAGTGCACCACTGGAGTCCAATGGACTCCGTGAAATTTAAAAATGCATACCGCTAGTTTTGCCGCTGTTAATTTATCATATACCATTGTTTGGTCTCGCAAATAAATAATAAGAGATACATTATATATTTCAATATATACAGCAATACTTTATATGTTAATATAATATAAGAGTCTCCAGAGGGACTTTGAAGGCTGTTCCAAAACTGTGCTTATTATACATGTACGACCTACTTTGGGTTTAGAAGTTTGTGAGAAGTCAATGAATATCTTATTCGGTTTTGATTCTCTGGTTACTGACAAGTCCTGGTGCAGGTGCCAATGGCCAGATTAGAAGAATTCTGGGCTCTTGTCAAAGTCGTATTCGTTTTTTATTTTTCGGTGTATTGAAGAGTCCACATAGTGTTCTTTGTTGAAGGGAAGTCTCAAAACTTCTGGGTTGGACCGCATATGGTACTTTTAAGAGCCTCTCGAGAGAACAAGCCTTATCTAGATTTTTTTGGTCGTACCTGTCACGCCCAGGGCATGCACAAACACGTGAGGGCACCAACCCCCATCACTTTTGTAATGGTCCTTCTTCCTTATCACAAGTCTGCTACTCATAACATTATGTGGTGTCATGGAGTAATGTACTCTTACATGAGAGAGAAAGCGTCTTTTGTTTTAATTTTATATTGAAACCTGAGTCAACAGGTGTAAAGTGTATTAACACTAGCTTTACACCTGTAAAATATCAGCAACTATCTGTGATAGAAGTGGCTGGCGTAAAGACAGCTTGGCTTGCTTGAATCTCTGCCTTGTATTTGGATAGAACTAGTTCTTTGATCTCGAACGGGTAAAGGGGCCCATGCAGGTTATTTTTTTTCACGATATACACCTTATAATTATAATTGATGTCCATCGCAATCCCTGCTTCCTAAAGTTAGAGCCTAGTGCACCACTGGAGTCCAATGGACTCCGAGAAATTTAAAAATTCATACTGCTAGTTTTGCCGCTGTTAATTTAACATATACCATTGTCTGGTGTTGCAAATAAATAATAAGAGATACTTTATACATTTCAATATATACAGAAATACTTTATATATTAATATAATATAAGAGTCTCCAGAGGGACTTTGAAGGCTGTTCCAAAAATGTGCTTATTATACATGTACGACCTACTTTGGGTTTAGAAGTTTGTGAGAAGTCATTGAATATCTTATTCGGTTTTGATTTATCTGGTGTACTGACTAGTCCTGGTGCAGGTGCCAATGGCCAGATTAGAAGAGTTCTGGGCTCTTGTCAAAGTCGTATTCGTTTTTTATTTTTCGGTGTATTGAATAGTCCACATGGTGTTCTTTGTTAAAGGGAAGTCTCAAAACTTCTGGGTTGGACCGCATATGGTACTTCTAAGAGCCTCTCGAGAGAACCAGCCTTATCTAGATTTTTTTGGTCCGTCCTGTCACGCCCAGGGCATGCACAAACACGTGTGGGCCCCACCCACCATCACTTTTGTAATGGTCCCTCTTCCTTATCACAAGTCTGGTACTCTTAACATGGAGTAATGTACTCTTACATGAGAGAGAAAGCGTCTTTTGTTTTAATTTTATATTGAAACCTGTGTCAACAGGTGTAAAGTGTATTAACACTAGCTTTACACCTATAAAATATCAACAACTATCTGTGATAGAAGTGGCTGGCGTAATGACAGCTTGGCTTGCTTGAATCTGTCTTGTATTTGGCTAGAACTAGTTCTTTGATCTCGAACGGGTAAAGGGGCCCATGCAGGTTATTTTTTTTCACGATATACACCTTATAATTATAATTGATGTCCATCGCAATCCCTGCTTCCTAAAGTTAGAGCCTAGTGCACCACTGGAGTCTAATGGACTCCGAGAAATTTAAAAATGCATACTGCTAGTTTTGCCGCTGTTAATTTATCATATACCATTGTCTGGTCTCGCAAATAAATAATAAGAGATACATTATATATTTCAATATATACAGAAATACTTTATATATTAATATAATATAAGAGTCTCCAGAGGGACTTTGAAGGCTGTTCCAAAACTGTGCTTATTATACATGTACGACCTACTTTTGGTTTAGAAGTTTGTGAGAAGTCATTGAATATCTTATTCGGTTTTGATTCTCTGGTTACTGACAAGTCCTGGTGCAGGTGCTAATGGCCAGATTAGAAGAGTTCTGGGCTCTTGTCAAAGTCGTATTCGTTTTTTTTTTCTGTGTTTTGAATAGTCCACATGGTGTTCTTTGTTGAAGGGAAGTCTCAAAACTTCTGGGTTGGACCGCATGTGGTACTTCTAAGAGCCTCTCGAGAGAACAAGCCTTATCTAGATTTTTTTGGTCCGTCCTGTCACGCCCAGGGCATGCACAAACACGTGTGGGCACCAACCCCTATCACTTTTGTAATGGTCCTTCTTCCCTATCACAAGTCTGCTACTCATAACATTATGTGGTGTCATGGAGTAATGTACTCTTACATGAGAGAGAAAGCGTCTTTTGTTTTAATTTTATATTGAAACCTGTGTCAACAGGTGTAAAGTGTATTAACACTAGCTTTACACCTGTAAAATATCAGCAACTATCTGTGATAGAAGTGGCTGGCGTAATGACAGCTTGGCTTGCTTGAATCTCTGCCTTGTATTTGGATAGAACTAGTTCTTTGATCTCGAACGGGTAAAGGGGCCCATGCAGGTTATTTTTTTTTCACGATATACATCTTATAATTATAATTGATTTCGATCGCAATCCCTGCTTCCTAAAGTTAGAGCCTAGTGCACCACTGGAGTCCAATGGACTCCGAGAAATTTAAAAATTCATAATGCTAGTTTTGCCGCTGTTAATTTAACATATACCATTGTCTGGTCTTGCAAATAAATAATAAGAGATACTTTATACATTTCAATATATACAGAAATACTTTATATATTAATATAATATAAGAGTCTCCAGAGGGACTTTGAAGGCTGTTCCAAAAATGTGCTTATTATACATGTACGACCTACTTTGGGTTTAGAAGTTTGTGAGAAGTCATTGAATATCTTATTCGGTTTTGATTTATCTGGTGTACTGACTAGTCCTGGTGCAGGTGCCAATGGCCAGATTAGAAGAGTTCTGGGCTCTTGTCAAAGTCGTATTCGTTTTTTATTTTTCGGTGTATTGAATAGTCCACATGGTGTTCTTTGTTAAAGGGAAGTCTCAAAACTTCTGGGTTGGACCGCATGTGGTACTTCTAAGAGCCTCTCGAGAGAACAAGCCTTATCTAGATTTTTTTGGTCCGTCCTGTCACGCCCAGGGCATGCACAAACACGTGTGGGCACCAACCCCTATCACTTTTGTAATGGTCCTTCTTCCCTATCACAAGTCTGCTACTCATAACATTATGTGGTGTCATGGAGTAATGTACTCTAACATGAGAGAGAAAGCGTCTTTTGTTTTAATTTTATATTGAAACCTGAGTCAACAGGTGTAAAGTGTATTAACACTAGCTTTACACCTGTAAAATATCAGCAACTATCTGTGATAGAAGTGGCTGGCGTAAAGACAGCTTGGCTTGCTTGAATCTCTGCCTTGTATTTGGATAGAACTAGTTCTTTGATCTCGAACGGGTAAAGGGGCCCATGCAGGTTTCTTTTTTTTTCACGCTATACACCTTATAATTATAATTGATGTCCATCGCAATCCCTGCTTCCTAAAGTTAGAGCCTAGTGCACCACTGGAGTCCAATGGACTCCGAGAAATTTAAAAATTCATACTGCTAGTTTTCCCGCTGTTAATTTAACATATACCATTGTCTGGTCTTGCAAATAAATAATAAGAAATACTTTATACATTTCAATATATACAGAAATACTTTGTATATTAATATAATATAAGAGTCTCCAGAGGGACTTTGAAGGCTATTCCAAAAATGTGCTTATTATACATGTACGACCTACTTTGGGTTTAGAAGTTTGTTAGAAGTCATTGAATATCTTATTCGGTTTTGATTCTCTGGTGTACTGACTAGTCCTGGTGCAGGTGCCAATGGCCAGATTAGAAGAATTCTGGGCTCTTGTCAAAGTCGTATTCGTTTTTTATTTTTCGGTGTATTGAATAGTCCACATAGTGTTCTTTGTTGAAGGGAAGTCTCAAAACTTCTGGGTTGGACCGCATATGGTACTTCTAAGAGCCTCTCGAGAGAACAAGCCTTATCTAGATTTTTTTGGTCCGTCCTGTCACGCCCAGGGCATGCACAAACACGTGTGGGCCTCACCCCCCATCACTTTTGTAATGGTCCCTCCTCCTTATCACAAGTCTGCTACTCATAACATTATGTGGTGTCATGGAGTAATGTACTCTTACATGAGAGAAAAAGCGTCTTTTGTTTTAATTTTATATTGAAACCTGAGTCAACAGGTGTAAAGTGTATTAACACTAGCTTTACACCTGTAAAATATCAGCAACTACCTGTGATAGAAGTGGCTGGCGTAAAGACAGCTTGGCTTGCTTGAATCTCTGCGTTGTATTTGGATAGAACTAGTTCTTTGATCTCGAACGGGTAAAGGGGCCCATGCAGGTTATTTTTTTTCACGATATACACCTTATAATTATAATTGATGTCCATCGCAATCCCTGCTTCCTAAAGTTAGAGCCTAGTGCACCACTGGAGTCCAATGGACTCCGAGAAATTTAAAAATTCATACTGCTAGTTTTGCCGCTGTTAATTTAACATATACCATTGTCTGGTCTTGCAAATAAATAATAAGAGATACTTTATACATTTCAATATATACAGAAATACTTTATATATTAATATAATATAAGAGTCTCCAGAGGGACTTTGAAGGCTGTTCCAAAAATGTGCTTATTATACATGTACGACCTACTTTGGGTTTAGAAGTTTGTGAGAAGTCATTGAATATCTTATTCGGTTTTGATTTATCTGGTGTACTGACTAGTCCTGGTGCAGGTGCCAATGGCCAGATTAGAAGAGTTCTGGGCTCTTGTCAAAGTCGTATTCGTTTTTTTATTTTTCGGTGTATTGAATAGTCCACATGGTGTTCTTTGTTAAAGAAAAGTCTCAAAACTTCTGGGTTGGACCGCATATGGTACTTCTAAGAGCCTCTCGAGAGAACCAGCCTTAACTAGATTTTTTTGGTCCGTCCTGTCACGCCCAGGGCATGCACAAACACGTGTGGGCCGCACCCACCATCACTTTTGTAATGGTCCCTCTTCCTTATCACAAGTCTGGTACTCTTAACATTATGTGGTGTCATGGAGTAATGTACTCTTACATGAGAGAGAAAGCGTCTTTTGTTTTAATTTTATATTGAAACCTGTGTCAACAGGTGTAAAGTGTATTAACACTAGCTTTACACCTATAAAATATCAACAACTATCTGTGATAGAAGTGGCTGGCGTAATGACAGCTTGGCTTGCTTGAATCTGTCTTGTATTTGGCTAGAACTAGTTCTTTGATTTTGAACGGGTAAAGGGGCCCATGCAGGTTATTTTTTTTCACGATATACACCTTATAATTATAATTGATGTCCATCGCAATCCCTGCTTCCTAAAGTTAGAGCCTAGTGCACCACTGTAGTCCAATGGACTCCGAGAAATTTAAAAATGCATACTGCTAGTTATGCCGCTGTTAATGTATCATATACCATTGTCTGGTCTCGCAAATAAATAATAAGAGATACATTATATATTTCAATATATACAGAAATACTTTATATATTAATATAATATAAGAGTCTCCAGAGGGACTTTGAAGGCTGTTCCAAAACTGTGCTTATTATACATGTACGACCTACTTTGGGTTTAGAAGTTTGTGAGAAGTCATTGAATATCTTATTCGGTTTTGATTCTCTGGTTACTGACAAGTCCTGGTGCAGGTGCTAATGGCCAGATTAGAAGAGTTCTGGGCTCTTGTCAAAGTCGTATTCGTTTTTTTTTCTGTGTTTTGAATAGTCCACATGGTGTTCTTTGTTGAAGGGAAGTCTCAAAACTTCTGGGTTGGACCGCATGTGGTACTTCTAAGAGCCTCTCGAGAGAACAAGCCTTATCTAGATTTTTTTGGTCCGTCCTGTCACGCCCAGGGCATGCACAAACACGTGTGGGCACCAACCCCTATCACTTTTGTAATGGTCCTTCTTCCCTATCACAAGTCTGCTACTCATAACATTATGTGGTGTCATGGAGTAATGTACTCTAACATGAGACAGAAAGCGTCTTTTGTTTTAATTTTATATTGAAACCTGTGTCAACAGGTGTAAAGTGTATTAACACTAGCTTTACACCTGTAAAATATCAGCAACTATCTGTGATAGAAGTGGCTGGCGTAATGACAGCTTGGCTTGCTTGAATCTCTGCCTTGTATTTGGCTAGAACTAGTTCTTTGATCTCGAACGGGTAAAGGGGCCCATGCAGGTTAATTTTTTTCACGATATACACCTTATAATTATAATTGATGTCCATCGCAATCCCTGCTTCCTAAAGTTAGAGCCTAGTGCACCACTGGAGTCTAATGGACTCCGAGAAATTTAAAAATGCATACTGCTAGTTATGCCGCTGTTAATTTATCATATACCATTGTCTGGTCTCGCAAATAAATAATAAGAGATACATTATATATTTCAATATATACAGAAATACTTTATATATTAATTTAATATAAGAGTCTCCAGAGGGACTTTGAAGGCTGTTCCAAAACTGTGCTTATTATACATGTACGACCTACTTTTGGTTTAGAAGTTTGTGAGAAGTCATTGAATATCTTATTCGGTTTTGATTCTCTGGTTACTGACAAGTCCTGGTGCAGGTGCTAATGGCCAGATTAGAAGAGTTCTGGGCTCTTGTCAAAGTCGTATTCGTTTTTTTTTTCTGTGTTTTGAATAGTCCACATGGTGTTCTTTGTTGAAGGGAAGTCTCAAAACTTCTGGGTTGGACCGCATGTGGTACTTCTAAGAGCCTCTCGAGAGAACAAGCCTTATCTAGATTTTTTTGGTCCGTCCTGTCACGCCCAGGGCATGCACAAACACGTGTGGGCACCAACCCCTATCACTTTTGTAATGGTCCTTCTTCCCTATCACAAGTCTGCTACTCATAACATTATGTGGTGTCATGGAGTAATGTACTCTAACATGAGAGAGAAAGCGTCTTTTGTTTTAATTTTATATTGAAACCTGTGTCAACAGGTGTAAAGTGTATTAACACTAGCTTTACACCTGTAAAATATCAGCAACTATCTGTGATAGAAGTGGCTGGCGTAATGACAGCTTGGCTTGCTTGAATCTCTGCCTTGTATTTGGATAGAACTAGTTCTTTGATCTCGAACGGGTAAAGGGGCCCATGCAGGTTATTTTTTTTTCACGATATACATCTTATAATTATAATTGATTTCGATCGCAATCCCTGCTTCCTAAAGTTAGAGCCTAGTGCACCACTGGAGTCCAATGGACTCCGAGAAATTTAAAAATTCATAATGCTAGTTTTGCCGCTGTTAATTTAACATATACCATTGTCTGGTCTTGCAAATAAATAATAAGAGATACTTTATACATTTCAATATATACAGAAATACTTTATATATTAATATAATATAAGAGTCTCCAGAGGGACTTTGAAGGCTGTTCCAAAAATGTGCTTATTATACATGTACGACCTACTTTGGGTTTAGAAGTTTGTGAGAAGTCATTGAATATCTTATTCGGTTTTGATTTATCTGGTGTACTGACTAGTCCTGGTGCAGGTGCCAATGGCCAGATTAGAAGAGTTCTGGGCTCTTGTCAAAGTCGTATTCGTTTTTTATTTTTCGGTGTATTGAATAGTCCACATGGTGTTCTTTGTTAAAGGGAAGTCTCAAAACTTCTGGGTTGGACCGCATGTGGTACTTCTAAGAGCCTCTCGAGAAAACAAGCCTTATCTAGATTTTTTTGGTCCGTCCTGTCACGCCCAGGGCATGCACAAACACGTGTGGGCACCAACCCCTATCACTTTTGTAATGGTCCTTCTTCCCTATCACAAGTCTGCTACTCATAACATTATGTGGTGTCATGGAGTAATGTACTCTAACATGAGAGAGAAAGCGTCTTTTGTTTTAATTTTATATTGAAACCTGAGTCAACAGGTGTAAAGTGTATTAACACTAGCTTTACACCTGTAAAATATCAGCAACTATCTGTGATAGAAGTGGCTGGCGTAAAGACAGCTTGGCTTGCTTGAATCTCTGCCTTGTATTTGGATAGAACTAGTTCTTTGATCTCGAACGGGTAAAGGGGCCCATGCAGGTTTCTTTTTTTTTCACGCTATACACCTTATAATTATAATTGATGTCCATCGCAATCCCTGCTTGCTAAAGTTAGAGCCTAGTGCACCACTGGAGTCCAATGGACTCCGAGAAATTTAAAAATTCATACTGCTAGTTTTCCCGCTGTTAATTTAACATATACCATTGTCTGGTCTTGCAAATAAATAATAAGAAATACTTTATACATTTCAATATATACAGAAATACTTTGTATATTAATATAATATAAGAGTCTCCAGAGGGACTTTGAAGGCTATTCCAAAAATGTGCTTATTATACATGTACGACCTACTTTGGGTTTAGAAGTTTGTTAGAAGTCATTGAATATCTTATTCGGTTTTGATTCTCTGGTGTACTGACTAGTCCTGGTGCAGGTGCCAATGGCCAGATTAGAAGAATTCTGGGCTCTTGTCAAAGTCGTATTCGTTTTTTATTTTTCGGTGTATTGAATAGTCCACATAGTGTTCTTTGTTGAAGGGAAGTCTCAAAACTTCTGGGTTGGACCGCATATGGTACTTCTAAGAGCCTCTCGAGAGAACAAGCCTTATCTAGATTTTTTTGGTCCGTCCTGTCACGCCCAGGGCATGCACAAACACGTGTGGGCCTCACCCCCCATCACTTTTGTAATGGTCCCTCCTCCTTATCACAAGTCTGCTACTCATAACATTATGTGGTGTCATGGAGTAATGTACTCTTACATGAGAGAAAAAGCGTCTTTTGTTTTAATTTTATATTGAAACCTGAGTCAACAGGTGTAAAGTGTATTAACACTAGCTTTACACCTGTAAAATATCAGCAACTACCTGTGATAGAAGTGGCTGGCGTAAAGACAGCTTGGCTTGCTTGAATCTCTGCGTTGTATTTGGATAGAACTAGTTCTTTGATCTCGAACGGGTAAAGGGGCCCATGCAGGTTATTTTTTTTCACGATATACACCTTATAATTATAATTGATGTCCATCGCAATCCCTGCTTCCTAAAGTTAGAGCCTAGTGCACCACTGGAGTCCAATGGACTCCGAGAAATTTAAAAATTCATACTGCTAGTTTTGCCGCTGTTAATTTAACATATACCATTGTCTGGTCTTGCAAATAAATAATAAGAGATACTTTATACATTTCAATATATACAGAAATACTTTATATATTAATATAATATAAGAGTCTCCAGAGGGACTTTGAAGGCTGTTCCAAAAATGTGCTTATTATACATGTACGACCTACTTTGGGTTTAGAAGTTTGTGAGAAGTCATTGAATATCTTATTCGGTTTTGATTTATCTGGTGTACTGACTAGTCCTGGTGCAGGTGCCAATGGCCAGATTAGAAGAGTTCTGGGCTCTTGTCAAAGTCGTATTCGTTTTTTTATTTTTCGGTGTATTGAATAGTCCACATGGTGTTCTTTGTTAAAGAAAAGTCTCAAAACTTCTGGGTTGGACCGCATATGGTACTTCTAAGAGCCTCTCGAGAGAACCAGCCTTAACTAGATTTTTTTGGTCCGTCCTGTCACGCCCAGGGCATGCACAAACACGTGTGGGCCGCACCCACCATCACTTTTGTAATGGTCCCTCTTCCTTATCACAAGTCTGGTACTCTTAACATTATGTGGTGTCATGGAGTAATGTACTCTTACATGAGAGAGAAAGCGTCTTTTGTTTTAATTTTATATTGAAACCTGTGTCAACAGGTGTAAAGTGTATTAACACTAGCTTTACACCTATAAAATATCAACAACTATCTGTGATAGAAGTGGCTGGCGTAATGACAGCTTGGCTTGCTTGAATCTGTCTTGTATTTGGCTAGAACTAGTTCTTTGATTTTGAACGGGTAAAGGGGCCCATGCAGGTTATTTTTTTTCACGATATACACCTTATAATTATAATTGATGTCCATCGCAATCCCTGCTTCCTAAAGTTAGAGCCTAGTGCACCACTGTAGTCCAATGGACTCCGAGAAATTTAAAAATGCATACTGCTAGTTATGCCGCTGTTAATGTATCATATACCATTGTCTGGTCTCGCAAATAAATAATAAGAGATACATTATATATTTCAATATATACAGAAATACTTTATATATTAATATAATATAAGAGTCTCCAGAGGGACTTTGAAGGCTGTTCCAAAACTGTGCTTATTATACATGTACGACCTACTTTGGGTTTAGAAGTTTGTGAGAAGTCATTGAATATCTTATTCGGTTTTGATTCTCTGGTTACTGACAAGTCCTGGTGCAGGTGCTAATGGCCAGATTAGAAGAGTTCTGGGCTCTTGTCAAAGTCGTATTCGTTTTTTTTTCTTTGTTTTGAATAGTCCACATGGTGTTCTTTGTTGAAGGGAAGTCTCAAAACTTCTGGGTTGGACCGCATGTGGTACTTCTAAGAGCCTCTCGAGAGAACAAGCCTTATCTAGATTTTTTTGGTCCGTCCTGTCACGCCCAGGGCATGCACAAACACGTGTGGGCACCAACCCCTATCACTTTTGTAATGGTCCTTCTTCCCTATCACAAGTCTGCTACTCATAACATTATGTGGTGTCATGGAGTAATGTACTCTAACATGAGACAGAAAGCGTCTTTTGTTTTAATTTTATATTGAAACCTGTGTCAACAGGTGTAAAGTGTATTAACACTAGCTTTACACCTGTAAAATATCAGCAACTATCTGTGATAGAAGTGGCTGGCGTAATGACAGCTTGGCTTGCTTGAATCTCTGCCTTGTATTTGGCTAGAACTAGTTCTTTGATCTCGAACGGGTAAAGGGGCCCATGCAGGTTAATTTTTTTCACGATATACACCTTATAATTATAATTGATGTCCATCGCAATCCCTGCTTCCTAAAGTTAGAGCCTAGTGCACCACTGGAGTCTAATGGACTCCGAGAAATTTAAAAATGCATACTGCTAGTTATGCCGCTGTTAATTTATCATATACCATTGTCTGGTCTCGCAAATAAATAATAAGAGATACATTATATATTTCAATATATACAGAAATACTTTATATATTAATATAATATAAGAGTCTCCAGAGGGACTTTGAAGGCTGTTCCAAAACTGTGCTTATTATACATGTACGACCTACTTTTGGTTTAGAAGTTTGTGAGAAGTCATTGAATATCTTATTCGGTTTTGATTCTCTGGTTACTGACAAGTCCTGGTGCAGGTGCTAATGGCCAGATTAGAAGAGTTCTGGGCTCTTGTCAAAGTCGTATTCGTTTTTTTTTTTCTGTGTTTTGAATAGTCCACATGGTGTTCTTTGTTGAAGGGAAGTCTCAAAACTTCTGGGTTGGACCGCATGTGGTACTTCTAAGAGCCTCTCGAGAGAACAAGCCTTATCTAGATTTTTTTGGTCCGTCCTGTCACGCCCAGGGCATGCACAAACACGTGTGGGCACCAACCCCTATCACTTTTGTAATGGTCCTTCTTCCCTATCACAAGTCTGCTACTCATAACATTATGTGGTGTCATGGAGTAATGTACTCTAACATGAGAGAGAAAGCGTCTTTTGTTTTAATTTTATATTGAAACCTGTGTCAACAGGTGTAAAGTGTATTAACACTAGCTTTACACCTGTAAAATATCAGCAACTATCTGTGATAGAAGTGGCTGGCGTAATGACAGCTTGGCTTGCTTGAATCTCTGCCTTGTATTTGGATAGAACTAGTTCTTTGATCTCGAACGGGTAAAGGGGCCCATGCAGGTTATTTTTTTTTCACGATATACATCTTATAATTATAATTGATTTCGATCGCAATCCCTGCTTCCTAAAGTTAGAGCCTAGTGCACCACTGGAGTCCAATGGACTCCGAGAAATTTAAAAATTCATAATGCTAGTTTTGCCGCTGTTAATTTAACATATACCATTGTCTGGTCTTGCAAATAAATAATAAGAGATACTTTATACATTTCAATATATACAGAAATACTTTATATATTAATATAATATAAGAGTCTCCAGAGGGACTTTGAAGGCTGTTCCAAAAATGTGCTTATTATACATGTACGACCTACTTTGGGTTTAGAAGTTTGTGAGAAGTCATTGAATATCTTATTCGGTTTTGATTTATCTGGTGTACTGACTAGTCCTGGTGCAGGTGCCAATGGCCAGATTAGAAGAGTTCTGGGCTCTTGTCAAAGTCGTATTCGTTTTTTATTTTTCGGTGTATTGAATAGTCCACATGGTGTTCTTTGTTAAAGGGAAGTCTCAAAACTTCTGGGTTGGACCGCATGTGGTACTTCTAAGAGCCTCTCGAGAACACAAGCCTTATCTAGATTTTTTTGGTCCGTCCTGTCACGCCCAGGGCATGCACAAACACGTGTGGGCACCAACCCCTATCACTTTTGTAATGGTCCTTCTTCCCTATCACAAGTCTGCTACTCATAACATTATGTGGTGTCATGGAGTAATGTACTCTAACATGAGAGAGAAAGCGTCTTTTGTTTTAATTTTATATTGAAACCTGAGTCAACAGGTGTAAATTGTATTAACACTAGCTTTACACCTGTAAAATATCAGCAACTATCTGTGATAGAAGTGGCTGGCGTAAAGACAGCTTGGCTTGCTTGAATCTCTGCCTTGTATTTGGATAGAACTAGTTCTTTGATCTCGAACGGGTAAAGGGGCCCATGCAGGTTTCTTTTTTTTTCACGCTATACACCTTATAATTATAATTGATGTCCATCGCAATCCCTGCTTGCTAAAGTTAGAGCCTAGTGCACCACTGGAGTCCAATGGACTCCGAGAAATTTAAAAATTCATACTGCTAGTTTTCCCGCTGTTAATTTAACATATACCATTGTCTGGTCTTGCAAATAAATAATAAGAAATACTTTATACATTTCAATATATACAGAAATACTTTGTATATTAATATAATATAAGAGTCTCCAGAGGGACTTTGAAGGCTATTCCAAAAATGTGCTTATTATACATGTACGACCTACTTTGGGTTTAGAAGTTTGTTAGAAGTCATTGAATATCTTATTCGGTTTTGATTCTCTGGTGTACTGACTAGTCCTGGTGCAGGTGCCAATGGCCAGATTAGAAGAATTCTGGGCTCTTGTCAAAGTCGTATTCGTTTTTTATTTTTCGGTGTATTGAATAGTCCACATAGTGTTCTTTGTTGAAGGGAAGTCTCAAAACTTCTGGGTTGGACCGCATATGGTACTTCTAAGAGCCTCTCGAGAGAACAAGCCTTATCTAGATTTTTTTGGTCCGTCCTGTCACGCCCAGGGCATGCACAAACACGTGTGGGCCTCACCCCCCATCACTTTTGTAATGGTCCCTCCTCCTTATCACAAGTCTGCTACTCATAACATTATGTGGTGTCATGGAGTAATGTACTCTTACATGAGAGAAAAAGCGTCTTTTGTTTTAATTTTATATTGAAACCTGAGTCAACAGGTGTAAAGTGTATTAACACTAGCTTTACACCTGTAAAATATCAGCAACTACCTGTGATAGAAGTGGCTGGCGTAAAGACAGCTTGGCTTGCTTGAATCTCTGCGTTGTATTTGGATAGAACTAGTTCTTTGATCTCGAACGGGTAAAGGGGCCCATGCAGGTTATTTTTTTTCACGATATACACCTTATAATTATAATTGATGTCCATCGCAATCCCTGCTTCCTAAAGTTAGAGCCTAGTGCACCACTGGAGTCCAATGGACTCCGAGAAATTTAAAAATTCATACTGCTAGTTTTGCCGCTGTTAATTTAACATATACCATTGTCTGGTCTTGCAAATAAATAATAAGAGATACTTTATACATTTCAATATATACAGAAATACTTTATATATTAATATAATATAAGAGTCTCCAGAGGGACTTTGAAGGCTGTTCCAAAAATGTGCTTATTATACATGTACGACCTACTTTGGGTTTAGAAGTTTGTGAGAAGTCATTGAATATCTTATTCGGTTTTGATTTATCTGGTGTACTGACTAGTCCTGGTGCAGGTGCCAATGGCCAGATTAGAAGAGTTCTGGGCTGTTGTCAAAGTCGTATTCGTTTTTTTATTTTTCGGTGTATTGAATAGTCCACATGGTGTTCTTTGTTAAAGAAAAGTCTCAAAACTTCTGGGTTGGACCGCATATGGTACTTCTAAGAGCCTCTCGAGAGAACCAGCCTTAACTAGATTTTTTTGGTCCGTCCTGTCACGCCCAGGGCATGCACAAACACGTGTGGGCCGCACCCACCATCACTTTTGTAATGGTCCCTCTTCCTTATCACAAGTCTGGTACTCTTAACATTATGTGGTGTCATGGAGTAATGTACTCTTACATGAGAGAGAAAGCGTCTTTTGTTTTAATTTTATATTGAAACCTGTGTCAACAGGTGTAAAGTGTATTAACACTAGCTTTACACCTATAAAATATCAACAACTATCTGTGATAGAAGTGGCTGGCGTAATGACAGCTTGGCTTGCTTGAATCTGTCTTGTATTTGGCTAGAACTAGTTCTTTGATTTTGAACGGGTAAAGGGGCCCATGCAGGTTATTTTTTTTCACGATATACACCTTATAATTATAATTGATGTCCATCGCAATCCCTGCTTCCTAAAGTTAGAGCCTAGTGCACCACTGTAGTCCAATGGACTCCGAGAAATTTAAAAATGCATACTGCTAGTTATGCCGCTGTTAATGTATCATATACCATTGTCTGGTCTCGCAAATAAATAATAAGAGATACATTATATATTTCAATATATACAGAAATACTTTATATATTAATATAATATAAGAGTCTCCAGAGGGACTTTGAAGGCTGTTCCAAAACTGTGCTTATTATACATGTACGACCTACTTTGGGTTTAGAAGTTTGTGAGAAGTCATTGAATATCTTATTCGGTTTTGATTCTCTGGTTACTGACAAGTCCTGGTGCAGGTGCTAATGGCCAGATTAGAAGAGTTCTGGGCTCTTGTCAAAGTCGTATTCGTTTTTTTTTCTGTGTTTTGAATAGTCCACATGGTGTTCTTTGTTGAAGGGAAGTCTCAAAACTTCTGGGTTGGACCGCATGTGGTACTTCTAAGAGCCTCTCGAGAGAACAAGCCTTATCTAGATTTTTTTGGTCCGTCCTGTCACGCCCAGGGCATGCACAAACACGTGTGGGCACCAACCCCTATCACTTTTGTAATGGTCCTTCTTCCCTATCACAAGTCTGCTACTCATAACATTATGTGGTGTCATGGAGTAATGTACTCTAACATGAGACAGAAAGCGTCTTTTGTTTTAATTTTATATTGAAACCTGTGTCAACAGGTGTAAAGTGTATTAACACTAGCTTTACACCTGTAAAATATCAGCAACTATCTGTGATAGAAGTGGCTGGCGTAATGACAGCTTGGCTTGCTTGAATCTCTGCCTTGTATTTGGCTAGAACTAGTTCTTTGATCTCGAACGGGTAAAGGGGCCCATGCAGGTTAATTTTTTTCACGATATACACCTTATAATTATAATTGATGTCCATCGCAATCCCTGCTTCCTAAAGTTAGAGCCTAGTGCACCACTGGAGTCTAATGGACTCCGAGAAATTTAAAAATGCATACTGCTAGTTATGCCGCTGTTAATTTATCATATACCATTGTCTGGTCTCGCAAATAAATAATAAGAGATACATTATATATTTCAATATATACAGAAATACTTTATATATTAATATAATATAAGAGTCTCCAGAGGGACTTTGAAGGCTGTTCCAAAACTGTGCTTATTATACATGTACGACCTACTTTGGGTTTAGAAGTTTGTGAGAAGTCATTGAATATCTTATTCGGTTTTGATTCTCTGGTTACTGACAAGTCCTGGTGCAGGTGCCAATGGCCAGATTAGAAGAATTCTGGGCTCTTGTCAAAGTCGTATTCGTTTTTTATTTTTCGGTGTATTGAATAGTCCACATAGTGTTCTTTGTTGAAGGGAAGTCTCAAAACTTCTGGGTTGGACCGCATGTGGTACTTCTAAGAGCCTCTCGAGAGAACAAGCCTTATCTAGATTTTTTTGGTCCGTCCTGTCACGCCCAGGGCATGCACAAACACGTGTGGGCACCAACCCCTATCACTTTTGTAATGGTCCTTCTTCCCTATCACAAGTCTGCTACTCATAACATTATGTGGTGTCATGGAGTAATGTACTCTAACATGAGACAGAAAGCGTCTTTTGTTTTAATTTTATATTGAAACCTGTGTCAACAGGTGTAAAGTGTATTAACACTAGCTTTACACCTGTAAAATATCAGCAACTATCTGTGATAGAAGTGGCTGGCGTAATGACAGCTTGGCTTGCTTGAATCTCTGCCTTGTATTTGGCTAGAACTAGTTCTTTGATCTCGAACGAGTAAAGGGGCCCATGCAGGTTATTTTTTTTCACGATATACACCTTATAATTATAATTGATGTCCATCGCAATCCCTGCTTCCTAAAGTTATAGCCTAGTGCACCACTGGATTTCAATGGACTCCGAGAAATTTAAAAATGCATACTGCTAGTTTTGCCGCTGTTAATTTAACGTATACCATTGTCTGGTCTTGCAAATAAATAATAAGAGATACTTTATACATTTCAATATATACAGAAATACTTTATATATTAATATAATATAAGAGTCTCCAGAGGGACTGTGAAGGCTGTTCCAAAAATGTGCTTATTATACATGTACGACCTACTTTGGGTTTGAAAGTTTGTGAGAAGTCATTGAATATCTTATTCGGTTTTGATTTATCTGGTGTACTGACTAGTCCTGGTGCAGGTGCCAATGGCCAGATTAGAAGAGTTCTGGGCTCTTGTCAAAGTCGTATTCGTTTTTTTATTTTTCGGTGTATTGAATAGTCCACATGGTGTTCTTTGTTAAAGGGAAGTCTCAAAACTTCTGGGTTGGACCGCATATGGTACTTCTAAGAGCCTCTCGAGAGAACCAGCCTTATCTAGATTTTTTTGGTCCGTCCTGTCACGCCCAGGGCATGCACAAACACGTGTGGGCTTGCTTGAATCTCTGCCTTGTATTTGGCTAGAACTAGTTCTTTGATCTCGAACGAGTAAAGGGGCCCATGCAGGTTATTTTTTTTCACGATATACACCTTATAATTATAATTGATGTCCATCGCAATCCCTGCTTCCTAAAGTTATAGCCTAGTGCACCACTGGATTTCAATGGACTCCGAGAAATTTAAAAATGCATACTGCTAGTTTTGCCGCTGTTAATTTAACGTATACCATTGTCTGGTCTTGCAAATAAATAATAAGAGATACTTTATACATTTCAATATATACAGAAATACTTTATATATTAATATAATATAAGAGTCTCCAGAGGGACTGTGAAGGCTGTTCCAAAAATGTGCTTATTATACATGTACGACCTACTTTGGGTTTGAAAGTTTGTGAGAAGTCATTGAATATCTTATTCGGTTTTGATTTATCTGGTGTACTGACTAGTCCTGGTGCAGGTGCCAATGGCCAGATTAGAAGAGTTCTGGGCTCTTGTCAAAGTCGTATTCGTTTTTTTATTTTTCGGTGTATTGAATAGTCCACATGGTGTTCTTTGTTAAAGGGAAGTCTCAAAACTTCTGGGTTGGACCGCATATGGTACTTCTAAGAGCCTCTCGAGAGAACCAGCCTTATCTAGATTTTTTTGGTCCGTCCTGTCACGCCCAGGGCATGCACAAACACGTGTGGGCCCCACCCACCATCACTTTTGTAATGGTCCCTCTTCCTTATCACAAGTCTGGTACTCTTAACATGGAGTAATGTACTCTTACATGAGAGAGAAAGCGTCTTTTGTTTTAATTTTATATTGAAACCTGTGTCAACAGGTGTAAAGTGTATTAACACTAGCTTTACACCTATAAAATATCAACAACTATCTGTGATAGAAGTGGCTGGCGTAATGACAGCTTGGCTTGCTTGAATCTGTCTTGTATTTCGCTAGAACTAGTTCTTTGATCTCGAACGGGTAAAGGGGCCCATGCAGGTTATTTTTTTTCACGATATACACCTTATAATTATAATTGATGTCCATCGCAATCCCTGCTTCCTAAAGTTAGAGCCTAGTGCACCACTGGAGTCCAATGGACTCCGAGAAATTTAAAAATGCATACTGCTAGTTTTGCCGCTGTTAATTTATCATATACCATTGTCTGGTCTCGCAAATAAATAATAAGAGATACATTATATATTTCAATATATACAGAAATACTTTATATATTAATATAATATAAGAGTCTCCAGAGGGACTTTGAAGGCTGTTCCAAAACTGTGCTTATTATACATGTACGACCTACTTTGAGTTTAGAAGTTTGTGAGAAGTCATTGAATATCTTATTCGGTTTTGATTCTCTGGTTACTGACAAGTCCTGGTGCAGGTGCTAATGGCCAGATTAGAAGAGTTCTGGGCTCTTGTCAAAGTCGTATTCGTTTTTTTTTTTTCTGTGTTTTGAATAATCCACATGGTGTTCTTTGTTGAAGGGAAGTCTCAAAACTTCTGGGTTGGACCGCATGTGGTACTTCTAAGAGCCTCTCGAGAGAACAAGCCTTATCTAGATTTTTTTGGTCCGTCCTGTCACGCCCAGGGCATGCACAAACACGTGTGGGCACCAACCCCTATCACTTTTGTAATGGTCCTTCTTCCCTATCACAAGTCTGCTACTCATAACATTATGTGGTGTCATGGAGTAATGTACTCTAACATGAGAGAGAAAGCGTCTTTTGTTTTAATTTTATATTGAAACCTGAGTCAACAGGTGTAAAGTGTATTAACACTAGCTTTACACCTGTAAAATATCAGCAACTACCTGTGATAGAAGTGGCTGGCGTAAAGACAGCTTGGCTTGCTTGAATCTCTGCCTTGTATTTGGATAGAACTAGTTCTTTGATCTCGAACGGGTAAAGGGGCCCATGCAGGTTATTTTTTTTCACGATATACACCTTATAATTATAATTGATGTCCATCGCAATCCCTGCTTCCTAAAGTTAGAGCCTAGTGCACCACTGGAGTCCAATGGACTCCGAGAAATTTAAAAATTCATACTGCTAGTTTTGCCGCTGTTAATTTAACATATACCATTGTCTGGTGTTGCAAATAAATAATAAGAGATACTTTATACATTTCAATATATACAGAAATACTTTATATATTAATATAATATAAGAGTCTCCAGAGGGACTTTGAAGGCTGTTCCAAAAATGTGCTTATTATACATGTACGACCTACTTTGGGTTTAGAAGTTTGTGAGAAGTCATTGAATATCTTATTCGGTTTTGATTTATCTGGTGTACTGACTAGTCCTGGTGCAGGTGCCAATGGCCAGATTAGAAGAGTTCTGGGCTCTTGTCAAAGTCGTATTCGTTTTTTATTTTTCGGTGTATTGAATAGTCCACATGGTGTTCTTTGTTAAAGGGAAGTCTCAAAACTTCTGGGTTGGACCGCATATGGTACTTCTAAGAGCCTCTCGAGAGAACCAGCCTTATCTAGATTTTTTTTGGTCCGTCCTGTCACGCCCAGGGCATGCACAAACACGTGTGGGCCGCACCCACCATCACTTTTGTAATGGTCCCTCTTCCTTATCACAAGTCTGGTACTCTTAACATTATGTGGTGTCATGGAGTAATGTACTCTTACATGAGAGAGAAAGCGTCTTTTGTTTTAATTTTATATTGAAACCTGTGTCAACAGGTGTAAAGTGTATTAACACTAGCTTTACACCTATAAAATATCAACAACTATCTGTGATAGAAGTGGCTGGCGTAATGACAGCTTGGCTTGCTTGAATCTGTCTTGTATTTGGCTAGAACTAGTTCTTTGATTTTGAACGGGTAAAGGGGCCCATGCAGGTTATTTTTTTTCACGATATACACCTTATAATTATAATTGATGTCCATCGCAATCCCTGCTTCCTAAAGTTAGAGCCTAGTGCACCACTGGAGTCCAATGGACTCCGAGAAATTTAAAAATGCATACTGCTAGTTATGCCGCTGTTAATGTATCATATACCATTGTCTGGTCTCGCAAATAAATAATAAGAGACACATTATATATTTCAATATATACAGAAATACTTTATATATTAATATAATATAAGAGTCTCCAGAGGGACTTTGAAGGCTGTTCCAAAACTGTGCTTATTATACATGTACGACCTACTTTGGGTTTAGAAGTTTGTGAGAAGTCATTGAATATCTTATTCGGTTTTGATTCTCTGGTTACTGACAAGTCCTGGTGCAGGTGCTAATGGCCAGATTAGAAGAGTTCTGGGCTCTTGTCAAAGTCGTATTCGTTTTTTTTTCTGTGTTTTGAATAGTCCACATGGTGTTCTTTGTTGAAGGGAAGTCTCAAAACTTCTGGGTTGGACCGCATGTGGTACTTCTAAGAGCCTCTCGAGAGAACAAGCCTTATCTAGATTTTTTTGGTCCGTCCTGTCACGCCCAGGGCATGCACAAACACGTGTGGGCACCAACCCCTATCACTTTTGTAATGGTCCTTCTTCCCTATCACAAGTCTGCTACTCATAACATTATGTGGTGTCATGGAGTAATGTACTCTAACATGAGAGAGAAAGCGTCTTTTGTTTTCATTTTATATTGAAACCTGTGTCAACAGGTGTAAAGTGTATTAACACTAGCTTTACACCTGTAAAATATCAGCAACTATCTGTGATAGAAGTGGCTGGCGTAATGACAGCTTGGCTTGCTTGAATCTCTGCCTTGTATTTGGCTAGAACTAGTTCTTTGATCTCGAACGGGTAAAGGGGCCCATGCAGGTTATTTTTTTTTTACGATATACACCTTATAATTATAATTGATGTCCATCGCAATCCCTACTTCCTAAAGTTAGAGCCTAGTGCACCACTGGAGTCCAATGGACTCCGTGAAATTTAAAAATGCATACCGCTAGTTTTGCCGCTGTTAATTTATCATATACCATTGTTTGGTCTCGCAAATAAATAATAAGAGATACATTATATATTTCAATATATACAGCAATACTTTATATGTTAATATAATATAAGAGTCTCCAGAGGGACTTTGAAGGCTGTTCCAAAACTGTGCTTATTATACATGTACGACCTACTTTGGGTTTAGAAGTTTGTGAGAAGTCAATGAATATCTTATTCGGTTTTGATTCTCTGGTTACTGACAAGTCCTTGTGCAGGTGCCAATGGCCAGATTAGAAGAATTCTGGGCTCTTGTCAAAGTCGTATTCGTTTTTTATTTTTCGGTGTATTGAATAGTCCACATAGTGTTCTTTGTTGAAGGGAAGTCTCAAAACTTTTGGGTTGGACCGCATATGGTACTTCTAAGAGCCTCTCGAGAGAACAAGCCTTATCTAGATTTTTTTGGTCCGTCCTGTCACGCCCAGGGCATGCACAAACACGTGAGGGCACCAGCCCCCATCACTTTTGTAATGGTCCTTCTTCCTTATCACAAGTCTGCTACTCATAACATTATGTGGTGTCATGGAGTAATGTACTCTTACATGAGAGAGAAAGCGTCTTTTGTTTTAATTTTATATTGAAACCTGTGTCAACAGGTGTAAAGTGTATTAACACTAGCTTTACACCTATAAAATATCAACAACTATCTGTGATAGAAGTGGCTGGCGTAATGACAGCTTGGCTTGCTTGAATCTGCCTTGTATTTGGCTAGAACTAGTTCTTTGATCTCGAACGGGTAAAGGGGCCCATGCAGGTTATTTTTTTTCACGATATACACCTTATAATTATAATTGATGTCCATCGCAATCCCTGCTTCCTAAAGTTAGAGCCTAGTGCACCACTGGAGTCCAATGGACTCAGAGAAATTTAAAAATGCATACTGCTAGTTTTGCCGCTGTTAATTTATCATATACCATTGTCTGGTCTCGCAAATAAATAATAAGAGATACATTATATATTTCAATATATACAGAAATACTTTATATATTAATATAATATAAGAGTCTCCAGAGGGACTTTGAAGGCTGTTCCAAAACTGTGCTTATTATACATGTACGACCTACTTTGGGTTTAGAAGTTTGTGAGAAGTCATTGAATATCTTATTCGGTTTTGATTCTCTGGTTACTGACAAGTCCTGGTGCAGGTGCTAATGGCCAGATTAGAAGAGTTCTGGGCTGCTGTCAAAGTCGTATTCGTTTTTTTTTTTTGGTGTTTTGAATAGTCCACATGGTGTTCTTTGTTGAAGGGAAGTCTCAAAACTTCTGGGTTGGACCGCATATGGTACTTCTAAGAGCCTCTCGAGAGAACAAGCCTTATCTAGATTTTTTTGGTCCGTCCTGTCACGCCCAGGGCATGCACAAACACGTGTGGGCACCAACCCCTATCACTTTTGTAATGGTCCTTCTTCCCTATCACAAGTCTGCTACTCATAACATTATGTGGTGTCATGGAGTAATGTACTCTAACATGAGAGAGAAAGCGTCTTTTGTTTTCATTTTATATTGAAACCTGTGTCAACAGGTGTAAAGTGTATTAACACTAGCTTTACACCTGTAAAATATCAGCAACTATCTGTGATAGAAGTGGCTGGCGTAATGACAGCTTGGCTTGCTTGAATCTCTGCCTTGTATTTGGCTAGAACTAGTTCTTTGATCTCGAACGGGTAAAGGGGCCCATGCAGGTTATTTTTTTTTTACGATATACACCTTATAATTAAAATTGATGTCCATCGCAATCCCTACTTCCTAAAGTTAGAGCCTAGTGCACCACTGGAGTCCAATGGACTCCGTGAAATTTAAAAATGCATACCGCTAGTTTTGCCGCTGTTAATTTATCATATACCATTGTTTGGTCTCGCAAATAAATAATAAGAGATACATTATATATTTCAATATATACAGCAATACTTTATATGTTAATATAATATAAGAGTCTCCAGAGGGACTTTGAAGGCTGTTCCAAAACTGTGCTTATTATACATGTACGACCTACTTTGGGTTTAGAAGTTTGTGAGAAGTCAATGAATATCTTATTCGGTTTTGATTCTCTGGTTACTGACAAGTCCTGGTGCAGGTGCCAATGGCCAGATTAGAAGAATTCTGGGCTCTTGTCAAAGTCGTATTCGTTTTTTATTTTTCGGTGTATTGAATAGTCCACATAGTGTTCTTTGTTGAAGGGAAGTCTCAAAACTTTTGGGTTGGACCGCATATGGTACTTCTAAGAGCCTCTCGAGAGAACAAGCCTTATCTAGATTTTTTTGGTCCGTCCTGTCACGCCCAGGGCATGCACAAACACGTGAGGGCACCAGCCCCCATCACTTTTGTAATGGTCCTTCTTCCTTATCACAAGTCTGCTACTCATAACATTATGTGGTGTCATGGAGTAATGTACTCTTACATGAGAGAGAAAGCGTCTTTTGTTTTAATTTTATATTGAAACCTGTGTCAACAGGTGTAAAGTGTATTAACACTAGCTTTACACCTATAAAATATCAACAACTATCTGTGATAGAAGTGGCTGGCGTAATGACAGCTTGGCTTGCTTGAATCTGCCTTGTATTTGGCTAGAACTAGTTCTTTGATCTCGAACGGGTAAAGGGGCCCATGCAGGTTATTTTTTTTCACGATATACACCTTATAATTATAATTGATGTCCATCGCAATCCCTGCTTCCTAAAGTTAGAGCCTAGTGCACCACTGGAGTCCAATGGACTCCGAGAAATTTAAAAATGCATACTGCTAGTTTTGCCGCTGTTAATTTATCATATACCATTGTCTGGTCTCGCAAATAAATAATAAGAGATACATTATATATTTCAATATATACAGAAATACTTTATATATTAATATAATATAAGAGTCTCCAGAGGGACTTTGAAGGCTGTTCCAAAACTGTGCTTATTATACATGTACGACCTACTTTGGGTTTAGAAGTTTGTGAGAAGTCATTGAATATCTTATTCGGTTTTGATTCTCTGGTTACTGACAAGTCCTGGTGCAGGTGCTAATGGCCAGATTAGAAGAGTTTTTAGCTCTTGTCAAAGTAGTATTCGTCTTTTTTTCGGTGTTTTGAATAGTCCACATGGTGTTCTTTGTTGAAGGGAAGTCTCAAAACTTCTGGGTTGGACCGCATGTGGTACTTCTAAGAGCCTCTCGAGAGAAAAAGCCTTATCTAGATTTTTTTGGTCCGTCCTGTCACGCCCAGGGCATGCACAAACACGTGTGGGCCGCACCCACCATCACTTTTGTAATGGTCCCTCTTCCTTATCACAAGTCTGGTACTCTTAACATTATGTGGTGTCATGGAGTAATGTACTCTTACATGAGAGAGAAAGCGTCTTTTGTTTTAATTTTATATTGAAACCTGTGTCAACAGGTGTAAAGTGTATTAACACTAGCTTTACACCTATAAAATATCAACAACTATCTGTGATAGAAGTGGCTGGCGTAATAACAGCTTGGCTTGCTTGAATCTGCCTTGTATTTGGCTAGAACTAGTTCTTTGATCTCGAACGGGTAAAGGGGCCCATGCAGGTTATTTTTTTTCACGATATACACCTTATAATTATAATTGATGTCCATCGCAATCCCTGCTTCCTAAAGTTAGAGCCTAGTGCACCACTGGAGTCCAATGGACTCCGAGAAATTTAAAAATGCATACTGCTAGTTTTGCCGCTGTTAATTTATCATATACCATTGTCTGGTCTCGCAAATAAATAATAAGAGATACATTATATATTTCAATATATACAGAAATACTTTATATATTAATATAATATAAGAGTCTCCAGAGGGACTTTGAAGGCTGTTCCAAAACTGTGCTTATTATACATGTACGACCTACTTTGGGTTTAGAAGTTTGTGAGAAGTCATTGAATATCTTATTCGGTTTTGATTCTCTGGTTACTGACAAGTCCTGGTGCAGGTGCTAATGGCCAGATTAGAAGAGTTCTGGGCTCTTGTCAAAGTCGTATTCGTTTTTTTTTTTTTGGTGTTTTGAATAGTCCACATGGTGTTCTTTGTTGAAGGGAAGTCTCAAAACTTCTGGGTTGGACCGCATATGGTACATCTAAGAGCCTCTCGAGAGAACAAGCCTTATCTAGATTTTTTTTGGTCCGTCCTGTCACGCCCAGGGCATGCACAAACACGTGTGGGCACCAACCCCTATCACTTTTGTAATGGTCCTTCTTCCCTATCACAAGTCTGCTACTCATAACATTATGTGGTGTCATGGAGTAATGTACTCTAACATGAGAGAGAAAGCGTCTTTTGTTTTCATTTTATATTGAAACCTGTGTCAACAGGTGTAAAGTGTATTAACACTAGCTTTACACCTGTAAAATATCAGCAACTATCTGTGATAGAAGTGGCTGGCGTAATGACAGCTTGGCTTGCTTGAATCTCTGCCTTGTATTTGGCTAGAACTAGTTCTTTGATCTCGAACGGGTAAAGGGGCCCATGCAGGTTATTTTTTTTTTACGATATACACCTTATAATTATAATTGATGTCCATCGCAATCCCTACTTCCTAAAGTTAGAGCCTAGTGCACCACTGGAGTCCAATGGACTCCGTGAAATTTAAAAATGCATACCGCTAGTTTTGCCGCTGTTAATTTATCATATACCATTGTTTGGTCTCGCAAATAAATAATAAGAGATACATTATATATTTCAATATATACAGCAATACTTTATATGTTAATATAATATAAGAGTCTCCAGAGGGACTTTGAAGGCTGTTCCAAAACTGTGCTTATTATACATGTACGACCTACTTTGGGTTTAGAAGTTTGTGAGAAGTCATTGAATATCTTATTCGGTTTTGATTCTCTGGTTACTGACAAGTCCTGGTGCAGGTGCCAATGGCCAGATTAGAAGAATTCTGGGCGCTTGTCAAAGTCGTATTCGTTTTTTATTTTTCGGTGTATTGATAAGTCCACATAGTGTTCTTTGTTGAAGGGAAGTCTCAAAACTTTTGGGTTGGACCGCATATGGTACTTCTAAGAGCCTCTCGAGAGAACAAGCCTTATCTAGATTTTTTTGGTCCGTCCTGTCACGCCCAGGGCATGCACAAACACGTGTGGGCACCAACCCCTATCACTTTTGTAATGGTCCTTCTTCCCTATCACAAGTCTGCTACTCATAACATTATGTGGTGTCATGGAGTAATGTACTCTAACATGAGAGAGAAAGCGTCTTTTGTTTTCATTTTATATTGAAACCTGTGTCAACAGGTGTAAAGTGTATTAACACTAGCTTTACACCTGTAAAATATCAGCAACTATCTGTGATAGAAGTGGCTGGCGTAATGACAGCTTGGCTTGCTTGAATCTCTGCCTTGTATTTGGCTAGAACTAGTTCTTTGATCTCGAACGGGTAAAGGGGCCCATGCAGGTTATTTTTTTTTTTACGATATACACCTTATAATTATAATTGATGTCCATCGCAATCCCTACTTCCTAAAGTTAGAGCCTAGTGCACCACTGGAGTCCAATGGACTCCGTGAAATTTAAAAATGCATACCGCTAGTTTTGCCGCTGTTAATTTATCATATACCATTGTTTGGTCTCGCAAATAAATAATAAGAGATACATTATATATTTCAATATATACAGCAATACTTTATATGTTAATATAATATAAGAGTCTCCAGAGGGACTTTGAAGGCTGTTCCAAAACTGTGCTTATTATACATGTACGACCTACTTTGGGTTTAGAAGTTTGTGAGAAGTCATTGAATATCTTATTCGGTTTTGATTCTCTGGTTACTGACAAGTCCTGGTGCAGGTGCCAATGGCCAGATTAGAAGAATTCTGGGCTCTCGTCAAAGTCGTATTCGTTTTTTATTTTTCGGTGTATTGAATAGTCCACATAGTGTTCTTTGTTGAAGGGAAGTCTCAAAACTTTTGGGTTGGACCGCATATGGTACTTCTAAGAGCCTCTCGAGAGAACAAGCCTTATCTAGATTTTTTTGGTCCGTCCTGTCACGCCCAGGGCATGCACAAACACGTGAGGGCACCAGCCCCCATCACTTTTGTAATGGTCCTTCTTCCTTATCACAAGTCTGCTACTCATAACATTATGTGGTGTCACGGAGTAATGTACTCTAACATGAGAGAGAAAGCGTCTTTTGTTTTCATTTTATATTGAAACCTGTGTCAACAGGTGTAAAGTGTATTAACACTAGCTTTACACCTGTAAAATATCAGCAACTATCTGTGATAGAAGTGGCTGGCGTAAAGACAGCTTGGCTTGCTTGAATCTCTGCCTTGTATTTGGCTAGAACTAGTTCTTTGATCTCGAACGGGTAAAGAGGCCCATGCAGGATATTTTTTTTCACGATATACACCTTATAATTATAATTGATGTCCATCGCAATCCCTGCTTCCTAAAGTTAGAGCCTAGTGCACCACTGGATTTCAATGGACTCCGAGAAATTTAAAAATGCATACTGCTAGTTTTGCCGCTGTTAATTTAACGTATACCATTGTCTGGTCTCGCAAATAAATAATAAGAGATACTTTATAAATTTCAATATATACAGAAATACTTTATATATAAATATAATATAAGAGTCGCCAGAGGGACCTTGAAGGCTTATCCAAAAATGTGCTTATTATACATGTACGACCTACTTTGGGTTTAGAAGTTTGTGAGAAGTCATTGAATATCTTATTCGGTTTTGATTCTCTGGTGTACTGACTAGTCCTGGTGCAGGTGCCAATGGCAAGATTAGAAGAATTCTGGGCTCTTGTCAAAGTCGTATTCGTTTTTTTATTTTTCGGTGTATTGAATAGTCCACATAGTGTTCTTTGTTGAAGGGAAGTCTCAAAACTTCTGGGTTGGACCGCATATGGTACTTCTAAGAGCCTTTCGAGAGAACAAGCCTTATCTAGATTTATTTGGTCCGTCCTGTCACGCCCAGGGCATGCACAAACACGTGTGGGCCTCACCCCCCATCACTTTTGTAATGGTCCCTCTTCCTTATCACAAGTCTGCTACTCATAACATTATGTGGTGTCATGGAGTAATGTACTCTTACATGAGAGAGAAAGCGTCTTTTGTTTTAGTTTTATATTAAAACCTGAGTCAACAGGTGTAAAGTGTATTAACACTAGCTTTACACCTGTAAAATATCAGCAACTATCTGTGCTAGAAGTGGCTGGCATAAAGACAGCTTGGCTTGCTTGAATCTCTGCCTTGTATTTGGATAGAACTAGTTCTTTGATCTCGAACGGGTAAAGGGGCCCATGCAGGTTATTTGTTTTTCACGATATACACCTTATAATTATAATTGATGTCCATCGCAATCCCTGCTTCCTAAAGTTAGAGCCTAGTGCACCACTGGAGTCCAATGGACTCCGAGAAATTTAAAAATTCATACTGCTAGTTTTGCCGCTTTTAATTTAACATATACCATTGTCTGGTCTTGCAAATAAATAATAAGAGATACTTTATACATTTCAATATATACAGAAATACTTTATATATTAATATAATATAAGAGTCTCCAGAGGGACTTTGAAGGCTGTTCCAAAAATGTGCTTATTATACATGTACGACCTACTTTGGGTTTAGAAGTTTGTGAGAAGTCAATGAATATCTTATTCGGTTTTGATTTATCTGGTGTACTGACTAGTCCTGGTGCAGGTGCCAATGGCCAGATTAGAAGAGTTCTGGGCTCTTGTCAAAGTCGTATTCGTTTTTTATTTTTCGGTGTATTGAATAGTCCACATGGTGTTCTTTGTTAAAGGGAAGTCTCAAAACTTCTGGGTTGGACCGCATATGGTACTTCTAAGAGCCTCTCGAGAGAACCAGCCTTATCTAGATTTTTTTGGTCCGTCCTGTCACGCCCAGGGCATGCACAAACACGTGTGGGCCGCACCCACCATCACTTTTGTAATGGTCCCTCTTCCTTATCACAAGTCTGGTACTCTTAACATTATGTGGTGTCATGGAGTAATGTACTCTTACATGAGAGAGAAAGCGTCTTTTGTTTTAATTTTATATTGAAACCTGTGTCAACAGGTGTAAAGTGTATTAACACTAGCTTTACACCTATAAAATATCAACAACTATCTGTGATAGAAGTGGCTGGCGTAATGACAGCTTGGCTTGCTTGAATCTGCCTTGTATTTGGCTAGAACTAGTTCTTTGATCTCGAACGGGTAAAGGGGCCCATGCAGGTTATTTTTTTTCACGATATACACCTTATAATTATAATTGATGTCCATCGCAATCCCTGCTTCCTAAAGTTAGAGCCTAGTGCACCACTGGAGTCCAATGGACTCCGAGAAATTTAAAAATGCATACTGCTAGTTTTGCCGCTGTTAATTTATCATATACCATTGTCTGGTCTCGCAAATAAATAATAAGAGATACATTATATATTTCAATATATACAGAAATACTTTATATATTAATATAATATAAGAGTCTCCAGAGGGACTTTGAAGGCTGTTCCAAAACTGTGCTTATTATACATGTACGACCTACTTTGGGTTTATAAGTATGTGAGAAGTCATTGAATATCTTATTCGGTTTTGATTCTCTGGTTACTGACAAGTCCTGGTGCAGGTGCTAATGGCCAGATTAGAAGAGTTCTGGGCTCTTGTCAAAGTCGTATTCGTTTTTTATTTTTCGCTGTTTTGAATAGTCCACATGGTGTTCTTTGTTGAAGGGAAGTCTCAAAACTTCTGGGTTGGACCGCATGTGGTACTTCTAAGAGCCTCTCGAGAGAACAAGCCTTATCTAGATTTTTTTGGTCCGTCCTGTCACGCCCAGGGCATGCACAAACACGTGTGGGCACCGACCCCTATCACTTTTGTAATGGTCCTTCTTCCCTATCACAAGTCTGCTACTCATAACATTATGTGGTGTCATAGAGTAATGTACTCTAACATGAGAGAGAAAGCGTCTTTTGTTTTCATTTTATATTGAAACCTGTGTCAACAGGTGTAAAGTGTATTAACACTAGCTTTACACCTGTAAAATATCAGCAACTATCTGTGATAGAAGTGGCTGGCGTAATGACAGCTTGGCTTGCTTGAATCTCTGCCTTGTATTTGGCTAGAACTAGTTCTTTGATCTCGAACGGGTAAAGGGGCCCATGCAGGTTATTTTTTTTCACGATATACACCTTATAATTATAATTGATGTCCATCGCAATCCCTGCTTCCTAAAGTTAGAGCCTAGTGCACCACTGGAGTCCAATGGACTCCGTGAAATTTAAAAATGCATACCGCTAGTTTTGCCGCTGTTAGTTTATCATATACCATTGTCTGGTCTCGCAAATAAATAATAAGAGATACATTATATATTTCAATATATACAGAAATACTTTATATGTTAATATAATATAAGAGTCTCCAGAGGGACTTTGAAGGCTGTTCCAAAACTGTGCTTATTATACATGTACGACCTACTTTGGGTTTAGAAGTTTGTGAGAAGTCATTGAATATCTTATTCGGTTTTGATTCTCTGGTTACTGACAAGTCCTGGTGCAGGTGCCAATGGCCAGATTAGAAGAATTCTGGGCTCTTGTCAAAGTCGTATTCGTTTTTTATTTTTCGGTGTATTGAATAGTCCACATAGTGTTCTTTGTTGAAGGGAAGTCTCAAAACTTCTGGGTTGGACCGCATATGGTCCTTTTAAGAGCCTCTCGAGAGAACAAGCCTTATCTAGATTTTTTTGGTCCGTCCTGTCACGCCCAGGGCATGCACAAACACGTGTGGGCACCAACCCCCATCACTTTTGTAATGGTCCTTCTTCCTTATCACAAGTCTGCTACTCATAACATTATGTGGTGTCATGGAGTAATGTACTCTTACATGAGAGAGAAAGCGTCTTTTGTTTTAATTTTATATTGAAACCTGAGTCAATAGGTGTAAAGTGTATTAACATTAGCTTTACACCTGTAAAATATCAGCAACTATCTGTGATAGAAGTGGCTGGCGTAAAGACAGCTTGGCTTGCTTGAATCTCTGCCTTGTATTTGGATAGAACTAGTTCTTTGATCTCGAACGGGTAAAGGGGCCCATGCAGGTTATTTTTTTTCAAGATATACACCTTATAATTATAATTGATGTCCATCGCAATCCCTGCTTCCTAAAGTTAGAGCCTAGTGCACCACTCGAGTCCAATGGACTCCGAGAAATTTAAAAATTCATACTGCTAGTTTTGCCGCTGTTAATTTAACATATACCATTGTCTGGTCTTGCAAATAAATAATGAGATACTTTATACATTTCAATATATACAGAAATACTTTATATATTAATATAATATAAGAGTCTCCAGAGGGACTTTGAAGGCTGTTCCAAAACTGTGCTTATTATACATGTACGACCTACTTTGGGTTTAGAAGTTTGTGAGAAGTCATTGAATATCTTATTCGGTTTTGATTTATCTGGTGTACTGACTAGTCCTGGTGCAGGTGCCAATGGCCAGATTAGAAGAGTTCTGGGCTCTTGTTAAAGTCGTATTCGTTTTTTTTTTTCGGTGTATTGAATAGTCCACATGGTGTTCTTTGTTAAAGGGAAGTCTCAAAACTTCTGGGTTGGACCGCATATGGTACTTCTAAGAGCCTCTCGAGAGAACCAGCCTTATCTAGATTTTTTTGGTCCGTCCAGTCACGCCCAGGGCATGCACAAACACGTGTGGGCCTCACCCCCCATCACTTTTGTAATGGTCCCTCCTCCTTATCACAAGTCTGCTACTCATAGCATTATGTGGTGTCATGGAGTAATGTACTCTTACATGAGAGAGAAAGCGTCTTTTGTTTTAATTTTATATTGAAACCTGAGTCAACAGGTGTAAAGTGTATTAACACTAGCTTTACACCTGTAAAATATCAGCAACTATCTGTGATAGAAGTGGCTGGCGTAAAGACAGCTTGGCTTGCTTGAATCTCTGCCTTGTATTTGGATAGAACTAGTTCTTTGATCTCGAACGGGTAAAGGGGCCCATGCAGGTTATTTTTTTTTTCACGATATACACCTTATAATTATAATTGATGTCCATCGCAATCCCTGCTTCCTAAAGTTAGAGCCTAGTAGACCACTGGAGTCCAATGGACTCCGAGAAATTTAAAAATTCATACTGCTAGTTTTGCCGCTGTTAATTTAACATATACCATTGTCTGGTCTTGCAAATAAATAATAAGAGATACTTTATACATTTCAATATATACAGAAATACTTTGTATATTAATTTAATATAAGAGTCTCCAGAGGGACTTTGAAGGCTGTTCCAAAAATGTGCTTATTATACATGTACGACCTACTTTGGGTTTAGAAGTTTGTGAGAAGTCATTGAATATCTTATTCGGTTTTGATTCTCTGGTGTACTGACCAGTCCTGGTGCAGGTGCCAATGGCCAGATTAGAAGAGTTCTGGGCTCTTGTCAAAGTCGTATTAGTTTTTTATTTTTCGGTGTATTGAATAGTCCACATGGTGTTCTTTGTTGAAGGGAAGTCTCAAAACTTCTGGGTTGGACCGCATATGGTACTTCTAAGAGCCTCTCGAGAGAACCAGCCTTATCTAGATTTTTTTGGTCCGTCCTGTCACGCCCAGGGCATGCACAAACACGTGTGGGCCGCACCCACCATCACTTTTGTAATGGTCCCTCTTCCTTATCACAAGTCTGGTACTCTTAACATTATGTGGTGTCATGGAGTAATGTACTCTTACATGAGAGAGAAAGCGTCTTTTGTTTTAATTTTATATTGAAACCTGTGTCAACAGGTGTAAAGTGTATTAACACTAGCTTTACACCTATAAAATATCAACAACTATCTGTGATAGAAGTGGCTGGCGTAATGACAGCTTGGCTTGCTTGAATCTGCCTTGTATTTGGCTAGAACTAGTTCTTTGATCTCGAACGGGTAAAGGGGCCCATGCAGGTTATTTTTTTTCACAATATACACCTTATAATTATAATTGATGTCCATCGCAATCCCTGCTTCCTAAAGTTAGAGCCTAGTGCACCACTGGAGTCCAATGGACTCCGAGAAATTTAAAAATGCATACTGCTAGTTTTGCCGCTGTTAATTGATCATATACCATTGTCTGGTCTCGCAAATAAATAATAAGAGATACATTATATATTTCAATATATACAGAAATACTTTATATATTAATATAATATAAGAGTCTCCAGAGGGACTTTGAAGGCTGTTCCAAAACTGTGCTTATTATACATGTACGACCTACTTTGGGTTTAGAAGTTTGTGAGAAGTCATTGAATATCTTATTCGGTTTTGATTCTCTGGTTACTGACAAGTCCTGGTGCAGGTGCTAATGGCCAGATTAGAAGAGTTCTGGGCTCTTGTCAAAGTCGTATTCGTTTTTTTTTTCGGTGTTTTGAATAGTCCACATGATGTTCTTTGTTGAAGGGAAGTCTCAAAACTTCTGGGTTGGACCGCATGTGGTACTTCTAAGAGCCTCTCGAGAGAACAAGCCTTATCTAGATTTTTTTGGTCCGTCCTGTCACGCCCAGGGCATGCACAAACACGTGTGGGCACCAACCCCTATCACTTTTGTAATGGTCCTTTTTCCCTATCACAAGTCTGCTACTCATAACATTATGTGGTGTCATGGAGTAATGTACTCTAACATGAAAGAGAAAGCGTCTTTTGTTTTAATTTTATATTGAAACCTGTGTCAACAGGTGTAAAGTGTATTAACACTAGCTTTACACCTGTAAAATATCAGCAACTATCTGTGATAGAAGTGGCTGGCGTAATGACAGCTTGGCTTGCTTGAATCTCTGCCTTGTATTTGGCTAGAACTAGTTCTTTGATCTCGAACGGGTAAAGGGGCCCATGCAGGTTATTTTTTTTCACGATATACACCTTATAATTATAATTGATGTCCATCGCAATCCCTGCTTCCTAAAGTTAGAGCCTAGTGCACCACTGGAGTCCAATGGACTCCGTGAAATTTAAAAATGCATACCGCTAGTTTTGCCGCTGTTAATTTATCATATACCATTGTCTGGTCTCGCAAATAAATAATAAGAGATACATTATATATTTCAATATATACAGAAATACTTTATATGTTAATATAATATAAGAGTCTCCAGAGGGACTTTAAAGGCTGTTCCAAAACTGTGCTTATTATACATGTACGACCTACTTTGGGTTTAGAAGTTTGTGAGAAGTCATTGAATATCTTATTCGGTTTTGATTCTCTGGTTACTGACAAGTCCTGGTGCAGGTGCCAATGGCCAGATTAGAAGAATTCTGGGCTCTTGTCAAAGTCGTATTCGTTTTTTATTTTTCGGTGTATTGAATAGTCCACATAGTGTTCTTTGTTGAAGGGAAGTCTCAAAACTTCTGGGTTGGACCGCATATGGTACTTTTAAGAGCCTCTCGAGAGAACAAGCCTTATCTAGATTTTTTTGGTCCGTCCCGTCACGCCCAGGGCATGCACAAACACGTGAGGGCACCAACCCCCATCACTTTTGTAATGGTCCTTCTTCCTTATCACAAGTCTGGTACTCTTAACATTATGTGGTGTCATGGAGTAATGTACTCTTACATGAGAGAGAAAGCGTCTTTTGTTTTAATTTTATATTGAAACCTGTGTCAACAGGTGTAAAGTGTATTAACACTAGCTTTACACCTATAAAATATCAACAACTATCTGTGATAGAAGTGGCTGGCGTAATAACAGCTTGGCTTGCTTGAATCTGCCTTGTATTTGGCTAGAACTAGTTCTTTGATCTCGAACGGGTAAAGGGGCCCATGCAGGTTATTTTTTTTTCACAATATACACCTTATAATTATAATTGATGTCCATCGCAATCCCTGCTTCCTAAAGTTAGAGCCTAGTGCACCACTGGAGTCCAATGGACTCCGAGAAATTTAAAAATTCATACTGCTAGTTTTGCCGCTGTTTATTTAACATATACCATTGTCTGGTCTTGCAAATAAATAATAAGAGATACTTTATACATTTCAATATATACAGAAATACTTTATATATTAATATAATATAAGAGTCTCCAGAGCGACTTTGAAGGCTGTTCCAAAAATGTGCTTATTATACATGTACGACCTACTTTGGGTTTAGAAGTTTGTGAGAAGTCATTGAATATCTTATTCGGTTTTGATTCTCTGGTTACTGACAAGTTCTGGTGCAGGTGCTAATGGCCAGATTAGAAGAGTTCTGGGCTCTTGTCAAAGTCGTATTCGTTTTTTTTTTTCGGTGTTTTGAATAGTCCACATGGTGTTCTTTGTTGAAGGGAAGTCTCAAAACTTCTGGGTTGGACCGCATGTGGTACTTCTAAGAGCCTCTCGAGAGAACAAGCCTTATCTAGATTTTTTTGGTCCGTCCTGTCACGCCCAGGGCATGCACAAACACGTGTGGGCACCAACCCCTATCACTTTTGTAATGGTCCTTCTTCCCTATCACAAGTCTGCTACTCATAACATTATGTGGTGTCATGGAGTAATGTACTCTAACATGAGAGAGAAAGCGTCTTTTGTTTTAATTTTATATTGAAACCTGAGTCAACAGGTGTAAAGTGTATTAACACTAGCTTTACACCTGTAAAATATCAGCAACTATCTGTGATAGAAGTGGCTGGCGTAAAGACAGCTTGGCTTGCTTGAATCTCTGCCTTGTATTTGGATAGAAGTAGTTCTTTGATCTCGAACGGGTAAAGGGGCCCATGCAGGTTATTTTTTTTCACGGTATAGACCTTATAATTATAATTGATGTCCATCGCAATCCCTGCTTCCTAAAGTTAGAGCCTAGTGCACCACTGGATTTCAATGGACTCCGAGAAATTTTAAAATGCATACTGCTAGTTTTGCCGCTGTTAATTTAACGTATACCATTGTCTGGTCTCGCAAATAAATAATAAGAGATACTTTATAAATTTCAATATATACAGAAATACTTTATATATAAATATAATATAAGAGTCTCCAGAGGGACTTTAAAGGCTGTTCCAAAACTGTGCTTATTATACATGTACGACCTACTTTGGGTTTAGAAGTTTGTGAGAAGTCATTGAATATCTTATTCGGTTTTGATTCTCTGGTTACTGACAAGTCCTGGTGCAGGTGCCAATGGCCAGATTAGAAGAATTCTGGGCTCTTGTCAAAGTCGTATTCGTTTTTTATTTTTCGGTGTATTGAATAGTCCACATAGTGTTCTTTGTTGAAGGGAAGTCTCAAAACTTCTGGGTTGGACCGCATATGGTACTTTTAAGAGCCTCTCGAGAGAACAAGCCTTATCTAGATTTTTTTGGTCCGTCCCGTCACGCCCAGGGCATGCACAAACACGTGAGGGCACCAACCCCCATCACTTTTGTAATGGTCCTTCTTCCTTCTCACAAGTCTGGTACTCTTAACATTATGTGGTGTCATGGAGTAATGTACTCTTACATGAGAGAGAAAGCGTCTTTTGTTTTAATTTTATATTGAAACCTGTGTCAACAGGTGTAAAGTGTATTAACACTAGCTTTACACCTATAAAATATCAACAACTATCTGTGATAGAAGTGGCTGGCGTAATGACAGCTTGGCTTGCTTGAATCTGCCTTGTATTTGGCTAGAACTAGTTCTTTGATCTCGAACGGGTAAAGGGGCCCATGCAGGTTATTTTTTTTTCACAATATACACCTTATAATTATAATTGATGTCCATCGCAATCCCTGCTTCCTAAAGTTAGAGCCTAGTGCACCACTGGAGTCCAATGGACTCCGAGAAATTTAAAAATTCATACTGCTAGTTTTGCCGCTGTTAATTTAACATATACCATTGTCTGGTCTTGCAAATAAATAATAAGAGATACTTTATACATTTCAATATATACAGAAATACTTTATATATTAATATAATATAAGAGTCTCCAGAGCGACTTTGAAGGCTGTTCCAAAAATGTGCTTATTATACATGTACGACCTACTTTGGGTTTAGAAGTTTGTGAGAAGTCATTGAATATCTTATTCGGTTTTGATTCTCTGGTTACTGACAAGTCCTGGTGCAGGTGCTAATGGCCAGATTAGAAGAGTTCTGGGCTCTTGTCAAAGTCGTATTCGTTTTTTTTTTCGGTGTTTTGAATAGTCCACATGGTGTTCTTTGTTGAAGGGAAGTCTCAAAACTTCTGGGTTGGACCGCATGTGGTACTTCTAAGAGCCTCTCGAGAGAACAAGCCTTATCTAGATTTTTTTGGTCCGTCCTGTCACGCCCAGGGCATGCACAAACACGTGTGGGCACCAACCCCTATCACTTTTGTAATGGTCCTTCTTCCCTATCACAAGTCTGCTACTCATAACATTATGTGGTGTCATGGAGTAATGTACTCTAACATGAGAGAGAAAGCGTCTTTTGTTTTAATTTTATATTGAAACCTGAGTCAACAGGTGTAAAGTGTATTAACACTAGCTTTACACCTGTAAAATATCAGCAACTATCTGTGATAGAAGTGGCTGGCGTAAAGACAGCTTGGCTTGCTTGAATCTCTGCCTTGTATTTGGATAGAAGTAGTTCTTTGATCTCGAACGGGTAAAGGGGCCCATGCAGGTTATTTTTTTTCACGGTATACACCTTATAATTATAATTGATGTCCATCGCAATCCCTGCTTCCTAAAGTTAGAGCCTAGTGCACCACTGGATTTCAATGGACTCCGAGAAATTTTAAAATGCATACTGCTAGTTTTGCCGCTGTTAATTTAACGTATACCATTGTCTGGTCTCGCAAATAAATAATAAGAGATACTTTATAAATTTCAATATATACAGAAATACTTTATATATAAATATAATATAAGAGTCGCCAGAGAGACTTTGAAGGCTGTTCCAAAAATGTGCTTATTATACATGTACGACCTACTTTGGGTTTAGAAGTTTGTGAGAAGTCATTGAATATCTTATTCGGTTTTGATTCTCTGGTTACTGACAAGTCCTGGTGCAGGTGCCAATGGCCAGATTAGAAGAATTCTGGGCTCTTGTCAAAGTCGTATTCGTTTTTTATTTTTCGGTGTATTGAATAGTCCACATAGTGTTCTTTGTTGAAGGGAAGTCTCAAAACTTCTGGGTTGGACCGCATATGGTACTTTTAAGAGCCTCTCGAGAGAACAAGCCTTATCTAGATTTTTTTGGTCGTACCTGTCACGCCCAGGGCATGCACAAACACGTGAGGGCACCAACCCCCATCACTTTTGTAATGGTCCTTCTTCCTTATCACAAGTCTGCTACTCATAACATTATGTGGTGTCATGGAGTAATGTACTCTTACATGAGAGAGAAAGCGTCTTTTGTTTTAATTTTATATTGAAACCTGAGTCAACAGGTGTAAAGTGTATTAACACTAGCTTTACACCTGTAAAATATCAGCAACTATCTGTGATAGAAGTGGCTGGCGTAAAGACAGCTTGGCTTGCTTGAATCTCTGCCTTGTATTTGGATAGAACTAGTTCTTTGATCTCGAACGGGTAAAGGGGCCCATGCAGGTTATTTTTTTTCACGATATACACCTTATAATTATAATTGATGTCCATCGCAATCCCTGCTTCCTAAAGTTAGAGCCTAGTGCACCACTGGAGTCCAATGGACTCCGAGAAATTTAAAAATTCATACTGCTAGTTTTGCCGCTGTTAATTTAACATATACCATTGTCTGGTGTTGCAAATAAATAATAAGAGATACTTTATACATTTCAATATATACAGAAATACTTTATATATTAATATAATATAAGAGTCTCCAGAGGGACTTTGAAGGCTGTTCCAAAAATGTGCTTATTATACATGTACGACCTACTTTGGGTTTAGAAGTTTGTGAGAAGTCATTGAATATCTTATTCGGTTTTGATTTATCTGGTGTACTGACTAGTCCTGGTGCAGGTGCCAATGGCCAGATTAGAAGAGTTCTGGGCTCTTGTCAAAGTCGTATTCGTTTTTTATTTTTCGGTGTATTGAATAGTCCACATGGTGTTCTTTGTTAAAGGGAAGTCTCAAAACTTCTGGGTTGGACCGCATATGGTACTTCTAAGAGCCTCTCGAGAGAACCAGCCTTATCTAGATTTTTTTGGTCCGTCCTGTCACGCCCAGGGCATGCACAAACACGTGTGGGCCGCACCCACCATCACTTTTGTAATGGTCCCTCTTCCTTATCACAAGTCTGGTACTCTTAACATGGAGTAATGTACTCTTACATGAGAGAGAAAGCGTCTTTTGTTTTAATTTTATATTGAAACCTGTGTCAACAGGTGTAAAGTGTATTAACACTAGCTTTACACCTATAAAATATCAACAACTATCTGTGATAGAAGTGGCTGGCGTAATGACAGCTTGGCTTGCTTGAATCTGTCTTGTATTTGGCTAGAACTAGTTCTTTGATCTCGAACGGGTAAAGGGGCCCATGCAGGTTATTTTTTTTCACGATATACACCTTATAATTATAATTGATGTCCATCGCAATCCCTGCTTCCTAAAGTTAGAGCCTAGTGCACCACTGGAGTCTAATGGACTCCGAGAAATTTAAAAATGCATACTGCTAGTTTTGCCGCTGTTAATTTATCATATACCATTGTCTGGTCTCGCAAATAAATAATAAGAGATACATTATATATTTCAATATATACAGAAATACTTTATATATTAATATAATATAAGAGTCTCCAGAGGGACTTTGAAGGCTGTTCCAAAACTGTGCTTATTATACATGTACGACCTGCTTTTGGTTTAGAAGTTTGTGAGAAGTCATTGAATATCTTATTCGGTTTTGATTCTCTGGTTACTGACAAGTCCTGGTGCAGGTGCTAATGGCCAGATTAGAAGAGTTCTGGGCTCTTGTCAAAGTCGTATTCGTTTTTTTTTTCTGTGTTTTGAATAGTCCACATGGTGTTCTTTGTTGAAGGGAAGTCTCAAAACTTCTGGGTTGGACCGCATGTGGTACTTCTAAGAGCCTCTCGAGAGAACAAGCCTTATCTAGATTTTTTTGGTCCGTCCTGTCACGCCCAGGGCATGCACAAACACGTGTGGGCACCAACCCCTATCACTTTTGTAATGGTCCTTCTTCCCTATCACAAGTCTGCTACTCATAACATTATGTGGTGTCATGGAGTAATGTACTCTAACATGAGAGAGAAAGCGTCTTTTGTTTTAATTTTATATTGAAACCTGTGTCAACAGGTGTAAAGTGTATTAACACTAGCTTTACACCTGTAAAATATCAGCAACTATCTGTGATAGAAGTGGCTGGCGTAATGACAGCTTGGCTTGCTTGAATCTCTGCCTTGTATTTGGATAGAACTAGTTCTTTGATCTCGAACGGGTAAAGGGGCCCATGCAGGTTATTTTTTTTTCACGATATACATCTTATAATTATAATTGATTTCGATCGCAATCCCTGCTTCCTAAAGTTAGAGCCTAGTGCACCACTGGAGTCCAATGGACTCCGAGAAATTTAAAAATTCATAATGCTAGTTTTGCCGCTGTTAATTTAACATATACCATTGTCTGGTCTTGCAAATAGATAATAAGAGATACTTTATACATTTCATTATATACAGAAATACTTTATATATTAATATAATATAAGAGTCTCCAGAGGGACTTTGAAGGCTGTTCCAAAAATGTGCTTATTATACATGTACGACCTACTTTGGGTTTAGAAGTTTGTGAGAAGTCATTGAATATCTTATTCGGTTTTGATTTATCTGGTGTACTGACTAGTCCTGGTGCAGGTGCCAATGGCCAGATTAGAAGAGTTCTGGGCTCTTGTCAAAGTCGTATTCGTTTTTTATTTTTCGGTGTATTGAATAGTCCACATGGTGTTCTTTGTTAAAGGGAAGTCTCAAAACTTCTGGGTTGGACCGCATGTGGTACTTCTAAGAGCCTCTCGAGAAAACAAGCCTTATCTAGATTTTTTTGGTCCGTCCTGTCACGCCCAGGGCATGCACAAACACGTGTGGGCACCAACCCCTATCACTTTATTAATGGTCCTTCTTCCCTATCACAAGTCTGCTACTCATAACATTATGTGGTGTCATGGAGTAATGTACTCTAACATGAGAGAGAAAGCGTCTTTTGTTTTAATTTTATATTGAAACCTGAGTCAACAGGTGTAAAGTGTATTAACACTAGCTTTACACCTGTAAAATATCAGCAACTATCTGTGATAGAAGTGGCTGGCGTAAAGACAGCTTGGCTTGCTTGAATCTCTGCCTTGTATTTGGATAGAACTAGTTCTTTGATCTCGAACGGGTAAAGGGGCCCATGCAGGTTTTTTTTTTTTTCACGCTATACACCTTATAATTATAATTGATGTCCATCGCAATCCCTGCTTCCTAAAGTTAGAGCCTAGTGCACCACTGGAGTCCAATGGACTCCGAGAAATTTAAAAATTCATACTGCTAGTTTTCCCGCTGTTAATTTAACATATACCATTGTCTGGTCTTGCAAAAAAATAATAAGAAATACTTTATACATTTCAATATATACAGAAATACTTTGTATATTAATATAATATAAGAGTCTCCAGAGGGACTTTGAAGGCTATTCCAAAAATGTGCTTATTATACATGTACGACCTACTTTGGGTTTAGAAGTTTGTTAGAAGTCATTGAATATCTTATTCGGTTTTGATTCTCTGGTGTACTGACTAGTCCTGGTGCAGGTGCCAATGGCCAGATTAGAAGAATTCTGGGCTCTTGTCAAAGTCGTATTCGTTTTTTATTTTTCGGTGTATTGAATAGTCCACATAGTGTTCTTTGTAGAAGGGAAGTCTCAAAACTTCTGGGTTGGACCGCATATGGTACTTTTAAGAGCCTCTCGAGAGAACAAGCCTTATCTAGATTTTTTTGGTCGTACCTGTCACGCCCAGGGCATGCACAAACACGTGAGGGCACCAACCCCCATCACTTTTGTAATGGTCCTTCTTCCTTATCACAAGTCTGCTACTCATAACATTATGTGGTGTCATGGAGTAATGTACTCTTACATGAGAGAGAAAGCGTCTTTTGTTTTAATTTTATATTGAAACCTGAGTCAACAGGTGTAAAGTGTATTAACACTAGCTTTACACCTGTAAAATATCAGCAACTATCTGTGATAGAAGTGGCTGGCGTAAAGACAGCTTGGCTTGCTTGAATCTCTGCCTTGTATTTGGATAGAACTAGTTCTTTGATCTCGAACGGGTAAAGGGGCCCATGCAGGTTATTTTTTTTCACGATATACACCTTATAATTATAATTGATGTCCATCGCAATCCCTGCTTCCTAAAGTTAGAGCCTAGTGCACCACTGGAGTCCAATGGACTCCGAGAAATTTAAAAATTCATACTGCTAGTTTTGCCGCTGTTAATTTAACATATACCATTGTCTGGTGTTGCAAATAAATAATAAGAGATACTTTATACATTTCAATATATACAGAAATACTTTATATATTAATATAATATAAGAGTCTCCAGAGGGACTTTGAAGGCTGTTCCAAAAATGTGCTTATTATACATGTACGACCTACTTTGGGTTTAGAAGTTTGTGAGAAGTCATTGAATATCTTATTCGGTTTTGATTTATCTGGTGTACTGACTAGTCCTGGTGCAGGTGCCAATGGCCAGATTAGAAGAGTTCTGGGCTCTTGTCAAAGTCGTATTCGTTTTTTATTTTTCGGTGTATTGAATAGTCCACATGGTGTTCTTTGTTAAAGGGAAGTCTCAAAACTTCTGGGTTGGACCGCATATGGTACTTCTAAGAGCCTCTCGAGAGAACCAGCCTTATCTAGATTTTTTTGGTCCGTCCTGTCACGCCCAGGGCATGCACAAACACGTGTGGGCCGCACCCACCATCACTTTTGTAATGGTCCCTCTTCCTTATCACAAGTCTGGTACTCTTAACATGGAGTAATGTACTCTTACATGAGAGAGAAAGCGTCTTTTGTTTTAATTTTATATTGAAACCTGTGTCAACAGGTGTAAAGTGTATTAACACTAGCTTTACACCTATAAAATATCAACAACTATCTGTGATAGAAGTGGCTGGCGTAATGACAGCTTGGCTTGCTTGAATCTGTCTTGTATTTGGCTAGAACTAGTTCTTTGATCTCGAACGGGTAAAGGGGCCCATGCAGGTTATTTTTTTTCACGATATACACCTTATAATTATAATTGATGTCCATCGCAATCCCTGCTTCCTAAAGTTAGAGCCTAGTGCACCACTGGAGTCTAATGGACTCCGAGAAATTTAAAAATGCATACTGCTAGTTTTGCCGCTGTTAATTTATCATATACCATTGTCTGGTCTCGCAAATAAATAATAAGAGATACATTATATATTTCAATATATACAGAAATACTTTATATATTAATATAATATAAGAGTCTCCAGAGGGACTTTGAAGGCTGTTCCAAAACTGTGCTTATTATACATGTACGACCTGCTTTTGGTTTAGAAGTTTGTGAGAAGTCATTGAATATCTTATTCGGTTTTGATTCTCTGGTTACTGACAAGTCCTGGTGCAGGTGCTAATGGCCAGATTAGAAGAGTTCTGGGCTCTTGTCAAAGTCGTATTCGTTTTTTTTTTCTGTGTTTTGAATAGTCCACATGGTGTTCTTTGTTGAAGGGAAGTCTCAAAACTTCTGGGTTGGACCGCATGTGGTACTTCTAAGAGCCTCTCGAGAGAACAAGCCTTATCTAGATTTTTTTGGTCCGTCCTGTCACGCCCAGGGCATGCACAAACACGTGTGGGCACCAACCCCTATCACTTTTGTAATGGTCCTTCTTCCCTATCACAAGTCTGCTACTCATAACATTATGTGGTGTCATGGAGTAATGTACTCTAACATGAGAGAGAAAGCGTCTTTTGTTTTAATTTTATATTGAAACCTGTGTCAACAGGTGTAAAGTGTATTAACACTAGCTTTACACCTGTAAAATATCAGCAACTATCTGTGATAGAAGTGGCTGGCGTAATGACAGCTTGGCTTGCTTGAATCTCTGCCTTGTATTTGGATAGAACTAGTTCTTTGATCTCGAACGGGTAAAGGGGCCCATGCAGGTTATTTTTTTTTCACGATATACATCTTATAATTATAATTGATTTCGATCGCAATCCCTGCTTCCTAAAGTTAGAGCCTAGTGCACCACTGGAGTCCAATGGACTCCGAGAAATTTAAAAATTCATAATGCTAGTTTTGCCGCTGTTAATTTAACATATACCATTGTCTGGTCTTGCAAATAGATAATAAGAGATACTTTATACATTTCATTATATACAGAAATACTTTATATATTAATATAATATAAGAGTCTCCAGAGGGACTTTGAAGGCTGTTCCAAAAATGTGCTTATTATACATGTACGACCTACTTTGGGTTTAGAAGTTTGTGAGAAGTCATTGAATATCTTATTCGGTTTTGATTTATCTGGTGTACTGACTAGTCCTGGTGCAGGTGCCAATGGCCAGATTAGAAGAGTTCTGGGCTCTTGTCAAAGTCGTATTCGTTTTTTATTTTTCGGTGTATTGAATAGTCCACATGGTGTTCTTTGTTAAAGGGAAGTCTCAAAACTTCTGGGTTGGACCGCATGTGGTACTTCTAAGAGCCTCTCGAGAAAACAAGCCTTATCTAGATTTTTTTGGTCCGTCCTGTCACGCCCAGGGCATGCACAAACACGTGTGGGCACCAACCCCTATCACTTTATTAATGGTCCTTCTTCCCTATCACAAGTCTGCTACTCATAACATTATGTGGTGTCATGGAGTAATGTACTCTAACATGAGAGAGAAAGCGTCTTTTGTTTTAATTTTATATTGAAACCTGAGTCAACAGGTGTAAAGTGTATTAACACTAGCTTTACACCTGTAAAATATCAGCAACTATCTGTGATAGAAGTGGCTGGCGTAAAGACAGCTTGGCTTGCTTGAATCTCTGCCTTGTATTTGGATAGAACTAGTTCTTTGATCTCGAACGGGTAAAGGGGCCCATGCAGGTTTTTTTTTTTTTCACGCTATACACCTTATAATTATAATTGATGTCCATCGCAATCCCTGCTTCCTAAAGTTAGAGCCTAGTGCACCACTGGAGTCCAATGGACTCCGAGAAATTTAAAAATTCATACTGCTAGTTTTCCCGCTTTTAATTTAACATATACCATTGTCTGGTCTTGCAAAAAAATAATAAGAAATACTTTATACATTTCAATATATACAGAAATACTTTGTATATTAATATAATATAAGAGTCTCCAGAGGGACTTTGAAGGCTATTCCAAAAATGTGCTTATTATACATGTACGACCTACTTTGGGTTTAGAAGTTTGTTAGAAGTCATTGAATATCTTATTCGGTTTTGATTCTCTGGTGTACTGACTAGTCCTGGTGCAGGTGCCAATGGCCAGATTAGAAGAATTCTGGGCTCTTGTCAAAGTCGTATTCGTTTTTTATTTTTCGGTGTATTGAATAGTCCACATAGTGTTCTTTGTAGAAGGGAAGTCTCAAAACTTCTGGGTTGGACCGCATATGGTACTTCTAAAAGCCTCTCGAGAGAACAAGCCTTATCTAGATTTTTTTGGTCCGTCCTGTCACGCCCAGGGCATGCACAAACACGTGTGGGCCTCACCCCCCATCACTTTTGTAATGGTCCCTCCTCCTTATCACAAGTCTGCTACTCATAACATTATGTGGTGTCATGGAGTAATGTACTCTTACATGAGAGAAAAAGCGTCTTTTGTTTTAATTTTATATTGAAACCTGAGTCAACAGGTGTAAAGTGTATTAACACTAGCTTTACACCTGTAAAATATCAGCAACTACCTGTGATAGAAGTGGCTGGCGTAAAGACAGCTTGGCTTGCTTGAATCTCTGCGTTGTATTTGGATAGAAGTAGTTCTTTGATCTCGAACGGGTAAAGGGGCCCATGCAGGTTATTTTTTTTCACGATATACACCTTATAATTATAATTGATGTCCATCGCAATCCCTGCTTCCTAAAGTTAGAGCCTAGTGCACCACTGGAGTCCAATGGACTCCGAGAAATTTAAAAATTCATACTGCTAGTTTTGCCGCTGTTAATTTAACATATACCATTGTCTGGTCTTGCAAAAAAATAATAAGAGATACTTTATACATTTCAATATATACAGAAATACTTTATATATTAATATAATATAAGAGTCTCCAGAGGGACTTTGAAGGCTGTTCCAAAAATGTGCTTATTATACATGTACGACCTACTTTGGGTTTAGAAGTTTGTGAGAAGTCATTGAATATCTTATTCGGTTTTGATTTATCTGGTGTACTGACTAGTCCTGGTGCAGGTGCCAATGGCCAGATTAGAAGAGTTCTGGGCTCTTGTCAAAGTCGTATTCGTTTTTTTATTTTTCGGTGTATTGAATAGTCCACATGGTGTTCTTTGTTAAAGGGAAGTCTCAAAACTTCTGGGTTGGACCGCATATGGTACTTCTAAGAGCCTCTCGAGAGAACCAGCCTTAACTAGATTTTTTTGGTCCGTCCTGTCACGCCCAGGGCATGCACAAACACGTGTGGGCCGCACCCACCATCACTTTTGTAATGGTCCCTCTTCCTTATCACAAGTCTGGTACTCTTAACATTATGTGGTGTCATGGAGTAATGTACTCTTACATGAGAGAGAAAGCGTCTTTTGTTTTAATTTTATATTGAAACCTGTGTCAACAGGTGTAAAGTGTATTAACACTAGCTTTACACCTATAAAATATCAACAACTATCTGTGATAGAAGTGGCTGGCGTAATGACAGCTTGGCTTGCTTGAATCTGTCTTGTATTTGGCTAGAACTAGTTCTTTGATTTTGAACGGGTAAAGGGGCCCATGCAGGTTATTTTTTTTCACGATATACACCTTATAATTATAATTGATGTCCATCGCAATCCCTGCTTCCTAAAGTTAGAGCCTAGTGCACCACTGGAGTCCAATGGACTCCGAGAAATTTAAAAATGCATACTGCTAGTTATGCCGCTGTTAATGTATCATATACCATTGTCTGGTCTCGCAAATAAATAATAAGAGATACATTATATATTTCAATATATACAGAAATACTTTATATATTAATATAATATAAGAGTCTCCAGAGGGACTTTGAAGGCTGTTCCAAAACTGTGCTTATTATACATGTACGACCTACTTTGGGTTTAGAAGTTTGTGAGAAGTCATTGAATATCTTATTCGGTTTTGATTCTCTGGTTACTGACAAGTCCTGGTGCAGGTGCTAATGGCCAGATTAGAAGAGTTCTGGGCTCTTGTCAAAGTCGTATTCGTTTTTTTTTCTGTGTTTTGAATAGTCCACATGGTGTTATTTGTTGAAGGGAAGTCTCAAAACTTCTGGGTTGGACCGCATGTGGTACTTCTAAGAGCCTCTCGAGAGAACAAGCCTTATCTAGATTTTTTTGGTCCGTCCTGTCACGCCCAGGGCATGCACAAACACGTGTGGGCACCAACCCCTATCACTTTTGTAATGGTCCTTCTTCCCTATCACAAGTCTGCTACTCATAACATTATGTGGTGTCATGGAGTAATGTACTCTAACATGAGACAGAAAGCGTCTTTTGTTTTAATTTTATATTGAAACCTGTGTCAACAGGTGTAAAGTGTATTAACACTAGCTTTACACCTGTAAAATATCAGCAACTATCTGTGATAGAAGTGGCTGGCGTAATGACAGCTTGGCTTGCTTGAATCTCTGCCTTGTATTTGGCTAGAACTAGTTCTTTGATCTCGAACGGGTAAAGGGGCCCATGCAGGTTATTTTTTTTCACGATATACACCTTATAATTATAATTGATGTCCATCGCAATCCCTGCTTCCTAAAGTTAGAGCCTAGTGCACCACTGGAGTCTAATGGACTCCGAGAAATTTAAAAATGCATACTGCTAGTTATGCCGCTGTTAATTTATCATATACCATTGTCTGGTCTCGCAAATAAATAATAAGAGATACATTATATATTTCAATATATACAGAAATACTTTATATATTAATATAATATAAGAGTCTCCAGAGGGACTTTGAAGGCTGTTCCAAAACTGTGCTTATTATACATGTACGACCTACTTTGGGTTTAGAAGTTTGTGAGAAGTCATTGAATATCTTATTCGGTTTTGATTCTCTGGTTACTGACAAGTCCTGGTGCAGGTGCCAATGGCCAGATTAGAAGAATTCTGGGCTCTTGTCAAAGTCGTATTCGTTTTTTATTTTTCGGTGTATTGAATAGTCCACATAGTGTTCTTTGTTGAAGGGAAGTCTCAAAACTTCTGGGTTGGACCGCATGTGGTACTTCTAAGAGCCTCTCGAGAGAACAAGCCTTATCTAGATTTTTTTGGTCCGTCCTGTCACGCCCAGGGCATGCACAAACACGTGTGGGCACCAACCCCTATCACTTTTGTAATGGTCCTTCTTCCCTATCACAAGTCTGCTACTCATAACATTATGTGGTGTCATGGAGTAATGTACTCTAACATGAGACAGAAAGCGTCTTTTGTTTTAATTTTATATTGAAACCTGTGTCAACAGGTGTAAAGTGTATTAACACTAGCTTTACACCTGTAAAATATCAGCAACTATCTGTGATAGAAGTGGCTGGCGTAATGACAGCTTGGCTTGCTTGAATCTCTGCCTTGTATTTGGCTAGAACTAGTTCTTTGATCTCGAACGAGTAAAGGGGCCCATGCAGGTTATTTTTTTTCACGATATACACCTTATAATTATAATTGATGTCCATCGCAATCCCTGCTTCCTAAAGTTATAGCCTAGTGCACCACTGGATTTCAATGGACTCCGAGAAATTTAAAAATGCATACTGCTAGTTTTGCCGCTGTTAATTTAACGTATACCATTGTCTGGTCTTGCAAATAAATAATAAGAGATACTTTATACATTTCAATATATACAGAAATACTTTATATATTAATATAATATAAGAGTCTCCAGAGGGACTGTGAAGGCTGTTCCAAAAATGTGCTTATTATACATGTACGACCTACTTTGGGTTTGAAAGTTTGTGAGAAGTCATTGAATATCTTATTCGGTTTTGATTTATCTGGTGTACTGACTAGTCCTGGTTCAGGTGCCAATGGCCAGATTAGAAGAGTTCTGGGCTCTTGTCAAAGTCGTATTCGTTTTTTTATTTTTCGGTGTATTGAATAGTCCACATGGTGTTCTTTGTTAAAGGGAAGTCTCAAAACTTCTGGGTTGGACCGCATATGGTACTTCTAAGAGCCTCTCGAGAGAACCAGCCTTATCTAGATTTTTTTGGTCCGTCCTGTCACGCCCAGGGCATGCACAAACACGTGTGGGCCCCACCCACCATCACTTTTGTAATGGTCCCTCTTCCTTATCACAAGTCTGGTACTCTTAACATGGAGTAATGTACTCTTACATGAGAGAGAAAGCGTCTTTTGTTTTAATTTTATATTGAAACCTGTGTCAACAGGTGTAAAGTGTATTAACACTAGCTTTACACCTATAAAATATCAACAACTATCTGTGATAGAAGTGGCTGGCGTAATGACAGCTTGGCTTGCTTGAATCTGTCTTGTATTTGGCTAGAACTAGTTCTTTGATCTCGAACGGGTAAAGGGGCCCATGCAGGTTATTTTTTTTCACGATATACACCTTATAATTATAATTGATGTCCATCGCAATCCCTGCTTCCTAAAGTTAGAGCCTAGTGCACCACTGGAGTCCAATGGACTCCGAGAAATTTAAAAATGCATACTGCTAGTTTTGCCGCTGTTAATTTATCATATACCATTGTCTGGTCTCGCAAATAAATAATAAGAGATACATTATATATTTCAATATATACAGAAATACTTTATATATTAATATAATATAAGAGTCTCCAGAGGGACTTTGAAGGCTGTTCCAAAACTGTGCTTATTATACATGTACGACCTACTTTGAGTTTAGAAGTTTGTGAGAAGTCATTGAATATCTTATTCGGTTTTGATTCTCTGGTTACTGACAAGTCCTGGTGCAGGTGCTAATGGCCAGATTAGAAGAGTTCTGGGCTCTTGTCAAAGTCGTATTCGTTTTTTTTTTTTCTGTGTTTTGAATAATCCACATGGTGTTCTTTGTTGAAGGGAAGTCTCAAAACTTCTGGGTTGGACCGCATGTGGTACTTCTAAGAGCCTCTCGAGAGAACAAGCCTTATCTAGATTTTTTTGGTCCGTCCTGTCACGCCCAGGGCATGCACAAACACGTGTGGGCACCAACCCCTATCACTTTTGTAATGGTCCTTCTTCCCTATCACAAGTCTGCTACTCATAACATTATGTGGTGTCATGGAGTAATGTACTCTAACATGAGAGAGAAAGCGTCTTTTGTTTTAATTTTATATTGAAACCTGAGTCAACAGGTGTAAAGTGTATTAAAACTAGCTTTACACCTGTAAAATATCAGCAACTACCTGTGATAGAAGTGGCTGGCGTAAAGACAGCTTGGCTTGCTTGAATCTCTGCCTTGTATTTGGATAGAACTAGTTCTTTGATCTCGAACGGGTAAAGGGGCCCATGCAGGTTATTTTTTTTTCACGATATACACCTTATAATTATAATTGATGTCCATCGCAATCCCTGCTTCCTAAAGTTAGAGCCTAGTGCACCACTGGAGTCCAATGGACTCCGAGAAATTTAAAAATTCATACTGCTAGTTTTGCCGCTGTTAATTTAACATATACCATTGTCTGGTGTTGCAAATAAATAATAAGAGATACTTTATACATTTCAATATATACAGAAATACTTTATATATTAATATAATATAAGAGTCTCCAGAGGGACTTTGAAGGCTGTTCCAAAAATGTGCTTATTATACATGTACGACCTACTTTGGGTTTAGAAGTTTGTGAGAAGTCATTGAATATCTTATTCGGTTTTGATTTATCTGGTGTACTGACTAGTCCTGGTGCAGGTGCCAATGGCCAGATTAGAAGAGTTCTGGGCTCTTGTCAAAGTCGTATTCGTTTTTTATTTTTCGGTGTATTGAATAGTCCACATGGTGTTCTTTGTTAAAGGGAAGTCTCAAAACTTCTGGGTTGGACCGCATATGGTACTTCTAAGAGCCTCTCGAGAGAACCAGCCTTATCTAGATTTTTTTGGTCCGTCCTGTCACGCCCAGGGCATGCACAAACACGTGTGGGCCGCACCCACCATCACTTTTGTAATGGTCCCTCTTCCTTATCACAAGTCTGGTACTCTTAACATTATGTGGTGTCATGGAGTAATGTACTCTTACATGAGAGAGAAAGCGTCTTTTGTTTTAATTTTATATTGAAACCTGTGTCAACAGGTGTAAAGTGTATTAACACTAGCTTTACACCTATAAAATATCAACAACTATCTGTGATAGAAGTGGCTGGCGTAATGACAGCTTGGCTTGCTTGAATCTGTCTTGTATTTGGCTAGAACTAGTTCTTTGATTTTGAACGGGTAAAGGGGCCCATGCAGGTTATTTTTTTTCACGATATACACCTTATAATTATAATTGATGTCCATCGCAATCCCTGCTTCCTAAAGTTAGAGCCTAGTGCACCACTGGAGTCCAATGGACTCCGAGAAATTTAAAAATGCATACTGCTAGTTATGCCGCTGTTAATGTATCATATACCATTGTCTGGTCTCGCAAATAAATAATAAGAGATACATTATATATTTCAATATATACAGAAATACTTTATATATTAATATAATATAAGAGTCTCCAGAGGGACTTTGAAGGCTGTTCCAAAACTGTGCTTATTATACATGTACGACCTACTTTGGGTTTAGAAGTTTGTGAGAAGTCATTGAATATCTTATTCGGTTTTGATTCTCTGGTTACTGACAAGTCCTGGTGCAGGTGCTAATGGCCAGATTAGAAGAGTTCTGGGCTCTTGTCAAAGTCGTATTCGTTTTTTTTTCTGTGTTTTGAATAGTCCACATGGTGTTCTTTGTTGAAGGGAAGTCTCAAAACTTCTGGGTTGGACCGCATGTGGTACTTCTAAGAGCCTCTCGAGAGAACAAGCCTTATCTAGATTTTTTTGGTCCGTCCTGTCACGCCCAGGGCATGCACAAACACGTGTGGGCACCAACCCCTATCACTTTTGTAATGGTCCTTCTTCCCTATCACAAGTCTGCTACTCATAACATTATGTGGTGTCATGGAGTAATGTACTCTAACATGAGACAGAAAGCGTCTTTTGTTTTAATTTTATATTGAAACCTGTGTCAACAGGTGTAAAGTGTATTAACACTAGCTTTACACCTGTAAAATATCAGCAACTATCTGTGATAGAAGTGGCTGGCGTAATGACAGCTTGGCTTGCTTGAATCTCTGCCTTGTATTTGGCTAGAACTAGTTCTTTGATCTCGAACGGGTAAAGGGGCCCATGCAGGTTATTTTTTTTCACGATATACACCTTATAATTATAATTGATGTCCATCGCAATCCCTGCTTCCTAAAGTTAGAGCCTAGTGCACCACTGAAGTCTAATGGACTCCGAGAAATTTAAAAATGCATACTGCTAGTTATGCCGCTGTTAATTTATCATATACCATTGTCTGGTCTCGCAAATAAATAATAAGAGATACATTATATATTTCAATATATACAGAAATACTTTATATATTAATATAATATAAGAGTCTCCAGAGGGACTTTGAAGGCTGTTCCAAAACTGTGCTTATTATACATGTACGACCTACTTTGGGTTTAGAAGTTTGTGAGAAGTCATTGAATATCTTATTCGGTTTTGATTCTCTGGTTACTGACAAGTCCTGGTGCAGGTGCCAATGGCCAGATTAGAAGAATTCTGGGCTCTTGTCAAAGTCGTATTCGTTTTTTATTTTTCGGTGTATTGAATAGTCCACATAGTGTTCTTTGTTGAAGGGAAGTCTCAAAACTTCTGGGTTGGACCGCATGTGGTACTTCTAAGAGCCTCTCGAGAGAACAAGCCTTATCTAGATTTTTTTGGTCCGTCCTGTCACGCCCAGGGCATGCACAAACACGTGTGGGCACCAACCCCTATCACTTTTGTAATGGTCCTTCTTCCCTATCACAAGTCTGCTACTCATAACATTATGTGGTGTCATGGAGTAATGTACTCTAACATGAGACAGAAAGCGTCTTTTGTTTTAATTTTATATTGAAACCTGTGTCAACAGGTGTAAAGTGTATTAACACTAGCTTTACACCTGTAAAATATCAGCAACTATCTGTGATAGAAGTGGCTGGCGTAATGACAGCTTGGCTTGCTTGAATCTCTGCCTTGTATTTGGCTAGAACTAGTTCTTTGATCTCGAACGAGTAAAGGGGCCCATGCAGGTTATTTTTTTTCACGATATACACCTTATAATTATAATTGATGTCCATCGCAATCCCTGCTTCCTAAAGTTATAGCCTAGTGCACCACTGGAGTCCAATGGACTCCGTGAAATTTAAAAATTCATACTGCTAGTTTTGCCGCTGTTAATTTAACATATACCATTGTCTGGTCTTGCAAATAAATAATAAGAGATACTTTATACATTTCAATATATACAGAAATACTTTATATATTAATATAATATAAGAGTCTCCAGAGGGACTGTGAAGGCTGTTCCAAAAATGTGCTTATTATACATGTACGACCTACTTTGGGTTTAGAAGTTTGTGAGAAGTCATTGAATATCTTATTCGGTTTTGATTTATCTGGTGTACTGACTAGTCCTGATGCAGGTGCCAATGGCCAGATTAGAAGAGTTCTGGGCTCTTGTCAAAGTCGTATTCGTTTTTTATTTTTCGGTGTATTGAATAGTCCACATGGTGTTCTTTGTTAAAGGGAAGTCTCAAAACTTCTGGGTTGGACCGCATATGGTACTTCTAAGAGCCTCTCGAGAGAACCAGCCTTATCTAGATTTTTTTGGTCCGTCCTGTCACGCCCAGGGCATGCACAAACACGTGTGGGCCGCACCCAACTTCACTTTTGTAATGGTCCCTCTTCCTTATCACAAGTCTGGTACTCTTAACATTATGTGGTGTCATGGAGTAATGTACTCTTACATGAGAGAGAAAGCGTCTTTTGTTTTAATTTTATATTGAAACCTGTGTCAACAGGTGTAAAGTGTATTAACACTAGCTTTACACCTATAAAATATCAACAACTATCTGTGATAGAAGTGGCTGGCGTAATGACAGCTTGGCTTGCTTGAATCTGCCTTGTATTTGGCTAGAACTAGTTCTTTGATCTCGAACGGGTAAAGGGGCCCATGCAGGTTATTTTTTTTCACGATATACACCTTATAATTATAATTGATGTCCATCGCAATCCCTGCTTCCTAAAGTTAGAGCCTAGTGCACCACTGGAGTCCAATGGACTCCGAGAAATTTAAAAATGCATACTGCTAGTTTTGCCGCTGTTAATTTATAATATACCATTGTCTGGTCTCGCAAATAAATAATAAGAGATACATTATATATTTCAATATATACAGAAATACTTTATATATTAATATAATATAAGAGTCTCCATAGGGACTTTGAAGGCTGTTCCAAAACTGTGCTTATTATACATGTACGACCTACTTTGGGTTTAGAAGTTTGTGAGAAGTCATTGAATATCTTATTCGGTTTTGATTCTCTGGTTACTGACAAGTCCTGGTGCAGGTGCTAATGGCCAGATTAGAAGAGTTCTGGGCTGCTGTCAAAGTCGTATTCGTTTTTTTTTTGGTGTTTTGAATAGTCCACATGGTGTTCTTTGTTGAAGGGAAGTCTCAAAACTTCTGGGTTGGACCGCATATGGTACTTCTAAGAGCCTCTCGAGAGAACAAGCCTTATCTAGATTTTTTTGGTCCGTCCTGTCACGCCCAGGGCATGCACAAACACGTGTGGGCACCAACCCCTATCACTTTTGTAATGGTCCTTCTTCCCTATCACAAGTCTGCTACTCATAACATTATGTGGTGTCATGGAGTAATGTACTCTAACATGAGAGAGAAAGCGTCTTTTGTTTTCATTTTATATTGAAACCTGTGTCAACAGGTGTAAAGTGTATTAACACTAGCTTTACACCTGTAAAATATCAGCAACTATCTGTGATAGAAGTGGCTGGCGTAATGACAGCTTGGCTTGCTTGAATCTCTGCCTTGTATTTGGCTAGAACTAGTTCTTTGATCTCGAACGGGTAAAGGGGCCCATGCAGGTTATTTTTTTTTTACGATATACACCTTATAATTATAATTGATGTCCATCGCAATCCCTACTTCCTAAAGTTAGAGCCTAGTGCACCACTGGAGTCCAATGGACTCCGTGAAATTTAAAAATGCATACCGCTAGTTTTGCCGCTGTTAATTTATCATATACCATTGTTTGGTCTCGCAAATAAATAATAAGAGATACATTATATATTTCAATATATACAGCAATACTTTATATGTTAATATAATATAAGAGTCTCCAGAGGGACTTTGAAGGCTGTTCCAAAACTGTGCTTATTATACATGTACGACCTACTTTGGGTTTAAAAGTTTGTGAGAAGTCAATGAATATCTTATTCGGTTTTGATTCTCTGGTTACTGACAAGTCCTTGTGCAGGTGCCAATGGCCAGATTAGAAGAATTCTGGGCTCTTGTCAAAGTCGTATTCGTTTTTTATTTTTCGGTGTATTGAATAGTCCACATAGTGTTCTTTGTTGAAGGGAAGTCTCAAAACTTTTGGGTTGGACCGCATATGGTACTTCTAAGAGCCTCTCGAGAGAACAAGCCTTATCTAGATTTTTTTGGTCCGTCCTGTCACGCCCAGGGCATGCACAAACACGTGAGGGCACCAGCCCCCATCACTTTTGTAATGGTCCTTCTTCCTTATCACAAGTCTGCTACTCATAACATTATGTGGTGTCATGGAGTAATGTACTCTTACATGAGAGAGAAAGCGTCTTTTGTTTTAATTTTATATTGAAACCTGTGTCAACAGGTGTAAAGTGTATTAACACTAGCTTTACACCTATAAAATATCAACAACTATCTGTGATAGAAGTGGCTGGCGTAATGACAGCTTGGCTTGCTTGAATCTGCCTTGTATTTGGCTAGAACTAGTTCTTTGATCTCGAACGGGTAAAGGGGCCCATGCAGGTTATTTTTTTTCACGATATACACCTTATAATTATAATTGATGTCCATCGCAATCCCTGCTTCCTAAAGTTAGAGCCTAGTGCACCACTGGAGTCCAATGGACTCCGAGAAATTTAAAAATGCATACTGCTAGTTTTGCCGCTGTTAATTTATCATATACCATTGTCTGGTCTCGCAAATAAATAATAAGAGATACATTATATATTTCAATATATACAGAAATACTTTATATATTAATATAATATAAGAGTCTCCAGAGGGACTTTGAAGGCTGTTCCAAAACTGTGCTTATTATACATGTACGACCTACTTTGGGTTTAGAAGTTTGTGAGAAGTCATTGAATATCTTATTCGGTTTTGATTCTCTGGTTACTGACAAGTCCTGGTGCAGGTGCAAATGGCCAGATTAGAAGAGTTCTGGGCTGCTGTCAAAGTCGTATTCGTTTTTTTTTTTTGGTGTTTTGAATAGTCCACATGGTGTTCTTTGTTGAAGGGAAGTCTCAAAACTTCTGGGTTTGACCGCATATGGTACTTCTAAGAGCCTCTCGAGAGAACAAGCCTTATCTAGATTTTTTTGGTCCGTCCTGTCACGCCCAGGGCATGCACAAACACGTGTGGGCACCAACCCCTATCACTTTTGTAATGGTCCTTCTTCCCTATCACAAGTCTGCTACTCATAACATTATGTGGTGTCATGGAGTAATGTACTCTAACATGAGAGAGAAAGCGTCTTTTGTTTTCATTTTATATTGAAACCTGTGTCAACAGGTGTAAAGTGTATTAACACTAGCTTTACACCTGTAAAATATCAGCAACTATCTGTGATAGAAGTGGCTGGCGTAATGACAGCTTGGCTTGCTTGAATCTCTGCCTTGTATTTGGCTAGAACTAGTTCTTTGATCTCGAACGGGTAAAGGGGCCCATGCAGGTTATTTTTTTTTTACGATATACACCTTATAATTATAATTGATGTCCATCGCAATCCCTACTTCCTAAAGTTAGAGCCTAGTGCACCACTGGAGTCCAATGGACTCCGTGAAATTTAAAAATGCATACCGCTAGTTTTGCCGCTGTTAATTTATCATATACCATTGTTTGGTCTCGCAAATAAATAATAAGAGATACATTATATATTTCAATATATACAGCAATACTTTATATGTTAATATAATATAAGAGTCTCCAGAGGGACTTTGAAGGCTGTTCCAAAACTGTGCTTATTATACATGTACGACCTACTTTGGGTTTAGAAGTTTGTGAGAAGTCATTGAATATCTTATTCGGTTTTGATTCTCTGGTTACTGACAAGTCCTGGTGCAGGTGCAAATGGCCAGATTAGAAGAGTTCTGGGCTGCTGTCAAAGTCGTATTCGTTTTTTTTTTTTGGTGTTTTGAATAGTCCACATGGTGTTCTTTGTTGAAGGGAAGTCTCAAAACTTCTGGGTTGGACCGCATATGGTACTTCTAAGAGCCTCTCGAGAGAACAAGCCTTATCTAGATTTTTTTGGTCCGTCCTGTCACGCCCAGGGCATGCACAAACACGTGTGGGCACCAACCCCTATCACTTTTGTAATGGTCCTTCTTCCCTATCACAAGTCTGCTACTCATAACATTATGTGGTGTCATGGAGTAATGTACTCTAACATGAGAGAGAAAGCGTCTTTTGTTTTCATTTTATATTGAAACCTGTGTCAACAGGTGTAAAGTGTATTAACACTAGCTTTACACCTGTAAAATATCAGCAACTATCTGTGATAGAAGTGGCTGGCGTAATGACAGCTTGGCTTGCTTGAATCTCTGCCTTGTATTTGGCTAGAACTAGTTCTTTGATCTCGAACGGGTAAAGGGGCCCATGCAGGTTATTTTTTTTTTACGATATACACCTTATAATTATAATTGATGTCCATCGCAATCCCTACTTCCTAAAGTTAGAGCCTAGTGCACCACTGGAGTCCAATGGACTCCGTGAAATTTAAAAATGCATACCGCTAGTTTTGCCGCTGTTAATTTATCATATACCATTGTTTGGTCTCGCAAATAAATAATAAGAGATACATTATATATTTCAATATATACAGCAATACTTTATATGTTAATATAATATAAGAGTCTCCAGAGGGACTTTGAAGGCTGTTCCAAAACTGTGCTTATTATACATGTACGACCTACTTTGGGTTTAGAAGTTTGTGAGAAGTCAATGAATATCTTATTCGGTTTTGATTCTCTGGTTACTGACAAGTCCTGGTGCAGGTGCCAATGGCCAGATTAGAAGAATTCTGGGCTCTTGTCAAAGTCGTATTCGTTTTTTATTTTTCGGTGTATTGAATAGTCCACATAGTGTTCTTTGTTGAAGGGAAGTCTCAAAACTTTTGGGTTGGACCGCATATGGTACTTCTAAGAGCCTCTCGAGAGAACAAGCCTTATCTAGATTTTTTTGGTCCGTCCTGTCACGCCCAGGGCATGCACAAACACGTGAGGGCACCAGCCCCCATCACTTTTGTAATGGTCCTTCTTCCTTATCACAAGTCTGCTACTCATAACATTATGTGGTGTCATGGAGTAATGTACTCTTACATGAGAGAGAAAGCGTCTTTTGTTTTAATTTTATATTGAAACCTGTGTCAACAGGTGTAAAGTGTATTAACACTAGCTTTACACCTCTAAAATATCAACAACTATCTGTGATAGAAGTGGCTGGCGTAATGACAGCTTGGCTTGCTTGAATCTGCCTTGTATTTGGCTAGAACTAGTTCTTTGATCTCGAACGGGTAAAGGGGCCCATGCAGGTTATTTTTTTTCACGATATACACCTTATAATTATAATTGATGTCCATCGCAATCCCTGCTTCCTAAAGTTAGAGCCTAGTGCACCACTGGAGTCCAATGGACTCCGAGAAATTTAAAAATGCATACTGCTAGTTTTGCCGCTGTTAATTTATCATATACCATTGTCTGGTCTCGCAAATAAATAATAAGAGATACATTATATATTTCAATATATACAGAAATACTTTATATATTAATATAATATAAGAGTCTCCAGAGGGACTTTGAAGGCTGTTCCAAAACTGTGCTTATTATACATGTACGACCTACTTTGGGTTTAGAAGTTTGTGAGAAGTCATTGAATATCTTATTCGGTTTTGATTCTCTGGTTACTGACAAGTCCTGGTGCAGGTGCTAATGGCCAGATTAGAAGAGTTTTTAGCTCTTGTCAAAGTAGTATTCGTTTTTTTTTCGGTGTTTTGAATAGTCCACATGGTGTTCTTTGTTGAAGGGAAGTCTCAAAACTTCTGGGTTGGACCGCATGTGGTACTTCTAAGAGCCTCTCGAGAGAAAAAGCCTTATCTAGATTTTTTTGGTCCGTCCTGTCACGCCCAGGGCATGCACAAACACGTGTGGGCCGCACCCACCATCACTTTTGTAATGGTCCCTCTTCCTTATCACAAGTCTGGTACTCTTAACATTATGTGGTGTCATGGAGTAATGTACTCTTACATGAGAGAGAAAGCGTCTTTTGTTTTAATTTTATATTGAAACCTGTGTCAACAGGTGTAAAGTGTATTAACACTAGCTTTACACCTATAAAATATCAACAACTATCTGTGATAGAAGTGGCTGGCGTAATAACAGCTTGGCTTGCTTGAATCTGCCTTGTATTTGGCTAGAACTAGTTCTTTGATCTCGAACGGGTAAAGGGGCCCATGCAGGTTATTTTTTTTCACGATATACACCTTATAATTATAATTGATGTCCATCGCAATCCCTGCTTCCTAAAGTTAGAGCCTAGTGCACCACTGGAGTCCAATGGACTCCGAGAAATTTAAAAATGCATACTGCTAGTTTTGCCGCTGTTAATTTATCATATACCATTGTCTGGTCTCGCAAATAAATAATAAGAGATACATTATATATTTCAATATATACAGAAATACTTTATATATTAATATAATATAAGAGTCTCCAGAGGGACTTTGAAGGCTGTTCCAAAACTGTGCTTATTATACATGTACGACCTACTTTGGGTTTAGAAGTTTGTGAGAAGTCATTGAATATCTTATTCGGTTTTGATTCTCTGGTTACTGACAAGTCCTGGTGCAGGTGCTAATGGCCAGATTAGAAGAGTTCTGGGCTCTTGTCAAAGTCGTATTCGTTTTTTTTTTTTGGTGTTTTGAATAGTCCACATGGTGTTCTTTGTTGAAGGGAAGTCTCAAAACTTCTGGGTTGGACCGCATATGGTACATCTAAGAGCCTCTCGAGAGAACAAGCCTTATCTAGATTTTTTTTGGTCCGTCCTGTCACGCCCAGGGCATGAACAAACACGTGTGGGCACCAGCCCCTATCACTTTTGTAATGGTCCTTCTTCCCTATCACAAGTCTGCTACTCATAACATTATGTGGTGTCATGGAGTAATGTACTCTAACATGAGAGAGAAAGCGTCTTTTGTTTTCATTTTATATTGAAACCTGTGTCAACAGGTGTAAAGTGTATTAACACTAGCTTTACACCTGTAAAATATCAGCAACTATCTGTGATAGAAGTGGCTGGCGTAATGACAGCTTGGCTTGCTTGAATCTCTGCCTTGTATTTGGCTAGAACTAGTTCTTTGATCTCGAACGGGTAAAGGGGCCCATGCAGGTTATTTTTTTTTTACGATATACACCTTATAATTATAATTGATGTCCATCGCAATCCCTACTTCCTAAAGTTAGAGCCTAGTGCACAACTGGAGTCCAATGGACTCCGTGAAATTTAAAAATGCATACCGCTAGTTTTGCCGCTGTTAATTTATCATATACCATTGTTTGGTCTCGCAAATAAATAATAAGAGATACATTATATATTTCAATATATACAGCAATACTTTATATGTTAATATAATATAAGAGTCTCCAGAGGGACTTTGAAGGCTGTTCCAAAACTGTGCTTATTATACATGTACGACCTACTTTGGGTTTAGAAGTTTGTGAGAAGTCATTGAATATCTTATTCGGTTTTGATTCTCTGGTTACTGACAAGTCCTGGTGCAGGTGCCAATGGCCAGATTAGAAGAATTCTGGGCTCTTGTCAAAGTCGTATTCGTTTTTTATTTTTCGGTGTATTGAATAGTCCACATAGTGTTCTTTGTTGAAGGGAAGTCTCAAAACTTTTGGGTTGGACCGCATATGGTACTTCTAAGAGCCTCTCGAGAGAACAAGCCTTATCTAGATTTTTTTGGTCCGTCCTGTCACGCCCAGGGCATGCACAAACACGTGAGGGCACCAGCCCCCATCACTTTTGTAATGGTCCTTCTTCCTTATCACAAGTCTGCTACTCATAACATTATGTGGTGTCACGGAGTAATGTACTCTAACATGAGAGAGAAAGCGTCTTTTGTTTTCATTTTATATTGAAACCTGTGTCAACAGGTGTAAAGTGTATTAACACTAGCTTTACACCTGTAAAATATCAGCAACTATCTGTGATAGAAGTGGCTGGCGTAAAGACAGCTTGGCTTGCTTGAATCTCTGCCTTGTATTTGGCTAGAACTAGTTCTTTGATCTCGAACGGGTAAAGAGGCCCATGCAGGATATTTTTTTTCACGATATACACCTTATAATTATAATTGATGTCCATCGCAATCCCTGCTTCCTAAAGTTAGAGCCTAGTGCACCACTGGATTTCAATGGACTCCGAGAAATTTAAAAATGCATACTGCTAGTTTTGCCGCTGTTAATTTAACGTATACCATTGTCTGGTCTCGCAAATAAATAATAAGAGATACTTTATAAATTTCAATATATACAGAAATACTTTATATATAAATATAATATAAGAGTCGCCAGAGGGACCTTGAAGGCTTATCCAAAAATGTGCTTATTATACATGTACGACCTACTTTGGGTTTAGAAGTTTGTGAGAAGTAATTGAATATCTTATTCGGTTTTGATTCTCTGGTGTACTGACTAGTCCTGGTGCAGGTGCCAATGGCAAGATTAGAAGAATTCTGGGCTCTTGTCAAAGTCGTATTCGTTTTTTTTTTTTTCGGTGTTTTGAATAGTCCACATGGTGTTCTTTGTTGAAGGGAAGTCTCAAAACTTCTGGGTTGGACCGCATGTGGTACTTCTAAGAGCCTCTCGAGAGAAAAAGCCTTATCTAGATTTTTTTGGTCCGTCCTGTCACGCCCAGGGCATGCACAAACACGTGTGGGCCGCACCCACCATCACTTTTGTAATGGTCCCTCTTCCTTATCACAAGTCTGGTACTCTTAACATTATGTGGTGTCATGGAGTAATGTACTCTTACATGAGAGAGAAAGCGTCTTTTGTTTTAATTTTATATTGAAACCTGTGTCAACAGGTGTAAAGTGTATTAACACTAGCTTTACACCTATAAAATATCAACAACTATCTGTGATAGAAGTGGCTGGCGTAATAACAGCTTGGCTTGCTTGAATCTGCCTTGTATTTGGCTAGAACTAGTTCTTTGATCTCGAACGGGTAAAGGGGCCCATGCAGGTTATTTTTTTTCACGATATACACCTTATAATTATAATTGATGTCCATCGCAATCCCTGCTTCCTAAAGTTAGAGCCTAGTGCACCACTGGAGTCCAATGGACTCCGAGAAATTTAAAAATGCATACTGCTAGTTTTGCCGCTGTTAATTTATCATATACCATTGTCTGGTCTCGCAAATAAATAATAAGAGATACATTATATATTTCAATATATACAGAAATACTTTATATATTAATATAATATAAGAGTCGCCAGAGGGACCTTGAAGGCTTATCCAAAAATGTGCTTATTATACATGTACGACCTACTTTGGGTTTAGAAGTTTGTGAGAAGTCATTGAATATCTTATTCGGTTTTGATTCTCTGGTGTACTGACTAGTCCTGGTGCAGGTGCCAATGGCAAGATTAGAAGAATTCTGGGCTCTTGTCAAAGTCGTATTCGTTTTTTTTTTTTCGGTGTTTTGAATAGTCCACATGGTGTTCTTTGTTGAAGGGAAGTCTCAAAACTTCTGGGTTGGACCGCATGTGGTACTTCTAAGAGCCTCTCGAGAGAAAAAGCCTTATCTAGATTTTTTTGGTCCGTCCTGTCACGCCCAGGGCATGCACAAACACGTGTGGGCCGCACCCACCATCACTTTTGTAATGGTCCCTCTTCCTTATCACAAGTCTGGTACTCTTAACATTATGTGGTGTCATGGAGTAATGTACTCTTACATGAGAGAGAAAGCGTCTTTTGTTTTAATTTTATATTGAAACCTGTGTCAACAGGTGTAAAGTGTATTAACACTAGCTTTACACCTATAAAATATCAACAACTATCTGTGATAGAAGTGGCTGGCGTAATAACAGCTTGGCTTGCTTGAATCTGCCTTGTATTTGGCTAGAACTAGTTCTTTGATCTCGAACGGGTAAAGGGGCCCATGCAGGTTATTTGTTTTTCACGATATACACCTTATAATTATAATTGATGTCCATCGCAATCCCTGCTTCCTAAAGTTAGAGCCTAGTGCACCACTGGAGTCCAATGGACTCCGAGAAATTTAAAAATTCATACTGCTAGTTTTGCCGCTTTTAATTTAACATATACCATTGTCTGGTCTTGCAAATAAATAATAAGAGATACTTTATACATTTCAATATATACAGAAATACTTTATATATTAATATAATATAAGAGTCTCCAGAGGGACTTTGAAGGCTGTTCCAAAAATGTGCTTATTATACATGTACGACCTACTTTGGGTTTAGAAGTTTGTGAGAAGTCATTGAATATCTTATTCGGTTTTGATTTATCTGGTGTACTGACTAGTCCTGGTGCAGGTGCCAATGGCCAGATTAGAAGAGTTCTGGGCTCTTGTCAAAGTCGTATTCGTTTTTTATTTTTCGGTGTATTGAATAGTCCACATGGTGTTCTTTGTTAAAGGGAAGTCTCAAAACTTCTGGGTTGGACCGCATCTGGTACTTCTAAGAGCCTCTCGAGAGAACCAGCCTTATCTAGATTTTTTTGGTCCGTCCTGTCACGCCCAGGGCATGCACAAACACGTGTGGGACGCACCCACCATCACTTTTGTAATGGTCCCTCTTCCTTATCACAAGTCTGGTACTCTTAACATTATGTGGTGTCATGGAGTAATGTACTCTTACATGAGAGAGAAAGCGTCTTTTGTTTTAATTTTATATTGAAACCTGAGTCAACAGGTGTAAAGTGTATTAACATTAGCTTTACACCTGTAAAATATCAGCAACTATCTGTGATAGAAGTGGCTGGCGTAAAGACAGCTTGGCTTGCTTGAATCTCTGCCTTGTATTTGGATAGAACTAGTTCTTTGATCTCGAACGGGTAAAGGGGCCCATGCAGGTTATTTTTTTTCAAGATATACACCTTATAATTATAATTGATGTCCATCGCAATCCCTGCTTCCTAAAGTTAGAGCCTAGTGCACCACTCGAGTCCAATGGACTCCGAGAAATTTAAAAATTCCTACTGCTAGTTTTGCCGCTGTTAATTTAACATATACCATTGTCTGGTCTTGCAAATAAATAATGAGATACTTTATACATTTCAATATATACAGAAATACTTTATATATTAATATAATATAAGAGTCTCCAGAGGGACTTTGAAGGCTGTTCCAAAAATGTGCTTATTATACATGTACGACCTACTTTGGGTTTAGAAGTTTGTGAGAAGTCATTGAATATCTTATTCGGTTTTGATTTATCTGGTGTACTGACTAGTCCTGGTGCAGGTGCCAATGGCCAGATTAGAAGAGTTCTGGGCTCTTGTTAAAGTCGTATTCGTTTTTTTTTTCGGTGTATTGAATAGTCCACATGGTGTTCTTTGTTAAAGGGAAGTCTCAAAACTTCTGGGTTGGACCGCATATGGTACTTCTAAGAGCCTCTCGAGAGAACCAGCCTTATCTAGATTTTTTTGGTCCGTCCAGTCACGCCCAGGGCATGCACAAACACGTGTGGGCCGCACCCCCCATCACTTTTGTAATGGTCCCTCCTCCTTATCACAAGTCTGCTACTCATAACATTATGTGGTGTCATGGAGTAATGTACTCTTACATGAGAGAGAAAGCGTCTTTTGTTTTAATTTTATATTGAAACCTGAGTCAACAGGTGTAAAGTGTATTAACACTAGCTTTACACCTGTAAAATATCAGCAACTATCTGTGATAGAAGTGGCTGGCGTAAAGACAGCTTGGCTTGCTTGAATCTCTGCCTTGTATTTGGATAGAACTAGTTCTTTGATCTCGAACGGGTAAAGGGGCCCATGCAGGTTATTTTTTTTTTTCACGATATACACCTTATAATTATAATTGATGTCCATCGCAATCCCTGCTTCCTAAAGTTAGAGCCTAGTAGACCACTGGAGTCCAATGGACTCCGAGAAATTTAAAAATTCATACTGCTAGTTTTGCCGCTGTTAATTTAACATATACCATTGTCTGGTCTTGCAAATAAATAATAAGAGATTCTTTATACATTTCAATATATACAGAAATACTTTGTATATTAATATAATATAAGAGTCTCTAGAGGGACTTTGAAGGCTGTTCCAAAAATGTGCTTATAATACATGTACGACCTACTTTGGGTTTAGAAGTTTGTGAGAAGTCATTGAATATCTTATTCGGTTTTGATTCTCTGGTGTACTGACTAGTCCTGGTGCAGGTGCCAATGGCCAGATTAGAAGAGTTCTGGGCTCTTGTCAAAGTCGTATTAGTTTTTTATTTTTCGGTGTATTGAATAGTCCACATGGTGTTCTTTGTTGAAGGGAAGTCTCAAAACTTCTGGGTTGGACCGCATATGGTACTTCTAAGAGCGTCTCGAGAGAACCAGCCTTATCTAGATTTTTTTGGTCCGTCCTGTCACGCCCAGGGCATGCACAAACACGTATGGGCCGCACCCACCATCACTTTTGTAATGGTCCCTCTTCCTTATCACAAGTCTGGTACTCTTAACATTATGTGGTGTCATGGAGTAATGTACTCTTACATGAGAGAGAAAGCGTCTTTTGTTTTAATTTTATATTGAAACCTGTGTCAACAGGTGTAAAGTGTATTAACACTAGCTTTACACCTATAAAATATCAACAACTATCTGTGATAGAAGTGGCTGGCGTAATGACAGCTTGGCTTGCTTGAATCTGCCTTGTATTTGGCTAGAACTAGTTCTTTGATCTCGAACGGGTAAAGGGGCCCATGCAGGTTTTTTTTTTTTCACGCTATACACCTTATAATTATAATTGATGTCCATCGCAATCCCTGCTTCCTGAAGTTAGAGCCTAGTGCACCACTGGAGTCCAATGGACTCCGGGAAATTTAAAAATTCATACTGCTAGTTTTGCCGCTGTTAATTTACCATATACCATTGTCTGGTCTTGCAAATAAATAATAAGAGATACTTTATACATTTCAATATATACAGAAATACTTTGTATATTAATATAATATAAGAGTCTCCAGAGGGACTTTGAAGGCTGTTCCAAAAATGTGCTTATTATACATGTACGACCTACTTTGGGTTTAGAAGTTTGTGAGAAGTCATTGAATATCTTATTCGGTTTTGATTCTCTGGTGTACTGACTAGTCCTGGTGCAGGTGCCAATGGCCAGATTAGAAGAGTTCTGGGCTCTTGTCAAAGTCGTATTCGTTTTTTTTTTTCGGTGTATTGAATAGTCCACATGGTGTTCTTTGTTGAAGGGAAGTCTCAAAACTTCTGGGTTGGACCGCATATGGTACTTCTAAGAGCCTCTCGAGAGACCAAGACTTATCTAGATCTTTTTGGTCCGTCCTGTCACGCCCAGGGCATGCACAAACACGTGTGGGCCTCACCCCCCATCACTTTTGTAATGGTCCCTCTTCCTTATCACCAGTCTGCTACTCATAACATTATGTGGTGTCATGGAGTAATGTACTCTTACATGAGAGAGAAAGCGTCTTTTGTTTTAATTTTATATTGAAACCTGTGTCAACAGGTGTAAAGTGTATTAACACTAGCTTTACACCTATAAAATATCAACAACTATCTGTGATAGAAGTGGCTGGCGTAATGACAGCTTGGCTTGCTTGAATCTGCCTTGTATTTGGCTAGAACTAGTTCTTTGATCTCGAACGGGTAAAGGGGCCCATGCAGGTTTTTTTTTTTTCACGCTATACACCTTATAATTATAATTGATGTCCATCGCAATCCCTGTTTCCTAAAGTTAGAGCCTAGTGCACCACTGGATTTCAATGGACTCCGAGAAATTTAAAAATTCATACTGCTAGTTTTGCCGCTGTTAATTTAACATATACCATTGTCTGGTCTTGCAAATAAATAATAAGAGATACTTTATACATTTCAATATATACAGAAATACTTTGTATATTAATATAATATAAGAGTCTCCAGAGGGACTTTGAAGGCTGTTCCAAAAATGTGCTTCTTATACATGTACGACCTACTTTGGGTTTAGAAGTTTGTGAGAAGTCATTGAATATCTTATTCGGTTTTGATTTATCTGGTGTACTGACTAGTCCTGGTTCAGGTGCCAATGGCCAGATTAGAAGAGTTCTGGGCTCTTGTCAAAGTCGTGTTAGTTTTTTTATTTTTCGGTGTATTGAATAGTCCACATGGTGTTCTTTGTTGAAGGGAAGTCTCAAAACTTCTGGGTTGGACCGCATATGGTACTTCTAAGAGCCTCTCGAGAGAACAAGCCTTATCTAGATTTTTTTGGTCCGTCCTGTCACGCCCAGGGCATGCACAAACACGTGTGGGCCTCACCCCCAATCATTTTTGTAATGGTCCCTCTTCCTTATCACAAGTCTGCTACTCATAACATTATGTGGTGTCATGGAGTAATGTACTCTTACATGAGAGAGAAAGCGTCTTTTGTTTTAATTTTATATTGAAACCTGAGTCAACAGGTGTAAAGTGTATTAACACTAGCTTTACACCTGTAAAATATCAGCAACTATCTGTGATAGAAGTGGCTGGCGTAAAGACAGCTTGGCTTGCTTGAACCTCTGCCTTGTATTTGGATAGAACTAGTTCTTTGATCTCGAACGGGTAAATGGGCCCATGCAGGCTATTTTTTTTCACGATATACACCTTATAATTATAATTGATGTCCACCGCAATCCCTGCTTCCTAAAGTTAGAGCCTAGTGCACCACTGGAGTCCAATGGACACCGAGAAATTTAAAAATTCATACTGCTAGTTTTGCCGCTGTTAATTTATCATATACCATTGTCTGGTCTCGCAAATAAATAATAAGAGATACATTATATATTTCAATATATACAGAAATACTTTATATATTAATATAATATAAGAGTCTCCAGAGGGACTTTGAAGGCTGTTCCAAAACTGTGCTTATTATACATGTACGACCTACTTTGGGTTTAGAAGTTTGTGAGAAGTCATTGAATATCTTATTCGGTTTTGATTCTCTGGTTACTGACAAGTCCTGGTGCAGGTGCTAATGGCCAGATTAGAAGAGTTCTGGGCTCTTGTCAAAGTCGTATTCGTTTTTTTTTTTCGGTGTTTTTAATAGTCCACATGGTGTTCTTTGTTGAAGGGAAGTCTCAAAACTTCTGGGTTGGACCGCATGTGGTACTTCTAAGAGCCTCTCGAGAGAACAAGCCTTATCTAGATTTTTTGGTCCGTCCTGTCACGCCCAGGGCATGCACAAACACGTGTGGGCCGCACCCACCATCACTTTTGTAATGGTCCCTCTTCCTTATCACAAGTCTGGTACTCTTAACATTATGTGGTGTCATAGAGTAATGTACTCTTACATGAGAGAGAAAGCGTCTTTTGTTTTAATTTTATATTGAAACCTGCGTCAACAGGTGTAAAGTGTATTAACACTAGCTTTACACCTATAAAATATCAACAACTATCTGTGATAGAAGTGGCTGGCGTAATGACAGCTTGGCTTGCTTGAATCTCTGCCTTGTATTTGGCTAGAACTAGTTCTTTGATCTCGAACGGGTAAAGGGGCCCATGCAGGTTTTTTTTTTCACGCTATACACCTTATAATTATAATTGATGTCCATCGCAATCCCTGTTTCCTAAAGTTAGAGCCTAGTGCACCACTGGATTTCAAAGGACTCCGAGAAATTTAAAAATTCATACTGCTAGTTTTGCCGCTGTTAATTTAACATATACCATTGTCTGGTCTTGCAAATAAATAATAAGAGATACTTTATACATTTCAATATATACAGAAATACTTTGTATATTAATATAATATAAGAGTCTCCAGAGGGACTTTGAAGGCTGTTCCAAAAATGTGCTTATTATACATGTACGACCTACTTTGGGTTTAGAAGTTTGTGAGAAGTCATTGAATATCTTATTCGGTTTTGATTCTCTGGTTACTGACAAGTCCTGGTGCAGGTGCCAATGGCCAGATTAGAAGAATTCTGGGCTCTTGTCAAAGTCGTATTCGTTTTTTATTTTTCGGTGTATTGAATAGTCCACATAGTGTTCTTTGTTGAAGGGAAGTCTCAAAACTTTTGGGTTGGACCGCATATGGTACTTCTAAGAGCCTCTCGAGAGAACCAGCCTTATCTAGATTTTTTTGGTCCGTCCTGTCACGCCCAGGGCATGCACAAACACGTGAGGGCACCAGCCCCCATCACTTTTGTAATGGTCCTTCTTCCTTATCACAAGTCTGCTACTCATAACATTATGTGGTGTCATGGAATAATGTACTCTAACATGAGAGAGAAAGCGTCTTTTGTTTTCATTTTATATTGAAACCTGTGTCAACAGGTGTAAAGTGTATTAACACTAGCTTTACACCTGTAAAATATCAGCAACTATCTGTGATAGAAGTGGCTGGCGTAAAGACAGCTTGGCTTGCTTGAATCTCTGCCTTGTATTTGGCTAGAACTAGTTCTTTGATCTCGAACGGGTAAAGAGGCCCATGCAGGATATTTTTTTTCACGATATACACCTTATAATTATAATTGATGTCCATCGCAATCCCTGCTTCCTAAAGTTAGAGCCTAGTGCACCACTGGATTTCAATGGACTCCGAGAAATTTAAAAATGCATACTGCTAGTTTTGCCGCTGTTAATTTAACGTATACCATTGTCTGGTCTCGCAAATAAATAATAAGATATACTTTATAAATTTCAATATATACAGAAATACTTTATATATAAATATAATATAAGAGTCGCCAGAGGGACCTTGAAGGCTTATCCAAAAATGTGCTTATTATACATGTACGACCTACTTTGGGTTTAGAAGTTTGTGAGAAGTCATTGAATATCTTATTCGGTTTTGATTCTCTGGTGTACTGACTAGTCCTGGTGCAGGTGCCAATAGCAAGATTAGAAGAATTCTGGGCTCTTGTCAAAGTCGTATTCGTTTTTTATTTTTCGGTGTATTGAATAGTCCACATAGTGTTCTTTGTTGAAGGGAAGTCTCAAAACTTCTGGGTTGGACCGCATATGGTACTTCTAAGAGCCTTTCGAGAGAACAAGCCTTATCTAGATTTTTTTGGTCCGTCCTGTCACGCCCAGGGCATGCACAAACACGTGTGGGCCTCACCCCCCATCACTTTTGTAATGGTCCCTCTTCCTTATCACAAGTCTGCTACTCATAACATTATGTGGTGTCATGGAGTAATGTACTCTTACATGAGAGAGAAAGCGTCTTTTGTTTTAATTTATATTGAAACCTGTGTCAACAGGTGTAAAGTGTATTAACACTAGCTTTACACCTATAAAATATCAACAACTATCTGTGATAGAAGTGGCTGGCGTAATGACAGCTTGGCTTGCTTAAATCTCTGCCTTGTATTTGGCTAGAACTAGTTCTTTGATCTCGAACGGGTAAAGGGGCCCATGCAGGTTTTTTTTTTCACGCTATACACCTTATAATTATAATTGATGTCCATCGCAATCCCTGTTTCCTAAAGTTAGAGCCTAGTGCACCACTGGATTTCAATGGACTGCGAGAAATTTAAAAATTCATACTGCTAGTTTTGCCGCTGTTAATTTAACATATACCATTGTCTGGTCTTGCAAATAAATAATAAGAGATACTTTATACATTTCAATATATACAGAAATACTTTGTATATTAATATAATATAAGAGTCTCCAGAGGGACTTTGAAGGCTGTTCCAAAAATGTGCTTATTATACATGTACGACCTACTTTGGGTTTAGAAGTTTGTGAGAAGTCATTGAATATCTTATTCGGTTTTGATTCTCTGGTTACTGACAAGTCCTGGTGCAGGTGCCAATGGCCAGATTAGAAGAATTCTGGGCTCTTGTCAAAGTCGTATTCGTTTTTTATTTTTCGGTGTATTGAATAGTCCACATAGTGTTCTTTGTTGAAGGGAAGTCTCAAAACTTTTGGGTTGGACCGCATATGGTACTTCTAAGAGCCTCTCGAGAGAACAAGCCTTATCTAGATTTTTTTGGTCCGTCCTGTCACGCCCAGGGCATGCACAAACACGTGAGGGCACCAGCCCCCATCACTTTTGTAATGGTCCTTCTTCCTTATCACAAGTCTGCTACTCATAACATTATGTGGTGTCATGGAGTAATGTACTCTAACATGAGAGAGAAAGCGTCTTTTGTTTTCATTTTATATTGAAACCTGTGTCAACAGGTGTAAAGTGTATTAACACTAGCTTTACACCTGTAAAATATCAGCAACTATCTGTGATAGAAGTGGCTGGCGTAAAGACAGCTTGGCTTGCTTGAATCTCTGCCTTGTATTTGGCTAGAACTAGTTCTTTGATCTCGAACGGGTAAAGGGGCCCATGCAGGATATTTTTTTTCACGATATACACCTTATAATTATAATTGATGTCCATCGCAATCCCTGCTTCCTAAAGTTAGAGCCTAGTGCACCACTGGATTTCAATGGACTCCGAGAAATTTAAAAATGCATACTGCTAGTTTTGCCGCTGTTAATTTAACGTATACCATTGTCTGGTCTCGCAAATAAATAATAAGAGATACATTATATATTTCAATATATACAGAAATACTTTATATGTTAATATAATATAAGAGTCTCCAGAGGGACTTTGAAGGCTGTTCCAAAACTGTGCTTATTATACATGTACGACCTACTTTGGGTTTAGAAGTTTGTGAGAAGTCATTGAATATCTTATTCGGTTTTGATTCTCTGGTTACTGACAAGTCCTGGTGCAGGTGCCAATGGCCAGATTAGAAGAATTCTGGGCTCTTGTCAAAGTCGTATTCGTTTTTTATTTTTCGGTGTATTGAATAGTCCACATAGTGTTCTTTGTTGAAGGGAAGTCTCAAAACTTCTGGGTTGGACCGCATATGGTACTTTTAAGAGCCTCTCGAGAGAACAAGCCTTATCTAGATTTTTTTGGTCCGTCCTGTCACGCCCAGGGCATGCACAAACACGTGAGGGCACCAACCCCCATCACTTTTGTAATGGTCCTTCTTCCTTATCACAAGTCTGCTACTCATAACATTATGTGGTGTCATGGAGTAATGTACTCTTACATGAGAGAGAAAGCGTCTTTTGTTTTAATTTTATATTGAAACCTGAGTCAACAGGTGTAAAGTGTATTAACACTAGCTTTACACCTGTAAAATATCAGCAACTATCTGTGATAGAAGTGGCTGGCGTAAAGACAGCTTGGCTTGCTTGAATCTCTGCCTTGTATTTGGATAGAACTAGTTCTTTGATCTCGAACGGGTAAAGGGGCCCATGCAGGTTATTTTTTTTCAAGATATACACCTTATAATTATAATTGATGTCCATCGCAATCCCTGCTTCCTAAAGTTAGAGCCTAGTGCACCACTCGAGTCCAATGGACTCCGAGAAATTTAAAAATTCATACTGCTAGTTTTGCCGCTGTTAATTTAACATATACCATTGTCTGGTCTTGCAAATAAATAATAAGAGATACTTTATACATTTCAATATATACAGAAATACTTTATATATTAATATAATATAAGAGTCTCCAGAGGGACTTTGAAGGCTGTTCCAAAAATGTGCTTATTATACATGTACGACCTACTTTGGGTTTAGAAGTTTGTGAGAAGTCATTGAATATCTTATTCGGTTTTGATTTATCTGGTGTACTGACTAGTCCTGGTGCAGGTGCCAATGGCCAGATTAGAAGAGTTCTGGGCTCTTGTTAAAGTCGTATTCGTTTTTTTATTTTTCGGTGTATTGAATAGTCCACATGGTGTTCTTTGTTAAAGGGAAGTCTCAAAACTTCTGGGTTGGACCGCATATGGTACTTCTAAGAGCCTCTCGAGAGAACCAGCCTTATCTAGATTTTTTTGGTCCGTCCTGTCACGCCCAGGGCATGCACAAACACGTGTGGGCCTCACCCCCCATCACTTTTGTAATGGTCCCTCCTCCTTACCACAAGTCTGCTACTCATAACATTATGTGGTGTCATGGAGTAATGTACTCTTACATGAGAGAGAAAGCGTCTTTTGTTTTAATTTTATATTGAAACCTGAGTCAACAGGTGTAAAGTGTATTAACACTAGCTTTACACCTGTAAAATATGAGCAACTATCTGTGATAGAAGTGGCTGGCGTAAAGGCAGCTTGGCTTGCTTGAATCTCTGCCTTGTATTTGGATAGAACTAGTTCTTTGATCTCGAACGGGTAAAGGGGCCCATGCAGGTTATTTTTTTTTCACGATATACACCTTATAATTATAATTGATGTCCATCGCAATCCCTGCTTCCTAAAGTTAGAGCTTAGTAGACCACTGGAGTCCAATGGACTCCGAGAAATTTAAAAATTCATACTGCTAGTTTTGCCGCTGTTAATTTAACATATACCATTGTCTGGTCTTGCAAATAAATAATAAGAGATACTTTATACATTTCAATATATACAGAAATACTTTGTATATTAATATAATATAAGAGTCTCTAGAGGGACTTTGAAGGCTGTTCCAAAAATGTGCTTATAATACATGTACGACCTACTTTGGGTTTAGAAGTTTGTGAGAAGTCATTGAATATCTTATTCGGTTTTGATTCTCTGGTGTACTGACTAGTCCTGGTGCAGGTGCCAATGGCCAGATTAGAAGAGTTCTGGGCTCTTGTCAAAGTCGTATTAGTTTTTTATTTTTCGGTGTATTGAATAGTCCACATGGTGTTCTTTGTTGAAGGGAAGTCTCAAAACTTCTGGGTTGGACCGCATATGGTACTTCTAAGAGCGTCTCGAGAGAACCAGCCTTATCTAGATTTTTTTGGTCCGTCCTGTCACGCCCAGGGCATGCACAAACACGTGTGGGCCTCACCCCCCATCACTTTTGTAATGGTCCCTCTTCCTTATCACAAGTCTGCTACTCATAACATTATGTGGTGTCATGGAGTAATGTACTCTAACATGAGAGAGAAAGCGTCTTTTGTTTTAATTTTATATTGAAACCTGAGTCAACAGGTGTAAAGTGTATTAACACTAGCTTTACACCTGTAAAATATCAGCAACTATCTGTGATAGAAGTGGCTGGCGTAATGACAGCTTGGCTTGCTTGAATCTCGGGTAAAGGGGCCCATGCAGGTTATTTTTTTTCACGATATACACCTTATAATTATAATTGATGTCCATCGCAATCCCTGCTTCCTAAAGATAGAGCCTAGTGCACCACTGGAGTCCAATGGACTCCGTGAAATTTAAAAATGCATACCGCTAGTTTTGCCGCTGTTAATTTATCATATACCATTGTCTGGTCTCTCAAATAAATAATAAGAGATACATTATATATTTCAATATATACAGAAATACTTTATATGTTAATATAATATAAGAGTCTCCAGAGGGACTTTGAAGGCTGTTCCAAAACTGTGCTTATTATACATGTACGACCTACTTTGGGTTTAGAAGTTTGTGAGAAGTCATTGAATATCTTATTCGGTTTTGATTCTCTGGTTACTGACAAGTCCTGGTGCAGGTGCCAATGGCCAGATTAGAAGAATTCTGGGCTCTTGTCAAAGTCGTATTCGTTTTTTTATTTTTCGGTGTATTGAATAGTCCACATAGTGTTCTTTGTTGAAGGGAAGTCTCAAAACTTCTGGGTTGGACCGCATGTGGTACTTCTAAGAGCCTCTCGAGAGAACAAGCCTTATCTAGATTTTTTTGGTCCGTCCTGTCACGCCCAGGGCATGCACAAACACGTGTGGGCACCAACCCCTATCACTTTTGTAATGGTCCTTCTTCCCTATCACAAGTCTGCTACTCATAACATTATGTGGTGTCATGGAGTAATGTACTCTAACATGAGAGAGAAAGCGTCTTTTGTTTTAATTTTATATTGAAACCTGAGTCAACAGGTGTAAAGTGTATTAACACTAGCTTTACACCTGTAAAATATCAGCAACTATCTGTGATAGAAGTGGCTGGCGTAAAGACAGCTTGGCTTGCTTGAATCTCTGCCTTGTATTTGGATAGAACTAGTTCTTTGATCTCGAACGGGTAAAGGGGCCCATGCAGGTTATTTTTTTTCACGATATACACCTTATAATTATAATTGATGTCCATCGCAATCCCTGCTTCCTAAAGTTAGAGCCTAGTGCACCACTGGATCTCAATGGACTCCGAGAAATTTAAAAATGCATACTGCTAGTTTTGCCGCTGTTAATTTAACGTATACCATTGTCTGGTCTTGAAAATAAATAATAAGAGATACTTTATAAATTTCAATATATACAGAAATACTTTATATATAAATATAATATAAGAGTCGCCAGAGGGACTTTGAAGGCTTTTCCAAAAATGTGCTTATTATACATGTACGACCTACTTTGGGTTTAGAAGTTTGTGAGAAGTCATTGAATATCTTATTCGGTTTTGATTCTCTGGTTACTGACAAGTCCTGGTGCAGGTGCCAATGGCCAGATTAGAAGAATTCTGGGCTCTTGTCAAAGTCGTATTCGTTTTTTATTTTTCGGTGTATTGAATAGTCCACATAGTGTTCTTTGTTGAAGGGAAGTCTCAAAACTTTTGGGTTGGACCGCATATGGTACTTCTAAGAGCCTCTCGAGAGAACAAGCCTTATCTAGATTTTTTTGGTCCGTCCTGTCACGCCCAGGGCATGCACAAACACGTGTGGGCCTCACCCCCCATCACTTTTGTAATGGTCCCTCTTCCTTATCACAAGTCCGCTACTCATAACATTATGTGGTGTCATGGAGTAATGTACTCTAACATGAGAGAGAAAGCGTCTTTTGTTTTAATTTTATATTGAAACCTGTGTCAACAGGTGTAAAGTGTATTAACACTAGCTTTACACCTGTAAAATATCAGCAACTATCTGTGATAGAAGTGGCTGGCGTAATGACAGCTTGGCGTGCTTGAATCTCGGGTAAAGGGGCCCATGCAGGTTATTTTTTTTCACGATATACACCTTATAATTATAATTGATGTCCATCGCAATCCCTGCTTCCTAAAGATAGAGCCTAGTGCACCAGTGGAGTCCAATGGACTCCGTGAAATTTAAAAATGCATACCGCTAGTTTTGCCGCTGTTAATTTATCATATACCATTGTCTGGTCTCGCAAATAAATAATAAGAGATACATTATATATTTCAATATATACAGAAATTTTTTATATGTTAATATAATATAAGAGTCTCCAGAGGGACTTTGAAGGCTGTTCCAAAACTGTGCTTATTATACATGTACGACCTACTTTGGGTTTAGAAGTTTGTGAGAAGTCATTGAATATCTTATTCGGTTTTGATTCTCTGGTTACTGACAAGTCCTGGTGCAGGTGCCAATGGCCAGATTAGAAGAATTCTGGGCTCTTGTCAAAGTCGTATTCGTTTTTTTATTTTTCGGTGTATTGAATAGTCCACATAGTGTTCTTTGTTGAAGGGAAGTCTCAAAACTTCTGGGTTGGACCGCATGTGGTACTTCTAAGAGCCTCTCGAGAGAACAAGCCTTATCTAGATTTTTTTGGTCCGTCCTGTCACGCCCAGGGCATGCACAAACACGTGTGGGCACCAACCCCTATCACTTTTGTAATGGTCCTTCTTCCCTATCACAAGTCTGCTACTCATAACATTATGTGGTGTCATGGAGTAATGTACTCTAACATGAGAGAGAAAGCGTCTTTTGTTTTAATTTTATATTGAAACCTGAGTCAACAGGTGTAAAGTGTATTAACACTAGCTTTACACCTGTAAAATATCAGCAACTATCTGTGATAGAAGTGGCTGGCGTAAAGACAGCTTGGCTTGCTTGAATCTCTGCCTTGTATTTGGATAGAACTAGTTCTTTGATCTCGAACGGGTAAAGGGGCCCATGCAGGTTATTTTTTTTCACGATATACACCTTATAATTATAATTGATGTCCATCGCAATCCCTGCTTCCTAAAGTTAGAGCCTAGTGCACCACTGGATCTCAATAGACTCCGAGAAATTTAAAAATGCATACTGCTAGTTTTGCCGCTGTTAATTTAACGTATACCATTGTCTGGTCTTGAAAATAAATAATAAGAGATACTTTATAAATTTCAATATATACAGAAATACTTTATATATAAATATAATATAAGAGTCGCCAGAGGGACTTTGAAGGCTTTTCCAAAAATGTGCTTATTATACATGTACGACCTACTTTGGGTTTAGAAGTTTGTGAGAAGTCATTGAATATCTTATTCGGTTTTGATTTATCTGGTGTACTGACTAGTCCTGGTGCAGGTGCCAATGGCCAGATTAGAAGAGTTCTGGGCTCTTGTCAAAGTCGTATTCGTTTTTTATTTTTCGGTGTATTGAATAGTCCACATGGTGTTCTTTGTTAAAGGGAAGTCTCAAAACTTCTGGGTTGGACTGCATATGGTACTTCTAAGAGCCTCTCGAGAGAACCAGCCTTATCTAGATTTTTTTGGTCCGTCCTGTCACGCCCAGGGCACGCACAAACACGTGTGGGCCCCACCCACCATCACTTTTGTAATGGTCCCTCTTCCTTATCACAAGTCTGGTACTCTTAACATTATGTGGTGTCATGGAGTAATGTACTCTTACATGAGAGAGAAAGCGTCTTTTGTTTTAATTTTATATTGAAACCTGTGTCAACAGGTGTAAAGTGTATTAACACTAGCTTTACACCTATAAAATATCAACAACTATCTGTGATAGAAGTGGCTGGCGTAATGACAGCTTGGCTTGCTTGAATCTGTCTTGTATTTGGCTAGAACTAGTTCTTTGATCTCGAACGGGTAAAGGAGCCCATGCAGGTTATTTTTTTTCACGATATACACCTTATAATTATAATTGATGTCCATCGCAATCCCTGCTTCCTCAAGTTAGAGCCTAGTGCACCACTGGAGTCCAATGGACTCCGTGAAATTTAAAAATGCATACCGCTAGTTTTGCCGCTGTTAATTTATCATATACCATTGTCTGGTCTCGCAAATAAATAATAAGAGATACATTATATATTTCAATATATACAGAAATACTTTATATGTTAATATAATATAAGAGTCTCCAGAGGGACTTTGAAGGCTGTTCCAAAACTGTGCTTATTATACATGTACGACCTACTTTGGGTTTAGAAGTTTGTGAGAAGTCATTGAATATCTTATTCGGTTTTGATTCTCTGGTTACTGACAAGTCCTGGTGCAGGTGCCAATGGCCAGATTAGAAGAATTCTGGGCTCTTGTCAAAGTCGTATTCGTTTTTTTATTTTTCGGTGTATTGAATAGTCCACATAGTGTTCTTTGTTGAAGGGAAGTCTCAAAACTTCTGGGTTGGACCGCATGTGGTACTTCTAAGAGCCTCTCGAGAGAACAAGCCTTATCTAGATTTTTTTGGTCCGTCCTGTCACGCCCAGGGCATGCACAAACACGTGTGGGCACCAACCCCTATCACTTTTGTAATGGTCCTTCTTCCCTATCACAAGTCTGCTACTCATAACATTATGTGGTGTCATGGAGTAATGTACTCTAACATGAGAGAGAAAGCGTCTTTTGTTTTAATTTTATATTGAAACCTGAGTCAACAGGTGTAAAGTGTATTAACACTAGCTTTACACCTATAAAATATCAACAACTATCTGTGATAGAAGTGGCTGGCGTAATGACAGCTTGGCTTGCTTGAATCTGTCTTGTATTTGGCTAGAACTAGTTCTTTGATCTCGAACGGGTAAAGGAGCCCATGCAGGTTATTTTTTTTCACGATATACACCTTATAATTATAATTGATGTCCATCGCAATCCCTGCTTCCTCAAGTTAGAGCCTAGTGCACCACTGGAGTCCAATGGACTCCGTGAAATTTAAAAATGCATACCGCTAGTTTTGCCGCTGTTAATTTATCATATACCATTGTCTGGTCTCGCAAATAAATAATAAGAGATACATTATATATTTCAATATATACAGAAATACTTTATATGTTAATATAATATAAGAGTCTCCAGAGGGACTTTGAAGGCTGTTCCAAAACTGTGCTTATTATACATGTACGACCTACTTTGGGTTTAGAAGTTTGTGAGAAGTCATTGAATATCTTATTCGGTTTTGATTCTCTGGTTACTGACAAGTCCTGGTGCAGGTGCCAATGGCCAGATTAGAAGAATTCTGGGCTCTTGTCAAAGTCGTATTCGTTTTTTTATTTTTCGGTGTATTGAATAGTCCACATAGTGTTCTTTGTTGAAGGGAAGTCTCAAAACTTCTGGGTTGGACCGCATGTGGTACTTCTAAGAGCCTCTCGAGAGAACAAGCCTTATCTAGATTTTTTTGGTCCGTCCTGTCACGCCCAGGGCATGCACAAACACGTGTGGGCACCAACCCCTATCACTTTTGTAATGGTCCTTCTTCCCTATCACAAGTATGCTACTTATAACATTATGTGGTGTCATGGAGTAATGTACTCTAACATGAGAGAGAAAGCGTCTTTTGTTTTAATTTTATATTGAAACCTGAGTCAACAGGTGTAAAGTGTATTAACACTAGCTTTACACCTGTAAAATATCAGCAACTATCTGTGATAGAAGTGGCTGGCGTAAAGACAGCTTGGCTTGCTTGAATCTCTGCCTTGTATTTGGATAGAACTAGTTCTTTGATCTCGAACGGGTAAAGGGGCCCATGCAGGTTATTTTTTTTCACGATATACACCTTATAATTATAATTGATGTCCATCGCAATCCCTGCTTCCTAAAGTTAGAGCCTAGTGCACCACTGGATCTCAATGGACTCCGAGAAATTTAAAAATGCATACTGCTAGTTTTGCTGCTGTTAATTTAACGTATACCATTGTCTGGTCTTGAAAATAAATAATAAGAGATACTTTATAAATTTCAATATATACAGAAATACTTTATATATAAATATAATATAAGAGTCGCCAGAGGGACTTTGAAGGCTTTTCCAAAAATGTGCTTATTATACATGTACGACCTACTTTGGGTTTAGAAGTTTGTGAGAAGTCATTGAATATCTTATTCGGTTTTGATTCTCTGGTTACTGACAAGTCCTGGTGCAGGTGCCAATGGCCAGATTAGAAGAATTCTGGGCTCTTGTCAAAGTCGTATTCGTTTTTTGTTTTTCGGTGTATTGAATAGTCCACATAGTGTTCTTTGTTGAAGGGAAGTCTCAAAACTTTTGGGTTGGACCGCATATGGTACTTCTAAGAGCCTCTCGAGAGAACAAGCCTTATCTAGATTTTTTTGGTCCGTCCTGTCACGCCCAGGGCATGCACAAACACGTGTGGGCCTCACCCCCCATCACTTTTGTAATGGTCCCTCTTCCTTATCACAAGTCCGCTACTCATAACATTATGTGGTGTCATGGAGTAATGTACTCTAACATGAGAGAGAAAGCGTCTTTTGTTTTAATTTTATATTGAAACCTGTGTCAACAGGTGTAAAGTGTATTAACACTAGCTTTACACCTGTAAAATATCAGCAACTATCTGTGATAGAAGTGGCTGGCGTAATGACAGCTTGGCTTGCTTGAATCTCGGGTAAAGGGGCCCATGCAGGTTATTTTTTTTCACGATATACACCTTATAATTATAATTGATGTCCATCGCAATCCCTGCTTCCTAAAGATAGAGCCTAGTGCACCACTGGAGTCCAATGGACTCCGTGAAATTTAAAAATGCATACCGCTAGTTTTGCCGCTGTTAATTTATCATATACCATTGTCTGGTCTCGCAAATAAATAATAAGAGATACATTATATATTTCAATATATACAGAAATACTTTATATGTTAATATAATATAAGAGTCTCCAGAGGGACTTTGAAGGCTGTTCCAAAACTGTGCTTATTATACATGTACGACCTACTTTGGGTTTAGAAGTTTGTGAGAAGTCATTGAATATCTTATTCGGTTTTGATTCTCTGGTTACTGACAAGTCCTGGTGCAGGTGCCAATGGCCAGATTAGAAGAATTCTGGGCTCTTGTCAAAGTCGTATTCGTTTTTTTATTTTTCGGTGTATTGAATAGTCCACATAGTGTTCTTTGTTGAAGGGAAGTCTCAAAACTTCTGGGTTGGACCGCATGTGGTACTTCTAAGAGCCTCTCGAGAGAACAAGCCTTATCTAGATTTTTTTGGTCCGTCCTGTCACGCCCAGGGCATGCACAAACACGTGTGGGCACCAACCCCTATCACTTTTGTAATGGTCCTTCTTCCCTATCACAAGTCTGCTACTCATAACATTATGTGGTGTCATGGAGTAATGTACTCTAACATGAGAGAGAAAGCGTCTTTTGTTTTAATTTTATATTGAAACCTGAGTCAACAGGTGTAAAGTGTATTAACACTAGCTTTACACCTGTAAAATATCAGCAACTATCTGTGATAGAAGTGGCTGGCGTAAAGACAGCTTGGCTTGCTTGAATCTCTGCCTTGTATTTGGATAGAACTAGTTCTTTGATCTCGAACGGGTAAAGGGGCCCATGCAGGTTATTTTTTTTCAAGATATACACCTTATAATTATAATTGATGTCCATCGCAATCCCTGCTTCCTAAAGTTAGAGCCTAGTGCACCACTGGAGTCCAATGGACTCCGAGAAATTTAAAAATTCATACTGCTAGTTTTGCCGCTGTTAATTTAACATATACCATTGTCTGGTCTTGCAAATAAATAATAAGAGATACTTTATACATTTCAATATATACAGAAATACTTTATATATTAATATAATATAAGAGTCTCCAGAGGGACTTTGAAGGCTGTTCCAAAAATGTGCTTATTATACATGTAAAACCTACTTTGGGTTTAGAAGTTTGTGAGAAGTCATTGAATATCTTATTCGGTTTTGATTTATCTGGTGTACTGACTAGTCCTGGTGCAGGTGCCAATGGCCAGATTAGAAGAGTTCTGGGCTCTTGTTAAAGTCGTATTCGTTTTTTTATTTTTCGGTGTATTGAATAGTCCACATGGTGTTCTTTGTTAAAGGGAAGTCTCAAAACTTCTGGGTTGGACCGCATATGGTACTTCTAAGAGCCTCTCGAGAGAACAAGCCTTATCTAGATTTTTTTGGTCCGTCCTGTCACGCCCAGGGCATGCACAAACACGTGTGGGCCTCACCCCCCATCACTTTTGTAATGGTCCCTCCTCCTTATCACAAGTCTGCTACTCATAACATTATGTGGTGTCATGGAGTAATGTACTCTTACATGAGAGAGAAAGCGTCTTTTGTTTTAATTTTATATTGAAACCTGAGTCAACAGGTGTAAAGTGTATTAACACTAGCTTTACACCTGTAAAATATAAGCAACTATCTGTGATAGAAGTGGCTGGCGTAAAGGCAGCTTGGCTTGCTTGAATCTCTGCCTTGTATTTGGATAGAACTAGTTCTTTGATCTCGAACGGGTAAAGGGGCCCATGCAGGTTATTTTTTTTTCACGATATACACCTTATAATTATAATTGATGTCCATCGCAATCCCTGCTTCCTAAAGTTAGAGCTTAGTAGACCACTGGAGTCCAATGGACTCCGAGAAATTTAAAAATTCATACTGCTAGTTTTGCCGCTGTTAATTTAACATATACCATTGTCTGGTCTTGCAAATAAATAATAAGAGATACTTTATACATTTCAATATATACAGAAATACTTTGTATATTAATATAATATAAGAGTCTCTAGAGGGACTTTGAAGGCTGTTCCAAAAATGTGCTTATAATACATGTACGACCTACTTTGGGTTTAGAAGTTTGTGAGAAGTCATTGAATATCTTATTCGGTTTTGATTCTCTGGTGTACTGACTAGTCCTGGTGCAGGTGCCAATGGCCAGATTAGAAGAATTCTGGGCTCTTGTCAAAGTCGTATTCGTTTTTTATTTTTCGGTGTATTGAATAGTCCACATAGTGTTCTTTGTTGAAGGGAAGTCTCAAAACTTTTGGGTTGGACCGCATATGGTACTTCTAAGAGCCTCTCGAGAGAACAAGCCTTATCTAGATTTTTTTGGTCCGTCCTGTCACGCCCAGGGCATGCACAAACACGTGTGGGCCCCACCCCCCATCACTTTTGTAATGGTCCCTCTTCCTTATCACAAGTCCGCTACTCATAACATTATGTGGTGTCATGGAGTAATGTACTGTAACATGAGCGAGAAAGCGTCTTTTGTTTTAATTTTATATTGAAACCTGTGTCAACAGGTGTAAAGTGTATTAACACTAGCTTTACACCTGTAAAATATCAGCAACTATCTGTGATAGAAGTGGCTGGCGTAATGACAGCTTGGCTTGCTTGAATCTCGGGTAAAGGGGCCCATGCAGGTTATTTTTTTTCACGATATACACCTTATAATTATAATTGATGTCCATCGCAATCCCTGCTTCCTAAAGATAGAGCCTAGTGCACCAGTGGAGTCCAATGGACTCCGTGAAATTTAAAAATGCATACCGCTAGTTTTGCCGCTGTTAATTTATCATATACCATTGTCTGGTCTCGCAAATAAATAATAAGAGATACATTATATATTTCAATATATACAGAAATACTTTATATGTTAATATAATATAAGAGTCTCCAGAGGGACTTTGAAGGCTGTTCCAAAACTGTGCTTATTATACATGTACGACCTACTTTGGGTTTAGAAGTTTGTGAGAAGTCATTGAATATCTTATTCGGTTTTGATTCTCTGGTTACTGACAAGTCCTGGTGCAGGTGCCAATGGCCAGATTAGAAGAATTCTGGGCTCTTGTCAAAGTCGTATTCGTTTTTTTATTTTTCGGTGTATTGAATAGTCCACATAGTGTTCTTTGTTGAAGGGAAGTCTCAAAACTTCTGGGTTGGACCGCATGTGGTACTTCTAAGAGCCTCTCGAGAGAACAAGCCTTATCTAGATTTTTTTGGTCCGTCCTGTCACGCCCAGGGCATGCACAAACACGTGTGGGCACCAACCCCTATCACTTTTGTAATGGTCCTTCTTCCCTATCACAAGTCTGCTACTCATAACATTATGTGGTGTCATGGAGTAATGTACTCTAACATGAGAGAGAAAGCGTCTTTTGTTTTAATTTTATATTGAAACCTGAGTCAACAGGTGTAAAGTGTATTAACACTAGCTTTACACCTGTAAAATATCAGCAACTATCTGTGATAGAAGTGGCTGGCGTAAAGACAGATTGGCTTGCTTGAATCTCTGCCTTGTATTTGGATAGAACTAGTTCTTTGATCTCGAACGGGTAAAGGGGCCCATGCAGGTTATTTTTTTTCACGATATACACCTTATAATTATAATTGATGTCCATCGCAATCCCTGCTTCCTAAAGTTAGAGCCTAGTGCACCACTGGATCTCAATGGACTCCGAGAAATTTAAAAATGCATACTGCTAGTTTTGCCGCTGTTAATTTAACGTATACCATTGTCTGGTCTTGAAAATAAATAATAAGAGATACTTTATAAATTTCAATATATACAGAAATACTTTATATATAAATATAATATAAGAGTCGCCAGAGGGACCTTGAAGGCTTATCCAAAAATGTGCTTATTATACATGTACGACCTACTTTGGGTTTAGAAGTTTGTGAGAAGTCATTGAATATCTTATTCGGTTTTGATTCTCTGGTGTACTGACTAGTCCTGGTGCAGGTGCCAATAGCAAGATTAGAAGAATTCTGGGCTCTTGTCAAAGTCGTATTCGTTTTTTTATTTTTCGGTGTATTGAATAGTCCACATAGTGTTCTTTGTTGAAGGGAAGTCTCAAAACTTCTGGGTTGGACCGCATATGGTACTTCTAAGAGCCTTTCGAGAGAACAAGCCTTATCTAGATTTTTTTGGTCCGTCCTGTCACGCCCAGGGCATGCACAAACACGTGTGGGCCTCACCCCTCATCACTTTTGTAATGGTCCCTCTTCCTTATCACAAGTCTGCTACTCATAACATTATGTGGTGTCATGGAGTAATGTACTCTTACATGAGAGAGAAAGCGTCTTTTGTTTTAATTTTATATTGAAACCTGAGTCAACAGGTGTAAAGTGTATTAACACTAGCTTTACACCTGTAAAATATCAGCAACTATCTGTGCTAGAAGTGGCTGGCGTAAAGACAGCTTGGCTTGCTTGAATCTCTGCCTTGTATTTGGATAGAACTAGTTCTTTGATCTCGAACGGGTAAAGGGGCCCATGCAGGTTATTTGTTTTTCACGATATACACCTTATAATTATAATTGATGTCCATCGCAATCCCTGCTTCCTAAAGTTAGAGCCTAGTGCACCACTGGAGTCCAATGGACTCCGAGAAATTTAAAAATTCATACTGCTAGTTTTGCCGCTTTTAATTTAACATATACCATTGTCTGGTCTTGCAAATAAATAATAAGAGATACTTTATACATTTCAATATATACAGAAATACTTTATATATTAATATAATATAAGAGTCTCCAGAGGGACTTTGAAGGCTGTTCCAAAAATGTGCTTATTATACATGTACGACCTACTTTGGGTTTAGAAGTTTGTGAGAAGTCATTGAATATCTTATTCGGTTTTGATTTATCTGGTGTACTGACTAGTCCTGGTGCAGGTGCCAATGGCCAGATTAGAAGAGTTCTGGGCTCTTGTCAAAGTCGTATTCGTTTTTTATTTTTCGGTGTATTGAATAGTTTACATGGTGTTCTTTGTTAAAGGGAAGTCTCAAAACTTCTGGGTTGGACCGCATATGGTACTTCTAAGAGCCTCTCGAGAGAACCAGCCTTATCTAGATTTTTTTGGTCCGTCCTGTCACGCCCAGGGCATGCACAAACACGTGTGGGCCGCACCCACCATCACTTTTGTAATGGTCCCTCTTCCTTATCACAAGTCTGGTACTCTTAACATTATGTGGTGTCATGGAGTAATGTACTCTTACATGAGAGAGAAAGCGTCTTTTGTTTTAATTTTATATTGAAACCTGTGTCAACAGGTGTAAAGTGTATTAACACTAGCTTTACACCTATAAAATATCAACAACTATCTGTGATAGAAGTGGCTGGCGTAATGACAGCTTGGCTTGCTTGAATCTGCCTTGTATTTGGCTAGAACTAGTTCTTCGATCTCGAACGGGTAAAGGGGCCCATGCAGATTATTTTTTTTCACGATATACACCTTATAATTATAATTGATGTCCATCGCAATCCCTGCTTCCTAAAGTTAGAGCCTAGTGCACCACTGGAGTCCAATGGACTCCGAGAAATTTAAAAATGCATACTGCTAGTTTTGCCGCTGTTAATTTATCATATACCATTGTCTGGTCTCGCAAATAAATAATAAGAGATACATTATATATTTCAATATATACAGAAATACTTTATATATTAATATAATATAAGAGTCTCCAGAGGGACTTTGAAGGCTGTTCCAAAACTGTGCTTATTGCACATGTACGACCTACTTTGGGTTTAGAAGTATGTGAGAAGTCATTGAATATCTTATTCGGTTTTGATTCTCTGGTTACTGACAAGTCCTGGTGCAGGTGCTAATGGCCAGATTAGAAGAGTTCTGGGCTCTTGTCAAAGTCGTATTCGTTTTTTTTTTTCGGTGTTTTGAATAGTCCACATGGTGTTCTTTGTTGAAGGGAAGTCTCAAAACTTCTGGGTTGGACCGCATGTGGTACTTCTAAGAGCCTCTCGAGAGAACAAGCCTTATCTAGATTTTTTTGGTCCGTCCTGTCACGCCCAGGGCATGCACAAACACGTGTGGGCACCGACCCCTATCACTTTTGTAATGGTCCTTCTTCCCTATCACAAGTCTGCTACTCATAACATTATGTGGTGTCATAGAGTAATGTACTCTAACATGAGAGAGAAAGCGTCTTTTGTTTTCATTTTATATTGAAACCTGTGTCAACAGGTGTAAAGTGTATTAACACTAGCTTTACACCTGTAAAATATCAGCAACTATCTGTGATAGAAGTGGCTGGCGTAATGACAGCTTGGCTTGCTTGAATCTCTGCCTTGTATTTGGATAGAACTAGTTCTTTGATCTCGAACGGGTAAAGGGGCCCATGCAGGTTATTTTTTTTCACGATATACACCTTATAATTATAATTGATGTCCATCGCAATCCCTGCTTCCTAAAGTTAGAGCCTAGTGCACCACTGGAGTCCAATGGACTCCGTGAAATTTAAAAATGCATACCGCTAGTTTTGCCGCTGTTAATTTATCATATACCATTGTCTGGTCTCGCAAATAAATAATAAGAGATACATTATATATTTCAATATATACAGAAATACTTTATATGTTAATATAATATAAGAGTCTCCAGAGGGACTTTGAAGGCTGTTCCAAAACTGTGCTTATTATACATGTACGACCTACTTTGGGTTTAGAAGTTTGTGAGAAGTCATTGAATATCTTATTCGGTTTTGATTCTCTGGTTACTGACAAGTCCTGGTGCAGGTGCCAATGGCCAGATTAGAAGAATTCTGGGCTCTTGTCAAAGTCGTATTCGTTTTTTTATTTTTCGGTGTATTGAATAGTCCACATAGTGTTCTTTGTTGAAGGGAAGTCTCAAAACTTCTGGGTTGGACCGCATGTGGTACTTCTAAGAGCCTCTCGAGAGAACAAGCCTTATCTAGATTTTTTTGGTCCGTCCTGTCACGCCCAGGGCATGCACAAACACGTGTGGGCACCAACCCCTATCACTTTTGTAATGGTCCTTCTTCCCTATCACAAGTCTGCTACTCATAACATTATGTGGTGTCATGGAGTAATGTACTCTAACATGAGAGAGAAAGCGTCTTTTGTTTTAATTTTATATTGAAACCTGAGTCAACAGGTGTAAAGTGTATTAACACTAGCTTTACACCTGTAAAATATCAGCAACTATCTGTGATAGAAGTGGCTGGCGTAAAGACAGCTTGGCTTGCTTGAATCTCTGCCTTGTATTTGGATAGAACTAGTTCTTTGATCTCGAACGGGTAAAGGGGCCCATGCAGGTTATTTTTTTTCACGATATACACCTTATAATTATAATTGATGTCCATCGCAATCCCTGCTTCCTAAAGTTAGAGCCTAGTGCACCACTGGATCTCAATGGACTCCGAGAAATTTAAAAATGCATACTGCTAGTTTTGCTGCTGTTAATTTAACGTATACCATTGTCTGGTCTTGAAAATAAATAATAAGAGATACTTTATAAATTTCAATATATACAGAAATACTTTATATATAAATATAATATAAGAGTCGCCAGAGGGACTTTGAAGGCTTTTCCAAAAATGTGCTTATTATACATGTACGACCTACTTTGGGTTTAGAAGTTTGTGAGAAGTCATTGAATATCTTATTCGGTTTTGATTCTCTGGTTACTGACAAGTCCTGGTGCAGGTGCCAATGGCCAGATTAGAAGAATTCTGGGCTCTTGTCAAAGTCGTATTCGTTTTTTGTTTTTCGGTGTATTGAATAGTCCACATAGTGTTCTTTGTTGAAGGGAAGTCTCAAAACTTTTGGGTTGGACCGCATATGGTACTTCTAAGAGCCTCTCGAGAGAACAAGCCTTATCTAGATTTTTTTGGTCCGTCCTGTCACGCCCAGGGCATGCACAAACACGTGTGGGCCTCACCCCCCATCACTTTTGTAATGGTCCCTCTTCCTTATCACAAGTCCGCTACTCATAACATTATGTGGTGTCATGGAGTAATGTACTCTAACATGAGAGAGAAAGCGTCTTTTGTTTTAATTTTATATTGAAACCTGTGTCAACAGGTGTAAAGTGTATTAACACTAGCTTTACACCTGTAAAATATCAGCAACTATCTGTGATAGAAGTGGCTGGCGTAATGACAGCTTGGCTTGCTTGAATCTCGGGTAAAGGGGCCCATGCAGGTTATTTTTTTTCACGATATACACCTTATAATTATAATTGATGTCCATCGCAATCCCTGCTTCCTAAAGATAGAGCCTAGTGCACCACTGGAGTCCAATGGACTCCGTGAAATTTAAAAATGCATACCGCTAGTTTTGCCGCTGTTAATTTATCATATACCATTGTCTGGTCTCGCAAATAAATAATAAGAGATACATTATATATTTCAATATATACAGAAATACTTTATATGTTAATATAATATAAGAGTCTCCAGAGGGACTTTGAAGGCTGTTCCAAAACTGTGCTTATTATACATGTACGACCTACTTTGGGTTTAGAAGTTTGTGAGAAGTCATTGAATATCTTATTCGGTTTTGATTCTCTGGTTACTGACAAGTCCTGGTGCAGGTGCCAATGGCCAGATTAGAAGAATTCTGGGCTCTTGTCAAAGTCGTATTCGTTTTTTTATTTTTCGGTGTATTGAATAGTCCACATAGTGTTCTTTGTTGAAGGGAAGTCTCAAAACTTCTGGGTTGGACCGCATGTGGTACTTCTAAGAGCCTCTCGAGAGAACAAGCCTTATCTAGATTTTTTTGGTCCGTCCTGTCACGCCCAGGGCATGCACAAACACGTGTGGGCACCAACCCCTATCACTTTTGTAATGGTCCTTCTTCCCTATCACAAGTCTGCTACTCATAACATTATGTGGTGTCATGGAGTAATGTACTCTAACATGAGAGAGAAAGCGTCTTTTGTTTTAATTTTATATTGAAACCTGAGTCAACAGGTGTAAAGTGTATTAACACTAGCTTTACACCTGTAAAATATCAGCAACTATCTGTGATAGAAGTGGCTGGCGTAAAGACAGCTTGGCTTGCTTGAATCTCTGCCTTGTATTTGGATAGAACTAGTTCTTTGATCTCGAACGGGTAAAGGGGCCCATGCAGGTTATTTTTTTTCAAGATATACACCTTATAATTATAATTGATGTCCATCGCAATCCCTGCTTCCTAAAGTTAGAGCCTAGTGCACCACTCGAGTCCAATGGACTCCGAGAAATTTAAAAATTCATACTGCTAGTTTTGCCGCTGTTAATTTAACATATACCATTGTCTGGTCTTGCAAATAAATAATAAGAGATACTTTATACATTTCAATATATACAGAAATACTTTATATATTAATATAATATAAGAGTCTCCAGAGGGACTTTGAAGGCTGTTCCAAAAATGTGCTTATTATACATGTAAAACCTACTTTGGGTTTAGAAGTTTGTGAGAAGTCATTGAATATCTTATTCGGTTTTGATTTATCTGGTGTACTGACTAGTCCTGGTGCAGGTGCCAATGGCCAGATTAGAAGAGTTCTGGGCTCTTGTTAAAGTCGTATTCGTTTTTTTATTTTTCGGTGTATTGAATAGTCCACATGGTGTTCTTTGTTAAAGGGAAGTCTCAAAACTTCTGGGTTGGACCGCATATGGTACTTCTAAGAGCCTCTCGAGAGAACAAGCCTTATCTAGATTTTTTTGGTCCGTCCTGTCACGCCCAGGGCATGCACAAACACGTGTGGGCCTCACCCCCCATCACTTTTGTAATGGTCCCTCCTCCTTATCACAAGTCTGCTACTCATAACATTATGTGGTGTCATGGAGTAATGTACTCTAACATGAGAGAGAAAGCGTCTTTTGTTTTAATTTTATATTGAAACCTGAGTCAACAGGTGTAAAGTGTATTAACACTAGCTTTACACCTGTAAAATATGAGCAACTATCTGTGATAGAAGTGGCTGGCGTAAAGGCAGCTTGGCTTGCTTGAATCTCTGCCTTGTATTTGGATAGAACTAGTTCTTTGATCTCGAACGGGTAAAGGGGCCCATGCAGGTTATTTTTTTTTCACGATATACACCTTATAATTATAATTGATGTCCATCGCAATCCCTGCTTCCTAAAGTTAGAGCTTAGTAGACCACTGGAGTCCAATGGACTCCGAGAAATTTAAAAATTCATACTGCTAGTTTTGCCGCTGTTAATTTAACATATACCATTGTCTGGTCTTGCAAATAAATAATAAGAGATACTTTATACATTTCAATATATACAGAAATACTTTGTATATTAATATAATATAAGAGTCTCTAGAGGGACTTTGAAGGCTGTTCCAAAAATGTGCTTATAATACATGTACGACCTACTTTGGGTTTAGAAGTTTGTGAGAAGTCATTGAATATCTTATTCGGTTTTGATTCTCTGGTGTACTGACTAGTCCTGGTGCAGGTGCCAATGGCCAGATTAGAAGAATTCTGGGCTCTTGTCAAAGTCGTATTCGTTTTTTATTTTTCGGTGTATTGAATAGTCCACATAGTGTTCTTTGTTGAAGGGAAGTCTCAAAACTTTTGGGTTGGACCGCATATGGTACTTCTAAGAGCCTCTCGAGAGAACAAGCCTTATCTAGATTTTTTTGGTCCGTCCTGTCACGCCCAGGGCATGCACAAACACGTGTGGGCCTCACCCCCCATCACTTTTGTAATGGTCCCTCTTCCTTATCACAAGTCCGCTACTCATAACATTATGTGGTGTCATGGAGTAATGTACTGTAACATGAGCGAGAAAGCGTCTTTTGTTTTAATTTTATATTGAAACCTGTGTCAACAGGTGTAAAGTGTATTAACACTAGCTTTACACCTGTAAAATATCAGCAACTATCTGTGATAGAAGTGGCTGGCGTAATGAAAGCTTGGCTTGCTTGAATCTCGGGTAAAGGGGCCCATGCAGGTTATTTTTTTTCACGATATACACCTTATAATTATAATTGATGTCCATCGCAATCCCTGCTTCCTAAAGATAGAGCCTAGTGCACCAGTGGAGTCCAATGGACTCCGTGAAATTTAAAAATGCATACCGCTAGTTTTGCCGCTGTTAATTTATCATATACCATTGTCTGGTCTCGCAAATAAATAATAAGAGATACATTATATATTTCAATATATACAGAAATACTTTATATGTTAATATAATATAAGAGTCTCCAGAGGGACTTTGAAGGCTGTTCCAAAACTGTGCTTATTATACATGTACGACCTACTTTGGGTTTAGAAGTTTGTGAGAAGTCATTGAATATCTTATTCGGTTTTGATTCTCTGGTTACTGACAAGTCCTGGTGCAGGTGCCAATGGCCAGATTAGAAGAATTCTGGGCTCTTGTCAAAGTCGTATTCGTTTTTTTATTTTTCGGTGTATTGAATAGTCCACATAGTGTTCTTTGTTGAAGGGAAGTCTCAAAACTTCTGGGTTGGACCGCATGTGGTACTTCTAAGAGCCTCTCGAGAGAACAAGCCTTATCTAGATTTTTTTGGTCCGTCCTGTCACGCCCAGGGCATGCACAAACACGTGTGGGCACCAACCCCTATCACTTTTGTAATGGTCCTTCTTCCCTATCACAAGTCTGCTACTCATAACATTATGTGGTGTCATGGAGTAATGTACTCTAACATGAGAGAGAAAGCGTCTTTTGTTTTAATTTTATATTGAAACCTGAGTCAACAGGTGTAAAGTGTATTAACACTAGCTTTACACCTGTAAAATATCAGCAACTATCTGTGATAGAAGTGGCTGGCGTAAAGACAGCTTGGCTTGCTTGAATCTCTGCCTTGTATTTGGATAGAACTAGTTCTTTGATCTCGAACGGGTAAAGGGGCCCATGCAGGTTATTTTTTTTCACGATATACACCTTATAATTATAATTGATGTCCATCGCAATCCCTGCTTCCTAAAGTTAGAGCCTAGTGCACCACTGGATCTCAATGGACTCCGAGAAATTTAAAAATGCATACTGCTAGTTTTGCCGCTGTTAATTTAACGTATACCATTGTCTGGTCTTGAAAATAAATAATAAGAGATACTTTATAAATTTCAATATATACAGAAATACTTTATATATAAATATAATATAAGAGTCGCCAGAGGGACCTTGAAGGCTTATCCAAAAATGTGCTTATTATACATGTACGACCTACTTTGGGTTTAGAAGTTTGTGAGAAGTCATTGAATATCTTATTCGGTTTTGATTCTCTGGTGTACTGACTAGTCCTGGTGCAGGTGCCAATAGCAAGATTAGAAGAATTCTGGGCTCTTGTCAAAGTCGTATTCGTTTTTTATTTTTCGGTGTATTGAATAGTCCACATAGTGTTCTTTGTTGAAGGGAAGTCTCAAAACTTCTGGGTTGGACCGCATATGGTACTTCTAAGAGCCTTTCGAGAGAACAAGCCTTATCTAGATTTTTTTGGTCCGTCCTGTCACGCCCAGGGCATGCACAAACACGTGTGGGCCTCACCCCTCATCACTTTTGTAATGGTCCCTCTTCCTTATCACAAGTCTGCTACTCATAACATTATGTGGTGTCATGGAGTAATGTACTCTTACATGAGAGAGAAAGCGTCTTTTGTTTTAATTTTATATTGAAACCTGAGTCAACAGGTGTAAAGTGTATTAACACTAGCTTTACACCTGTAAAATATCAGCAACTATCTGTGCTAGAAGTGGCTGGCGTAAAGACAGCTTGGCTTGCTTGAATCTCTGCCTTGTATTTGGATAGAACTAGTTCTTTGATCTCGAACGGGTAAAGGGGCCCATGCAGGTTATTTGTTTTTCACGATATACACCTTATAATTATAATTGATGTCCATCGCAATCCCTGCTTCCTAAAGTTAGAGCCTAGTGCACCACTGGAGTCCAATGGACTCCGAGAAATTTAAAAATTCATACTGCTAGTTTTGCCGCTTTTAATTTAACATATACCATTGTCTGGTCTTGCAAATAAATAATAAGAGATACTTTATACATTTCAATATATACAGAAATACTTTATATATTAATATAATATAAGAGTCTCCAGAGGGACTTTGAAGGCTGTTCCAAAAATGTGCTTATTATACATGTACGACCTACTTTGGGTTTAGAAGTTTGTGAGAAGTCATTGAATATCTTATTCGGTTTTGATTTATCTGGTGTACTGACTAGTCCTGGTGCAGGTGCCAATGGCCAGATTAGAAGAGTTCTGGGCTCTTGTCAAAGTCGTATTCGTTTTTTATTTTTCGGTGTATTGAATAGTTTACATGGTGTTCTTTGTTAAAGGGAAGTCTCAAAACTTCTGGGTTGGACCGCATATGGTACTTCTAAGAGCCTCTCGAGAGAACCAGCCTTATCTAGATTTTTTTGGTCCGTCCTGTCACGCCCAGGGCATGCACAAACACGTGTGGGCCGCACCCACCATCACTTTTGTAATGGTCCCTCTTCCTTATCACAAGTCTGGTACTCTTAACATTATGTGGTGTCATGGAGTAATGTACTCTTACATGAGAGAGAAAGCGTCTTTTGTTTTAATTTTATATTGAAACCTGTGTCAACAGGTGTAAAGTGTATTAACACTAGCTTTACACCTATAAAATATCAACAACTATCTGTGATAGAAGTGGCTGGCGTAATGACAGCTTGGCTTGCTTGAATCTGCCTTGTATTTGGCTAGAACTAGTTCTTCGATCTCGAACGGGTAAAGGGGCCCATGCAGATTATTTTTTTTCACGATATACACCTTATAATTATAATTGATGTCCATCGCAATCCCTGCTTCCTAAAGTTAGAGCCTAGTGCACCACTGGAGTCCAATGGACTCCGAGAAATTTAAAAATGCATACTGCTAGTTTTGCCGCTGTTAATTTATCATATACCATTGTCTGGTCTCGCAAATAAATAATAAGAGATACATTATATATTTCAATATATACAGAAATACTTTATATATTAATATAATATAAGAGTCTCCAGAGGGACTTTGAAGGCTGTTCCAAAACTGTGCTTATTGCACATGTACGACCTACTTTGGGTTTAGAAGTATGTGAGAAGTCATTGAATATCTTATTCGGTTTTGATTCTCTGGTTACTGACAAGTCCTGGTGCAGGTGCTAATGGCCAGATTAGAAGAGTTCTGGGCTCTTGTCAAAGTCGTATTCGTTTTTTTTTTTCGGTGTTTTGAATAGTCCACATGGTGTTCTTTGTTGAAGGGAAGTCTCAAAACTTCTGGGTTGGACCGCATGTGGTACTTCTAAGAGCCTCTCGAGAGAACAAGCCTTATCTAGATTTTTTTGGTCCGTCCTGTCACGCCCAGGGCATGCACAAACACGTGTGGGCACCGACCCCTATCACTTTTGTAATGGTCCTTCTTCCCTATCACAAGTCTGCTACTCATAACATTATGTGGTGTCATAGAGTAATGTACTCTAACATGAGAGAGAAAGCGTCTTTTGTTTTCATTTTATATTGAAACCTGTGTCAACAGGTGTAAAGTGTATTAACACTAGCTTTACACCTGTAAAATATCAGCAACTATCTGTGATAGAAGTGGCTGGCGTAATGACAGCTTGGCTTGCTTGAATCTCTGCCTTGTATTTGGCTAGAACTAGTTCTTTGATCTCGAACGGGTAAAGGGGCCCATGCAGGTTATTTTTTTTCACGATATACACCTTATAATTATAATTGATGTCCATCGCAATCCCTGCTTCCTAAAGTTAGAGCCTAGTGCACCACTGGAGTCCAATGGACTCCGTGAAATTTAAAAATGCATACCGCTAGTTTAGCCGCTGTTAATTTATCATATACCATTGTCTGGTCTCGCAAATAAATAATAAGAGATACATTATATATTTCAATATATACAGAAATACTTTATATGTTAATATAATATAAGAGTCTCCAGAGGGACTTTGAAGGCTGTTCCAAAACTGTGCTTATTATACATGTACGACCTACTTTGGGTTTAGAAGTTTGTGAGAAGTCATTGAATATCTTATTCGGTTTTGATTCTCTGGTTACTGACAAGTCCTGGTGCAGGTGCCAATGGCCAGATTAGAAGAATTCTGGGCTCTTGTCAAAGTCGTATTCGTTTTTTATTTTTCGGTGTATTGAATAGTCCACATGGTGTTCTTTGTTAAAGGGAAGTCTCAAAACTTCTGGGTTGGACCGCATATGGTACTTTTAAGAGCCTCTCGAGAGAACAAGCCTTATCTAGATTTTTTTGGTCCGTCCTGTCACGCCCAGGGCATGCACAAACACGTGAGGGCACCAACCCCCATCACTTTTGTAATGGTCCTTCTTCCTTATCACAAGTCTGCTACTCATAACATTATGTGGTGTCATGGAGTAATGTACTCTTACATGAGAGAGAAAGCGTCTTTTGTTTTAATTTTATATTGAAACCTGAGTCAACAGGTGTAAAGTGTATTAACACTAGCTTTACACCTGTAAAATATTAGCAACTATCTGTGATAGAAGTGGCTGGCGTAAAGACAGCTTGGCTTGCTTGAATCTCTGCCTTGTATTTGGATAGAACTAGTTCTTTGATCTCGAACGGGTAAAGGGGCCCATGCAGGTTATTTTTTTTCAAGATATACACCTTATAATTATAATTGATGTCCATCGCAATCCCTGCTTCCTAAAGTTAGAGCCTAGTGCACCACTCGAGTCCAATGGACTCCGAGAAATTTAAAAATTCATACTGCTAGTTTTGCCGCTGTTAATTTAACATATACCATTGTCTGGTCTTGCAAATAAATAATAAGAGATACTTTATACATTTCAATATATACTGAAATACTTTATATATTAATATAATATAAGAGTCTCCAGAGGGACTTTGAAGGCTGTTCCAAAAATGTGCTTATTATACATGTACGACCTACTTTGGGTTTAGAAGTTTGTGAGAAGTCATTGAATATCTTATTCGGTTTTGATTTATCTGGTGTACTGACTAGTCCTGGTGCAGGTGCCAATGGCCAGATTAGAAGAGTTCTGGGCTCTTGTTAAAGTCGTATTCGTTTTTTTATTTTTCGGTGTATTGAATAGTCCACATGGTGTTCTTTGTTAAAGGGAAGTCTCAAAACTTCTGGGTTGGACCGCATATGGTACTTCTAAGAGCCTCTCGAGAGAACCAGCCTTATCTAGATTTTTTTGGTCCGTCCTGTCACGCCCAGGGCATGCACAAACACGTGTGGGCCTCACCCCCCATCACTTTTGTAATGGTCCCTCCTCCTTATCACAAGTCTGCTACTCATAACATTATGTGGTGTCATGGAGTAATGTACTCTTACATGAGAGAGAAAGCGTCTTTTGTTTTAATTTTATATTGAAACCTGAGTCAACAGGTGTAAAGTGTATTAACACTAGCTTTACACCTGTAAAATATGAGCAACTATCTGTGATAGAAGTGGCTGGCGTAAAGGCAGCTTGGCTTGCTTGAATCTCTGCCTTGTATTTGGATAGAACTAGTTCTTTGATCTCGAACGGGTAAAGGGGCCCATGCAGGTTATTTTTTTTTCACGATATACACCTTATAATTATAATTGATGTCCATCGCAATCCCTGCTTCCTAAAGTTAGAGCTTAGTAGACCACTGGAGTCCAATGGACTCCGAGAAATTTAAAAATTCATACTGCTAGTTTTGCCGCTGTTAATTTAACATATACCATTGTCTGGTCTTGCAAATAAATAATAAGAGATACTTTATACATTTCAATATATACAGAAATACTTTGTATATTAATATAATATAAGAGTCTCTAGAGGGACTTTGAAGGCTGTTCCAAAAATGTGCTTATAATACATGTACGACCTACTTTGGGTTTAGAAGTTTGTGAGAAGTCATTGAATATCTTATTCGGTTTTGATTCTCTGGTGTACTGACTAGTCCTGGTGCAGGTGCCAATGGCCAGATTAGAAGAGTTCTGGGCTCTTGTCAAAGTCGTATTAGTTTTTTATTTTTCGGTGTATTGAATAGTCCACATGGTGTTCTTTGTTGAAGGGAAGTCTCAAAACTTCTGGGTTGGACCGCATATGGTACTTCTAAGAGCGTCTCGAGAGAACCAGCCTTATCTAGATTTTTTTGGTCCGTCCTGTCACGCCCAGGGCATGCACAAACACGTGTGGGCCTCACCCCCCATCACTTTTGTAATGGTCCCTCTTCCTTATCACAAGTCTGCTACTCATAACATTATGTGGTGTCATGGAGTAATGTACTCTAACATGAGAGAGAAAGCGTCTTTTGTTTTAATTTTATATTGAAACCTGTGTCAACAGGTGTAAAGTTTATTAACACTAGCTTTACACCTGTAAAATATCAGCAACTATCTGTGATAGAAGTGGCTGGCGTAATGACAGCTTGGCTTGCTTGAATCTCGGGTAAAGGGGCCCATGCAGGTTATTTTTTTTCACGATATACACCTTATAATTATAATTGATGTCCATCGCAATCCCTGCTTCCTAAAGATAGAGCCTAGTGCACCACTGGAGTCCAATGGACTCCGTGAAATTTAAAAATGCATACCGCTAGTTTTGCCGCTGTTAATTTATCATATACCATTGTCTGGTCTCTCAAATAAATAATAAGAGATACATTATATATTTCAATATATACAGAAATACTTTATATGTTAATATAATATAAGAGTCTCCAGAGGGACTTTGAAGGCTGTTCCAAAACTGTGCTTATTATACATGTACGACCTACTTTGGGTTTAGAAGTTTGTGAGAAGTCATTGAATATCTTATTCGGTTTTGATTCTCTGGTTACTGACAAGTCCTGGTGCAGGTGCCAATGGCCAGATTAGAAGAATTCTGGGCTCTTGTCAAAGTCGTATTCGTTTTTTTATTTTTCGGTGTATTGAATAGTCCACATAGTGTTCTTTGTTGAAGGGAAGTCTCAAAACTTCTGGGTTGGACCGCATGTGGTACTTCTAAGAGCCTCTCGAGAGAACAAGCCTTATCTAGATTTTTTTGGTCCGTCCTGTCACGCCCAGGGCATGCACAAACACGTGTGGGCACCAACCCCTATCACTTTTGTAATGGTCCTTCTTCCCTATCACAAGTCTGCTACTCATAACATTATGTGGTGTCATGGAGTAATGTACTCTAACATGAGAGAGAAAGCGTCTTTTGTTTTAATTTTATATTGAAACCTGAGTCAACAGGTGTAAAGTGTATTAACACTAGCTTTACACCTGTAAAATATCAGCAACTATCTGTGATAGAAGTGGCTGGCGTAAAGACAGCTTGGCTTGCTTGAATCTCTGCCTTGTATTTGGATAGAACTAGTTCTTTGATCTCGAACGGGTAAAGGGGCCCATGCAGGTTATTTTTTTTCACGATATACACCTTATAATTATAATTGATGTCCATCGCAATCCCTGCTTCCTAAAGTTAGAGCCTAGTGCACCACTGGATCTCAATGGACTCCGAGAAATTTAAAAATGCATACTGCTAGTTTTGCCGCTGTTAATTTAACGTATACCATTGTCTGGTCTTGAAAATAAATAATAAGAGATACTTTATAAATTTCAATATATACAGAAATACTTTATATATAAATATAATATAAGAGTCGCCAGAGGGACTTTGAAGGCTTTTCCAAAAATGTGCTTATTATACATGTACGACCTACTTTGGGTTTAGAAGTTTGTGAGAAGTCATTGAATATCTTATTCGGTTTTGATTCTCTGGTTACTGACAAGTCCTGGTGCAGGTGCCAATGGCCAGATTAGAAGAATTCTGGGCTCTTGTCAAAGTCGTATTCGTTTTTTATTTTTCGGTGTATTGAATAGTCCACATAGTGTTCTTTGTTGAAGGGAAGTCTCAAAACTTTTGGGTTGGACCGCATATGGTACTTCTAAGAGCCTCTCGAGAGAACAAGCCTTATCTAGATTTTTTTGGTCCGTCCTGTCACGCCCAGGGCATGCACAAACACGTGTGGGCCTCACCCCCCATCACTTTTGTAATGGTCCCTCTTCCTTATCACAAGTCCGCTACTCATAACATTATGTGGTGTCATGGAGTAATGTACTCTAACATGAGAGAGAAAGCGTCTTTTGTTTTAATTTTATATTGAAACCTGTGTCAACAGGTGTAAAGTGTATTAACACTAGCTTTACACCTGTAAAATATCAGCAACTATCTGTGATAGAAGTGGCTGGCGTAATGACAGCTTGGCTTGCTTGAATCTCGGGTAAAGGGGCCCATGCAGGTTATTTTTTTTCACGATATACACCTTATAATTATAATTGATGTCCATCGCAATCCCTGCTTCCTAAAGATAGAGCCTAGTGCACCAGTGGAGTCCAATGGACTCCGTGAAATTTAAAAATGCATACCGCTAGTTTTGCCGCTGTTAATTTATCATATACCATTGTCTGGTCTCGCAAATAAATAATAAGAGATACATTATATATTTCAATATATACAGAAATTTTTTATATGTTAATATAATATAAGAGTCTCCAGAGGGACTTTGAAGGCTGTTCCAAAACTGTGCTTATTATACATGTACGACCTACTTTGGGTTTAGAAGTTTGTGAGAAGTCATTGAATATCTTATTCGGTTTTGATTCTCTGGTTACTGACAAGTCCTGGTGCAGGTGCCAATGGCCAGATTAGAAGAATTCTGGGCTCTTGTCAAAGTCGTATTCGTTTTTTTATTTTTCGGTGTATTGAATAGTCCACATAGTGTTCTTTGTTGAAGGGAAGTCTCAAAACTTCTGGGTTGGACCGCATGTGGTACTTCTAAGAGCCTCTCGAGAGAACAAGCCTTATCTAGATTTTTTTGGTCCGTCCTGTCACGCCCAGGGCATGCACAAACACGTGTGGGCACCAACCCCTATCACTTTTGTAATGGTCCTTCTTCCCTATCACAAGTCTGCTACTCATAACATTATGTGGTGTCATGGAGTAATGTACTCTAACATGAGAGAGAAAGCGTCTTTTGTTTTAATTTTATATTGAAACCTGAGTCAACAGGTGTAAAGTGTATTAACACTAGCTTTACACCTGTAAAATATCAGCAACTATCTGTGATAGAAGTGGCTGGCGTAAAGACAGCTTGGCTTGCTTGAATCTCTGCCTTGTATTTGGATAGAACTAGTTCTTTGATCTCGAACGGGTAAAGGGGCCCATGCAGGTTATTTTTTTTCACGATATACACCTTATAATTATAATTGATGTCCATCGCAATCCCTGCTTCCTAAAGTTAGAGCCTAGTGCACCACTGGATCTCAATAGACTCCGAGAAATTTAAAAATGCATACTGCTAGTTTTGCCGCTGTTAATTTAACGTATACCATTGTCTGGTCTTGAAAATAAATAATAAGAGATACTTTATAAATTTCAATATATACAGAAATACTTTATATATAAATATAATATAAGAGTCGCCAGAGGGACTTTGAAGGCTTTTCCAAAAATGTGCTTATTATACATGTACGACCTACTTTGGGTTTAGAAGTTTGTGAGAAGTCATTGAATATCTTATTCGGTTTTGATTTATCTGGTGTACTGACTAGTCCTGGTGCAGGTGCCAATGGCCAGATTAGAAGAGTTCTGGGCTCTTGTCAAAGTCGTATTCGTTTTTTATTTTTCGGTGTATTGAATAGTCCACATGGTGTTCTTTGTTAAAGGGAAGTCTCAAAACTTCTGGGTTGGACTGCATATGGTACTTCTAAGAGCCTCTCGAGAGAACAAGCCTTATCTAGATTTTTTTGGTCCGTCCTGTCACGCCCAGGGCATGCACAAACACGTGTGGGCACCAACCCCTATCACTTTTGTAATGGTCCTTCTTCCCTATCACAAGTCTGCTACTCATAACATTATGTGGTGTCATGGAGTAATGTACTCTAACATGAGAGAGAAAGCGTCTTTTGTTTTAATTTTATATTGAAACCTGAGTCAACAGGTGTAAAGTGTATTAACACTAGCTTTACACCTATAAAATATCAACAACTATCTGTGATAGAAGTGGCTGGCGTAATGACAGCTTGGCTTGCTTGAATCTGTCTTGTATTTGGCTAGAACTAGTTCTTTGATCTCGAACGGGTAAAGGAGCCCATGCAGGTTATTTTTTTTCACGATATACACCTTATAATTATAATTGATGTCCATCGCAATCCCTGCTTCCTCAAGTTAGAGCCTAGTGCACCACTGGAGTCCAATGGACTCCGTGAAATTTAAAAATGCATACCGCTAGTTTTGCCGCTGTTAATTTATCATATACCATTGTCTGGTCTCGCAAATAAATAATAAGAGATACATTATATATTTCAATATATACAGAAATACTTTATATGTTAATATAATATAAGAGTCTCCAGAGGGACTTTGAAGGCTGTTCCAAAACTGTGCTTATTATACATGTACGACCTACTTTGGGTTTAGAAGTTTGTGAGAAGTCATTGAATATCTTATTCGGTTTTGATTCTCTGGTTACTGACAAGTCCTGGTGCAGGTGCCAATAGCCAGATTAGAAGAATTCTGGGCTCTTGTCAAAGTCGTATTCGTTTTTTTATTTTTCGGTGTATTGAATAGTCCACATAGTGTTCTTTGTTGAAGGGAAGTCTCAAAACTTCTGGGTTGGACCGCATGTGGTACTTCTAAGAGCCTCTCGAGAGAACAAGCCTTATCTAGATTTTTTTGGTCCGTCCTGTCACGCCCAGGGCATGCACAAACACGTGTGGGCACCAACCCCTATCACTTTTGTAATGGTCCTTCTTCCCTATCACAAGTCTGCTACTCATAACATTATGTGGTGTCATGGAGTAATGTACTCTAACATGAGAGAGAAAGCGTCTTTTGTTTTAATTTTATATTGAAACCTGAGTCAACAGGTGTAAAGTGTATTAACACTAGCTTTACACCTGTAAAATATCAGCAACTATCTGTGATAGAAGTGGCTGGCGTAAAGACAGCTTGGCTTGCTTGAATCTCTGCCTTGTATTTGGATAGAACTAGTTCTTTGATCTCGAACGGGTAAAGGGGCCCATGCAGGTTATTTTTTTTCACGATATACACCTTATAATTATAATTGATGTCCATCGCAATCCCTGCTTCCTAAAGTTAGAGCCTAGTGCACCACTGGATCTCAATGGACTCCGAGAAATTTAAAAATGCATACTGCTAGTTTTGCTGCTGTTAATTTAACGTATACCATTGTCTGGTCTTGAAAATAAATAATAAGAGATACTTTATAAATTTCAATATATACAGAAATACTTTATATATAAATATAATATAAGAGTCGCCAGAGGGACTTTGAAGGCTTTTCCAAAAATGTGCTTATTATACATGTACGACCTACTTTGGGTTTAGAAGTTTGTGAGAAGTCATTGAATATCTTATTCGGTTTTGATTCTCTGGTTACTGACAAGTCCTGGTGCAGGTGCCAATGGCCAGATTAGAAGAATTCTGGGCTCTTGTCAAAGTCGTATTCGTTTTTTGTTTTTCGGTGTATTGAATAGTCCACATAGTGTTCTTTGTTGAAGGGAAGTCTCAAAACTTTTGGGTTGGACCGCATATGGTACTTCTAAGAGCCTCTCGAGAGAACAAGCCTTATCTAGATTTTTTTGGTCCGTCCTGTCACGCCCAGGGCATGCACAAACACGTGTGGGCCTCACCCCCCATCACTTTTGTAATGGTCCCTCTTCCTTATCACAAGTCCGCTACTCATAACATTATGTGGTGTCATGGAGTAATGTACTCTAACATGAGAGAGAAAGCGTCTTTTGTTTTAATTTTATATTGAAACCTGTGTCAACAGGTGTAAAGTGTATTAACACTAGCTTTACACCTGTAAAATATCAGCAACTATCTGTGATAGAAGTGGCTGGCGTAATGACAGCTTGGCTTGCTTGAATCTCGGGTAAAGGGGCCCATGCAGGTTATTTTTTTTCACGATATACACCTTATAATTATAATTGATGTCCATCGCAATCCCTGCTTCCTAAAGATAGAGCCTAGTGCACCACTGGAGTCCAATGGACTCCGTGAAATTTAAAAATGCATACCGCTAGTTTTGCCGCTGTTAATTTATCATATACCATTGTCTGGTCTCGCAAATAAATAATAAGAGATACATTATATATTTCAATATATACAGAAATACTTTATATGTTAATATAATATAAGAGTCTCCAGAGGGACTTTGAAGGCTGTTCCAAAACTGTGCTTATTATACATGTACGACCTACTTTGGGTTTAGAAGTTTGTGAGAAGTCATTGAATATCTTATTCGGTTTTGATTCTCTGGTTACTGACAAGTCCTGGTGCAGGTGCCAATGGCCAGATTAGAAGAATTCTGGGCTCTTGTCAAAGTCGTATTCGTTTTTTTATTTTTCGGTGTATTGAATAGTCCACATAGTGTTCTTTGTTGAAGGGAAGTCTCAAAACTTCTGGGTTGGACCGCATGTGGTACTTCTAAGAGCCTCTCGAGAGAACAAGCCTTATCTAGATTTTTTTGGTCCGTCCTGTCACGCCCAGGGCATGCACAAACACGTGTGGGCACCAACCCCTATCACTTTTGTAATGGTCCTTCTTCCCTATCACAAGTCTGCTACTCATAACATTATGTGGTGTCATGGAGTAATGTACTCTAACATGAGAGAGAAAGCGTCTTTTGTTTTAATTTTATATTGAAACCTGAGTCAACAGGTGTAAAGTGTATTAACACTAGCTTTACACCTGTAAAATATCAGCAACTATCTGTGATAGAAGTGGCTGGCGTAAAGACAGCTTGGCTTGCTTGAATCTCTGCCTTGTATTTGGATAGAACTAGTTCTTTGATCTCGAACGGGTAAAGGGGCCCATGCAGGTTATTTTTTTTCAAGATATACACCTTATAATTATAATTGATGTCCATCGCAATCCCTGCTTCCTAAAGTTAGAGCCTAGTGCACCACTCGAGTCCAATGGACTCCGAGAAATTTAAAAATTCATACTGCTAGTTTTGCCGCTGTTAATTTAACATATACCATTGTCTGGTCTTGCAAATAAATAATAAGAGATACTTTATACATTTCAATATATACAGAAATACTTTATATATTAATATAATATAAGAGTCTCCAGAGGGACTTTGAAGGCTGTTCCAAAAATGTGCTTATTATACATGTAAAACCTACTTTGGGTTTAGAAGTTTGTGAGAAGTCATTGAATATCTTATTCGGTTTTGATTTATCTGGTGTACTGACTAGTCCTGGTGCAGGTGCCAATGGCCAGATTAGAAGAGTTCTGGGCTCTTGTTAAAGTCGTATTCGTTTTTTTATTTTTCGGTGTATTGAATAGTCCACATGGTGTTCTTTGTTAAAGGGAAGTCTCAAAACTTCTGGGTTGGACCGCATATGGTACTTCTAAGAGCCTCTCGAGAGAACCAGCCTTATCTAGATTTTTTTGGTCCGTCCTGTCACGCCCAGGGCATGCACAAACACGTGTGGGCCTCACCCCCCATCACTTTTGTAATGGTCCCTCCTCCTTATCACAAGTCTGCTACTCATAACATTATGTGGTGTCATGGAGTAATGTACTCTTACATGAGAGAGAAAGCGTCTTTTGTTTTAATTTTATATTGAAACCTGAGTCAACAGGTGTAAAGTGTATTAACACTAACTTTACACCTGTAAAATATGAGCAACTATCTGTGATAGAAGTGGCTGGCGTAAAGGCAGCTTGGCTTGCTTGAATCTCTGCCTTGTATTTGGATAGAACTAGTTCTTTGATCTCGAACGGGTAAAGGGGCCCATGCAGGTTATTTTTTTTTCACGATATACACCTTATAATTATAATTGATGTCCATCGCAATCCCTGCTTCCTAAAGTTAGAGCTTAGTAGACCACTGGAGTCCAATGGACTCCGAGAAATTTAAAAATTCATACTGCTAGTTTTGCCGCTGTTAATTTAACATATACCATTGTCTGGTCTTGCAAATAAATAATAAGAGATACTTTATACATTTCAATATATACAGAAATACTTTGTATATTAATATAATATAAGAGTCTCTAGAGGGACTTTGAAGGCTGTTCCAAAAATGTGCTTATAATACATGTACGACCTACTTTGGGTTTAGAAGTTTGTGAGAAGTCATTGAATATCTTATTCGGTTTTGATTCTCTGGTGTACTGACTAGTCCTGGTGCAGGTGCCAATGGCCAGATTAGAAGAATTCTGGGCTCTTGTCAAAGTCGTATTCGTTTTTTATTTTTCGGTGTATTGAATAGTCCACATAGTGTTCTTTGTTGAAGGGAAGTCTCAAAACTTTTGGATTGGACCGCATATGGTACTTCTAAGAGCCTCTCGAGAGAACAAGCCTTATCTAGATTTTTTTGGTCCGTCCTGTCACGCCCAGGGCATGCACAAACACGTGTGGGCCTCACCCCCCCATCACTTTTGTAATGGTCCCTCTTCCTTATCACAAGTCCGCTACTCATAACATTATGTGGTGTCATGGAGTAATGTACTGTAACATGAGCGAGAAAGCGTCTTTTGTTTTAATTTTATATTGAAACCTGTGTCAACAGGTGTAAAGTGTATTAACACTAGCTTTACACCTGTAAAATATCAGCAACTATCTGTGATAGAAGTGGCTGGCGTAATGACAGCTTGGCTTGCTTGAATCTCGGGTAAAGGGGCCCATGCAGGTTATTTTTTTTCACGATATACACCTTATAATTATAATTGATGTCCATCGCAATCCCTGCTTCCTAAAGATAGAGCCTAGTGCACCAGTGGAGTCCAATGGACTCCGTGAAATTTAAAAATGCATACCGCTAGTTTTGCCGCTGTTAATTTATCATATACCATTGTCTGGTCTCGCAAATAAATAATAAGAGATACATTATATATTTCAATATATACAGAAATACTTTATATGTTAATATAATATAAGAGTCTCCAGAGGGACTTTGAAGGCTGTTCCAAAACTGTGCTTATTATACATGTACGACCTACTTTGGGTTTAGAAGTTTGTGAGAAGTCATTGAATATCTTATTCGGTTTTGATTCTCTGGTTACTGACAAGTCCTGGTGCAGGTGCCAATGGCCAGATTAGAAGAATTCTGGGCTCTTGTCAAAGTCGTATTCGTTTTTTTATTTTTCGGTGTATTGAATAGTCCACATAGTGTTTTTTGTTGAAGGGAAGTCTCAAAACTTCTGGGTTGGACCGCATGTGGTACTTCTAAGAGCCTCTCGAGAGAACAAGCCTTATCTAGATTTTTTTGGTCCGTCCTGTCACGCCCAGGGCATGCACAAACACGTGTGGGCACCAACCCCTATCACTTTTGTAATGGTCCTTCTTCCCTATCACAAGTCTGCTACTCATAACATTATGTGGTGTCATGGAGTAATGTACTCTAACATGAGAGAGAAAGCGTCTTTTGTTTTAATTTTATATTGAAACCTGAGTCAACAGGTGTAAAGTGTATTAACACTAGCTTTACACCTGTAAAATATCAGCAACTATCTGTGATAGAAGTGGCTGGCGTAAAGACAGCTTGGCTTGCTTGAATCTCTGCCTTGTATTTGGATAGAACTAGTTCTTTGATCTCGAACGGGTAAAGGGGCCCATGCAGGTTATTTTTTTTCACGATATACACCTTATAATTATAATTGATGTCCATCGCAATCCCTGCTTCCTAAAGTTAGAGCCTAGTGCACCACTGGATCTCAATGGACTCCGAGAAATTTAAAAATGCATACTGCTAGTTTTGCCGCTGTTAATTTAACGTATACCATTGTCTGGTCTTGAAAATAAATAATAAGAGATACTTTATAAATTTCAATATATACAGAAATACTTTATATATAAATATAATATAAGAGTCGCCAGAGGGACTTTGAAGGCTTTTCCAAAAATGTGCTTATTATACATGTACGACCTACTTTGGGTTTAGAAGTTTGTGAGAAGTCATTGAATATCTTATTCGGTTTTGATTTATCTGGTGTACTGACTAGTCCTGGTGCAGGTGCCAATGGCCAGATTAGAAGAGTTCTGGGCTCTTGTCAAAGTCGTATTCGTTTTTTATTTTTCGGTGTATTGAATAGTCCACATGGTGTTCTTTGTTAAAGGGAAGTCTCAAAACTTCTGGGTTGGACTGCATATGGTACTTCTAAGAGCCTCTCGAGAGAACCAGCCTTATCTAGATTTTTTTGGTCCGTCCTGTCACGCCCAGGGCACGCACAAACACGTGTGGGCCCCACCCACCATCACTTTTGTAATGGTCCCTCTTCCTTATCACAAGTCTGGTACTCTTAACATTATGTGGTGTCATGGAGTAATGTACTCTTACATGAGAGAGAAAGCGTCTTTTGTTTTAATTTTATATTGAAACCTGTGTCAACAGGTGTAAAGTGTATTAACACTAGCTTTACACCTATAAAATATCAACAACTATCTGTGATAGAAGTGGCTGGCGTAATGACAGCTTGGCTTGCTTGAATCTGTCTTGTATTTGGCTAGAACTAGTTCTTTGATCTCGAACGGGTAAAGGAGCCCATGCAGGTTATTTTTTTTCACGATATACACCTTATAATTATAATTGATGTCCATCGCAATCCCTGCTTCCTAAAGTTAGAGCCTAGTGCACCACTGGAGTCCAATGGACTCCGTGAAATTTAAAAATGCATACCGCTAGTTTTGCCGCTGTTAATTTATCATATACCATTGTCTGGTCTCGCAAATAAATAATAAGAGATACATTATATATTTCAATATATACAGAAATACTTTATATGTTAATATAATATAAGAGTCTCCAGAGGGACTTTGAAGGCTGTTCCAAAACTGTGCTTATTATACATGTACGACCTACTTTGGGTTTAGAAGTTTGTGAGAAGTCATTGAATATCTTATTCGGTTTTGATTCTCTGGTTACTGACAAGTCCTGGTGCAGGTGCCAATGGCCAGATTAGAAGAATTCTGGGCTCTTGTCAAAGTCGTATTCGTTTTTTTATTTTTCGGTGTATTGAATAGTCCACATAGTGTTCTTTGTTGAAGGGAAGTCTCAAAACTTCTGGGTTGGACCGCATGTGGTACTTCTAAGAGCCTCTCGAGAGAACAAGCCTTATCTAGATTTTTTTGGTCCGTCCTGTCACGCCCAGGGCATGCACAAACACGTGTGGGCACCAACCCCTATCACTTTTGTAATGGTCCTTCTTCCCTATCACAAGTCTGCTACTCATAACATTATGTGGTGTCATGGAGTAATGTACTCTAACATGAGAGAGAAAGCGTCTTTTGTTTTAATTTTATATTGAAACCTGAGTCAACAGGTGTAAAGTGTATTAACACTAGCTTTACACCTGTAAAATATCAGCAACTATCTGTGATAGAAGTGGCTGGCGTAAAGACAGCTTGGCTTGCTTGAATCTCTGCCTTGTATTTGGATAGAACTAGTTCTTTGATCTCGAACGGGTAAAGGGGCCCATGCAGGTTATTTTTTTTCACGATATACACCTTATAATTATAATTGATGTCCATCGCAATCCCTGCTTCCTAAAGTTAGAGCCTAGTGCACCACTGGATCTCAATGGACTCCGAGAAATTTAAAAATGCATACTGCTAGTTTTGCCGCTGTTAATTTAACGTATACCATTGTCTGGTCTTGAAAATAAATAATAAGAGATACTTTATAAATTTCAATATATACAGAAATACTTTATATATAAATATAATATAAGAGTCGCCAGAGGGACTTTGAAGGCTTTTCCAAAAATGTGCTTATTATACATGTACGACCTACTTTGGGTTTAGAAGTTTGTGAGAAGTCATTGAATATCTTATTCGGTTTTGATTTATCTGGTGTACTGACTAGTCCTGGTGCAGGTGCCAATGGCCAGATTAGAAGAGTTCTGGGCTCTTGTCAAAGTCGTATTCGTTTTTTATTTTTCGGTGTATTGAATAGTCCACATGGTGTTCTTTGTTAAAGGGAAGTCTCAAAACTTCTGGGTTGGACTGCATATGGTACTTCTAAGAGCCTCTCGAGAGAACCAGCCTTATCTAGATTTTTTTGGTCCGTCCTGTCACGCCCAGGGCACGCACAAACACGTGTGGGCCCCACCCACCATCACTTTTGTAATGGTCCCTCTTCCTTATCACAAGTCTGGTACTCTTAACATTATGTGGTGTCATGGAGTAATGTACTCTTACATGAGAGAGAAAGCGTCTTTTGTTTTAATTTTATATTGAAACCTGTGTCAACAGGTGTAAAGTGTATTAACACTAGCTTTACACCTATAAAATATCAACAACTATCTGTGATAGAAGTGGCTGGCGTAATGACAGCTTGGCTTGCTTGAATCTGTCTTGTATTTGGCTAGAACTAGTTCTTTGATCTCGAACGGGTAAAGGAGCCCATGCAGGTTATTTTTTTTCACGATATACACCTTATAATTATAATTGATGTCCATCGCAATCCCTGCTTCCTAAAGTTAGAGCCTAGTGCACCACTGGAGTCCAATGGACTCCGTGAAATTTAAAAATGCATACCGCTAGTTTTGCCGCTGTTAATTTATCATATACCATTGTCTGGTCTCGCAAATAAATAATAAGAGATACATTATATATTTCAATATATACAGAAATACTTTATATGTTAATATAATATAAGAGTCTCCAGAGGGACTTTGAAGGCTGTTCCAAAACTGTGCTTATTATACATGTACGACCTACTTTGGGTTTAGAAGTTTGTGAGAAGTCATTGAATATCTTATTCGGTTTTGATTCTCTGGTTACTGACAAGTCCTGGTGCAGGTGCCAATGGCCAGATTAGAAGAATTCTGGGCTCTTGTCAAAGTCGTATTCGTTTTTTTATTTTTCGGTGTATTGAATAGTCCACATAGTGTTCTTTGTTGAAGGGAAGTCTCAAAACTTCTGGGTTGGACCGCATGTGGTACTTCTAAGAGCCTCTCGAGAGAACAAGCCTTATCTAGATTTTTTTGGTCCGTCCTGTCACGCCCAGGGCATGCACAAACACGTGTGGGCACCAACCCCTATCACTTTTGTAATGGTCCTTCTTCCCTATCACAAGTCTGCTACTCATAACATTATGTGGTGTCATGGAGTAATGTACTCTAACATGAGAGAGAAAGCGTCTTTTGTTTTAATTTTATATTGAAACCTGAGTCAACAGGTGTAAAGTGTATTAACACTAGCTTTACACCTGTAAAATATCAGCAACTATCTGTGATAGAAGTGGCTGGCGTAAAGACAGCTTGGCTTGCTTGAATCTCTGCCTTGTATTTGGATAGAACTAGTTCTTTGATCTCGAACGGGTAAAGGGGCCCATGCAGGTTATTTTTTTTCACGATATACACCTTATAATTATAATTGATGTCCATCGCAATCCCTGCTTCCTGAAGTTAGAGCCTAGTGCACCACTGGATCTCAATGGACTCCGAGAAATTTAAAAATGCATACTGCTAGTTTTGCCGCTGTTAATTTAACGTATACCATTGTCTGGTCTTGAAAATAAATAATAAGAGATACTTTATAAATTTCAATATATACAGAAATACTTTATATATAAATATAATATAAGAGTCGCCAGAGGGACTTTGAAGGCTTTTCCAAAAATGTGCTTATTATACATGTACGACCTACTTTGGGTTTAGAAGTTTGTGAGAAGTCATTGAATATCTTATTCGGTTTTGATTCTCTGGTTACTGACAAGTCCTGGTGCAGGTGCCAATGGCCAGATTAGAAGAATTCTGGGCTCTTGTCAAAGTCGTATTCGTTTTTTGTTTTTCGGTGTATTGAATAGTCCACATAGTGTTCTTTGTTGAAGGGAAGTCTCAAAACTTTTGGGTTGGACCGAATATGGTACTTCTAAGAGCCTCTCGAGAGAACAAGCCTTATCTAGATTTTTTTGGTCCGTCCTGTCACGCCCAGGGCATGCACAAACACGTGTGGGCCTCACCCCCCATCACTTTTGTAATGGTCCCTCTTCCTTATCACAAGTCCGCTACTCATAACATTATGTGGTGTCATGGAGTAATGTACTCTAACATGAGAGAGAAAGCGTCTTTTGTTTTAATTTTATATTGAAACCTGTGTCAACAGGTGTAAAGTGTATTAACACTAGCTTTACACCTGTAAAATATCAGCAACTATCTGTGATAGAAGTGGCTGGCGTAATGACAGCTTGGCTTGCTTGAATCTCGGGTAAAGGGGCCCATGCAGGTTATTTTGTTTCACGATATACACCTTATAATTATAATTGATGTCCATCGCAATCCCTGCTTCCTAAAGATAGAGCCTAGTGCACCACTGGAGTCCAATGGACTCCGTGAAATTTAAAAATGCATACCGCTAGTTTTGCCGCTGTTAATTTATCATATACCATTGTCTGGTCTCGCAAATAAATAATAAGAGATACATTATATATTTCAATATATACAGAAATACTTTATATGTTAATATAATATAAGAGTCTCCAGAGGGACTTTGAAGGCTGTTCCAAAACTGTGCTTATTATACATGTACGACCTACTTTGGGTTTAGAAGTTTGTGAGAAGTCATTGAATATCTTATTCGGTTTTGATTCTCTGGTTACTGACAAGTCCTGGTGCAGGTGCCAATGGCCAGATTAGAAGAATTCTGGGCTCTTGTCAAAGTCGTATTCGTTTTTTTATTTTTCGGTGTATTGAATAGTCCACATAGTGTTCTTTGTTGAAGGGAAGTCTCAAAACTTCTGGGTTGGACCGCATGTGGTACTTCTAAGAGCCTCTCGAGAGAACAAGCCTTATCTAGATTTTTTTGGTCCGTCCTGTCACGCCCAGGGCATGCACAAACACGTGTGGGCACCAACCCCTATCACTTTTGTAATGGTCCTTCTTCCCTATCACAAGTCTGCTACTCATAACATTATGTGGTGTCATGGAGTAATGTACTCTAACATGAGAGAGAAAGCGTCTTTTGTTTTAATTTTATATTGAAACCTGAGTCAACAGGTGTAAAGTGTATTAACACTAGCTTTACACCTGTAAAATATCAGCAACTATCTGTGATAGAAGTGGCTGGCGTAAAGACAGCTTGGCTTGCTTGAATCTCTGCCTTGTATTTGGATAGAACTAGTTCTTTGATCTCGAACGGGTAAAGGGGCCCATGCAGGTTATTTTTTTTCACGATATACACCTTATAATTATAATTGATGTCCATTGCAATCCCTGCTTCCTAAAGTTAGAGCCTAGTGCACCACTGGATCTCAATGGACTCCGAGAAATTTAAAAATGCATACTGCTAGTTTTGCCGCTGTTAATTTAACGTATACCATTGTCTGGTCTTGAAAATAAATAATAAGAGATACTTTATAAATTTCAATATATACAGAAATACTTTATATATAAATATAATATAAGAGTCGCCAGAGGGACTTTGAAGGCTTTTCCAAAAATGTGCTTATTATACATGTACGACCTACTTTGGGTTTAGAAGTTTGTGAGAAGTCATTGAATATCTTATTCGGTTTTGATTTATCTGGTGTACTGACTAGTCCTGGTGCAGGTGCCAATGGCCAGATTAGAAGAGTTCTGGGCTCTTGTCAAAGTCGTATTCGTTTTTTATTTTTCGGTGTATTGAATAGTCCACATGGTGTTCTTTGTTAAAGGGAAGTCTCAAAACTTCTGGGTTGGACTGCATATGGTACTTCTAAGAGCCTCTCGAGAGAACCAGCCTTATCTAGATTTTTTTGGTCCGTCCTGTCACGCCCAGGGCACGCACAAACACGTGTGGGCCCCACCCACCATCACTTTTGTAATGGTCCCTCTTCCTTATCACAAGTCTGGTACTCTTAACATTATGTGGTGTCATGGAGTAATGTACTCTTACATGAGAGAGAAAGCGTCTTTTGTTTTAATTTTATATTGAAACCTGTGTCAACAGGTGTAAAGTGTATTAACACTAGCTTTACACCTATAAAATATCAACAACTATCTGTGATAGAAGTGGCTGGCGTAATGACAGCTTGGCTTGCTTGAATCTGTCTTGTATTTGGCTAGAACTAGTTCTTTGATCTCGAACGGGTAAAGAGGCCCATGCAGGTTATTTTTTTTCACGATATACACCTTATAATTATAATTGATGTCCATCGCAATCCCTGCTTCCTAAAGTTAGAGCCTAGTGCACCACTGGAGTCCAATGGACTCCGAGAAATTTAAAAATGCATACTGCTAGTTTTGCCGCTGTTAATTTATCATATACCATTGTCTGGTCTCGCAAATAAATAATAAGAGATACATTATATATTTCAATATATACAGAAATACTTTATATATTAATATAATATAAGAGTCTCCAGAGGGACTTTGAAGGCTGTTCCAAAACTGTGCTTGTTATACATGTACGACCTACTTTGGGTTTAGAAGTTTGTGAGAAGTCATTGAATATCTTATTCGGTTTTGATTCTCTGGTTACTGACAAGTCCTGGTGCAGGTGCTAATGGCCAGATTAGAAGAGTTCTGGGCTCTTGTCAAAGTCGTATTCGTTTTTTTTTTTTTTTCTGTGTTTTGAATAGTCCACATGGTGTTCTTTGTTGAAGGGAAGTCTCAAAACTTCTGGGTTGGACCGCATGTGGTACTTCTAAGAGCCTCTCGAGAGAACAAGCCTTATCTAGATTTTTTTGGTCCGTCCTGTCACGCCCAGGGCATGCACAAACACGTGTGGGCACCAACCCCTATCACTTTTGTAATGGTCCTTCTTCCCTATCACAAGTCTGCTACTCATAACATTATGTGGTGTCATGGAGTAATGTACTCTAACATGAGAGAGAAAGCGTCTTTTGTTTTAATTTTATATTGAAACCTGTGTCAACAGGTGTAAAGTGTATTAACACTAGCTTTACACCTGTAAAATATCAGCAACTATCTGTGATAGAAGTGGCTGGCGTAATGACAGCTTGGCTTGCTTGAATCTCGGGTAAAGGGGCCCATGCAGGTTATTTTTTTTCACGATATACACCTTATAATTATAATTGATGTCCATCGCAATCCCTGCTTCCTAAAGATAGAGCCTAGTGCACCACTGGAGTCCAATGGACTCCGTGAAATTTAAAAATGCATACCGCTAGTTTTGCCGCTGTTAATTTATCATATACCATTGTCTGGTCTCGCAAATAAATAATAAGAGATACATTATATATTTCAATATATACAGAAATACTTTATATGTTAATATAATATAAGAGTCTCCAGAGGGACTTTGAAGGCTGTTCCAAAACTGTGCTTATTATACATGTACGACCTACTTTGGGTTTAGAAGTTTGTGAGAAGTCATTGAATATCTTATTCGGTTTTGATTCTCTGGTTACTGACAAGTCCTGGTGCAGGTGCCAATGGCCAGATTAGAAGAATTCTGGGCTCTTGTCAAAGTCGTATTCGTTTTTTTATTTTTCGGTGTATTGAATAGTCCACATAGTGTTCTTTGTTGAAGGGAAGTCTCAAAACTTCTGGGTTGGACCGCATGTGGTACTTCTAAGAGCCTCTCGAGAGAACAAGCCTTATCTAGATTTTTTTGGTCCGTCCTGTCACGCCCAGGGCATGCACAAACACGTGTGGGCACCAACCCCTATCACTTTTGTAATGGTCCTTCTTCCCTATCACAAGTCTGCTACTCATAACATTATGTGGTGTCATGGAGTAATGTACTCTAACATGAGAGAGAAAGCGTCTTTTGTTTTAATTTTATATTGAAACCTGAGTCAACAGGTGTAAAGTGTATTAACACTAGCTTTACACCTGTAAAATATCAGCAACTATCTGTGATAGAAGTGACTGGCGTAAAGACAGCTTGGCTTGCTTGAATCTCTGCCTTGTATTTGGATAGAACTAGTTCTTTGATCTCGAACGGGTAAAGGGGCCCATGCAGGTTATTTTTTTTCACGATATACACCTTATAATTATAATTGATGTCCATCGCAATCCCTGCTTCCTAAAGTTAGAGCCTAGTGCACCACTGGATCTCAATGGACTCCGAGAAATTTAAAAATGCATACTGCTAGTTTTGCCGCTGTTAATTTAACGTATACCATTGTCTGGTCTCGCAAATAAATAATAAGATATACTTTATAAATTTCAATATATACAGAAATACTTTATATATAAATATAACATAAGAGTCGCCAGAGGGACTTTGAAGGCTTTTCCAAAAATGTGCTTATTATACATGTACGACCTACTTTGGGTTTAGAAGTTTGTGAGAAGTCATTGAATATCTTATTCGGTTTTGATTTATCTGGTGTACTGACTAGTCCTGGTGCAGGTGCCAATGGCCAGATTAGAAGAGTTCTGGGCTCTTGTCAAAGTCGTATTCGTTTTTTATTTTTCGGTGTATTGAATAGTCCACATGGTGTTCTTTGTTAAAGGGAAGTCTCAAAACTTCTGGGCTGGACCGCATATGGTACTTCTAAGAGCCTCTCGAGAGAACCAGCCTTATCTAGATTTTTTTGGTCCGTCCTGTCACGCCCAGGGCACGCACAAACACGTGTGGGCCCCACCCACCATCACTTTTGTAATGGTCCCTCTTCCTTATCACAAGTCTGGTACTCTTAACATTATGTGGTGTCATGGAGTAATGTACTCTTACATGAGAGAGAAAGCGTCTTTTGTTTTAATTTTATATTGAAACCTGTGTCAACAGGTGTAAAGTGTATTAACACTAGCTTTACACCTATAAAATATCAACAACTATCTGTGATAGAAGTGGCTGGCGTAATGACAGCTTGGCTTGCTTGAATCTGTCTTGTATTTGGCTAGAACTAGTTCTTTGATCTCGAACGGGTAAAGGGGCCCATGCAGGTTATTTTTTTTCACGATATACACCTTATAATTATAATTGATGTCCATCGCAATCCCTGCTTCCTAAAGTTAGAGCCTAGTGCACCACTGGAGTCCAATGGACTCCGAGAAATTTAAAAATGCATACTGCTAGTTTTGCCGCTGTTAATTTATCATATACCATTGTCTGGTCTCGCAAATAAATAATAAGAGATACATTATAACACTTTCCCATTTAAAAATGTACTTTCCCATTTAAATGTGTACTTTTGCGAGAGCGTTGTTTTAACGTCCTCAAAACGCGGGTCAACCAATCAGAGACCGTCTCTTCAATAGCCTTAATTCAACACGTCTGGAAAACGCCAGTCAGCCAATAAAATGATCTTGAAATTTGAGCCTTCGTGATTCTGCGTTCTTCCACGCGACCTGACCAATCACACCGAATCATTCATATCCCGCAAAAAAGTCAATACAAATAGCCTTCTGTCAACAGATGCAGATTGCCGGTGATAACGATAATTAACGCGGACTAAGGGTCAGAAGAGATCAAATGGAGAAGACGACTTTAGAAAATAAAAGGAGTAGCCTTACATCTTCAAAACTACGTATAGTACTCGAACTTTAACAAGTCATTAAACAAGCTATTTCTAAAACCAACACCAAGGACACTCGAATTGGCTTACCCTAGTAATGACCTTTTTCTTCTTTGCACAACTCCCAGAATCTCTTTTCGCTATACCAAATATGTCATGTCTTTCTGTGAACAATTCACCAAGTGGATATTTTTAGTGTTCCCAGGTCGGACTAATCATACTTGATCTCAATGAACCAAAGACTTGTGATGGCGCGAAACGAAATTGGCGCCCTTTTAGTCCCGTGGCTTGGCTCGATCACGGCTGTATCCAGCCCAAATTTGTCTGCATCCAAATTAAATATTGTTCTTTTTGCCGTCGGTTTCATCCAAGAATGACCCATTCGTATTGTTCTTATTATAAAAAGATGCAGGAGAGAAATCTTCTAGCTCACGCGGACTCACGCTGCACATGATGCCGTGTAACACGAGATCTCAGGGTATGGAATGAATTGATAAACAATTTTTACTGTTTCAACAGATTCGGATTATACTGCAAATCAAAGTGCGTTTTCGAACGCAGAACGTGCAATCTGTAATATAGGTGAACTCGAAAAATACCATCGTGTTTCGAAGCAATCACATACGGAAAACCCCTTTAATAAAGCAAACCTCTAACTACTGAAACATCTCACCGAAACGTGAAAGAGGAAGATAGTATACAACATCATCATTTATTACAAGGAGAACGAATAAAAGCCAATCACATTCCCAATCAGTGCGTTTGCAGGCGCAACGAGTGTCTAGGATCGATTTACAAAGATACATAGGCATGGAAAGCCGGTAAAAATTTTCGTGTACTATGTATCTAAAGTGACTAGCCTTTAAACAATATATCGGCGTTTTCTTACTTTGTAAGTCAAGCACGCAAAATGTTTTGTTCATTTCACAGAGATCGGACATAGCCATGCGTTATACTTCTCGATAGACACTCAAGAGTAGGCTTTGAAAACAAACCGGAAAGTGTGCGTTTTAAAGACGCAGGCTAGTCAATAGTGTGAAAGAATCTAATTTTCGGTACGAGAAACACATTATGGCGTTTGTAATTGGTTGTTAGAAGACGAGGTTGATACAACTTTCTTATTCAAACATCAAAAGCAAGCTGTTATAAGTTGATTTACGTCTAGTTTTGTGCTTTGGGAAAGCACCCGACTCCGGGACAGATGGAGCACCAAAGGTTGAGCTCTCTGTTGGTGGTCATATGATATGATATGATTAAAAAACTGCTATCTTGTAAGCTAGGAGATAAGGCCCGAACAAACCGAAAGTGTGCGTTTTAAAGACGCAGGCGAGTCAATAGTGTAGAAGAATCTAATTTTCGGTACAAGAAACACATGGCGCTTGTAATTGCTAGTAAGAACATGATATAATTTTTCTTGTTTAAACATCAAAGCAAGCTGTTATTAGTTGATTTATAGTTGATTTACGTCTATAAAGCTAGTTATGTGCTTTTGGTTTGCTTTATTTTGGGTATAAGTTCATAATATTTCCTACATTCATGTCACCATCCTGGGCTTCCATTCAAAGTAGTGGACTGCAATTTATTTCATTGAGCATTTTTGTCTATAGTTTGGTGAGCTGTATAAGCAGGGTATAAATAATAATGTCAAGTAATTTATCCCTTAGGATAAAACCAATCGCATGTCTATTAGTGCGTTCGAAAATCCAACGGTCTAGATATTCATGCAAGCATGAGATCAAGAGACAGATATAGGCATGGAAAGCCAGTGAAAATATTATATCCTCGCAAACTTTAAACACCGCCAGATTACTGTTTTCCAAAAGTAGTTGTTTATCCGAGAACATTTTGTTGCCAATAAACAGTGAACAATACGCTCTGAGAATAAAGCCGATGTTTTGGGATGTTGGCGCGTTCTAGAGACCCCTTTTAGGGGTAGCGATGAGTAAGTTCGAGATTTGCCGAGGCGCCGAGACCGCGTTTTAGAATCCGAGCCCGAGACTTTAAGTCAAATTTCGGAATCCGTGTCCGACTTTTACTAGCTTGTGTTCGGACATCAGATAACTTGCTCGAGGTATGTCATAAACATTAGTTGAAAAAGAATAGCTAGAGCGGAAAGGCTTAAGACTCGAGACTCGAAAAAGAGGGAAACCCTTAGCAGTAACAACATAAAACAGATCGCGTTTAACAGAGACTCCGAGAACGTTGTAGAAAAAGAGGCTCCAAGACCCTAAAATGTCGGGGGGAAAACGAGACTTCGAGACTTCCGTAAAAACGCCGAGATTCCGAGACTTTGCGAAATTTTTGCGACATTTTAGAAATTTTAAGGTACCCATCGTTACCCCTTACGTATATTACAGATTGCACGTTCTTTTTGCAATTGGTTCCCTCCAAGAATGACCCATTCGTATTGTTCTCATTATAAAAAGATCTTCTAGCTCACGCTGCACATGATGCCGTGTAACACGAGATCTCAGGGTATGGAATGAATTGATAAACAATTTGCTGTTGTTGCAATTAAATATTGACAGATTCTGATTATACAGCAAATCAAAACGTAGTAAGTGCGTTTTCGAACGCAGAACGTGCAATCTGTAATATAGGTGAACTCGAAAAATACCATCGTGTTTCGAAGCAACCACAACTTGAGTAAAAAGCCGCGGGTATAGGTGCTGGGGCTCCGGTGCTGGGCTTCCCACATGCTAACTTTGTCAAGTTGAAAAAATGTAACACCAAGCTGTAATACCGCCTGTTCCTATGCATGAATCTACGATACTGTAGGATGATAATAGGCTAAATTCTTTTAAACAGATTATCTGTTCAAATCTTTTGATTTTTCTCTAGGATTATATCATGTGCATCGAATTGCGCTCTTTTGCTCGACTGGTGCTTGGAATGCTTGTGTGCCAAGAGCAAAGCTCCCTAGCTCGGGCCTTATCTCCTAGCTTACAAGATAGCAGTTTTTTATTCATATCATATGACCACCAACAGAGAGCTCAACCTTTGGTGCTCCATCTGTCCCGGAGTCGGGTGCTTTCCCAAAGCACATAACTAGACGTAAATCAACTTATAACAGCTCGCTTTTGATGTATGAATAAGAAAGTTGTATCAACCTCGTCTTCTAACAACCAATTACAAACGCCATAATGTGTTTCTCGTACCGAAAATTAGATTCTTTCACACTATAATATAATATAAGAGTCTCCAGAGGGACTTTGAAGGCTGTTCCAAAACTGTGCTTATTATACATGTACGACCTACTTTGGGTTTAGAAGTTTGTGAGAAGTCATTGAATATCTTATTCGGTTTTGATTCTCTGGTTACTGACAAGTCCTGGTGCAGGTGCCAATGGCCAGATTAGAAGAGTTCTGGGCTCTTGTCAAAGTCGTATTCGTTTTTTATTTTTCGGTGTATTGAATAGTCCACATGGTGTTCTTTGTTAAAGGCAAGTCTCAAAACTTCTGGGTTGGACCGCATATGGTACTTCTAAGAGCCTCTCGAGAGAACCAGCCTTATCTAGATTTTTTTGGTCCGTCCTGTCACGCCCAGGGCATGCACAAACACGTGTGGGCCGCACCCACCTTCACTTTTGTAATGGTCCCTCTTCTTTATCACAAGTCTGGTACTCTTAACATTATGTGGTGTCATGGAGTAATGTACTCTTACATGAGAGAGAAAGCGTCTTTTGTTTTAATTTTATATTGAAACCTGTGTCAACAGGTGTAAAGTGTATTAACACTAGCTTTACACCTATAAAATATCAACAACTATCTGTGATAGAAGTGGCTGGCGTAATGACAGCTCGGCTTGCTTGAATCTGCCTTGTATTTGGCTAGAACTAGTTCTTTGATCTCGAACGGGTAAAGGGGCCCATGCAGGTTATTTGTTTCACGAAATACACCTTATAATTATAATTGATGTCCATCGCAATCCTTGCTTCCTAAAGTTAGAGCCTAGTGCACCACTGGATTTCAATGGACTCCGAGAAATTTAAAAATGCATACTGCTAGTTTTGCCGCTGTTAATTTAACGTATACCATTGTCTAGTCTTGCAAATAAATAATAAGAGATACTTTATAAATTTCAATATATACAGAAATACTTTATATATAAATATAATATAAGAGTCGCCAGAGGGACTTTGAAGGCTTTTCCAAAAATGTGCTTATTATACATGTACGACCTACTTTGGGTTTAGAAGTTTGTGAGAAGTCATTGAATATCTTATTCGGTTTTGATTTATCTGGTGTACTGACTAGTCCTGGTGCAGGTGCCAATGGCCAGATTAGAAGAGTTCTGGGCTCTTGTCAAAGTCGTATTCGTTTTTTATTTTTCGGTGTATTGAATAGTCCACATGGTGTTCTTTGTTAAAGGGAAGTCTCAAAACTTCTGGGTTGGACCGCATATGGTACTTCTAAGAGCCTCTCGAGAGAACCAGCCTTATCTAGATTTTTTTGGTCCGTCCTGTCACGCCCAGGGCATGCACAAACACGTGTGGGCACCAACCCCTATCACTTTTGTAATGGTCCTTCTTCCCTATCACAAGTCTGCTACTCATAACATTATGTGGTGTCATGGAGTAATGTACTCTAACATGAGAGAGAAAGCGTCTTTTGTTTTAATTTTATATTGAAACCTGTGTCAACAGGTGTAAAGTGTATTAACACTAGCTTTACACCTGTAAAATATCAGCAACTATCTGTGATAGAAGTGGCTGGCGTAATGACAGCTTGGCTTGCTTGAATCTGTCTTGTATTTGGCTAAAACTAGTTCTTTGATCTCGAACGGGTAAAGGGGCCCATGCAGGTTATTTTTTTTCACGATATACACCTTATAATTATAATTGATGTCCATCGCAATCCCTGCTTCCTAAAGTTAGAGCCTAGTGCACAACTGGAGTCCAATGGACTCCGAGAAATTTAAAAATGCATACTGCTAGTTTTGCCGCTGTTAATTTATCATATACCATTGTCTGGTCTCGCAAATAAATAATAAGAGATACATTATATATTTCAATATATACAGAAATACTTTATATATTAATATAATATAAGAGTCTCCAGAGGGACTTTGAAGGCTGTTCCAAAACTGTGCTTATTATACATGTACGACCTACTTTGGGTTTAGAAGTTTGTGAGAAGTCATTGAATATCTTATTCGGTTTTGATTCTCTGGTTACTGACAAGTCCTGGTGCAGGTGCTAATGGCCAGATTAGAAGAGTTCTGGGCTCTTGTCAAAGTCGTATTCGTTTTTTTTTTCTGTGTTTTGAATAGTCCACATGGTGTTCTTTGTTGAAGGGAAGTCTCAAAACTTCTGGGTTGGACCGCATGTGGTACTTCTAAGAGCCTCTCGAGAGAACAAGCCTTATCTAGATTTTTTTGGTCCGTCCTGTCACGCCCAGGGCATGCACAAACACGTGTGGGCACCAACCCCTATCACTTTTGTAATGGTCCTTCTTCCCTATCACAAGTCTGCTACTCATAACATTATGTGGTGTCATGGAGTAATGTACTCTAACATGAGAGAGAAAGCGTCTTTTGTTTTAATTTGATATTGAAACCTGTGTCAACAGGTGTAAAGTGTATTAACACTAGCTTTACACCTGTAAAATATCAGCAACTATCTGTGATAGAAGTGGCTGGCGTAATGACAGCTTGGCTTGCTTGAATCTCGGGTAAAGGGGCCCATGCAGGTTATTTTTTTTCACGATATACACCTTATAGTTATAATTGATGTCCATCGCAATCCCTGCTTCCTAAAGATAGAGCCTAGTGCACCACTGGAGTCCAATGGACTCCGTGAAATTTAAAAAGGCATACCGCTAGTTTTGCCGCTGTTAATTTATCATATACCATTGTCTGGTCTCGCAAATAAATAATAAGAGATACATTATATATTTCAATATATACAGAAATACTTTATATGTTAATATAATATAAGAGTCTCCAGAAGGACTTTGAAGGCTGTTCCAAAACTGTGCTTATTATACATGTACGACCTACTTTGGGTTTAGAAGTTTGTGAGAAGTCATTGAATATCTTATTCGGTTTTGATTCTCTGGTTACTGACAAGTCCTGGTGCAGGTGCCAATGGCCAGATTAGAAGAATTCTGGGCTCTTGTCAAAGTCGTATTCGTTTTTTATTTTTCGGTGTATTGAATAGTCCACATAGTGTTCTTTGTTGAAGGGAAGTCTCAAAACTTCTGGGTTGGACCGCATATGGTACTTTTAAGAGCCTCTCGAGAGAACAAGCCTTATCTAGATTTTTTTGGTCCGTCCTGTCACGCCCAGGGCATGCACAAACACGTGAGGGCACCAACCCCCATCACTTTTGTAATGGTCCTTCTTCCTTATCACAAGTCTGCTACTCAAAACATTATGTGGTGTCATGGAGTAATGTACTCTTACATGAGAGAGAAAGCGTCTTTTGTTTTAATTTTATATTGAAACCTGAGTCAACAGGTGTAAAGTGTATTAACACTAGCTTTACACCTGTAAAATATCAGCAACTATCTGTGATAGAAGTGGCTGGCGTAAAGACAGCTTGGCTTGCTTGAATCTCTGCCTTGTATTTGGATAGAACTAGTTCTTTGATCTCGAACGGGTAAAGGGGCCCATGCAGGTTATTTTTTTTCACGATATACACCTTATAATTATAATTGATGTCCATCGCAATCCCTGCTTCCTAAAGTTAGAGCCTAGTGCACCACTCGAGTCCAATGGACTCCGAGAAATTTAAAAATTCATACTGCTAGTTTTGCCGCTGTTAATTTAACATATACCATTGTCTGGTGTTGCAAATAAATAATAAGAGATACTTTATACATTTCAATATATACAGAAATACTTTATATATTAATATAATATAAGAGTCTCCAGAGGGACTTTGAAGGCTGTTCCAAAAATGTGCTTATTATACATGTACGACCTACTTTGGGTTTAGAAGTTTGTGAGAAGTCATTGAATATCTTATTCGGTTTTGATTTATCTGGTGTACTGACTAGTCCTGGTGCAGGTGCCAATGGCCAGATTAGAAGAGTTCTGGGCTCTTGTCAAAGTCGTATTGGTTTTTTTATTTTTCGGTGTATTGAATAGTCCACATGGTGTTCTTTGTTAAAGGGAAGTCTCAAAACTTCTGGGTTGGACCGCATATGGTACTTCTAAGAGCCTCTCGAGAGAACCAGCCTTATCTAGATTTTTTTGGTCCGTCCTGTCACGCCCAGGTCATGCACAAACACGTGTGGGCCGCACCCACCATCACTTTTGTAATGGTCCCTCTTCCTTATCACAAGTCTGGTACTCTTAACATTATGTGGTGTCATGGAGTAATGTACTCTTACATGAGAGAGAAAGCGTCTTTTGTTTTAATTTTATATTGAAACCTGTGTCAACAGGTGTAAAGTGTATTAACACTAGCTTTACACCTATAAAATATCAACAACTATCTGTGATAGAAGTGGCTGGCGTAATGACAGCTTGGCTTGCTTGAATCTGTCTTGTATTTGGCTAGAACTAGTTCTTTGATCTCGAACGGGTAAAGAGGCCCATGCAGGTTATTTTTTTTCACGATATACACCTTATAATTATAATTGATGTCCATCGCAATCCCTGCTTCCTAAAGTTAGAGCCTAGTGCACCACTGGAGTCTAATGGACTCCGAGAAATTTAAAAATGCATACTGCTAGTTTTGCCGCTGTTAATTTATCATATACCATTGTCTGGTCTCGCAAATAAATAATAAGAGATACATTATATATTTCAATATATACAGAAATACTTTATATATTAATATAATATAAGAGTCTCCAGAGGGACTTTGAAGGCTGTTCCAAAACTGTGCTTATTATACATGTACGACCTACTTTGGGTTTAGAAGTTTGTGAGAAGTCATTGAATATCTTATTCGGTTTTGATTCTCTGGTTACTGACAAATCCTGGTGCAGGTGCCAATGGCCAGATTAGAAGAGTTCTGGGCTCTTGTCAAAGTCGTATTCGTTTTTTATTTTTCGGTGTATTGAATAGTCCACATGGTGTTCTTTGTTAAAGGGAAGTCTCAAAACTTCTGGGTTGGACCGCATATGGTACTTCTAAGAGCCTCTCGAGAGAACCAGCCTTATCTAGATTTTTTGGTCCGTCCTGTCACGCCCAGGGCATGCACAAACACGTGTGGGCACCAACCCCTATCACTTTTGTAATGGTCCTTCTTCCCTATCACAAGTCTGCTACTCATAACATTATGTGGTGTCATGGAGTAATGTACTCTTTTATGAGAGAGAAAGCGTCTTTTGTTTTAATTTTATATTGAAACCTGTGTCAACAGGTGTAAAGTGTATTAACACTAGCTTTACACCTATAAAATATCAACAACTATCTGTGATAGAAGTGGCTGGCGTAATGACAGCTTGGCTTGCTTGAATCTGCCTTGTATTTGGCTAGAACTAGTTCTTTGATCTCAAACGGGTAAAGGGGCCCATGCAGGTTATTTTTTTCACGATATACACCTTATAATTATAATTGATGTCCATCGCAATCCCTGCTTCCTAAAGTTAGAGCCTAGTGCACCACTGGAGTCCAATGGACTCCGAGAAATTTAAAAATGCATACTGCTAGTTTTGCCGCTGTTAATTTATCATATACCATTGTCTGGTCTCGCAAATAAATAATAAGAGATACATTATATATTTCAATATATACAGAAATACTTTATATATTAATATAATATAAGAGTCTCCAGAGGGACTTTGAAGGCTGTTCCAAAACTGTGCTTATTATACATGTACGACCTACTTTGGGTTTAGAAGTTTGTGAGAAGTCATTGAATATCTTATTCGGTTTTGATTCTCTGGTTACTGACAAGTCCTGGTGCAGGTGCTAATGGCCAGATTAGAAGAGTTCTGGGCTCTTGTCAAAGTCGTATTCGTTTTTTTTTTTTGGTGTTTTGAATAGTCCACATGGTGTTCTTTGTTGAAGGGAAGTCTCAAAACTTCTGGGTTGGACCGCATGTGGTACTTCTAAGAGCCTCTCGAGAGAACAAGCCTTATCTAGATTTTTTTGGTCCGTCCTGTCACGCCCAGGGCATGCACAAACACGTGTGGGCACCAACCCCTATCACTTTTGTAATGGTCCTTCTTCCCTATCACAAGTCTGCTACTCATAACATTATGTGGTGTCATGGAGTAATGTACTCTTACATGAGAGAGAAAGCGTCTTTTGTTTTAATTTTATATTGAAACCTGTGTCAACAGGTGTAAAGTGTATTAACACTAGCTTTACACCTATAAAATATCAACAACTATCTGTGATAGAAGTGGCTGGCGTAATGACAGCTTGGCTTGCTTGAATCTGCCTTGTATTTGGCTAGAACTAGTTCTTTGATCTCAAACGGGTAAAGGGGCCCATGCAGGTTATTTTTTTTCACGATATACACCTTATAATTATAATTGATGTCCATCGCAATCCCTGCTTCCTAAAGTTAGAGCCTAGTGCACCACTGGAGTCCAATGGACTCCGAGAAATTTAAAAATGCATACTGCTAGTTTTGCCGCTGTTAATTTATCATATACCATTGTCTGGTCTCGCAAATAAATAATAAGAGATACATTATATATTTCAATATATACAGAAATACTTTATATATTAATATAATATAAGAGTCTCCAGAGGGACTTTGAAGGCTGTTCCAAAACTGTGCTTATTATACATGTACGACCTACTTTGGGTTTAGAAGTTTGTGAGAAGTCATTGAATATCTTATTCGGTTTTGATTCTCTGGTTACTGACAAGTCCTGGTGCAGGTGCTAATGGCCAGATTAGAAGAGTTCTGGGCTCTTGTCAAAGTCGTATTCGTTTTTTTTTTTTGGTGTTTTGAATAGTCCACATGGTGTTCTTTGTTGAAGGGAAGTCTCAAAACTTCTGGGTTGGACCGCATGTGGTACTTCTAAGAGCCTCTCGAGAGAACAAGCCTTATCTAGATTTTTTTGGTCCGTCCTGTCACGCCCAGGGCATGCACAAACACGTGTGGGCACCAACCCCTATCACTTTTGTAATGGTCCTTCTTCCCTATCACAAGTCTGCTACTCATAACATTATGTGGTGTCATGGAGTAATGTACTCTTACATGAGAGAGAAAGCGTCTTTTGTTTTAATTTTATATTGAAACCTGTGTCAACAGGTGTAAAGTGTATTAACACTAGCTTTACACCTATAAAATATCAACAACTATCTGTGATAGAAGTGGCTGGCGTAATGACAGCTTGGCTTGCTTGAATCTGCCTTGTATTTGGCTAGAACTAGTTCTTTGATCTCAAACGGGTAAAGGGGCCCATGCAGGTTATTTTTTTTCACGATATACACCTTATAATTATAATTGATGTCCATCGCAATCCCTGCTTCCTAAAGTTAGAGCCTAGTGCACCACTGGAGTCCAATGGACTCCGAGAAATTTAAAAATGCATACTGCTAGTTTTGCCGCTGTTAATTTATCATATACCATTGTCTGGTCTCGCAAATAAATAATAAGAGATACATTATATATTTCAATATATACAGAAATACTTTATATATTAATATAATATAAGAGTCTCCAGAGGGACTTTGAAGGCTGTTCCAAAACTGTGCTTATTATACATGTACGACCTACTTTGGGTTTAGAAGTTTGTGAGAAGTCATTGAATATCTTATTCGGTTTTGATTCTCTGGTTACTGACAAGTCCTGGTGCAGGTGCTAATGGCCAGATTAGAAGAGTTCTGGGCTCTTGTCAAAGTCGTATTCGTTTTTTTTTTGGTGTTTTGAATAGTCCACATGGTGTTCTTTGTTGAAGGGAAGTCTCAAAACTTCTGGGTTGGACCGCATGTGGTACTTCTAAGAGCCTCTCGAGAGAACAAGCCTTATCTAGATTTTTTTGGTCCGTCCTGTCACGCCCAGGGCATGCACAAACACGTGTGGGCACCAACCCCTATCACTTTTGTAATGGTCCTTCTTCCCTATCACAAGTCTGCTACTCATAACATTATGTGGTGTCATGGAGTAATGTACTCTAACATGAGAGAGAAAGCGTCTTTTGTTTTAATTTTATATTGAAACCTGTGTCAACAGGTGTAAAGTGTATTAACACTAGCTTTACACCTGTAAAATATCAGCAACTATCTGTGATAGAAGTGGCTGGCGTAATGACAGCTTGGCTTGCTTGAATCTCTGCCTTGTATTTGGCTAGAACTAGTTCTTTGATCTCGAACGGGTAAAGGGGCTAATGCAGGTTATTTTTTTTTACGATATACACCTTATAATTATAATTGATGTCCATCGCAATCCCTGCTTCCTAAAGTTAGAGCCTAGTGCACCACTGGAGTCCAATGGACTCCGTGAAATTTAAAAATGCATACCGCTAGTTTTGCCGCTGTTAATTTATCATATACCATTGTTTGGTCTCGCAAATAAATAATAAGAGATACATTATATATTTCAATATATACAGCAATACTTTATATGTTAATATAATATAAGAGTCTCCAGAGGGACTTTGAAGGCTGTTCCAAAACTGTGCTTATTATACATGTACGACCTACTTTGGGTTTAGAAGTTTGTGAGAAGTCATTGAATATCTTATTCGGTTTTGATTCTCTGGTTACTGACAAGTCCTGGTGCAGGTGCCAATGGCCAGATTAGAAGAATTCTGGGCTCTTGTCAAAGTCGTATTCGTTTTTTATTTTTAGGTGTATTGAATAGTCCACATAGGGTTCTTTGTTGAAGGGAAGTCTCAAAACTTTTGGGTTGGACGGCATATGGTACTTCTAAGAGCCTCTCGAGAGAACAAGCCTTATCTAGATTTTTTTTGGTCCGTCCTGTCACGCCCAGGGCATGCACAAACACGTGTGGGCCTCACCCCCCATCACTTTTGTAATGGTCCCTCTTCCTTATCACAAGTCTGCTACTCATAACATTATGTGGTGTCATGGAGTAATGTACTCTTACATGAGAGAGAAAGCGTCTTTTGTTTTAATTTTATATTGAAACCTGAGTCAACAGGTGTAAAGTGTATTAACACTAGCTTTACACCTGTAAAATATCAGCAACTATCTGTGCTAGAAGTGGCTGGCGTAAAGACAGCTTGGCTTGCTTGAATCTCTGCCTTGTATTTGGATAGAACTAGTTCTTTGATCTCGAACGGATAAAGGGGCCCATGCAGGTTATTTTTTTTCACGATATACACCTTATAATTATAATTGATGTCCATCGCAATCCCTGCTTCCTAAAGTTAGAGCCTAGTGCACCACTGGAGTCCAATGGACTCCAAGAAATTTAAAAATTCATACTGCTAGTTTTGCCGCTTTTAATTTAACATATACAAATTGTCTGGTCTTGCAAATAAATAATAAGAGATACTTTATACATTTCAATATATACAGAAATACTTTATATATTAATATAATATAAGAGTCTCCAGAGGGACTTTGAAGGCTGTTCCAAAAATGTGCTTATTATACATGTACGACCTACTTTGGGTTTAGAAGTTTGTGAGAAGTCATTGAATATCTTATTCGGTTTTGATTTATCTGGTGTACTGACTAGTCCCGGTGCAGGTGCCAATGGCCAGATTAGAAGAGTTCTGGGCTCTTGTCAAAGTCGTATTCGTTTTTTATTTTTCGGTGTATTGAATAGTCCACATGGTGTTCTTTGTTAAAGGGAAGTCTCAAAACTTCTGGGTTGGACCGCATATGGTACTTCTAAGAGCCTCTCGAGAGAACCAGCCTTATCTAGATTTTTTTGGTCCGTCCTGTCACGCCCAGGGCATGCACAAACACGTGTGGGCCGCACCCACCATCACTTTTGTAATGGTCCCTCTTCCTTATCACAAGTCTGGTACTCTTAACATTATGTGGTGTCATGGAGTAATGTACTCTTACATGAGAGAGAAAGCGTCTTTTGTTTTAATTTTATATTGAAACCTGTGTCAACAGGTGTAAAGTGTATTAACACTAGCTTTACACCTATAAAATATCAACGACTATCTGTGATAGAAGTGGCTGGCGTAATGACAGCTTGGCTTGCTTGAATCTGCCTTGTATTTGGCTAGAACTAGTTCTTTGATCTCGAACGGGTAAAGGGGCCCATGCAGGTTATTTTTTTTCACGATATACACCTTATAATTATAATTGATGTCCATCGCAATCCCTGCTTCCTAAAGTTAGAGCCTAGTGCACCACTGGAGTCCAATGGACTCCGAGAAATTTAAAAATGCATACTGCTAGTTTTGCCGCTGTTAATTTATCATATACCATTGTCTGGTCTCGCAAATAAATAATAAGAGATACATTATATATTTCAATATATACAGAAATACTTTATATATTAATATAATATAAGAGTCTCCAGAAGGACTTTGAAGGCTGTTCCAAAACTGTGCTTATTATACATGTACGACCTACTTTGGGTTTAGAAGTATGTGAGAAGTCATTGAATATCTTATTCGGTTTTGATTCTCTGGTTACTGACAAGTCCTGGTGCAGGTGCTAATGGCCAGATTAGAAGAGTTCTGGGCTCTTGTCAAAGTCGTATTCGTTTTTTTTTTTCGGTGTTTTGAATAGTCCACATGGTGTTCTTTGTTGAAGGGAAGTCTCAAAACTTCTGGGTTGGACCGCATGTGGTACTTCTAAGAGCCTCTCGAGAGAACAAGCCTTATCTAGATTTTTTTGGTCCGTCCTGTCACGCCCAGGGCATGCACAAACACGTGTGGGCACCGACCCCTATCACTTTTGTAATGGTCCTTCTTCCCTATCACAAGTCTGCTACTCATAACATTATGTGGTGTCATAGAGTAATGTACTCTAACATGAGAGAGAAAGCGTCTTTTGTTTTCATTTTATATTGAAACCTGTGTCAACAGGTGTAAAGTGTATTAACACTAGCTTTACACCTGTAAAATATCAGCAACTATCTGTGATAGAAGTGGCTGGCGTAATGACAGCTTGGCTTGCTTGAATCTCTGCCTTGTATTTGGCTAGAACTAGTTCTTTGATCTCGAACGGGTAAAGGGGCCCATGCAGGTAATTTTTTTTCACGATATACACCTTATAATTATAATTGATGTCCATCGCAATCCCTGCTTCCTAAAGTTAGAGCCTAGTGCACCACTGGAGTCCAATGGACTCCGTGAAATTTAAAAATGCATACCGCTAGTTTTGCCGCTGTTAATTTATCATATACCATTGTCTGGTCTCGCAAATAAATAATAAGAGATACATTATATATTTCAATATATACAGAAATACTTTATATGTTAATATAATATAAGAGTCTCCAGAGGGACTTTGAAGGCTGTTCCAAAACTGTGCTTATTATACATGTACGACCTACTTTGGGTTTAGAAGTTTGTGAGAAGTCATTGAATATCTTATTCGGTTTTGATTCTCTGGTTACTGACAAGTCCTGGTGCAGGTGCCAATGGCCAGATTAGAAGAATTCTGGGCTCTTGTCAAAGTCGTATTCGTTTTTTATTTTTCGGTGTATTGAATAGTCCACATAGTGTTCTTTGTTGAAGGGAAGTCTCAAAACTTCTGGGTTGGACCGCATATGGTACTTTTAAGAGCCTCTCGAGAGAACAAGCCTTATCTAGATTTTTTTGGTCCGTCCTGTCACGCCCAGGGCATGCACAAACACGTGAGGGCACCAACCCCCATCACTTTTGTAATGGTCCTTCTTCCTTATCACAAGTCTGCTACTCATAACATTATGTGGTGTCATGGAGTAATGTACTCTTACATGAGAGAGAAAGCGTCTTTTGTTTTAATTTTATATTGAAACCTGAGTCAACAGGTGTAAAGTGTATTAACACTAGCTTTACACCTGTAAAATATCAGCAACTATCTGTGATAGAAGTGGCTGGCGTAAAGACAGCTTGGCTTGCTTGAATCTCTGCCTTGTATTTGGATAGAACTAGTTCTTTGATCTCGAACGGGTAAAGGGGCCCATGCAGGTTATTTTTTTTCACGATATACACCTTATAATTATAATTGATGTCCATCGCAATCCCTGCTTCCTAAAGTTAGAGCCTAGTGCACCACTGGAGTCCAATGGACTCCGAGAAATTTAAAAATTCATACTGCTAGTTTTGCCGCTGTTAATTTAACATATACCATTGTCTGGTCTTGCAAATAAATAATAAGAGATACTTTATACATTTCAATATATACAGAAATACTTTATATATTAATATAATATAAGAGTCTCCAGAGGGACTTTGAAGGCTGTTCCAAAACTGTGCTTATTATACATGTACGACCTACTTTGGGTTTAGAAGTTTGTGAGAAGTCATTGAATATCTTATTCGGTTTTGATTCTCTGGTGTACTGACTAGTCCTGGTGCAGGTGCTAATGGCCAGATTAGAAGAGTTCTGGGCTCTTGTCAAAGTCGTATTCGTTTTTTTATTTTTCGGTGTTTTGAATAGTCCACATGGTGTTCTTTGTTAAAGGGAAGTCTCAAAACTTCTGGGTTGGACCGCATATGGTACTTCTAAGAGCCTCTCGAGAGAACCAGCCTTATCTAGATTTTTTTGGTCCGTCCTGTCACGCCCAGGGCATGCACAAACACGTGTGGGCCGCACCCACCATCACTTTTGTAATGGTCCCTCTTCCTTATCACAAGTCTGGTACTCTTAACATTATGTGGTGTCATGGAGTAATGTACTCTAACATGAGAGAGAAAGCGTCTTTTGTTTTCATTTTATATTGAAACCTGTGTCAACAGGTGTAAAGTGTATTAACACTAGCTTTACACCTGTAAAATATCAGCAACTATCTGTGATAGAAGTGGCTGGCGTAATGACAGCTTGGCTTGCTTGAATCTCTGCCTTGTATTTGGCTAGAACTAGTTCTTTGATCTCAAACGGGTAAAGGGGCCCATGCAGGTTATTTTTTTTCACGATATACACCTTATAATTATAATTGATGTCCATCGCAATCCCTGCTTCCTAAAGTTAGAGCCTAGTGCACCACTGGAGTCCAATGGACTCCGTGAAATTTAAAAATGCATACCGCTAGTTTTGCCGCTGTTAATTTATCATATACCATTGTCTGGTCTCGCAAATAAATAATAAGAGATACATTATATATTTCAATATATACAGAAATACTTTATATGTTAATATAATATAAGAGTCTCCAGAGGGACTTTGAAGGCTGTTCCAAAACTGTGCTTATTATACATGTACGACCTACTTTGGGTTTAGAAGTTTGTGAGAAGTCATTGAATATCTTATTCGGTTTTGATTCTCTGGTTACTGACAAGTCCTGGTGCAGGTGCCAATGGCCAGATTAGAAGAATTCTGGGCTCTTGTCAAAGTCGTATTCGTTTTTTATTTTTCGGTGTATTGAATAGTCCACATAGTGTTCTTTGTTGAAGGGAAGTCTCAAAACTTCTGGGTTGAACCGCATATGGTACTTTTAAGAGCCTCTCGAGAGAACCAGCCTTATCTAGATTTTTTTGGTCCGTCCTGTCACGCCCAGGGCATGCACAAACACGTGAGGGCACCAACCCCCATCACTTTTGTAATGGTCCTTCTTCCTTATCACAAGTCTGCTACTCAAAACATTATGTGGTGTCATGGAGTAATGTACTCTTACATGAGAGAGAAAGCGTCTTTTGTTTTAATTTTATATTGAAACCTGAGTCAACAGGTGTAAAGTGTATTAACACTAGCTTTACACCTGTAAAATATCAGCAACTATCTGTGATAGAAGTGGCTGGCGTAAAGACAGCTTGGCTTGCTTGAATCTCTGCCTTGTATTTGGATAGAACTAGTTCTTTGATCTCGAACGGGTAAAGGGGCCCATGCAGGTTATTTTTTTTCACGATATACACCTTATAATTATAATTGATGTCCATCGCAATCCCTGCTTCCTAAAGTTAGAGCCTAGTGCACCACTGGAGTCCAATGGACTCCGAGAAATTTAAAAATTCATACTGCTAGTTTTGCCGCTGTTAATTTAACATATACCATTGTCTGGTGTTGCAAATAAATAATAAGAGATACTTTATACATTTCAATATATACAGAAATACTTTATATATTAATATAATATATGAGTCTCCAGAGGGACTTTGAAGGCTGTTCCAAAAATGTGCTTATTATACATGTACGACCTACTTTGGGTTTAGAAGTTTGTGAGAAGTCATTGAATATCTTATTCGGTTTTGATTCTCTGGTGTACTGACTAGTCCTGGTGCAGGTGCCAATGGCCAGATTAGAAGAGTTCTGGGCTCTTGTCAAAGTCGTATTCGTTTTTTTTTTCGGTGTATTGAATAGTCCACATGGTGTTCTTTGTTGAAGGGAAGTCTCAAAACTTCTGGGTTGGACCGCATATGGTACTTCTAAGAGCCTCTCGAGAGAACAAGCCTTATCTAGATTTTTTTGGTCCGTCCTGTCACGCCCAGGGCATGCACAAACACGTATGGGCCTCACCCCCCATCACTTTTGTAATGGTCCCTCTTCCTTATCACAAGTCTGCTACTCATAACATTATGTGGTGTCATGGAGTAATGTACTCTTACATGAGAGAGAAAGCGTCTTTTGTTTTAATTTTATATTGAAACCTGAGTCAACAGGTGTAAAGTGTATTAACACTAGCTTTACACCTGTAAAATATCAGCAACTATCTGTGATAGAAGTGGCTGGCGTAATGACAGCTTGGCTTGCTTGAATCTCTGCCTTGTATTTGGATAGAACTAGTTCTTTGATCTCGAACGGGTAAAGGGGCCCATGCAGGCTATTTTTTTTCACGATATACACCTTATAATTATAATTGATGTCAACCGCAATCCCTGCTTCCTAAAGTTAGAGCCTAGTGCACCACTGGAGTCCAATGGACTCCGAGAAATTTAAAAATGCATACTGCTAGTTTTGCCGCTGTTAATTTAACATATACCATTGTCTGGTGTTGCAAATAAATAATAAGAGATACTTTATACATTTCAATATATACAGAAATACTTTATATATTAATATAATATAAGAGTCTCCAGAGGGACTTTGAAGGCTGTTCCAAAAATGTGCTTATTATACATGTACGACCTATTTTGGGTTTAGAAGTTTGTGAGAAGTCATTGAATATCTTATTCGGTTTTGATTTATCTGGTGTACTGACTAGTCCTGGTGCAGGTGCCAATGGCCAGATTAGAAGAGTTCTGGGCTCTTGTCAAAGTCGTATTTCTTTTTTTATTTTTCGGTGTATTGAATAGTCCACATGGTGTTCTTTGTTAAAGGGAAGTCTCAAAACTTCTGGGTTGGACCGCATATGATACTTCTAAGAGCCTCTCGAGAGAACCAGCCTTATCTAGATTTTTTTGGTCCGTCCTGTCACGCCCAGGGCATGCACAAACACGTGTGGGCCGCACCCACCATCACTTTTGCAATGATCCCTCTTCCTTATCACAAGTCTGGTACTCTTAACATTATGTGGTGTCATGGAGTAATGTACTCTTACATGAGAGAGAAAGCGTCTTTTGTTTTCATTTTATATTGAAACCTGTGTCAACAGGTGTAAAGTGTATTAACACTAGCTTTACACCTGTAAAATATTAACAACTATCTGTGATAGAAGTGGCTGGCGTAATGACAGCTTGGCTTGCTTGAATCTCTGCCTTGTATTTGGATAGAACTAGTTCTTTGATCTCGAACGGGTAAAGGGGCCCATGCAGGCTATTTTATTTCACGATATACACCTTATAATTATAATTGATGTCCACCGCAATCCCTGCTTCCTAAAGTTAGAGCCTAGTGCACCACTGGAGTCCAATGGACTCCGAGAAATTTAAAAATTCATACTGCTAGTTTTGCCGCTGTTAATTTAACATATACCATTGTCTGATCTTGCAAATAAATAATAAGAGATACTTTATACATTTCAATATATACAGAAATACTTTGTATATTAATATAATATAAGAGTCTCCAGAGGGACTTTGAAGGCTGTTCCAAAAATGTGCTTATTATACATGTACGACCTACTTTGGGTTTAGAAGTTTGTGAGAAGTCATTGAATATCTTATTCGGTTTTGATTCTCTGGTGTACTGACTAGTCCTGGTGCAGGTGCCAATGGCCAGATTAGAAGAGTTCTGGGCTCTTGTCAAAGTCGTATTAGTTTTTTTATTTTTCGGTGTATTGAATAGTCCACATGGTGTTCTTTGTTGAAGGGAAGTCTCAAAACTTCTGGGTTGGACCGCATATGGTACTTCTAAGAGCCTCTCGAGAGAACCAGCCTTATCTAGATTTTTTTGGTCCGTCCTGTCACGCCCAGGGCATGCACAAACACGTGTGGGCCTCACCCCCCATCACTTTTGTAATGGTCCCTCTTCCTTATCACAAGTCTGCTACTCATAACATTATGTGGTGTCATGGAGTAATGTACTCTTACATGAGAGAGAAAGCGTCTTTTGTTTTAATTTTATATTGAAACCTGAGTCAACAGGTGTAAAGTGTATTAACACTAGCTTTACACCTGTAAAATATCAGCAACTATCTGTGATAGAAGTGGCTGGCGTAAAGACAGCTTGGCTTGCTTGAATCTCTGCCTTGTATTTGGATAGAACTAGTTCTTTGATCTCGAACGGGTAAAGGGGCCCATGCAGGTTATTTTTTTTTTCACGATATACACCTTATAATTATAATTGATGTCCATCGCAATCCCTGCTTCCTAAAGTTAGAGCCTAGTGCACCACTGGAGTCCAATGGACTCCGAGAAATTTAAAAATTGATACTGCTAGTTTTGCCGCTGTTAATTTAACATATACCATTGTCTGGTGTTGCAAATAAATAATAAGAGATACTTTATACATTTCAATATATACAGAAATACTTTATATATTAATAAAATATAAGAGTCTCCAGAGGGACTTTGAAGGCTGTTCCAAAAATGTGCTTATTATACATGTACGACCTACTTTGGGTTTAGAAGTTTGTGAGAAGTCATTGAATATCTTATTCGATTTTGATTTATCTGGTGTACTGACTAGTCCTGGTGCAGGTGCCAATGGCCAGATTAGAAGAGTTCTGGGCTCTTGTCAAAGTCGTATTCGTTTTTTATTTTTCGGTGCATTGAATAGTCCACATGGTGTTCTTTGTTAAAGGTAAGTCTCAAAACTTCTGGGTTGGACCGCATATGGTACTTCTAAGAGCCTCTCGAGAGAACCAGCCTTATCTAGATTTTTTTGGTCCGTCCTGTCACGCCCAGGGCATGCACAAACACGTGTTGGCCGCACCCACCATCACTTTTGTAATGGTCCCTCTTCCTTATCACAAGTCTGGTACTCTTAACATTATGTGGTGTCATGGAGTAATGTACTCTTACATGAGAGAGAAAGCGTCTTTTGTTTTAATTTTATATTGAAACCTGTGTCAACAGGTGTAAAGTGTATTAACACTAGCTTTACACCTGTAAAATATCAGCAACTATATGTGATAGAAGTGGCTGGCGTAAAGACAGCTTGGCTTGCTTGAATCTCTGCCTTGTATTTGGATAGAACTAGTTCTTTGATCTCGAACGGGTAAAGGGGCCCATGCAGGCTATTTTTTTTCACGATATACACCTTATAATTATAATTGATGTCCACCGCAATCCCTGCTTCCTAAAGTTAGAGCCTAGTGCACCACTGGAGTCCAATGGACACCGAGAAATTTAAAAATGCATACTGCTAGTTTTGCCGCTGTTAATTTAACATATACCATTGTCTGGTCTTGCAAATAAATAATAAGAGATACTTTATACATTTCAATATATACAGAAATACTTTATATATTAATATAATATAAGAGTCTCCAGAGGGACTTTGAAGGCTGTTCCAAAAATGTGCTTATTATACATGTACGACCTACTTTGGGTTTAGAAGTTTGTGAGAAGTCATTGAATATCTTATTCGGTTTTGATTTATCTGGTGTACTGACTAGTCCTGGTGCAGGTGCCAATGGCCAGATTAGAAGAGTTCTGGGCTCTTGTCAAAGTCGTATTGTTTTTTTATTTTTTCGGTGTATTGAATAGTCCACATGGTGTTCTTTGTTAAAGGGAAGTCTCAAAACTTCTGGGTTGGACCGCATATGGTACTTCTAAGAGCCTCTCGAGAGAACAAGCCTTATCTAGATTTTTTTGGTCCGTCCTCTCACGCCCAGGGCATGCACAAACACGTGTGGGCCGCACCCACCATCACTTTTGTAATGGTCCCTCTTCCTTATCACAAGTCTGGTACTCTTAACATTATGTGGTGTCATGGAGTAATGTACTCTTACATGAGAGAGAAAGCGTCTTTTGTTTTAATTTTATATTGAAACCTGTGTCAACAGGTGTAAAGTGTATTAACACTAGCTTTACACCTGTAAAATATTAACAACTATCTGTGATAGAAGTGGCTGGCGTAATGACAGATTGGCTTGCTTGAATCTCTGCCTTGTATTTGGATAGAACTAGTTCTTTGATCTCGAACGGGTAAAGGGGCCCATGCAGGTTATTTTTTTTCACGATATACACCTTATAATTATAATTGATGTCCATCGCAATCCCTGCTTCCTAAAGTTAGAGCCTAGTGCACCACTGGAGTCTAATGGACTCCGAGAAATTTAAAAATGCATACTGCTAGTTTTGCCGCTGTTAATTTATCATATACCATTGTCTGGTCTCGCAAATAAATAATAAGAGATACATTATATATTTCAATATATACTGAAATACTTTATATATTAATATAATATAAGAGTCTCCAGAGGGACTTTGAAGGCTGTTCCAAAACTGTGCTTATTATACATGTACGACCTACTTTGGGTTTAGAAGTTTGTGAGAAGTCATTGAATATCTTATTCGGTTTTGATTCTCTGGTTACTGACAAGTCCTGGTGCAGGTGCTAATGGCCAGATTAGAAGAGTTCTGGGCTCTTGTCAAAGTCGTATTCGTTTTTTTTTTCTGTGTTTTGAATAGTCCACATGGTGTTCTTTGTTGAAGGGAAGTCTCAAAACTTCTGGGTTGGACCGCATGTGGTACTTCTAAGAGCCTCTCGAGAGAACAAGCCTTATCTAGATTTTTTTGGTCCGTCCTGTCACGCCCAGGGCATGCACAAACACGTGTGGGCACCAACCCCTATCACTTTTGAAATGGTCCTTCTTCCCTATCACAAGTCTGCTACTCATAACATTATGTGGTGTCATGGAGTAATGTACTCTAACATGAGAGAGAAAGCGTCTTTTGTTTTAATTTTATATTGAAATCTGTGTCAACAGGTGTAAAGTGTATTAACACTAGCTTTACACCTGTAAAATATCAGCAACTATCTGTGATAGAAGTGGCTGGCGTAATGACAGCTTGGCTTGCTTGAATCTCTGCCTTGTATTTGGCTAGAACTAGTTCTTTGATCTCGAACGGGTAAAGGGGCCCATGCAGGTTATTTTTTTTCACGATATACACCTTATAATTATAATTGATGTCCATCGCAATCCCTGCTTCCTAAAGTTAGAGCCTAGTGCACCACTGGAGTCCAATGGACTCCGTGAAATTTAAAAATTCATACTGCTAGTTTTGCCGCTGTTAATTTAACATATACCATTGTCTGGTCTTGCAAATAAATAATAAGAGATACTTTATACATTTCAATATATACAGAAATACTTTATATATTAATATAATATAAGAGTCTCCAGAGGGACTTTGAAGGCTGTTCCAAAAATGTGCTTATTATACATGTACGACCTACTTTGGGTTTAGAAGTTTGTGAGAAGTCATTGAATATCTTATTCGGTTTTGATTTATCTGGTGTACTGACTAGTCCTGGTGCAGGTGCCAATGGCCAGATTAGAAGAGTTCTGGGCTCTTGTCAAAGTCGTATTGGTTTTTTATTTTTTCGGTGTATTGAATAGTCCACATGGTGTTCTTTGTTAAAGGGAAGTCTCAAAACTTCTGGGTTGGACCGCATATGGTACTTCTAAGAGCCTCTCGAGAGAACAAGCCTTATCTAGATTTTTTTGGTCCGTCCTCTCACGCCCAGGGCATGCACAAACACGTGTGGGCCGCACCCACCATCACTTTTGTAATGGTCCCTCTTCCTTATCACAAGTCTGGTACTCTTAACATTATGTGGTGTCATGGAGTAATGTACTCTTACATGAGAGAGAAAGCGTCTTTTGTTTTCATTTTATATTGAAACCTGTGTCAACAGGTGTAAAGTGTATTAACACTAGCTTTACACCTGTAAAATATTAACAACTATCTGTGATAGAAGTGGCTGGCGTAATGACAGCTTGGCTTGCTTGAATCTCTGCCTTGTATTTGGATAGAACTAGTTCTTTGATCTCGAACGGGTAAAAGGGCCCATGCAGGTTATTTTTTTTCACGATATACACCTTATAATTATAATTGATGTCCATCGCAATCCCTGCTTCCTAAAGTTAGAGCCTAGTGCACCACTGGAGTCTAATGGACTCCGAGAAATTTAAAAATGCATACTGCTAGTTTTGCCGCTGTTAATTTATCATATACCATTGTCTGGTCTCGCAAATAAATAATAAGAGATACATTATATATTTCAATATATACAGAAATACTTTATATATTAATATAATATAAGAGTCTCCAGAGGGACTTTGAAGGCTGTTCCAAAACTGTGCTTATTATACATGTACGACCTACTTTGGGTTTAAAAGTTTGTGAGAAGTCATTGAATATCTTATTCTGTTTTGATTCTCTGGTTACTGACAAGTCCTGGTGCAGGTGCTAATGGCCAGATTAGAAGAGTTCTGGGCTCTTGTCAAAGTCGTATTCGTTTTTTTTTTCTGTGTTTTGAATAGTCCACATGGTGTTCTTTGTTGAAGGGAAGTCTCAAAACTTCTGGGTTGGACCGCATGTGGTACTTCTAAGAGCCTCTCGAGAGAACAAGCTATATCTAGATTTTTTTGGTCCGTCCTGTCACGCCCAGGGCATGCACAAACACGTGTGGGCACCAACCCCTATCACTTTTGTAATGGTCCTTCTTCCCTATCACAAGTCTGCTACTCATAACATTATGTGGTGTCATGGAGTAATGTACTCTTACATGAGAGAGAAAGCGTCTTTTGTTTTAATTTTATATTGAAATCTGTGTCAACAGGTGTAAAGTGTATTAACACTAGCTTTACACCTGTAAAATATCAGCAACTATCTGTGATAGAAGTGGCTGGCGTAATGACAGCTTGGCTTGCTTGAATCTCTGCCTTGTATTTGGCTAGAACTAGTTCTTTGATCTCGAACGGGTAAAGGGGCCCATGCAGGTTATTTTTTTTCACGATATACACCTTATAATTATAATTGATGTCCATCGCAATCCCTGCTTCCTAAAGTTAGAGCCTAGTGCACCACTGGTGTCCAATGGACTCCGTGAAATTTAAAAATTCATACTGCTAGTTTTGCCGCTGTTAATTTAACATATACCATTGTCTGGTCTTGCAAATAAATAATAAGAGATACTTTATACATTTCAATATATACAGAAATACTTTATATATTAATATAATATAAGAGTCTCCAGAGGGACTTTGAAGGCTGTTCCAAAAATGTGCTTATTATACATGTACGACCTACTTTGGGTTTAGAAGTTTGTGAGAAGTCATTGAATATCTTATTCGGTTTTGATTTATCTGGTGTACTGACTAGTCCTGGTGCAGGTGCCAATGGCCAGATTAGAAGAGTTCTGGGCTCTTGTCAAAGTCGTATTCGTTTTTTTTTTTCTGTGTTTTGAATAGTCCACATGGTGTTCTTTGTTGAAGGGAAGTCTCAAAACTTCTGGGTTGGACCGCATGTGGTACTTCTAAGAGCCTCTCGAGAGAACAAGCCTTATCTAGATTTTTTTGGTCCGTCCTGTCACGCCCAGGGCATGCACAAACACGTGTGGGCACCAACCCCTATCACTTTTGTAATGGTCCTTCTTCCCTATCACAAGTCTGCTACTCATAACATTATGTGGTGTCATAGAGTAATGTACTCTAACATGAGAGAGAAAGCGTCTTTTGTTTTCATTTTATATTGAAACCTGTGTCAACAGGTGTAAAGTGTATTAACACTAGCTTTACACCTGTAAAATATCAGCAACTATCTGTGATAGAAGTGGCTGGCGTAATGACAGCTTGGCTTGCTTGAATCTCTGCCTTGTATTTGGCTAGAACTAGTTCTTTGATCTCGAACGGGTAAAGGGGCCCATGCAGGTTATTTTTTTTCACGATATACACCTTATAATTATAATTGATGTCCACCGCAATCCCTGCTTCCTAAAGTTAGAGCCTAGTGCACCACTGGAGTCCAATGGACACCGAGAAATTTAAAAATGCATACTGCTAGTTTTGCCGCTGTTAATTTAACATATACCATTGTCTGGTCTTGCAAATAAATAATAAGAGATACTTTATACATTTCAATATATACAGAAATACTTTATATATTAATATAATATAAGAGTCTCCAGAGGGACTTTGAAGGCTGTTCCAAAAATGTGCTTATTATACATGTACGACCTACTTTGGGTTTAGAAGTTTGTGAGAAGTCATTGAATATCTTATTCGGTTTTGATTTATCTGGTGTACTGACTAGTCCTGGTGCAGGTGCCAATGGCCAGATTAGAAGAGTTCTGGGCTCTTGTCAAAGTCGTATTCGTTTTTTATTTTTTCGGTGTATTGAATAGTCCACATGGTGTTCTTTGTTAAAGGGAAGTCTCAAAACTTCTGGGTTGGACCGCATATGGTACTTCTAAGAGCCTCTCGAGAGAACAAGCCTTATCTAGATTTTTTTGGTCCGTCCTCTCACGCCCAGGGCATGCACAAACACGTGTGGGCCGCACCCACCATCACTTTTGTAATGGTCCCTCTTCCTTATCACAAGTCTGGTACTCTTAACATTATGTGGTGTCATGGAGTAATGTACTCTTACATGAGAGAGAAAGCGTCTTTTGTTTTCATTTTATATTGAAACCTGTGTCAACAGGTGTAAAGTGTATTAACACTAGCTTTACACCTGTAAAATATTAACAACTATCTGTGATAGAAGTGGCTGGCGTAATGACAGCTTGGCTTGCTTGAATCTCTGCCTTGTATTTGGATAGAACTAGTTCTTTGATCTCGAACGGGTAAAGGGGCCCATGCAGGTTATTTTTTTTCACGATATACACCTTATAATTATAATTGATGTCCATCGCAATCCCTGCTTCCTAAAGTTAGAGCCTAGTGCACCACTGGAGTCTAATGGACTCCGAGAAATTTAAAAATGCATACTGCTAGTTTTGCCGCTGTTAATTTATCATATACCATTGTCTGGTCTCGCAAATAAATAATAAGAGATACATTATATATTTCAATATATACAGAAATACTTTATATATTAATATAATATAAGAGTCTCCAGAGGGACTTTGAAGGCTGTTCCAAAACTGTGCTTATTATACATGTACAACCTACTTTGGGTTTAGAAGTTTGTGAGAAGTCATTGAATATCTTTTTCGGTTTTGATTCTCTGGTTACTGACAAGTCCTGGTGCAGGTGCTAATGGCCAGATTAGAAGAGTTCTGGGCTCTTGTCAAAGTCGTATTCGGTTTTTTTTTCTGTGTTTTGAATAGTCCACATGGTGTTCTTTGTTGAAGGGAAGTCTAAAAACTTCTGGGTTGGACCGCATGTGGTACTTCTAAGAGCCTCTCGAGAGAACAAGCCTTATCTAGATTTTTTTGGTCCGTCCTGTCACGCCCAGGGCATGCACAAACACGTGTGGGCACCAACCCCTATCACTTTTGTAATGGTCCTTCTTCCCTATCACAAGTCTTCTACTCATAACATTATGTGGTGTCATGGAGTAATGTACTCTAACATGAGAGAGAAAGCGTCTTTTGCTTTAATTTTATATTGAAATCTGTGTCAACAGGTGTAAAGTGTATTAACACTAGCTTTACACCTGTAAAATATCAGCAACTATCTGTGATAGAAGTGGCTGGCGTAATGACAGCTTGGCTTGCTTGAATCTCTGCCTTGTATTTGGCTAGAACTAGTTCTTTGATCTCGAACGGGTAAAGGAGCCCATGCAGGTTATTTTTTTTCACGATATACACCTTATAATTATAATTGATGTCCATCGCAATCCCTGCTTCCTAAAGTTAGAGCCTAGTGCACCACTGGAGTCCAATGGACTCCGTGAAATTTAAAAATTCATACTGCTAGTTTTGCCGCTGTTAATTTAACATATACCATTGTCTGGTCTTGCAAATAAATAATAAGAGATACTTTATACATTTCAATATATACAGAAATACTTTATATATTAATATAATATAAGAGTCTCCAGAGGGACTTTGAAGGCTGTTCCAAAAATGTGCTTATTATACATGTACGACCTACTTTGGGTTTAGAAGTTTGTGAGAAGTCATTGAATATCTTATTCGGTTTTGATTTATCTGGTGTACTGACTAGTCCTGGTGCAGGTGCCAATGGCCAGATTAGAAGAGTTCTGGGCTCTTGTCAAAGTCGTATTCGTTTTTTATTTTTCGGTGTATTTAATAGTCCACATTGTGTTCTTTGTTAAAGGGAAGTCTCAAAACTTCTGGGTTGGACCGCATATGGTACTTCTAAGAGCCTCTCGAGAGAACCAGCCTTATCTAGATTTTTTTGGTCCGTCATGTCACGCCCAGGGCATGCACAAACACGTGTGGGCCGCACCCACCTTCACTTTTGTAATGGTCCCTCTTCCTTATCACAAGTCTGGTACTCTTAACATTATGTGGTGTCATGGAGTAATGTACTCTTACATGAGAGAGAAAGCGTCTTTTGTTTTAATTTTATATTGAAACCTGTGTCAACAGGTGTAAAGTGTATTAACACTAGCTTTACACCTATAAAATATCAACAACTATCTGTGATAGAAGTGGCTGGCGTAATGACAGCTTGGCTTGCTTGAATCTGCCTTGTATTTGGCTAGAACTAGTTCTTTGATCTCGAACGGGTAAAGGGGCCCATGCAGGTTATTTTTTTTCACGATATACACCTTATAATTATAATTGATGTCCATCGCAATCCCTGCTTCCTAAAGTTAGAGCCTAGTGCACCACTGGAGTCCAATGGACTCCGAGAAATTTAAAAATGCATACTGCTAGTTTTGCCGCTGTTAATTTATCATATACCATTGTCTGGTCTCGCAAATAAATAATAAGAGATACATTATATATTTCAATATATACAGAAATACTTTATATATTAATATAATATAAGAGTCTCCAGAGGGACTTTGAAGGCTGTTCCAAAACTGTGCTTATTATACATGTACGACCTACTTTGGGTTTAGAAGTTTGTGAGAAGTCATTGAATATCTTATTCGGTTTTGATTTATCTGGTGTACTGACTAGTCCTGGTGCAGGTGCCAATGACCAGATTAGAAGAGTTCTGGGCTCTTGTCAAAGTCGTATTCGTTTTTTATTTTTCGGTGTATTGAATAGTCCACATGGTGTTCTTTGTTAAAGGGAAGTCACAAAACTTCTGGGTTGGACCGCATATGATACTTCTAAGAGCCTCTCGAAAGAACCAGCCTTATCTAGATTTTTTTGGTCCGTCCTGTCACGCCCAGGGCATGCACAAACACGTGTGGGCCGCACCCACCATCACTTTTGTAATGATCCCTCTTCCTTATCACAAGTCTGGTACTCTTAACATTATGTGGTGTCATGGAGTAATGTACTCTTACATGAGAGAGAAAGCGTCTTTTGTTTTAATTTTATATTGAAACCTGTGTCAACAGGTGTAAAGTGTATTAACACTAGCTTTACACCTATAAAATATCAACAACTATCTGTGATAGAAGTGGCTGGCGTAATGACAGCTTGGCTTGCTTGAATCTGCCTTGTATTTGGCTAGAACTAGTTCTTTGATCTCGAACGGGTAAAGGGGCCCATGCAGGTTTTGTTTTTTCACGCTATACACCTTATAATTATAATTGATGTCCATCGCAATCCCTGCTTCCTAAAGTTAGAGCCTAGTGCACCACTGGAGTCCAATGGACTCCGAGAAATTTAAAAATTCATACTGCTAGTTTTGCCGCTGTTAATTTAACATATACCATTGTCTGGTCTTGCAAATAAATAATAAGAGATATTTTATACATTTCAATATATACAGAAATACTTTGTATATTAATATAATATAAGAGTCTCCAGAGGGACTTTGAAGGCTGTTCCAAAAATGTGCTTATTATACATGTACGACCTACTTTGGGTTTAGAAGTTTGTCAGAAGTCATTGAATATCTTATTCGGTTTTGATTTATCTGGTGTACTGACTAGTCCTGGTGCAGGTGCCAATGGCCAGATTAGAAGAGTTCTGGGCTCTTGTCAAAGTCGTATTAGTTTTTTTATTTTTCGGTGTATTGAATAGTCCACATAGTGTTCTTTGTTGAAGGGAAGTCTCAAAACTTCTGGGTTGGACCGCATATGGTACTTCTAAGAGCCTCTCGAGAGAACAAGCCTTATCTAGATTTTTTTGGTCAGTCCTGTCACGCGCAGGGCATGCACAAACACGTGTGGGCCTCACCCCCCATCACTTTTGTAATGGTCCCTCTTCCTTATCACAAGTCTGCTACTCATAACATTATGTGGTGTCATGGAGTAATGTACTCTTACATGAGAGAGAAAGCGTCTTTTGTTTTAATTTTATATTGAAACCTGAGTCAACAGGTGTAAAGTGTATTAACACTAGCTTTACACCTGTAAAATATTAACAACTATCTGTGATAGAAGTGGCTGGCGTAATGACAGCTTGGCTTGCTTGAATCTCTGCCTTGTATTTGGATAGAACTAGTTCTTTGATCTCGAACGGGTAAAGGGGCCCATGCAGGTTATTTTTTTTCACGATATACACCTTATAATTATAATTGATGTCCATCGCAATCCCTGCTTCCTAAAGTTAGAGCCTAGTGCACCACTGGAGTCTAATGGACTCCGAGAAATTTAAAAATGCATACTGCTAGTTTTGCCGCTGTTAATTTATCATATACCATTGTCTGGTCTCGCAAATAAATAATAAGAGATACATTATATATTTCAATATATACAGAAATACTTTATATATTAATATAATATAAGAGTCTCCAGAGGGACTTTGAAGGCTGTTCCAAAACTGTGCTTATTATACATGTACGACCTACTTTGGGTTTAGAAGTTTGTGAGAAGTCATTGAATATCTTTTTCGGTTTTGATTCTCTGGTTACTGACAAGTCCTGGTGCAGGTGCTAATGGCCAGATTAGAAGAGTTCTGGGCTCTTGTCAAAGTCGTATTCGTTTTTTTTTTCTGTGTTTTGAATAGTCCACATGGTGTTCTTTGTTGAAGGGAAGTCTCAAAACTTCTGGGTTGGACCGCATGTGGTACTTCTAAGAGCCTCTCGAGAGAACAAGCCTTATCTAGATTTTTTTGGTCCGTCCTGTCACGCCCAGGGCATGCACAAACACGTGTGGGCACCAACCCCTATCACTTTTGTAATGGTCCTTCTTCCCTATCACAAGTCTGCTACTCATAACATTATGTGGTGTCATGGAGTAATGTACTCTAACATGAGAGAGAAAGCGTCTTTTGCTTTAATTTTATGTTGAAATCTGTGTCAACAGGTGTAAAGTGTATTAACACTAGCTTTACACCTGTAAAATATCAGCAACTATCTGTGATAGAAGTGGCTGGCGTAATGACAGCTTGGCTTGCTTGAATCTCTGCCTTGTATTTGGCTAGAACTAGTTCTTTGATCTCGAACGGGTAAAGGGGCCCATGCAGGTTATTTTTTTTCACGATATACACCTTATAATTATAATTGATGTCCATCGCAATCCCTGCTTCCTAAAGTTAGAGCCTAGTGCACCACTGGAGTCCAATGGACTCCGTGAAATTTAAAAATTCATACTGCTAGTTTTGCCGCTGTTAATTTAACATATACCATTGTCTGGTCTTGCAAATAAATAATAAGAGATACTTTATACATTTCAATATATACAGAAATACTTTATATATTAATATAATATAAGAGTCTCCAGAGGGACTTTGAAGGCTGTTCCAAAAATGTGCTTATTATACATGTACGACCTACTTTGGGTTTAGAAGTTTGTGAGAAGTCATTGAATATCTTATTCGGTTTTGATTTATCTGGTGTACTGACTAGTCCTGGTGCAGGTGCCAATGGCCAGATTAGAAGAGTTCTGGGCTCTTGTCAAAGTCGTATTCGTTTTTTATTTTTCGGTGTATTGAATAGTCCACATGGTGTTCTTTGTTAAAGGGAAGTCTCAAAACTTCTGGGTTGGACCGCATATGGTACTTCTAAGAGCCTCTCGAGAGAACCAGCCTTATCTAGATTTTTTTGGTCCGTCATGTCACGCCCAGGGCATGCACAAACACGTGTGGGCCGCACCCACCTTCACTTTTGTAATGGTCCCTCTTCCTTATCACAAGTCTGGTACTCTTAACATTATGTGGTGTCATGGAGTAATGTACTCTTACATGAGAGAGAAAGCGTCTTTTGTTTTAATTTTATATTGAAACCTGTGTCAACAGGTGTAAAGTGTATTAACACTAGCTTTACACCTATAAAATATCAACAACTATCTGTGATAGAAGTGGCTGGCGTAATGACAGCTTGGCTTGCTTGAATCTGCCTTGTATTTGGCTAGAACTAGTTCTTTGATCTCGAACGGGTAAAGGGGCCCATGCAGGTTATTTTTTTTCACGATATACACCTTATAATTATAATTGATGTCCATCGCAATCCCTGCTTCCTAAAGTTAGAGCCTAGTGCACCACTGGAGTCCAATGGACTCCGAGAAATTTAAAAATGCATACTGCTAGTTTTGCCGCTGTTAATTTATCATATACCATTGTCTGGTCTCGCAAATAAATAATAAGAGATACATTATATATTTCAATATATACAGAAATACTTTATATATTAATATAATATAAGAGTCTCCAGAGGGACTTTGAAGGCTGTTCCAAAAATGTGCTTATTATACATGTACGACCTACTTTGGGTTTAGAAGTTTGTGAGAAGTCATTGAATATCTTATTCGGTTTTGATTTATCTGGTGTACTGACTAGTCCTGGTGCAGGTGCCAATGACCAGATTAGAAGAGTTCTGGGCTCTTGTCAAAGTCGTATTCGTTTTTTATTTTTCGGTGTATTGAATAGTCCACATGGTGTTCTTTGTTAAAGGGAAGTCACAAAACTTCTGGGTTGGACCGCATATGATACTTCTAAGAGCCTCTCGAAAGAACCAGCCTTATCTAGATTTTTTTGGTCCGTCCTGTCACGCCCAGGGCATGCACAAACACGTGTGGGCCGCACCCACCATCACTTTTGTAATGATCCCTCTTCCTTATCACAAGTCTGGTACTCTTAACATTATGTGGTGTCATGGAGTAATGTACTCTTACATGAGAGAGAAAGCGTCTTTTGTTTTAATTTTATATTGAAACCTGTGTCAACAGGTGTAAAGTGTATTAACACTAGCTTTACACCTATAAAATATCAACAACTATCTGTGATAGAAGTGGCTGGCGTAATGACAGCTTGGCTTGCTTGAATCTGCCTTGTATTTGGCTAGAACTAGTTCTTTGATCTCGAACGGGTAAAGGGGCCCATGCAGGTTTTTTTTTTTCACGCTATACACCTTATAATTATAATTGATGTCCATCGCAATCCCTGCTTCCTAAAGTTAGAGCCTAGTGCACCACTGGAGTCCAATGGACTCCGAGAAATTTAAAAATTCATACTGCTAGTTTTGCCGCTGTTAATTTAACATATACCATTGTCTGGTCTTGCAAATAAATAATAAGAGATATTTTATACATTTCAATATATACAGAAATACTTTGTATATTAATATAATATAAGAGTCTCCAGAGGGACTTTGAAGGCTGTTCCAAAAATGTGCTTATTATACATGTACGACCTACTTTGGGTTTAGAAGTTTGTGAGAAGTCATTGAATATCTTATTCGGTTTTGATTTATCTGGTGTACTGACTAGTCCTGGTGCAGGTGCCAATGGCCAGATTAAAAGAGTTCTGGGCTCTTGTCAAAGTCGTATTAGTTTTTTTATTTTTCGGTGTATTGAATAGTCCACATGGTGTTCTTTGTTGAAGGGAAGTCTCAAAACTTCTGGGTTGGACCGCATATGGTACTTCTAAGAGCCTCTCGAGAGAACAAGCCTTATCTAGATTTTTTTGGTCCGTCATGTCACGCCCAGGGCATGCACAAACACGTGTGGGCCGCACCCACCTTCACTTTTGTAATGGTCCCTCTTCCTTATCACAAGTCTGGTACTCTTAACATTATGTGGTGTCATGGAGTAATGTACTCTTACATGAGAGAGAAAGCGTCTTTTGTTTTAATTTTATATTGAAACCTGTGTCAACAGGTGTAAAGTGTATTAACACTAGCTTTACACCTATAAAATATCAACAACTATCTGTGATAGAAGTGGCTGGCGTAATGACAGCTTGGCTTGCTTGAATCTGCCTTGTATTTGGCTAGAACTAGTTCTTTGATCTCGAACGGGTAAAGGGGCCCATGCAGGTTATTTTTTTTCACGATATACACCTTATAATTATAATTGATGTCCATCGCAATCCCTGCTTCCTAAAGTTAGAGCCTAGTGCACCACTGGAGTCCAATGGACTCCGAGAAATTTAAAAATGCATACTGCTAGTTTTGCCGCTGTTAATTTATCATATACCATTGTCTGGTCTCGCAAATAAATAATAAGAGATACATTATATATTTCAATATATACAGAAATACTTTATATATTAATATAATATAAGAGTCTCCAGAGGGACTTTGAAGGCTGTTCCAAAACTGTGCTTATTATACATGTACGACCTACTTTGGGTTTAGAAGTTTGTGAGAAGTCATTGAATATCTTATTCGGTTTTGATTTATCTGGTGTACTGACTAGTCCTGGTGCAGGTGCCAATGACCAGATTAGAAGAGTTCTGGGCTCTTGTCAAAGTCGTATTCGTTTTTTATTTTTCGGTGTATTGAATAGTCCACATGGTGTTCTTTGTTAAAGGGAAGTCACAAAACTTCTGGGTTGGACCGCATATGATACTTCTAAGAGCCTCTCGAAAGAACCAGCCTTATCTAGATTTTTTTGGTCCGTCCTGTCACGCCCAGGGCATGCACAAACACGTGTGGGCCGCACCCACCATCACTTTTGTAATGATCCCTCTTCCTTATCACAAGTCTGGTACTCTTAACATTATGTGGTGTCATGGGGTAATGTACTCTTACATGAGAGAGAAAGCGTCTTTTGTTTTAATTTTATATTGAAACCTGTGTCAACAGGTGTAAAGTGTATTAACACTAGCTTTACACCTATAAAATATCAACAACTATCTGTGATAGAAGTGGCTGGCGTAATGACAGCTTGGCTTGCTTGAATCTGCCTTGTATTTGGCTAGAACTAGTTCTTTGATCTCGAACGGGTAAAGGGGCCCATGCAGGTTTTTTTTTTTCACGCTATACACCTTATAATTATAATTGATGTCCATCGCAATCCCTGCTTCCTAAAGTTAGAGCCTAGTGCACCACTGGAGTCCAATGGACTCCGAGAAATTTAAAAATTCATACTGCTAGTTTTGCCGCTGTTAATTTAACATATACCATTGTCTGGTCTTGCAAATAAATAATAAGAGATATTTTATACATTTCAATATATACAGAAATACTTTGTATATTAATATAATATAAGAGTCTCCAGAGGGACTTTGAAGGCTGTTCCAAAAATGTGCTTATTATACATGTACGACCTACTTTGGGTTTAGAAGTTTGTGAGAAGTCATTGAATATCTTATTCGGTTTTGATTTATCTGGTGTACTGACTAGTCCTGGTGCAGGTGCCAATGGCCAGATTAGAAGAGTTCTGGGCTCTTGTCAAAGTCGTATTAGTTTTTTTATTTTTCGGTGTATTGAATAGTCCACATAGTGTTCTTTGTTGAAGGGAAGTCTCAAAACTTCTGGGTTGGACCGCATATGGTACTTCTAAGAGCCTCTCGAGAGAACAAGCCTTATCTAGATTTTTTTGGTCAGTCCTGTCACGCCCAGGGCATGCACAAACACGTGTGGGCCTCACCCCCCATCACTTTTGTAATGGTCCCTCTTCCTTATCACAAGTCTGCTACTCATAACATTATGTGGTGTCATGGAGTAATGTACTCTTACATGAGAGAGAAAGCGTCTTTTGTTTTAATTTTATATTGAAACCTGAGTCAACAGGTGTAAAGTGTATTAACACTAGCTTTACACCTGTAAAATATCAGCAACTATCTGTGATAGAAGTGGCTGGCGTAAAGACAGCTTGGCTTGCTTGAATCTCTGCCTTGTATTTGGATAGAACTAGTTCTTTGATCTCGAACGGGTAAAGGGGCCCATGCAGGTTATTTTTTTTCACGATATACACCTTATAATTATAATTGATGTCCATCGCAATCCCTGCTTCCTAAAGTTAGAGCCTAGTGCACCACTGGAGTCCAATGGACTCCGAGAAATTTAAAAATGCATACTGCTAGTTTTGCCGCTGTTAATTTATCATATACCATTGTCTGGTCTCGCAAATAAATAATAAGAGATACATTATATATTTCAATATATACAGAAATACTTTATATATTAATATAATATAAGAGTCTCCAGAGGGACTTTGAAGGCTGTTCCAAAACTGTGCTTATTATACATGTACGACCTACTTTGGGTTTAGAAGTTTGTGAGAAGTCATTGAATATCTTATTCGGTTTTGATTCTCTGGTTACTGACAAGTCCTGGTGCAGGTGCTAATGGCCAGATTAGAAGAGTTTTTGGCTCTTGTCAAAGTCGTATTCGTTTTTTTTTTTCGGTGTTTTGAATAGTCCACATGGTGTTCTTTGTTGAAGGGAAGTCTCAAAACTTCTGGGTTGGACCGCATGTGGTACTTCTAAGAGCCTCTCGAGAGAACAAGCCTTATCTAGATTTTTTTGGTCCGTCCTGTCACGCCCAGGGCATGCACAAACACGTGTGGGCCGCACCCACCATCACTTTTGTAATGGTCCCTCTTCCTTATCACAAGTCTAGTACTCTTAACATTATGTGGTGTCATGGAGTAATGTACTCTTACATGAGAGAGAAAGCGTCTTTTGTTTTAATTTTATATTGAAACCTGTGTCAACAGGTGTAAAGTGTATGAACACTAGCTTTACACCTATAAAATATCAACAACTATCTGTGATAGAAGTGTCTGGCGTAATGACAGCTTGGCTTGCTTGAATCTGCCTTGTATTTGGCTAGAACTAGTTCTTTGATCTCGAACGGGTAAAGGGGCCCATGCAGGTTATTTTTTTTCACGATATACACCTTATAATTATAATTGATGTCCATCGCAATCCCTGCTTCCTAAAGTTAGAGCCTAGTGCACCACTGGAGTCCAATGGACTCCGAGAAATTTAAAAATGCATACTGCTAGTTTTGCCGCTGTTAATTTATCATATACCATTGTCTGGTCTCGCAAATAAATAATAAGAGATACATTATATATTTCAATATATACAGAAATACTTTATATATTAATATAATATAAGAGTCTCCAGAGGGACTTTGAAGGCTGTTCCAAAACTGTGCTTATTATACATGTACGACCTACTTTGGGTTTAGAAGTTTGTGAGAAGTCATTGAATATCTTATTCGGTTTTGATTTATCTGGTGTACTGACTAGTCCTGGTGCAGGTGCCAATGACCAGATTAGAAGAGTTCTGGGCTCTTGTCAAAGTCGTATTCGTTTTTTATTTTTCGGTGTATTGAATAGTCCACATGGTGTTCTTTGTTAAAGGGAAGTCACAAAACTTCTGGGTTGGACCGCATATGATACTTCTAAGAGCCTCTCGAAAGAACCAGCCTTATCTAGATTTTTTTGGTCCGTCCTGTCACGCCCAGGGCATGCACAAACACGTGTGGGCCGCACCCACCATCACTTTTGTAATGATCCCTCTTCCTTATCACAAGTCTGGTACTCTTAACATTATGTGGTGTCATGGAGTAATGTACTCTTACATGAGAGAGAAAGCGTCTTTTGTTTTAATTTTATATTGAAACCTGTGTCAACAGGTGTAAAGTGTATTAACACTAGCTTTACACCTATAAAATATCAACAACTATCTGTGATAGAAGTGGCTGGCGTAATGACAGCTTGGCTTGCTTGAATCTGCCTTGTATTTGGCTAGAACTAGTTCTTTGATCTCGAACGGGTAAAGGGGCCCATGCAGGTTTTTTTTTCACGCTATACACCTTATAATTATAATTGATGTCCATCGCAATCCCTGCTTCCTAAAGTTAGAGCCTAGTGCACCACTGGAGTCCAATGGACTCCGAGAAATTTAAAAATGCATACTGCTAGTTTTGCCGCTGTTAATTTATCATATACCATTGTCTGGTCTCGCAAATAAATAATAAGAGATACATTATATATTTCAATATATACAGAAATACTTTATATATTAATATAATATAAGAGTCTCCAGAGGGACTTTGAAGGCTGTTCCAAAACTGTGCTTATTATACATGTACGACCTACTTTGGGTTTAGAAGTTTGTGAGAAGTCATTGAATATCTTATTCGGTTTTGATTCTCTGGTTACTGACAAGTCCTGGTGCAGGTGCCAATGGCCAGATTAGAAGAATTCTGGGCTCTTGTCAAAGTCGTATTCGTTTTTTTTTTCTGTGTTTTGAATAGTCCACATGGTGTTCTTTGTTGAAGGGAAGTCTCAAAACTTCTGGGTTGGACCGCATGTGGTACTTCTAAGAGCCTCTCGAGAGAACAAGCCTTATCTAGATTTTTTTGGTCCGTCCTGTCACGCCCAGGGCATGCACAAACACGTGTGGGCACCAACCCCTATCACTTTTGTAATGGTCCTTCTTCCCTATCACAAGTCTGCTACTCATAACATTATGTGGTGTCATGGAGTAATGTACTCTAACATGAGAGAGAAAGCGTCTTTTGTTTTAATTTTATATTGAAACCTGTGTCAACAGGTGTAAAGTGTATTAACACTAGCTTTACACCTGTAAAATATCAGCAACTATCTGTGATAGAAGTGGCTGGCGTAATGACAGCTTGGCTTGCTTGAATCTCTGCCTTGTATTTGGCTAGAACTAGTTCTTTGATCTCGAACGGGTAAAGGGGCCCATGCAGGTTATTTTTTTTCACGATATACACCTTATAATTATAATTGATGTCCATCGCAATCCCTGCTTCCTAAATTTAGAGCCTAGTGCACCACTGGAGTCCAATGGACTCCGTGAAATTAAAAAATTCATACTGCTAGTTTTGCCGCTGTTAATTTAACATATACCATTGTCTGGTCTTGCAAATAAATAATAAGAGATACTTTATACATTTCAATATATACAGAAATACTTTATATATTAATATAATATAAGAGTCTCCAGAGGGACTTTGAAGGCTGTTCCAAAAATGTGCATTTTATACATGTACGACCTACTTTGGGTTTAGAAGTTTGTGAGAAGTCATTGAATATCTTATTCGGTTTTGATTTATCTGGTGTACTGACTAGTCCTGGTGCAGGTGCCAATGGCCAGATTAGAAGAGTTCTGGGCTCTTGTCAAAGTCGTATTCGTTTTTTATTTTTCGGTGTATTGAATAGTCCACATGGTGTTCTTTGTTAAAGGGAAGTCTCAAAACTTCTGGGTTGGACCGCATATGGTACTTCTAAGAGCCTCTCGAGAGAACCAGCTTTATCTAGATTTTTTTGGTCCGTCCTGTCACGCCCAGGGCATGCACAAACACGTGTGGGCCGCACCCACCTTCACTTTTGTAATGGTCCCTCTTCCTTATCACAAGTCTGGTACTCTTAACATTATGTGGTGTCATGGAGTAATGTACTCTTACATGAGAGAGAAAGCGTCTTTTGTTTTAATTTTATATTGAAACCTGAGTCAACAGGTGTAAAGTGTATTAACACTAGCTGTACACCTGTAAAATATCAGCAACTATCTGTGCTAGAAGTGGCTGGCGTAAAGACAGCTTGGCTTGCTTGAATCTCTGCCTTGTATTTGGATAGAACTAGTTCTTTGATCTCGAACGGGTAAAGGGGCCCATGCAGGTTATTTTTTTTTCACGATATACACCTTATAATTATAATTGATGTCCATCGCAATCCCTGCTTCCTAAAGTTAGAGCCTAGTGCACCACTGGAGTCCAATGGACTCCGAAAAATTTAAAAATTCATACTGCTAGTTTTGCCGCTTTTAATTTAACATATACCATTGTCTGGTCTTGCAAATAAATAATAAGAGATACTTTATACATTTCAATATATACAGAAATACTTTATATATTAATATAATATAAGAGTCTCCAGAGGGACTTTGAAGGCTGTTCCAAAACTGTGCTTATTATACATGTACGACCTACTTTGGGTTTAGAAGTATGTGAGAAGTCATTGAATATCTTATTCGGTTTTGATTCTCTGGTTACTGACAAGTCCTGGTGCAGGTGCTAATGGCCAGATTAGAAGAGTTCTGGGCTCTTGTCAAAGTCGTATTCGTTTTTTATTTTTCGGTGTATTGAATAGTCCACATGGTGTTCTTTGTTAAAGGGAAGTCTCAAAACTTCTGGGTTGGACCGCATATGGTACTTCTAAGAGCCTCTCGAGAGAACCAGCCTTATCTAGATTTTTTTGGTCCGTCCTGTCACGCCCAGGGCATGCACAAACACGTATGGGCCCCACCCACCATCACTTTTGTAATGGTCCCTCTTCCTTATCACAAGTCTGGTACTCTTAACATTATGTGGTTTCATGGAGTAATGTACTCTTACATGAGAGAGAAAGCGTCTTTTGTTTTAATTTTATATTGAAACCTGTGTCAACAGGTGTAAAGTGTATTAACACTAGCTTTACACCTATAAAATATCAACAACTATCTGTGATAGAAGTGGCTGGCGTAATGACAGCTTGGCTTGCTTGAATCTGTCTTGTATTTGGCTAGAACTAGTTCTTTGATCTCGAACGGGTAAAGGGGCCCATGCAGGTTATTTTTTTTCACGATATACACCTTATAATTATAATTGATGTCCATCGCAATCCCTGCTTCCTAAAGTTAGAGCCTAGTGCACCACTGGAGTCCAATGGACTCCGAGAAATTTAAAAATGCATACTGCTAGTTTTGCCGCTGTTAATTTATCATATACCATTGTCTGGTCTCGCAAATAAATAATAAGAGATACATTATATATTTCAATATATACAGAAATACTTTATATATTAATATAATATAAGAGTCTCCAGAGGGACTTTGAAGGCTGTTCCAAAACTGTGCTTATTATACATGTACGACCTACTTTGGGTTTAGAAGTTTGTGAGAAGTCATTGAATATCTTATTCGGTTTTGATACTCTGGTTACTGACAAGTCCTGGTGCAGGTGCTAATGGCCAGATTTGAAGAGTTCTGGGCTCTTGTCAAAGTCGTATTCGTTTTTTTTTTTTTTTCTGTGTTTTGAATAGTCCACATGGTGTTCTTTGTTGAAGGGAAGTCTCAAAACTTCTGGGTTGGACCGCATGTGGTACTTCTAAGAGCCTCTCGAGAGAACAAGCCTTATCTAGATTTTTTTGGTCCGTCCTGTCACGCCCAGGGCATGCACAAACACGTGTGGGCACCAACCCCTATCACTTTTGTAATGGTCCTTCTTCCCTATCACAAGTCTGCTACTCATAACATTATGTGGTGTCATGGAGTAATGTACTCTAACATGAGAGAGAAAGCGTCTTTTGTTTTAATTTTATATTGAAATCTGTGTCAACAGGTGTAAAGTGTATTAACACTAGCTTTACACCTGTAAAATATCAGCAACTATCTGTGATAGAAGTGGCTGGCGTAATGACAGCTTGGCTTGCTTGAATCTCGGGTAAAGGGGCCCATGCAGGTTATTTTTTTTTTAACGATATACACCTTATAATTATAATTGATGTCCATCGCAATCCCTGCTTCCTAAAGATAGAGCCTAGTGCACCACTGGAGTCCAATGGACTCCGTGAAATTTAAAAATGCATACCGCTAGTTTTGCCGCTGTTAATTTATCATATACCATTGTCTGGTCTCGCAAATAAATAATAAGAGATACATTATATATTTCAATAAATACAGAAATACTTTATATATTAATATAATATAAGAGTCTCCAGAGGGACTTTGAAGGCTGTTCCAAAACTGTGCTTATTATACATGTACGACCTACTTTGGGTTTAGAAGTTTGTGAGAAGTCATTGAATATCTTATTCGGTTTTGATTTATCTGGTGTACTGACTAGTCCTGGTGCAGGTGCCAATGACCAGATTAGAAGAGTTCTGGGCTCTTGTCAAAGTCGTATTCGTTTTTTATTTTTCGGTGTATTGAATAGTCCACATGGTGTTCTTTGTTAAAGGGAAGTCACAAAACTTCTGGGTTGGACCGCATATGATACTTCTAAGAGCCTCTCGAAAGAACCAGCCTTATCTAGATTTTTTTGGTCCGTCCTGTCACGCCCAGGGCATGCACAAACACGTGTGGGCCGCACCCACCATCACTTTTGTAATGATCCCTCTTCCTTATCACAAGTCTGGTACTCTTAACATTATGTGGTGTCATGGAGTAATGTACTCTTACATGAGAGAGAAAGCGTCTTTTGTTTTAATTTTATATTGAAACCTGTGTCAACAGGTGTAAAGTGTATTAACACTAGCTTTACACCTATAAAATATCAACAACTATCTGTGATAGAAGTGGCTGGCGTAATGACAGCTTGGCTTGCTTGAATCTGCCTTGTATTTGGCTAGAACTAGTTCTTTGATCTCGAACGGGTAAGAGGGGCCCATGCAGGTTTTTTTTTTCACGCTATACACCTTATAATTATAATTGATGTCCATCGCAATCCCTGCTTCCTAAAGTTAGAGCCTAGTGCACCACTGGAGTCCAATGGACTCCGAGAAATTTAAAAATGCATACTGCTAGTTTTGCCGCTGTTAATTTATCATATACCATTGTCTGGTCTCGCAAATAAATAATAAGAGATACATTATATATTTCAATATATACAGAAATACTTTATATATTAATATAATATAAGAGTCTCCAGAGGGACTTTGAAGGCTGTTCCAAAACTGTGCTTATTATACATGTACGACCTACTTTGGGTTTAGAAGTTTGTGAGAAGTCATTGAATATCTTATTCGGTTTTGATTCTCTGGTTACTGACAAGTCCTGGTGCAGGTGCCAATGGCCAGATTAGAAGAATTCTGGGCTCTTGTCAAAGTCGTATTCGTTTTTTTTTTCTGTGTTTTGAATAGTCCACATGGTGTTCTTTGTTGAAGGGAAGTCTCAAAACTTCTGGGTTGGACCGCATGTGGTACTTCTAAGAGCCTCTCGAGAGAACAAGCCTTATCTAGATTTTTTTGGTCCGTCCTGTCACGCCCAGGGCATGCACAAACACGTGTGGGCACCAACCCCTATCACTTTTGTAATGGTCCTTCTTCCCTATCACAAGTCTGCTACTCATAACATTATGTGGTGTCATGGAGTAATGTACTCTAACATGAGAGAGAAAGCGTCTTTTGTTTTAATTTTATATTGAAACCTGTGTCAACAGGTGTAAAGTGTATTAACACTAGCTTTACACCTGTAAAATATCAGCAACTATCTGTGATAGAAGTGGCTGGCGTAATGACAGCTTGGCTTGCTTGAATCTCTGCCTTGTATTTGGCTAGAACTAGTTCTTTGATCTCGAACGGGTAAAGGGGCCCATGCAGGTTATTTTTTTTCACGATATACACCTTATAATTATAATTGATGTCCATCGCAATCCCTGCTTCCTAAATTTAGAGCCTAGTGCACCACTGGAGTCCAATGGACTCCGTGAAATTAAAAAATTCATACTGCTAGTTTTGCCGCTGTTAATTTAACATATACCATTGTCTGGTCTTGCAAATAAATAATAAGAGATACTTTATACATTTCAATATATACAGAAATACTTTATATATTAATATAATATAAGAGTCTCCAGAGGGACTTTGAAGGCTGTTCCAAAAATGTGCATTTTATACATGTACGACCTACTTTGGGTTTAGAAGTTTGTGAGAAGTCATTGAATATCTTATTCGGTTTTGATTTATCTGGTGTACTGACTAGTCCTGGTGCAGGTGCCAATGGCCAGATTAGAAGAGTTCTGGGCTCTTGTCAAAGTCGTATTCGTTTTTTATTTTTCGGTGTATTGAATAGTCCACATGGTGTTCTTTGTTAAAGGGAAGTCTCAAAACTTCTGGGTTGGACCGCATATGGTACTTCTAAGAGCCTCTCGAGAGAACCAGCCTTATCTAGATTTTTTTGGTCCGTCCTGTCACGCCCAGGGCATGCACAAACACGTATGGGCCCCACCCACCATCACTTTTGTAATGGTCCCTCTTCCTTATCACAAGTCTGGTACTCTTAACATTATGTGGTGTCATGGAGTAATGTACTCTTACATGAGAGAGAAAGCGTCTTTTGTTTTAATTTTATATTGAAACCTGTGTCAACAGGTGTAAAGTGTATTAACACTAGCTTTACACCTATAAAATATCAACAACTATCTGTGATAGAAGTGGCTGGCGTAATGACAGCTTGGCTTGCTTGAATCTGTCTTGTATTTGGCTAGAACTAGTTCTTTGATCTCGAACGGGTAAAGGGGCCCATGCAGGTTATTTTTTTTCACGATATACACCTTATAATTATAATTGATGTCCATCGCAATCCCTGCTTCCTAAAGTTAGAGCCTAGTGCACCACTGGAGTCCAATGGACTCCGAGAAATCTAAAAATGCATACTGCTAGTTTTGCCGCTGTTAATTTATCATATACCATTGTCTGGTCTCGCAAATAAATAATAAGAGATACATTATATATTTCAATATATACAGAAATACTTTATATATTAATATAATATAAGAGTCTCCAGAGGGACTTTGAAGGCTGTTCCAAAACTGTGCTTATTATACATGTACGACCTACTTTGGGTTTAGAAGTTTGTGAGAAGTCATTGAATATCTTATTCGGTTTTGATACTCTGGTTACTGACAAGTCCTGGTGCAGGTGCTAATGGCCAGATTTGAAGAGTTCTGGGCTCTTGTCAAAGTCGTATTCGTTTTTTTTTTTTTTCTGTGTTTTGAATAGTCCACATGGTGTTCTTTGTTGAAGGGAAGTCTCAAAACTTCTGGGTTGGACCGCATGTGGTACTTCTAAGAGCCTCTCGAGAGAACAAGCCTTATCTAGATTTTTTTGGTCCGTCCTGTCACGCCCAGGGCATGCACAAACACGTGTGGGCACCAACCCCTATCACTTTTGTAATGGTCCTTCTTCCCTATCACAAGTCTGCTACTCATAACATTATGTGGTGTCATGGAGTAATGTACTCTAACATGAGAGAGAAAGCGTCTTTTGTTTTAATTTTATATTGAAATCTGTGTCAACAGGTGTAAAGTGTATTAACACTAGCTTTACACCTGTAAAATATCAGCAACTATCTGTGATAGAAGTGGCTGGCGTAATGACAGCTTGGCTTGCTTGAATCTCGGGTAAAGGGGCCCATGCAGGTTATTTTTTTTCACGATATACACCTTATAATTATAATTGATGTCCATCGCAATCCCTGCTTCCTAAAGATAGAGCCTAGTGCACCACTGGAGTCCAATGGACTCCGTGAAATTTAAAAATGCATACCGCTAGTTTTGCCGCTGTTAATTTATCATATACCATTGTCTGGTCTCGCAAATAAATAATAAGAGATACATTATATATTTCAATAAATACAGAAATACTTTATATGTTAATATAATATAAGAGTCTCCAGAGGGACTTTGAAGGCTGTTCCAAAACTGTGCTTATTATACATGTACGACCTACTTTGGGTTTAGAAGTTTGTGAGAAGTCATTGAATATCTTATTCGGTTTTGATTCTCTGGTTACTGACAAGTCCTGGTGCAGGTGCTAATGGCCAGATTAGAAGAGTTCTGGGCTCTTGTCAAAGTCGTATTCGTTTTTTTTTTTTCTGTGTTTTGAATAGTCCACATGGTGTTCTTTGTTGAAGGGAAGTCTCAAAACTTCTGGGTTGGACCGCATGTGGTACTTCTAAGAGCCTATCGAGAGAACAAGCCTTATCTAGATTTTTTTGGTCCGTCCTGTCACGCCCAGGGCATGCACAAACACGTGTGGGCACAAACCCCTAACACTTTTGTAATGGTCCTTCTTCCCTATCACAAGTCTGCTACTCATAACATTATGTGGTGTCATGGAGTAATGTACTCTAACATGAGAGAGAAAGCGTCTTTTGTTTTAATTTTATATTGAAACCTGTGTCAACAGGTGTAAAGTGTATTAACACTAGCTTTACACCTGTAAAATATCAGCAACTATCTGTGATAGAAGTGGCTGGCGTAATGACAGCTTGGCTTGCTTGAATCTCGGGTAAAGAGGCCCATGCAGGTTATTTTTTTTCACGATATACACCTTATAATTATAATTGATGTCCATCGCAATCCCTGCTTCCTAAAGTTAGAGCCTAGTGCACCACTGGAGTCTAATGGACTCCGAGAAATTTAAAAATGCATACTGCTAGTTTTGCCGCTGTTAATTTATCATATACCATTGTCTGGTCTCGCAAATAAATAATAAGAGATACATTATATATTTCAATATATACAGAAATACTTTATATATTAATATAATATAAGAGTCTCCAGAGGGACTTTGAAGGCTGTTCCAAAACTGTGCTTATTATACATGTACGACCTACTTTGGGTTTAGAAGTTTGTGAGAAGTCATTCAATATCTTATTCGGTTTTGATTCTCTGGTTACTGACAAGTCCTGGTGCAGGTGCCAATGGCCAGATTAGAAGAGTTCTGGGCTCTTGTCAAAGTCGTATTCGTTTTTTATTTTTCGGTGTATTGAATAGTCCACATGGTGTTCTTTGTTAAAGGGAAGTCTCAAAACTTCTGGGTTGGACCGCATATAGTACTTCTAAGAGCCTCTCGAGAGAACCAGCCTTATCTAGATTTTTTTGGTCCGTCCTGTCACGCCCAGGGCATGCACAAACACGTGAGGGCACCAACCCCCATCACTTTTGTAATGGTCCTTCTTCCTTATCACAAGTCTGGTACTCAAAACATTATGTGGTGTCATGGAGTAATGTACTCTTAAATGAGAGAGAAAGCGTCTTTTGTTTTAATTTTATATTGAAACCTGAGTCAACAGGTGTAAAGTGTATTAACACTAGCTTTACACCTGTAAAATATCAGCAACTATCTGTGATAGAAGTGGCTGGCGTAAAGACAGCTTGGCTTGCTTGAATCTCTGCCTTGTATTTGGATAGAACTAGTTCTTTGATCTCGAACGGGTAAAGGGGCCCATGCAGGTTATTTGTTTTCACGATATACACCTTATAATTATAATTGATGTCCATCGCAATCCCTGCTTCCTAAAGTTAGAGCCTAGTGCACCACTGGAGTCCAATGGACTCCGAGAAATTTAAAAATTCATACTGCTAGTTTTGCCGCTGTTAATTTAACATATACCATTGTCTGGTGTTGCAAATAAATAATAAGAGATACTTTATACATTTCAATATATACAGAAATACTTTATATATTAATATAATATAAGAGTCTCCAGAGGGACTTTGAAGTCTGTTCCAAAAATGTGCTTATTATACATGTACGACCTACTTTGGGTTTAGAAGTTTGTGAGAAGTCATTGAATATCTTATTCGGTTTTGATTTATCTGGTGTACTGACTAGTCCTGGTGCAGGTGCCAATGGCCAGATTAGAAGAGTTCTGGGCTCTTGTCAAAGTCGTATTCGTTTTTTATTTTTCGGTGTATTGAATAGTCCACATGGTGTTCTTTGTTAAAGGGAAGTCTCAAAACTTCTGGGTTGGACCGCATATGGTACTTCTAAGAGCCTCTCGAGAGAACCAGCCTTATATAGATTTTTTTGGTCCGTCCTGTCACGCCCAGGGCATGCACAAACACGTGTGGGCCGCACCCACCATCACTTTTGTAATGGTCCCTCTTCCTTATCACAAGTCTGCTACTCAAAACATTATGTGGTGTCATGGAGTAATGTACTCTTACATGAGAGAGAAAGCGTCTTTTGTCTTAATTTTATATTGAAACCTGTGTCAACAGGTGTAAAGTGTATTAACACTAGCTTTACACCTATAAAATATCAACAACTATCTGTGATAGAAGTGGCTGGCGTAATGACAGCTTGGCTTGCTTGAATCTGTCTTGTATTTGGCTAGAACTAGTTCTTTGATCTCGAACGGGTAAAGAGGCCCATGCAGGTTATTTTTTTTCACGATATACACCTTATAATTATAATTGATGTCCATCGCAATCCCTGCTTCCTAAAGTTAGAGCCTAGTGCACCACTGGAGTCTAATGGACTCCGAGAAATTTAAAAATGCATACTGCTAGTTTTGCCGCTGTTAATTTATCATATACCATTGTCTGGTCTCGCAAATAAATAATAAGAGATACATTATATATTTCAATATATACAGAAATACTTTATATTTTAATATAATATAAGAGTCTCCAGAGGGACTTTGAAGGCTGTTCCAAAACTGTGCTTATTATACATGTACGACCTACTTTGGGTTTAGAAGTTTGTGAGAAGTCATTGAATATCTTATTCGGTTTTGATTCTCTGGTTACTGACAAGTCCTGGTGCAGGTGCCAATGGCCAGATTAGAAGAGTTCTGGGCTCTTGTCAAAGTCGTATTCGTTTTTTATTTTTCGGTGTATTGAATAGTCCACATGGTGTTCTTTGTTAAAGGGAAGTCTCAAAACTTCTGGGTTGGACCGCATATGGTACTTCTAAGAGCCTCTCGAGAGAACCAGCCTTATCTAGATTTTTTTGGTCCGTCCTGTCACGCCCAGGGCATGCACAAACACGTGTGGGCCGCACCCACCTTCACTTTTGTAATGGTCCCTCTTCCTTATCACAAGTCTGGTACTCTTAACATTATGTGGTGTCATGGAGTAATGTACTCTTACATGAGAGAGAAAGCGTCTTTTGTTTTAATTTTATATTGAAACCTGTGTCAACAGGTGTAAAGTGTATTAACACTAGCTTTACACCTATAAAATATCAACAACTATCTGTGATAGAAGTGGCTGGCGTAATGACAGCTTGGCTTGCTTGAATCTGCCTTGTATTTGGCTAGAACTAGTTCTTTGATCTCGAACGGGTAAAGGGGCCCATGCAGGTTATTTTTTTTCACGATATACACCTTATAATTATAATTGATGTCCATCGCAATCCCTGCTTCCTAAAGTTAGAGCCTAGTGCACCACTGGAGTCCAATGGACTCCGAGAAATTTAAAAATGCATACTGCTAGTTTTGCCGCTGTTCATTTAACGTATACCATTGTCTGGTCTCGCAAATAAATAATAAGAGATACTTTATAAATTTCAATATATACAGAAATACTTTATATATAAATATAATATAAGAGTCGCCAGAGGGACCTTGAAGGCTTATCCAAAAATGTGCTTATTATACATGTACGACCTACTTTGGGTTTAGAAGTTTGTGAGAAGTCATTGAATATCTTATTCGGTTTTGATTCTCTGGTGTACTGACTAGTCCTGGTGCAGGTGCCAATGGCAAGATTAGAAGAATTCTGGGCTCTTGTCAAAGTCGTATTCGTTTTTTATTTTTCGGTGTATTGAATAGTCCACATAGTGTTCTTTGTTGAAGGGAAGTCTCGAGATCAAGAAGAAAGCGAACAGGGTGCTAAACATTCTCCAGAGGAACTTATCATCATGTCCTGCTGAGGTCAAGGAGAAGGCCTACATTAGTCTTGTGCGTCCTGTAGCTGAATATGCCTCCCCAGCGTGGTCTCCACACACTCAAAAGGACATCAACTGTGTTGAGTCAATTCAACGCCGCGCTGCCCGCTTTGTCACAAACGATTATCGTAGAGATAGTAGTGTTTCAAACATGATTGCCCAATTAGGATGGCAATCGTTACAAAATCGTAGAGTGGTAAATGATATTTCTTTATTTTACAATGTTAATTTTAATCGCGTAAACATTGACTTTCCCACTGACATTAAGCTGAGACACTTCAATTATGCTACTAGGGCTAGTGCCCGTAATTGTTTCCAGTTTGACAATCCAACACCAGCAGTAAATTGTTACAAGTTTTCGTTCTATGTAAGATCTGTTCCAGTTTGGAACTCACTGTCTCAATCATGCTTTAACAATATATCAACTGTAACACAATTTCGTGCGGCCTTGCCTAGCGAGCTAATCCTGCAATGATGGTATGCCTTATTTATTTGATTTTAATGTGTTTTTTGTGTATCATTTTTATTACTTGATTGTACTGTTTATTTATGTATTTTTTTTTTTTTTTTTTCGTTCGTACTGGTCGTCGACCGCTCATTGCCGGATTAGCTTGCTAGGGGCAAATATCCTAATTAAAGATTAAAGAAAACTTCTGGGTTGGACCGCATATGGTACTTCTAAGAGCCTTTCGAGAGAACAAGCCTTATCTAGATTTTTTTGGTTCGTCCTGTCACGCCCAGGGCATGCACAAACACGTGTGGGCCTCACCCCCCATCACTTTTGTAATGGTCCCTCTTCCTTATCACAAGTCTGCTACTCATAACATTATGTGGTGTCATGGAGTAATGTACTCTTACATGAGAGAGAAAGCGTCTTTTGTTTTAATTTTATATTGAAACCTGTGTCAACAGGTGTAAAGTGTATTAACACTAGCTTTACACCTATAAAATATCAACGACTATCTGTGATAGAAGTGGCTGGCGTAATGACAGCTTGGCTTGCTTGAATCTGCCTTGTATTTGGCTAGAACTAGTTCTTTGATCTCGAACGGGTAAAGGGGCCCATGCAGGTTATTTTGTTTCACGATATACACCTTATAATTATAATTGATGTCCATCGCAATCCCTGCTTCCTAAAGTTAGAGCCTAGTGCACCACTGGAGTCCAATGGACTCCGAGAAATTTAAAAATGCATACTGCTAGTTTTGCCGCTGTTAATTTATCATATACCATTGTCTGGTCTCGCAAATAAATAATAAGAGATACATTATATATTTCAATATATACAGAAATACTTTATATATTAATATAATATAAGAGTCTCCAGAGAGACTTTGAAGGCTGTTCCAAAACTGTGCTTATTATACATGTACGACCTACTTTGGGTTTAGAAGTATGTGAGAAGTCATTGAATATCTTATTCGGTTTTGATTCTCTGGTTACTGACAAGTCCTGGTGCAGGTGCTAATGGCCAGATTAGAAGAGTTCTGGGCTCTTGTCAAAGTCGTATTCGTTTTTTTTTTTCGGTGTTTTGAATAGTCCACATGGTGTTCTTTGTTGAAGGGAAGTCTCAAAACTTCTGGGTTGGACCGCATGTGGTACTTCTAAGAGCCTCTCGAGAGAACAAGCCTTATCTAGATTTTTTTGGTCCGTCCTGTCACGCCCAGGGCATGCACAAACACGTGTGGGCACCGACCCCTATCACTTTTGTAATGGTCCTTCTTCCCTATCACAAGTCTGCTACTCATAACATTATGTGGTGTCATAGAGTAATGTACTCTAACATGAGAGAGAAAGCGTCTTTTGTTTTCATTTTATATTGAAACCTGTGTCAACAGGTGTAAAGTGTATTAACACTAGCTTTACACCTGTAAAATATCAGCAACTATCTGTGATAGAAGTGGCTGGCGTAATGACAGCTTGGCTTGCTTGAATCTCTGCCTTGTATTTGGCTAGAACTAGTTCTTTGATCTCGAACGGGTAAAGGGGCCCATGCAGGTTATTTTTTTTCACGATATACACCTCATAATTATAATTGATGTCCATCGCAATCCCTGCTTCCTAAAGTTAGAGCCTAGTGCACCACTGGAGTCCAATGGACTCCGTGAAATTTAAAAATGCATACCGCTAGTTTTGCCGCTGTTAATTTATCATATACCATTGTCTGGTCTCGCAAATAAATAATAAGAGATACATTATATATTTCAATATATACAGAAATACTTTATATGTTAATATAATATAAGAGTCTCCAGAGGGACTTTGAAGGCTGTTCCAAAACTGTGCTTATTATACATGTACGACCTACTTTGGGTTTAGAAGTTTGTGAGAAGTCATTGAATATCTTATTCGGTTTTGATTCTCTGGTTACTGACAAGTCCTGGTGCAGGTGCCAATGGCCAGATTAGAAGAGTTCTGGGCTCTTGTCAAAGTCGTATTCGTTTTTTATTTTTCGGTGTATTGAATAGTCCACATGGTGTTCTTTGTTAAAGGGAAGTCTCAAAACTTCTGGGTTAAACCGCATATGGTACTTCTAAGAGCCTCTCGAGAGAACCAGCCTTATCTAGATTTTTTTGGTCCGTCCTGTCACGCCCAGGGCATGCACAAACACGTGTGGGCCGCACCCACCTTCACTTTTGTAATGGTCCCTCTTCCTTATCACAAGTCTGGTACTCTTAACATTATGTGGTGTCATGGAGTAATGTACTCTTACATGAGAGAGAAAGCGTCTTTTGTTTTAATTTTATATTGAAACCTGTGTCAACAGGTGTAAAGTGTATTAACACTAGCTTTACACCTATAAAATATCAACAACTATCTGTGATAGAAGTGGCTGGCGTAATGACAGCTTGGCTTGCTTGAATCTGCCTTGTATTTGGCTAGAACTAGTTCTTTGATCTCGAACGGGTAAAGGGGCCCATGCAGGTTATTTTTTTTCACGATATACACCTTATAATTATAATTGATGTCCATCGCAATCCCTGCTTCCTAAAGTTAGAGCCTAGTGCACCACTGGAGTCCAATGGACTCCGAGAAATTTAAAAATGCATACTGCTAGTTTTGCCGCTGTTCATTTAACGTATACCATTGTCTGGTCTCGCAAATAAATAATAAGAGATACTTTATAAATTTCAATATATACAGAAATACTTTATATATAAATATAATATAAGAGTCGCCAGAGGGACCTTGAAGGCTTATCCAAAAATGTGCTTATTATACATGTACGACCTACTTTGGGTTTAGAAGTTTGTGAGAAGTCATTGAATATCTTATTCGGTTTTGATTCTCTGGTGTACTGACTAGTCCTGGTGCAGGTGCCAATGGCAAGATTAGAAGAATTCTGGGCTCTTGTCAAAGTCGTATTCGTTTTTTATTTTTCGGTGTATTGAATAGTCCACATAGTGTTCTTTGTTGAAGGGAAGTCTCGAGATCAAGAAGAAAGCGAACAGGGTGCTAAACATTCTCCAGAGGAACTTATCATCATGTCCTGCTGAGGTCAAGGAGAAGGCCTACATTAGTCTTGTGCGTCCTGTAGCTGAATATGCCTCCCCAGCGTGGTCTCCACACACTCAAAAGGACATCAACTGTGTTGAGTCAATTCAACGCCGCGCTGCCCGCTTTGTCACAAACGATTATCGTAGAGATAGTAGTGTTTCAAACATGATTGCCCAATTAGGATGGCAATCGTTACAAAATCGTAGAGTGGTAAATGATATTTCTTTATTTTACAATGTTAATTTTAATCGCGTAAACATTGACTTTCCCACTGACATTAAGCTGAGACACTTCAATTATGCTACTAGGGCTAGTGCCCGTAATTGTTTCCAGTTTGACAATCCAACACCAGCAGTAAATTGTTACAAGTTTTCGTTCTATGTAAGATCTGTTCCAGTTTGGAACTCACTGTCTCAATCATGCTTTAACAATATATCAACTGTAACACAATTTCGTGCGGCCTTGCCTAGCGAGCTAATCCTGCAATGATGGTATGCCTTATTTATTTGTTTTTAATGTGTTTTTTTGTGTATCATTTTTATTACTTGATTGTACTGTTTATTTATGTATTTTTTTTTTTTTTTTCGTTCGTACTGGTCGTCGACCGCTCATTGCCGGATTAGCTTGCTAGGGGCAAATATCCTAATTAAAGATTAAAGAAAACTTCTGGGTTGGACCGCATATGGTACTTCTAAGAGCCTTTCGAGAGAACAAGCCTTATCTAGATTTTTTTGGTTCGTCCTGTCACGCCCAGGGCATGCACAAACACGTGTGGGCCTCACCCCCCATCACTTTTGTAATGGTCCCTCTTCCTTATCACAAGTCTGCTACTCATAACATTATGTGGTGTCATGGAGTAATGTACTCTTACATGAGAGAGAAAGCGTCTTTTGTTTTAATTTTATATTGAAACCTGTGTCAACAGGTGTAAAGTGTATTAACACTAGCTTTACACCTATAAAATATCAACGACTATCTGTGATAGAAGTGGCTGGCGTAATGACAGCTTGGCTTGCTTGAATCTGCCTTGTATTTGGCTAGAACTAGTTCTTTGATCTCGAACGGGTAAAGGGGCCCATGCAGGTTATTTTTTTTCACGATATACACCTTATAATTATAATTGATGTCCATCGCAATCCCTGCTTCCTAAAGTTAGAGCCTAGTGCACCACTGGAGTCCAATGGACTCCGAGAAATTTAAAAATGCATACTGCTAGTTTTGCCGCTGTTAATTTATCATATACCATTGTCTGGTCTCGCAAATAAATAATAAGAGATACATTATATATTTCAATATATACAGAAATACTTTATATATTAATATAATATAAGAGTCTCCAGAGAGACTTTGAAGGCTGTTCCAAAACTGTGCTTATTATACATGTACGACCTACTTTGGGTTTAGAAGTATGTGAGAAGTCATTGAATATCTTATTCGGTTTTGATTCTCTGGTTACTGACAAGTCCTGGTGCAGGTGCTAATGGCCAGATTAGAAGAGTTCTGGGCTCTTGTCAAAGTCGTATTCGTTTTTTTTTTCGGTGTTTTGAATAGTCCACATGGTGTTCTTTGTTAAAGGGAAGTCTCAAAACTTCTGGGTTAAACCGCATATGGTACTTCTAAGAGCCTCTCGAGAGAACCAGCCTTATCTAGATTTTTTTGGTCCGTCCTGTCACGCCCAGGGCATGCACAAACACGTGTGGGCCGCACCCACCTTCACTTTTGTAATGGTCCCTCTTCCTTATCACAAGTCTGGTACTCTTAACATTATGTGGTGTCATGGAGTAATGTACTCTTACATGAGAGAGAAAGCGTCTTTTGTTTTAATTTTATATTGAAACCTGTGTCAACAGGTGTAAAGTGTATTAACACTAGCTTTACACCTATAAAATATCAACAACTATCTGTGATAGAAGTGGCTGGCGTAATGACAGCTTGGCTTGCTTGAATCTGCCTTGTATTTGGCTAGAACTAGTTCTTTGATCTCGAACGGGTAAAGGGGCCCATGCAGGTTATTTTTTTTCACGATATACACCTTATAATTATAATTGATGTCCATCGCAATCCCTGCTTCCTAAAGTTAGAGCCTAGTGCACCACTGGAGTCCAATGGACTCCGAGAAATTTAAAAATGCATACTGCTAGTTTTGCCGCTGTTCATTTAACGTATACCATTGTCTGGTCTCGCAAATAAATAATAAGAGATACTTTATAAATTTCAATATATACAGAAATACTTTATATATAAATATAATATAAGAGTCGCCAGAGGGACCTTGAAGGCTTATCCAAAAATGTGCTTATTATACATGTACGACCTACTTTGGGTTTAGAAGTTTGTGAGAAGTCATTGAATATCTTATTCGGTTTTGATTCTCTGGTGTACTGACTAGTCCTGGTGCAGGTGCCAATGGCAAGATTAGAAGAATTCTGGGCTCTTGTCAAAGTCGTATTCGTTTTTTATTTTTCGGTGTATTGAATAGTCCACATAGTGTTCTTTGTTGAAGGGAAGTCTCGAGATCAAGAAGAAAGCGAACAGGGTGCTAAACATTCTCCAGAGGAACTTATCATCATGTCCTGCTGAGGTCAAGGAGAAGGCCTACATTAGTCTTGTGCGTCCTGTAGCTGAATATGCCTCCCCAGCGTGGTCTCCACACACTCAAAAGGACATCAACTGTGTTGAGTCAATTCAACGCCGCGCTGCCCGCTTTGTCACAAACGATTATCGTAGAGATAGTAGTGTTTCAAACATGATTGCCCAATTAGGATGGCAATCGTTACAAAATCGTAGAGTGGTAAATGATATTTCTTTATTTTACAATGTTAATTTTAATCGCGTAAACATTGACTTTCCCACTGACATTAAGCTGAGACACTTCAATTATGCTACTAGGGCTAGTGCCCGTAATTGTTTCCAGTTTGACAATCCAACACCAGCAGTAAATTGTTACAAGTTTTCGTTCTATGTAAGATCTGTTCCAGTTTGGAACTCACTGTCTCAATCATGCTTTAACAATATATCAACTGTAACACAATTTCGTGCGGCCTTGCCTAGCGAGCTAATCCTGCAATGATGGTATGCCTTATTTATTTGTTTTTAATGTGTTTTTTTGTGTATCATTTTTATTACTTGATTGTACTGTTTATTTATGTATTTTTTTTTTTTTTTTCGTTCGTACTGGTCGTCGACCGCTCATTGCCGGATTAGCTTGCTAGGGGCAAATATCCTAATTAAAGATTAAAGAAAACTTCTGGGTTGGACCGCATATGGTACTTCTAAGAGCCTTTCGAGAGAACAAGCCTTATCTAGATTTTTTTGGTTCGTCCTGTCACGCCCAGGGCATGCACAAACACGTGTGGGCCTCACCCCCCATCACTTTTGTAATGGTCCCTCTTCCTTATCACAAGTCTGCTACTCATAACATTATGTGGTGTCATGGAGTAATGTACTCTTACATGAGAGAGAAAGCGTCTTTTGTTTTAATTTTATATTGAAACCTGTGTCAACAGGTGTAAAGTGTATTAACACTAGCTTTACACCTATAAAATATCAACGACTATCTGTGATAGAAGTGGCTGGCGTAATGACAGCTTGGCTTGCTTGAATCTGCCTTGTATTTGGCTAGAACTAGTTCTTTGATCTCGAACGGGTAAAGGGGCCCATGCAGGTTATTTTTTTTCACGATATACACCTTATAATTATAATTGATGTCCATCGCAATCCCTGCTTCCTAAAGTTAGAGCCTAGTGCACCACTGGAGTCCAATGGACTCCGAGAAATTTAAAAATGCATACTGCTAGTTTTGCCGCTGTTAATTTATCATATACCATTGTCTGGTCTCGCAAATAAATAATAAGAGATACATTATATATTTCAATATATACAGAAATACTTTATATATTAATATAATATAAGAGTCTCCAGAGAGACTTTGAAGGCTGTTCCAAAACTGTGCTTATTATACATGTACGACCTACTTTGGGTTTAGAAGTATGTGAGAAGTCATTGAATATCTTATTCGGTTTTGATTCTCTGGTTACTGACAAGTCCTGGTGCAGGTGCTAATGGCCAGATTAGAAGAGTTCTGGGCTCTTGTCAAAGTCGTATTCGTTTTTTTTTTCGGTGTTTTGAATAGTCCACATGGTGTTCTTTGTTGAAGGGAAGTCTCAAAACTTCTGGGTTGGACCGCATGTGGTACTTCTAAGAGCCTCTCGAGAGAACAAGCCTTATCTAGATTTTTTTGGTCCGTCCTGTCACGCCCAGGGCATGCACAAACACGTGTGGGCACCGACCCCTATCACTTTTGTAATGGTCCTTCTTCCCTATCACAAGTCTGCTACTCATAACATTATGTGGTGTCATAGAGTAATGTACTCTAACATGAGAGAGAAAGCGTCTTTTGTTTTCATTTTATATTGAAACCTGTGTCAACAGGTGTAAAGTGTATTAACACTAGCTTTACACCTGTAAAATATCAGCAACTATCTGTGATAGAAGTGGCTGGCGTAATGACAGCTTGGCTTGCTTGAATCTCTGCCTTGTATTTGGCTAGAACTAGTTCTTTGATCTCGAACGGGTAAAGGGGCCCATGCAGGTTATTTTTTTTCACGATATACACCTCATAATTATAATTGATGTCCATCGCAATCCCTGCTTCCTAAAGTTAGAGCCTAGTGCACCACTGGAGTCCAATGGACTCCGTGAAATTTAAAAATGCATACCGCTAGTTTTGCCGCTGTTAATTTATCATATACCATTGTCTGGTCTCGCAAATAAATAATAAGAGATACATTATATATTTCAATATATACAGAAATACTTTATATGTTAATATAATATAAGAGTCTCCAGAGGGACTTTGAAGGCTGTTCCAAAACTGTGCTTATTATACATGTACGACCTACTTTGGGTTTAGAAGTTTGTGAGAAGTCATTGAATATCTTATTCGGTTTTGATTCTCTGGTTACTGACAAGTCCTGGTGCAGGTGCCAATGGCCAGATTAGAAGAATTCTGGGCTCTTGTCAAAGTCGTATTCGTTTTTTATTTTTCGGTGTATTGAATAGTCCACATAGTGTTCTTTGTTGAAGGGAAGTCTCAAAACTTCTGGGTTGGACCGCATATGGTACTTTTAAGAGCATCTCGAGAGAACAAGCCTTATCTAGATTTTTTTGGTCCGTCCTGTCACGCCCAGGGCATGCACAAACACGTGAGGGCACCAACCCCCATCACTTTTGTAATGGTCCTTCTTCCTTATCACAAGTCTGCTACTCATAACATTATGTGGTGTCATGGAGTAATGTACTCTTACATGAGAGAGAAAGCGTCTTTTGTTTTAATTTTATATTGAAACCTGAGTCAACAGGTGTAAAGTGTATTAACACTAGCTTTACACCTGTAAAATATCAGCAACTATCTGTGATAGAAGTGGCTGGCGTAAAGACAGCTTGGCTTGCTTGAATCTCTGCCTTGTATTTGGATAGAACTAGTTCTTTGATCTCGAACGGGTAAAGGGGCCCATGCAGGTTATTTTTTTTCACGATATACACCTTATAATTATAATTGATGTCCATCGCAATCCCTGCTTCCTAAAGTTAGAGCCTAGTGCACCACTGGAGTCCAATGGACTCCGAGAAATTTAAAAATTCATACTGCTAGTTTTGCCGCTGTTAATTTAACATATACCATTGTCTGGTCTTGCAAATAAATAATAAGAGATACTTTATACATTTCAATATATACAGAAATACTTTATATATTAATATAATATAAGAGTCTCCAGAGGGACTTTGAAGGCTGTTCCAAAACTGTGCTTATTATACATGTACGACCTACTTTGGGTTTAGAAGTTTGTGAGAAGTCATTGAATATCTTATTCGGTTTTGATTCTCTGGTGTACTGACTAGTCCTGGTGGAGGTGCTAATGGCCAGATTAGAAGAGTTCTGGGCTCTTGTCAAAGTCGTATTCGTTTTTTTATTTTTCGGTGTTTTGAATAGTCCACATGGTGTTCTTTGTTAAAGGGAAGTCTCAAATTTTCTGGGTTGGACCGCATATGGTACTTCTAAGAGCCTCTCGAGAGAACCAGCCTTATCTAGATTTTTTTGGTCCGTCCTGTCACGCCCAGGGCATGCACAAACACGTGTGGGCCGCACCCACCATCACTTTTGTAATGGTCCCTCTTCCTTATCACAAGTCTGGTACTCTTAACATTATGTGGTGTCATGGAGTAATGTTAAAGCGTCTTTTGTTTTCATTTTATATTGAAACCTGTGTCAACAGGTGTAAAGTGTATTAACACTAGCTTTACACCTGTAAAATATCAGCAACTATCTGTGATAGAAGTGGCTGGCGTAATAACAGCTTGGCTTGCTTGAATCTCTGCCTTGTATTTGGCTAGAACTAGTTCTTTGATCTCGAACGGGTAAAGGGGCCCATGCAGGTTATTTTTTTTCACGATATACACCTTATAATTATAATTGATGTCCATCGCAATCCCTGCTTCCTAAAGTTAGAGCCTAGTGCACCACTGGAGTCCAATGGACTCCGTGAAATTTAAAAATGCATACCGCTAGTATTGCCGCTGTTAATTTATCATATACCATTGTCTGGTCTCGCAAATAAATAATAAGAGATACATTATATATTTCAATATATACAGAAATACTTTATATGTTAATATAATATAAGAGTCTCCAGAGGGACTTTGAAGGCTGTTCCAAAACTGTGCTTATTATACATGTACGACCTACTTTGGGTTTAGAAGTTTGTGAGAAGTCATTGAATATCTTATTCGGTTTTGATTCTCTGGTGTACTGACTAGTCCTGGTGCAGGTGCCAATGGCCAGATTAGAAAAATTCTGGGCTCTTGTCAAAGTCGTATTCGTTTTTTATTTTTCGGTGTATTGAATAGTCCACATAGTGTTCTTTGTTGAAGGGAAGTCTCAAAACTTCTGGGTTGGACCGCTTATGGTACTTCTAAGAGCCTCTCGAGAGAACAAGCCTTATCTAGATTTTTTTGGTCCGTCCTGTCACGCCCAGGGCATGCACAAACACGTGTGGGCCTCACCCCCCATCACTTTTGTAATGGTCCCTCCTCCTTATCACAAGTCTGCTACTCATAACATTATGTGGTGTCATGGAGTAATGTACTCTTACATGAGAGAGAAAGCGTCTTTTGTTTTAATTTTATATTGAAACCTGAGTCAACAGGTGTAAAGTGTATTAACACTAGCTTTACACCTGTAAAATATCAGCAACTATCTGTGATAGAAGTGGCTGGCGTAAAGACAGCTTGGCTTGCTTGAATCTCTGCCTTGTATTTGGATAGAACTAGTTCTTTGATCTCGAACGGGTAAAGGGGCCCATGTAGGTTATTTTTTTTTCACGATATACACCTTATAATTATAATTGATGTCCATCGCAATCCCTGCTTCCTAAAGCTAGAGCCTAGTAGACCACTGGAGTCCAATGGACTCCGAGAAATTTAAAAATTCATACTGCTAGTTTTGCCGCTGTTAATTTAACATATCCCATTGTCTGGTCTTGCAAATAAATAATAAGAGATACTTTATACATTTCAATATATACAGAAATACTTTGTATATTAATATAATATAAGAGTCTCCAGAGGGACTTTGAAGGCTGTTCCAAAAATGTGCTTATTATACATGTACGACTTACTTTGGGTTTAGAAGTTTGTGAGAAGTCATTGAATATCTTATTCGGTTTTGATTCTCTGGTGTACTGACTAGTCCTGGTGCAGGTGCCAATGGCCAGATTAGAAGAGTTCTGGGCTCTTGTCAAAGTCGTATTAGTTTTTTATTTTTCGGTGTATTGAATAGTCCACATGGTGTTCTTTGTTGAAGGGAAGTCTCAAAACTTCTGGATTGGACCGCATATGGTACTTCTAAGAGCCTCTCGAGAGAACCAGCCTTATCTAGATTTTTTTGGTCCGTCCTGTCACGCCCAGGGCATGCACAAACACGTGTGGGCCGCACCCACCATCACTTTTGTAATGGTCCCTCTTCCTTATCACAAGTCTGGTACTATTAACATTATGTGGTGTCATGGAGTAATGTACTCTTACATGAGAGAGAAAGCGTCTTTTGTTTTAATTTTATATTGAAACCTGTGTCAACAGGTGTAAAGTGTATTAACACTAGCTTTACACCTATAAAATATCAACAACTATCTGTGATAGAAGTGGCTGGCGTAATGACAGCTTGGCTTGCTTGAATCTGCCTTGTATTTGGCTAGAACTAGTTCTTTGATCTCGAACGGGTAAAGGGGCCCATGCAGGCTATTTTTTTCACGATATACACCTTATAATTATAATTGATGTCCACCGCAATCCCTGCTTCCTAAAGTTAGAGCCTAGTGCACCAATGGGGTCCAATGGACACCGAGAAATTTAAAAATGCATATTGCTAGTTTTGCCGCTGTTAATTTAACATATACCATTGTCTGGTCTTGCAAATAAATAATAAGAGATACTTTATACATTTCAATATATACAGAAATACTTTATATATTAATATAATATAAGAGTCTCCAGAGGGACTTTGAAGGCTGTTCCAAAAATGTGCTTATTATACATGTACGACCTACTTTGGGTTTAGAAGTTTGTCAGAAGTCATTGAATATCTTATTCGGTTTTGATTTATCTGGTGTACTGACTAGTCCTGGTGCAGGTGCCAATGGCCAGATTAGAAGAGTTCTGGGCTCTTGTCAAAGTCGTATTCGTTTTTTATTTTTTCGGTGTATTGAATAGTCCACATGGTGTTCTTTGTTAAAGGGAAGTCTCAAAACTTCTGGGTTGGACCGCATATGGTACTTCTAAGAGCCTCTCGAGAGAACCAGCCTTATCTAGATTTTTTTGGTCCGTCCTGTCACGCCCAGGGCATGCACAAACACGTGTGGGCCGCACCCACCATCACTTTTGTAATGGTCCCTCTTCCTTATCACAAGTCTGGTACTCTTAACATTATGTGGTGTCATGGAGTAATGTACTCTTACATGAGAGAGAAAGCGTCTTTTGTTTTCATTTTATATTGAAACCTGTGTCAACAGGTGTAAAGTGTATTAACACTAGCTTTACACCTGTAAAATATTAACAACTATCTGTGATAGAAGTGGCTGGCGTAATGACAGCTTGGCTTGCTTGAATCTCTGCCTTGTATTTGGATAGAACTAGTTCTTTGATCTCGAACGGGTAAAGGGGCCCATGCAGGCTATTTTTTTTCACGATATACACCTTATAATTATAATTGATGTCCACCGCAATCCCTGCTTCCTAAAGTTAGAGCCTAGTGCACCACTGGAGTCCAATGGACTCCGAGAAATTTAAAAATGCATACTGCTAGTTTTGCCGCTGTTAATTTAACATATACCATTGTCTGGTCTTGCAAATAAATAATAAGAGATACTTTATACATTTCAATATATACAGAAATACTTTATATATTAATATAATATAAGAGTCTCCAGAGGGACTTTGAAGGCTGTTCCAAAAATGTGCTTATTATACATGTACGACCTACTTTGGGTTTAGAAGTTTGTGAGAAGTCATTGAATATCTTATTCGGTTTTGATTTATCTGGTGTACTGACTAGTCCTGGTGCAGGTGCCAATGGCCAGATTAGAAGAGTTCTGGGCTCTTGTCAAAGTCGTATTAGTTTTTTTATTTTTCGGTGTATTGAATAGTCCACATGGTGTTCTTTGTTGAAGGGAAGTCTCAAAACTTCTGGGTTGGACCGCATATGGTACTTCTAAGAGCCTCTCGAGAGAACAAGCCTTATCTAGATTTTTTTGGTCCGTCCTGTCACGCCCAGGGCATGCACAAACACGTGTGGGCCTCACCCCCCATCACTTTTGTAATGGTCCCTCTTCCTTATCACAAGTCTGCTACTCATAACATTATGTGGTGTCATGGAGTAATGTACTCTTACATGAGAGAGAAAGCGTATTTTGTTTTAATTTTATATTGAAACCTGAGTCAACAGGTGTAAAGTGTATTAACACTAGCTTTACACCTGTAAAATATCAGCAACTATCTGTGATAGAAGTGGCTGGCGTAAAGACAGCTTGGCTTGCTTGAATCTCTGCCTTGTATTTGGATAGAACTAGTTCTTTGATCTCGAACGGGTAAAGGGGCCAATGCAGGTTATTTTTTTCACGATTTACACCTTATAATTATAATTGATGTCCATCGCAATCCCTGCTTCCTAAAGTTAGAGCCTAGTGCACCACTGGAGTCCAATGGACTCCGAGAAATTTAAAAATTCATACTGCTAGTTTTGCCGCTGTTAATTTAACATATACCATTGTCTGGTCTTGCAAATAAATAATAAGAGATACTTTATACATTTCAATATATACAGAAATACTTTATATATTAATATAATATAAGAGTCTCCAGAGGGACTTTGAAGGCTGTTCCAAAAATGTGCTTATTATACATGTACGACCTACTTTGGGTTTAGAAGTTTGTGAGAAGTCATTGAATATCTTATTCGGTTTTGATTTATCTGGTGTACTGACTAGTCCTGGTGCAGGTGCCAATGGCCAGATTAGAAGAGTTCTGGGCTCTTGTCAAAGTCGTATTCGTTTTTTATTTTTCGGTGTATTGAATAGTCCACATGGTGTTCTTTGTTAAAGGGAAGTCTCAAAACTTCTGGGTTGGACCGCATATGGTACTTCTAAGAGCCTCTCGAGAGACCCAGCCTTATCTAGATTTTTTTGGTCAGTCCTGTCACGCCCAGGGCATGCACAAACACGTGTGGGCCGCACCCACCATCACTTTTGTAATGGTCCCTCTTCCTTATCACAAGTCTGGTACTCTTAACATTATGTGGTGTCATGGAGTAATGTACTCTTACATGAGAGAGAAAGCGTCTTTTGTTTTAATTTTATATTGAAACCTGTGTCAACAGGTGTAAAGTGTATTAACACTAGCTTTACACCTATAAAATATCAACAACTATCTGTGATAGAAGTGGCTGGCGTAATGACAGCTTGGCTTGCTTGAATCTGTCTTGTATTTGGCTAGAACTAGTTCTTTGATCTCGAACGGGTAAAGAGGCCCATGCAGGTTATTTTTTTTCACGATATACACCTTATAATTATAATTGATGTCCATCGCAATCCCTGCTTCCTAAAGTTAGAGCCTAGTGCACCACTGGAGTCTAATGGACTCCGAGAAATTTAAAAATGCATACTGCTAGTTTTGCCGCTGTTAATTTATCATATACCATTGTCTGGTCTCGCAAATAAATAATAAGAGATACATTATATATTTCAATATATACAGAAATACTTTATATATTAATATAATATAAGAGTCTCCAGAGGGACTTTGAAGGCTGTTCCAAAACTGTGCTTATTATACATGTACGACCTACTTTGGGTTTAGAAGTTTGTGAGAAGTCATTGAATATCTTATTCGGTTTTGATTCTCTGGTTACTGACAAGTCCTGGTGCAGGTGCCAATGGCCAGATTAGAAGAGTTCTGGGCTCTTGTCAAAGTCGTATTCGTTTTTTATTTTTCGGTGTATTGAATAGTCCACATGGTGTTCTTTGTTAAAGGGAAGTCTCAAAACTTCTGGGTTGGACCGCATATGGTACTTCTAAGAGCCTCTCGAGAGAACCAGCCTTATCTAGATTTTTTTGGTCCGTCCTGTCACGCCCAGGGCATGCACAAACACGTGTGGGCCGCACCCACCTTCACTTTTGTAATGGTCCCTCTTCCTTATCACAAGTCTGGTACTCTTAACATTATGTGGTGTCATGGAGTAATGTACTCTTACATGAGAGAGAAAGCGTCTTTTGTTTTAATTTTATATTGAAACCTGTGTCAACAGGTGTAAAGTGTATTAACACTAGCTTTACACCTATAAAATATCAACAACTATCTGTGATAGAAGTGGCTGGCGTAATGACAGCTTGGCTTGCTTGAATCTGCCTTGTATTTGGCTAGAACTAGTTCTTTGATCTCGAACGGGTAAAGGGGCCCATGCAGGTTATTTTTTTTCACGATATACACCTTATAATTATAATTGATGTCCATCGCAATCCCTGCTTCCTAAAGTTAGAGCCTAGTGCACCACTGGAGTCCAATGGACTCCGAGAAATTTAAAAATGCATACTGCTAGTTTTGCCGCTGTTCATTTAACGTATACCATTGTCTGGTCTCGCAAATAAATAATAAGAGATACTTTATAAATTTCAATATATACAGAAATACTTTATATATAAATATAATATAAGAGTCGCCAGAGGGACCTTGAAGGCTTATCCAAAAATGTGCTTATTATACATGTACGACCTACTTTGGGTTTAGAAGTTTGTGAGAAGTCATTGAATATCTTATTCGGTTTTGATTCTCTGGTGTACTGACTAGTCCTGGTGCAGGTGCCAATGGCAAGATTAGAAGAATTCTGGGCTCTTGTCAAAGTCGTATTCGTTTTTTATTTTTCGGTGTATTGAATAGTCCACATAGTGTTCTTTGTTGAAGGGAAGTCTCGAGATCAAGAAGAAAGCGAACAGGGTGCTAAACATTCTCCAGAGGAACTTATCATCATGTCCTGCTGAGGTCAAGGAGAAGGCCTACATTAGTCTTGTGCGTCCTGTAGCTGAATATGCCTCCCCAGCGTGGTCTCCACACACTCAAAAGGACATCAACTGTGTTGAGTCAATTCAACGCCGCGCTGCCCGCTTTGTCACAAACGATTATCGTAGAGATAGTAGTGTTTCAAACATGATTGCCCAATTAGGATGGCAATCGTTACAAAATCGTAGAGTGGTAAATGATATTTCTTTATTTTACAATGTTAATTTTCATCACGTAAACATTGACTTTCCCACTGACATTAAGCTGAGACACTTCAATTATGCTACTAGGGCTAGTGCCCGTAATTGTTTCCACTTTGACAATCCAACACCAGCAGTAAATTGTTACAAGTTTTCGTTCTATGTAAGATCTGTTCCAGTTTGGAACTCACTGTCTCAATCATGCTTTAACAATATATCAACTGTAACACAATTTCGTGCGGCCTTGCCTAGCGAGCTAATCCTGCAATGATGGTATGCCTTATTTATTTGTTTTTAATGTGTTTTTTTGTGTATCATTATTATTACTTGATTGTACTGTTTATTTATGTATTTTTTTTTTTTTTTCGTTCGTACTGGTCGTCGACCGCTCATTGCCGGATTAGCTTGCTAGGGGCAAATATCCTAATTAAAGATTAAAGAAAACTTCTGGGTTGGACCGCATATGGTACTTCTAAGAGCCTTTCGAGAGAACAAGCCTTATCTAGATTTTTTTGGTTCGTCCTGTCACGCCCAGGGCATGCACAAACACGTGTGGGCCTCACCCCCCATCACTTTTGTAATGGTCCCTCTTCCTTATCACAAGTCTGCTACTCATAACATTATGTGGTGTCATGGAGTAATGTACTCTTACATGAGAGAGAAAGCGTCTTTTGTTTTAATTTTATATTGAAACCTGAGTCAACAGGTGTAAAGTGTATTAACACTAGCTTTACACCTGTAAAATATCAGCAACTATCTGTGCTAGAAGTGGCTGGCGTAATGACAGCTTGGCTTGCTTGAATCTCTGCCTTGTATTTGGATAGAACTAGTTCTTTGATCTCGAACGGGTAAAGGGGCCCATGCAGGTTATTTTTTTTTCACGATATACACCTTATAATTATAATTGATGTCCATCGCAATCCCTGCTTCCTAAAGTTAGAGCCTAGTGCACCACTGGAGTCCAATGGACTCCGAGAAATTTAAAAATTCATACTGCTAGTTTTGCCGCTTTTAATTTAACATATACCATTGTCTGGTCTTGCAAATAAATAATAAGAGATACTTTATACATTTCAATATATACAGAAATACTTTATATATTAATATAATATAAGAGTCTCCAGAGGGACTTTGAAGGCTGTTCCAAAAATGTGCTTATTATACATGTACGACCTACTTTGGGTTTAGAAGTTTGTGAGAAGTCATTGAATATCTTATTCGGTTTTGATTTATCTGGTGTACTGACTAGTCCTGGTGCAGGTGCCAATGGCCAGATTAGAAGAGTTCTGGGCTCTTGTCAAAGTCGTATTCGTTTTTTATTTTTCGGTGTATTGAATAGTCCACATGGTGTTCTTTGTTAAAGGGAAGTCTCAAAACTTCTGGGTTGGACCGCATATGGTACTTCTAAGAGCCTCTCGAGAGACCCAGCCTTATCTAGATTTTTTTGGTCAGTCCTGTCACGCCCAGGGCATGCACAAACACGTGTGGGCCGCACCCACCATCACTTTTGTAATGGTCCCTCTTCCTTATCACAAGTCTGGTACTCTTAACATTATGTGGTGTCATGGAGTAATGTACTCTTACATGAGAGAGAAAGCGTCTTTTGTTTTAATTTTATATTGAAACCTGTGTCAACAGGTGTAAAGTGTATTAACACTAGCTTTACACCTATAAAATATCAACGACTATCTGTGATAGAAGTGGCTGGCGTAATGACAGCTTGGCTTGCTTGAATCTGCCTTGTATTTGGCTAGAACTAGTTCTTTGATCTCGAACGGGTAAAGGGGCCCATGCAGGTTATTTTTTTTCACGATATACACCTTATAATTATAATTGATGTCCATCGCAATCCCTGCTTCCTAAAGTTAGAGCCTAGTGCACCACTGGAGTCCAATGGACTCCGAGAAATTTAAAAATGCATACTGCTAGTTTTGCCGCTGTTAATTTATCATATACCATTGTCTGGTCTCGCAAATAAATAATAAGAGATACATTATATATTTCAATATATACAGAAATACTTTATATATTAATATAATATAAGAGTCTCCAGAGAGACTTTGAAGGCTGTTCCAAAACTGTGCTTATTATACATGTACGACCTACTTTGGGTTTAGAAGTATGTGAGAAGTCATTGAATATCTTATTCGGTTTTGATTCTCTGGTTACTGACAAGTCCTGGTGCAGGTGCTAATGGCCAGATTAGAAGAGTTCTGGGCTCTTGTCAAAGTCGTATTCGTTTTTTTTTTTCGGTGTTTTGAATAGTCCACATGGTGTTCTTTGTTGAAGGGAAGTCTCAAAACTTCTGGGTTGGACCGCATATGGTACTTCTAAGAGCCTCTCGAGAGAACCAGCCTTATCTAGATTTTTTTGGTCCGTCCTGTCACGCCCAGGGCATGCACAAACACGTGTGGGCCGCACCCACCTTCACTTTTGTAATGGTCCCTCTTCCTTATCACAAGTCTGCTACTCATAACATTATGTGGTGTCATAGAGTAATGTACTCTTACATGAGAGAGAAAGCGTCTTTTGTTTTAATTTTATATTGAAACCTGTGTCAACAGGTGTAAAGTGTATTAACACTAGCTTTACACCTATAAAATATCAACAACTATCTGTGATAGAAGTGGCTGGCGTAATGACAGCTTGGCTTGCTTGAATCTGCCTTGTATTTGGCTAGAACTAGTTCTTTGATCTCGAACGGGTAAAGGGGCCCATGCAGGTTATTTTTTTTCACGATATACACCTTATAATTATAATTGATGTCCATCGCAATCCCTGCTTCCTAAAGTTAGAGCCTAGTGCACCACTGGAGTCCAATGGACTCCGAGAAATTTAAAAATGCATACTGCTAGTTTTGCCGCTGTTCATTTAACGTATACCATTGTCTGGTCTTGCAAATAAATAATAAGAGATACTTTATAAATTTCAATATATACAGAAATACTTTATATATAAATATAATATAAGAGTCGCCAGAGGGACCTTGAAGGCTTATCCAAAAATGTGCTTATTATACATGTACGACCTACTTTGGGTTTAGAAGTTTGTGAGAAGTCATTGAATATCTTATTCGGTTTTGATTCTCTGGTGTACTGACTAGTCCTGGTGCAGGTGCCAATGGCAAGATTAGAAGAATTCTGGGCTCTTGTCAAAGTCGTATTCGTTTTTTATTTTTCGGTGTATTGAATAGTCCACATAGTGTTCTTTGTTGAAGGGAAGTCTCGAGATCAAGAAGAAAGCGAACAGGGTGCTAAACATTCTCCAGAGGAACTTATCATCATGTCCTGCTGAGGTCAAGGAGAAGGCCTACATTAGTCTTGTGCGTCCTGTAGCTGAATATGCCTCCCCAGCGTGGTCTCCACACACTCAAAAGGACATCAACTGTGTTGAGTCAATTCAACGCCGCGCTGCCCGCTTTGTCACAAACGATTATCGTAGAGATAGTAGTGTTTCAAACATGATTGCCCAATTAGGATGGCAATCGTTACAAAATCGTAGAGTGGTAAATGATATTTCTTTATTTTACAATGTTAATTTTCATCACGTAAACATTGACTTTCCCACTGACATTAAGCTGAGACACTTCAATTATGCTACTAGGGCTAGTGCCCGTAATTGTTTCCACTTTGACAATCCAACACCAGCAGTAAATTGTTACAAGTTTTCGTTCTATGTAAGATCTGTTCCAGTTTGGAACTCACTGTCTCAATCATGCTTTAACAATATATCAACTGTAACACAATTTCGTGCGGCCTTGCCTAGCGAGCTAATCCTGCAATGATGGTATGCCTTATTTATTTGTTTTTAATGTGTTTTTTTGTGTATCATTATTATTACTTGATTGTACTGTTTATTTATGTATTTTTTTTTTTTTTTCGTTCGTACTGGTCGTCGACCGCTCATTGCCGGATTAGCTTGCTAGGGGCAAATATCCTAATTAAAGATTAAAGAAAACTTCTGGGTTGGACCGCATATGGTACTTCTAAGAGCCTTTCGAGAGAACAAGCCTTATCTAGATTTTTTTGGTTCGTCCTGTCACGCCCAGGGCATGCACAAACACGTGTGGGCCTCACCCCCCATCACTTTTGTAATGGTCCCTCTTCCTTATCACAAGTCTGCTACTCATAACATTATGTGGTGTCATGGAGTAATGTACTCTTACATGAGAGAGAAAGCGTCTTTTGTTTTAATTTTATATTGAAACCTGAGTCAACAGGTGTAAAGTGTATTAACACTAGCTTTACACCTGTAAAATATCAGCAACTATCTGTGCTAGAAGTGGCTGGCGTAATGACAGCTTGGCTTGCTTGAATCTCTGCCTTGTATTTGGATAGAACTAGTTCTTTGATCTCGAACGGGTAAAGGGGCCCATGCAGGTTATTTTTTTTTCACGATATACACCTTATAATTATAATTGATGTCCACCGCAATCCCTGCTTCCTAAAGTTAGAGCCTAGTGCACCACTGGAGTCCAATGGACTCCGAGAAATTTAAAAATTCATACTGCTAGTTTTGCCGCTTTTAATTTAACATATACCATTGTCTGGTCTTGCAAATAAATAATAAGAGATACTTTATACATTTCAATATATACAGAAATACTTTATATATTAATATAATATAAGAGTCTCCAGAGGGACTTTGAAGGCTGTTCCAAAAATGTGCTTATTATACATGTACGACCTACTTTGGGTTTAGAAGTTTGTGAGAAGTCATTGAATATCTTATTCGGTTTTGATTTATCTGGTGTACTGACTAGTCCTGGTGCAGGTGCCAATGGCCAGATTAGAAGAGTTCTGGGCTCTTGTCAAAGTCGTATTCGTTTTTTATTTTTCGGTGTATTGAATAGTCCACATGGTGTTCTTTGTTAAAGGGAAGTCTCAAAACTTCTGGGTTGGACCGCATATGGTACTTCTAAGAGCCTCTCGAGAGAACCAGCCTTATCTAGATTTTTTTGGTCAGTCCTGTCACGCCCAGGGCATGCACAAACACGTGTGGGCCGCACCCACCATCACTTTTGTAATGGTCCCTCTTCCTTATCACAAGTCTGGTACTCTTAACATTATGTGGTGTCATGGAGTAATGTACTCTTACATGAGAGAGAAAGCGTCTTTTGTTTTAATTTTATATTGAAACCTGTGTCAACAGGTGTAAAGTGTATTAACACTAGCTTTACACCTATAAAATATCAACGACTATCTGTGATAGAAGTGGCTGGCGTAATGACAGCTTGGCTTGCTTGAATCTGCCTTGTATTTGGTTAGAACTAGTTCTTTGATCTCGAACGGGTAAAGGGGCCCATGCAGGTTATTTTTTTTCACGATATACACCTTATAATTATAATTGATGTCCATCGCAATCCCTGCTTCCTAAAGTTAGAGCCTAGTGCACCACTGGAGTCCAATGGACTCCGAGAAATTTAAAAATGCATACTGCTAGTTTTGCCGCTGTTAATTTATCATATACCATTGTCTGGTCTCGCAAATAAATAATAAGAGATACATTATATATTTCAATATATACAGAAATACTTTATATATTAATATAATATAAGAGTCTCCAGAGAGACTTTGAAGGCTGTTCCAAAACTGTGCTTATTATACATGTACGACCTACTTTGGGTTTAGAAGTATGTGAGAAGTCATTGAATATCTTATTCGGTTTTGATTCTCTGGTTACTGACAAGTCCTGGTGCAGGTGCTAATGGCCAGATTAGAAGAGTTCTGGGCTCTTGTCAAAGTCGTATTCGTTTTTTTTTTCGGTGTTTTGAATAGTCCACATGGTGTTCTTTGTTGAAGGGAAGTCTCAAAACTTCTGGGTTGGACCGCATGTGGTACTTCTAAGAGCCTCTCGAGAGAACAAGCCTTATCTAGATTTTTTTGGTCCGTCCTGTCACGCCCAGGGCATGCACAAACACGTGTGGGCACCGACCCCTATCACTTTTGTAATGGTCCTTCTTCCCTATCACAAGTCTGCTACTCATAACATTATGTGGTGTCATAGAGTAATGTACTCTAACATGAGAGAGAAAGCGTCTTTTGTTTTCATTTTATATTGAAACCTGTGTCAACAGGTGTAAAGTGTATTAACACTAGCTTTACACCTGTAAAATATCAGCAACTATCTGTGATAGAAGTGGCTAGCGTAATGACAGCTTGGCTTGCTTGAATCTCTGCCTTGTATTTGGCTAGAACTAGTTCTTTGATCTCGAACGGGTAAAGGGGCCCATGCAGGTTATTTTTTTTCACGATATACACCTCATAATTATAATTGATGTCCATCGCAATCCCTGCTTCCTAAAGTTAGAGCCTAGTGCACCACTGGAGTCCAATGGACTCCGTGAAATTTAAAAATGCATACCGCTAGTTTTGCCGCTGTTAATTTATCATATACCATTGTCTGGTCTCGCAAATAAATAATAAGAGATACATTATATATTTCAATATATACAGAAATACTTTATATGTTAATATAATATAAGAGTCTCCAGAGGGACTTTGAAGGCTGTTCCAAAACTGTGCTTATTATACATGTACGACCTACTTTGGGTTTAGAAGTTTGTGAGAAGTCATTGAATATCTTATTCGGTTTTGATTCTCTGGTTACTGACAAGTCCTGGTGCAGGTGCCAATGGCCAGATTAGAAGAATTCTGGGCTCTTGTCAAAGTCGTATTCGTTTTTTATTTTTCGGTGTATTGAATAGTCCACATAGTGTTCTTTGTTGAAGGGAAGTCTCAAAACTTCTGGGTTGGACCGCATATGGTACTTTTAAGAGCCTCTCGAGAGAACAAGCCTTATCTAGATTTTTTTGGTCCGTCCTGTCACGCCCAGGGCATGCACAAACACGTGAGGGCACCAACCCCCATCACTTTTGTAATGGTCCTTCTTCCTTATCACAAGTCTGCTACTCATAACATTATGTGGTGTCATGGAGTAATGTACTCTTACATGAGAGAGAAAGCGTCTTTTGTTTTAATTTTATATTGAAACCTGAGTCAACAGGTGTAAAGTGTATTAACACTAGCTTTACACCTGTAAAATATCAGCAACTATCTGTGATAGAAGTGGCTGGCGTAAAGACAGCTTGGCTTGCTTGAATCTCTGCCTTGTATTTGGATAGAACTAGTTCTTTGATCTCGAACGGGTAAAGGGGCCCATGCAGGTTATTTTTTTTCACGATATACACCTTATAATTATAATTGATGTCCATCGCAATCCCTGCTTCCTAAAGTTAGAGCCTAGTGCACCACTGGAGTCCAATGGACTCCGAGAAATTTAAAAATTCATACTGCTAGTTTTGCCGCTGTTAATTTAACATATACCATTGTCTGGTCTTGCAAATAAATAATAAGAGATACTTTATACATTTCAATATATACAGAAATACTTTATATATTAATATAATATAAGAGTCTCCAGAGGGACTTTGAAGGCTGTTCCAAAACTGTGCTTATTATACATGTACGACCTACTTTGGGTTTAGAAGTTTGTGAGAAGTCATTGAATATCTTATTCGGTTTTGATTCTCTGGTGTACTGACTAGTCCTGGTGGAGGTGCTAATGGCCAGATTAGAAGAGTTCTGGGCTCTTGTCAAAGTCGTATTCGTTTTTTTATTTTTCGGTGTTTTGAATAGTCCACATGGTGTTCTTTGTTAAAGGGAAGTCTCAAAACTTCTGGGTTGGACCGCATATGGTACTTCTAAGAGCCTCTCGAGAGAACCAGCCTTATCTAGATTTTTTTGGTCCGTCCTGTCACGCCCAGGGCATGCACAAACACGTGTGGGCCGCACCCACCATCACTTTTGTAATGGTCCCTCTTCCTTATCACAAGTCTGGTACTCTTAACATTATGTGGTGTCACGGAGTAATGTTAAAGCGTCTTTTGTTTTCATTTTATATTGAAACCTGTGTCAACAGGTGTAAAGTGTATTAACACTAGCTTTACACCTGTAAAATATCAGCAACTATCTGTGATAGAAGTGGCTGGCGTAATAACAGCTTGGCTTGCTTGAATCTCTGCCTTGTATTTGGCTAGAACTAGTTCTTTGATCTCGAACGGGTAAAGGGGCCCATGCAGGTTATTTTTTTTCACGATATACACCTTATAATTATAATTGATGTCCATCGCAATCCCTGCTTCCTAAAGTTAGAGCCTAGTGCACCACTGGAGTCCAATGGACTCCGTGAAATTTAAAAATGCATACCGCTAGTTTTGCCGCTGTTAATTTATCATATACCATTGTCTGGTCTCGCAAATAAATAATAAGAGATACATTATATATTTCAATATATACAGAAATACTTTATATGTTAATATAATATAAGAGTCTCCAGAGGGACTTTGAAGGCTGTTCCAAAACTGTGCTTATTATACATGTACGACCTACTTTGGGTTTAGAAGTTTGTGAGAAGTCATTGAATATCTTATTCGGTTTTGATTCTCTGGTGTACTGACTAGTCCTGGTGCAGGTGCCAATGGCCAGATTAGAAGAGTTCTGGGCTCTTGTCAAAGTCGTATTCGTTTTTTATTTTTCGGTGTATTGAATAGTCCACATGGTGTTCTTTGTTGAAGGGAAGTCTCAAAACTTCTGGGTTGGACCGCATATGGTACTTCTAAGAGCCTCTCGAGAGAACCAGCCTTATCTAGATTTTTTTGGTCCGTCCTGTCACGCCCAGGGCATGCACAAACACGTGTGGGCCGCACCCACCATCACTTTTGTAATGGTCCCTCTTCCTTATCACAAGTCTGCTACTCAAAACATTATGTGGTGTCAAGGAGTAATGTACTCTTACATGAGAGAGAAAGCGTCTTTTGTCTTAATTTTATATTGAAACCTGTGTCAACAGGTGTAAAGTGTATTAACACTAGCTTTACACCTATAAAATATCAACAACTATCTGTGATAGAAGTGGCTGGCGTAATGACAGCTTGGCTTGCTTGAATCTGTCTTGTATTTGGCTAGAACTAGTTCTTTGATCTCGAACGGGTAAAGAGGCCCATGCAGGTTATTTTTTTTTCACGATATACACCTTATAATTATAATTGATGTCCATCGCAATCCCTGCTTCCTAAAGTTAGAGCCTAGTGCACCACTGGAGTCTAATGGACTCCGAGAAATTTAAAAATGCATACTGCTAGTTTTGCCGCTGTTAATTTATCATATACCATTGTCTGGTCTCGCAAATAAATAATAAGAGATACATTATATATTTCAATATATACAGAAATACTTTATATATTAATATAATATAAGAGTCTCCAGAGGGACTTTGAAGGCTGTTCCAAAACTGTGCTTATTATACATGTACGACCTACTTTGGGTTTAGAAGTTTGTGAGAAGTCATTGAATATCTTATTCGGTTTTGATTCTCTGGTTACTGACAAGTCCTGGTGCAGGTGCCAATGACCAGATTAGAAGAGTTCTGGGCTCTTGTCAAAGTCGTATTCGTTTTTTATTTTTCGGTGTATTGAATAGTCCACATGGTGTTCTTTGTTAAAGGGAAGTCTCAAAACTTCTGGGTTGGACCGCATATGGTACTTCTAAGAGCCTCTCGAGAGAACCAGCCTTATCTAGATTTTTTTGGTCTGTCCTGTCACGCCCAGGGCATGCACAAACACGTGTGGGCCGCACCCACCTTCACTTTTGTAATGGTCCCTCTTCCTTATCACAAGTCTGGTACTCTTAACATTATGTGGTGTCATGGAGTAATGTACTCTTACATGAGAGAGAAAGCGTCTTTTGTTTTAATTTTATATTGAAACCTGTGTCAACAGGTGTAAAGTGTATTAACACTAGCTTTACACCTATAAAATATCAACAACTATCTGTGATAGAAGTGGCTGGCGTAATGACAGCTTGGCTTGCTTGAATCTGCCTTGTATTTGGCTAGAACTAGTTCTTTGATCTCGAACGGGTAAAGGGGCCCATGCAGGTTATTTTTTTTCACGATATACACCTTATAATTATAATTGATGTCCATCGCAATCCCTGCTTCCTAAAGTTAGAGCCTAGTGCACCACTGGAGTCCAATGGACTCCGAGAAATTTAAAAATGCATACTGCTAGTTTTGCCGCTGTTCATTTAACGTATACCATTGTCTGGTCTCGCAAATAAATAATAAGAGATACTTTATAAATTTCAATATATACAGAAATACTTTATATATAAATATAATATAAGAGTCGCCAGAGGGACCTTGAAGGCTTATCCAAAAATGTGCTTATTATACATGTACGACCTACTTTGGGTTTAGAAGTTTGTGAGAAGTCATTGAATATCTTATTCGGTTTTGATTCTCTGGTGTACTGACTAGTCCTGGTGCAGGTGCCAATGGCAAGATTAGAAGAATTCTGGGCTCTTGTCAAAGTCGTATTCGTTTTTTATTTTTCGGTGTATTGAATAGTCCACATAGTGTTCTTTGTTGAAGGGAAGTCTCGAGATCAAGAAGAAAGCGAACAGGGTGCTAAACATTCTCCAGAGGAACTTATCATCATGTCCTGCTGAGGTCAAGGAGAAGGCCTACATTAGTCTTGTGCGTCCTGTAGCTGAATATGCCTCCCCAGCGTGGTCTCCACACACTCAAAAGGACATCAACTGTGTTGAGTCAATTCAACGCCGCGCTGCCCGCTTTGTCACAAACGATTATCGTAGAGATAGTAGTGTTTCAAACATGATTGCCCAATTAGGATGGCAATCGTTACAAAATCGTAGAGTGGTAAATGATATTTCTTTATTTTACAATGTTAATTTTCATCACGTAAACATTGACTTTCCCACTGACATTAAGCTGAGACACTTCAATTATGCTACTAGGGCTAGTGCCCGTAATTGTTTCCACTTTGACAATCCAACACCAGCAGTAAATTGTTACAAGTTTTCGTTCTATGTAAGATCTGTTCCAGTTTGGAACTCACTGTCTCAATCATGCTTTAACAATATATCAACTGTAACACAATTTCGTGCGGCCTTGCCTAGCGAGCTAATCCTGCAATGATGGTATGCCTTATTTATTTGTTTTTAATGTGTTTTTTTGTGTATCATTATTATTACTTGATTGTACTGTTTATTTATGTATTTTTTTTTTTTTTTCGTTCGTACTGGTCGTCGACCGCTCATTGCCGGATTAGCTTGCTAGGGGCAAATATCCTAATTAAAGATTAAAGAAAACTTCTGGGTTGGACCGCATATGGTACTTCTAAGAGCCTTTCGAGAGAACAAGCCTTATCTAGATTTTTTTGGTTCGTCCTGTCACGCCCAGGGCATGCACAAACACGTGTGGGCCTCACCCCCCATCACTTTTGTAATGGTCCCTCTTCCTTATCACAAGTCTGCTACTCATAACATTATGTGGTGTCATGGAGTAATGTACTCTTACATGAGAGAGAAAGCGTCTTTTGTTTTAATTTTATATTGAAACCTGAGTCAACAGGTGTAAAGTGTATTAACACTAGCTTTACACCTGTAAAAAATCAGCAACTATCTGTGCTAGAAGTGGCTGGCGTAATGACAGCTTGGCTTGCTTGAATCTCTGCCTTGTATTTGGATAGAACTAGTTCTTTGATCTCGAACGGGTAAAGGGGCCCATGCAGGTTATTTTTTTTTCACGATATACACCTTATAATTATAATTGATGTCCATCGCAATCCCTGCTTCCTAAAGTTAGAGCCTAGTGCACCACTGGAGTCCAATGGACTCCGAGAAATTTAAAAATTCATACTGCTAGTTTTGCCGCTTTTAATTTAACATATACCATTGTCTGGTCTTGCAAATAAATAATAAGAGATACTTTATACATTTCAATATATACAGAAATACTTTATATATTAATATAATATAAGAGTCTCCAGAGGGACTTTGAAGGCTGTTCCAAAAATGTGCTTATTATAAATGTACGACCTACTTTGGGTTTAGAAGTTTGTGAGAAGTCATTGAATATCTTATTCGGTTTTGATTTATCTGGTGTACTGACTAGTCCTGGTGCAGGTGCCAATGGCCAGATTAGAAGAGTTCTGGGCTCTTGTCAAAGTCGTATTCGTTTTTTATTTTTCGGTGTATTGAATAGTCCACATGGTGTTCTTTGTTAAAGGGAAGTCTCAAAACTTCTGGGTTGGACCGCATATGGTACTTCTAAGAGCCTCTCGAGAGACCCAGCCTTATCTAGATTTTTTTGGTCAGTCCTGTCACGCCCAGGGCATGCACAAACACGTGTGGGCCGCACCCACCATCACTTTTGTAATGGTCCCTCTTCCTTATCACAAGTCTGGTACTCTTAACATTATGTGGTGTCATGGAGTAATGTACTCTTACATGAGAGAGAAAGCGTCTTTTGTTTTAATTTTATATTGAAACCTGTGTCAACAGGTGTAAAGTGTATTAACACTAGCTTTACACCTATAAAATATCAACAACTATCTGTGATAGAAGTGGCTGGCGTAATGACAGCTTGGCTTGCTTGAATCTGTCTTGTATTTGGCTAGAACTAGTTCTTTGATCTCGAACGGGTAAAGAGGCCCATGCAGGTTATTTTTTTTCACGATATACACCTTATAATTATAATTGATGTCCATCGCAATCCCTGCTTCCTAAAGTTAGAGCCTAGTGCACCACTGGAGTCTAATGGACTCCGAGAAATTTAAAAATGCATACTGCTAGTTTTGCCGCTGTTAATTTATCATATACCATTGTCTGGTCTCGCAAATAAATAATAAGAGATACATTATATATTTCAATATATACAGAAATACTTTATATATTAATATAATATAAGAGTCTCCAGAGGGACTTTGAAGGCTGTTCCAAAACTGTGCTTATTATACATGTACGACCTACTTTGGGTTTAGAAGTTTGTGAGAAGTCATTGAATATCTTATTCGGTTTTGATTCTCTGGTTACTGACAAGTCCTGGTGCAGGTGCCAATGGCCAGATTAGAAGAGTTCTGGGCTCTTGTCAAAGTCGTATTCGTTTTTTATTTTTCGGTGTATTGAATAGTCCACATGGTGTTCTTTGTTAAAGGGAAGTCTCAAAACTTCTGGGTTGGACCGCATATGGTACTTCTAAGAGCCTCTCGAGAGAACCAGCCTTATCTAGATTTTTTTGGTCCGTCCTGTCACGCCCAGGGCATGCACAAACACGTGTGGGCCGCACCCACCTTCACTTTTGTAATGGTCCCTCTTCCTTATCACAAGTCTGGTACTCTTAACATTATGTGGTGTCATGGAGTAATGTACTCTTACATGAGAGAGAAAGCGTCTTTTGTTTTAATTTTATATTGAAACCTGTGTCAACAGGTGTAAAGTGTATTAACACTAGCTTTACACCTATAAAATATCAACAACTATCTGTGATAGAAGTGGCTGGCGTAATGACAGCTTGGCTTGCTTGAATCTGCCTTGTATTTGGCTAGAACTAGTTCTTTGATCTCGAACGGGTAAAGGGGCCCATGCAGGTTATTTTTTTTCACGATATACACCTTATAATTATAATTGATGTCCATCGCAATCCCTGCTTCCTAAAGTTAGAGCCTAGTGCACCACTGGAGTCCAATGGACTCCGAGAAATTTAAAAATGCATACTGCTAGTTTTGCCGCTGTTCATTTAACGTATACCATTGTCTGGTCTCGCAAATAAATAATAAGAGATACTTTATAAATTTCAATATATACAGAAATACTTTATATATAAATATAATATAAGAGTCGCCAGAGGGACCTTGAAGGCTTATCCAAAAATGTGCTTATTATACATGTACGACCTACTTTGGGTTTAGAAGTTTGTGAGAAGTCATTGAATATCTTATTCGGTTTTGATTCTCTGGTGTACTGACTAGTCCTGGTGCAGGTGCCAATGGCAAGATTAGAAGAATTCTGGGCTCTTGTCAAAGTCGTATTCGTTTTTTATTTTTCGGTGTATTGAATAGTCCACATAGTGTTCTTTGTTGAAGGGAAGTCTCGAGATCAAGAAGAAAGCGAACAGGGTGCTAAACATTCTCCAGAGGAACTTATCATCATGTCCTGCTGAGGTCAAGGAGAAGGCCTACATTAGTCTTGTGCGTCCTGTAGCTGAATATGCCTCCCCAGCGTGGTCTCTACACACTCAAAAGGACATCAACTGTGTTGAGTCAATTCAACGCCGCGCTGCCCGCTTTGTCACAAACGATTATCGTAGAGATAGTAGTGTTTCAAACATGATTGCCCAATTAGGATGGCAATCGTTACAAAATCGTAGAGTGGTAAATGATATTTCTTTATTTTACAATGTTAATTTTCATCACGTAAACATTGACTTTCCCACTGACATTAAGCTGAGACACTTCAATTATGCTACTAGGGCTAGTGCCCGTAATTGTTTCCACTTTGACAATCCAACACCAGCAGTAAATTGTTACAAGTTTTCGTTCTATGTAAGATCTGTTCCAGTTTGGAACTCACTGTCTCAATCATGCTTTAACAATATATCAACTGTAACACAATTTCGTGCGGCCTTGCCTAGCGAGCTAATCCTGCAATGATGGTATGCCTTATTTATTTGTTTTTAATGTGTTTTTTTGTGTATCATTATTATTACTTGATTGTACTGTTTATTTATGTATTTTTTTTTTTTTTTCGTTCGTACTGGTCGTCGACCGCTCATTGCCGGATTAGCTTGCTAGGGGCAAATATCCTAATTAAAGATTAAAGAAAACTTCTGGGTTGGACCGCATATGGTACTTCTAAGAGCCTTTCGAGAGAACAAGCCTTATCTAGATTTTTTTGGTTCGTCCTGTCACGCCCAGGGCATGCACAAACACGTGTGGGCCTCACCCCCCATCACTTTTGTAATGGTCCCTCTTCCTTATCACAAGTCTGCTACTCATAACATTATGTGGTGTCATGGAGTAATGTACTCTTACATGAGAGAGAAAGCGTCTTTTGTTTTAATTTTATATTGAAACCTGAGTCAACAGGTGTAAAGTGTATTAACACTAGCTTTACACCTGTAAAATATCAGCAACTATCTGTGCTAGAAGTGGCTGGCGTAATGACAGCTTGGCTTGCTTGAATCTCTGCCTTGTATTTGGATAGAACTAGTTCTTTGATCTCGAACGGGTAAAGGGGCCCATGCAGGTTATTTTTTTTTCACGATATACACCTTATAATTATAATTGATGTCCATCGCAATCCCTGCTTCCTAAAGTTAGAGCCTAGTGCACCACTGGAGTCCAATGGACTCCGAGAAATTTAAAAATTCATACTGCTAGTTTTGCCGCTTTTAATTTAACATATACCATTGTCTGGTCTTGCAAATAAATAATAAGAGATACTTTATACATTTCAATATATACAGAAATACTTTATATATTAATATAATATAAGAGTCTCCAGAGGGACTTTGAAGGCTGTTCCAAAAATGTGCTTATTATACATGTACGACCTACTTTGGGTTTAGAAGTTTGTGAGAAGTCATTGAATATCTTATTCGGTTTTGATTTATCTGGTGTACTGACTAGTCCTGGTGCAGGTGCCAATGGCCAGATTAGAAGAGTTCTGGGCTCTTGTCAAAGTCGTATTCGTTTTTTATTTTTCGGTGTATTGAATAGTCCACATGGTGTTCTTTGTTAAAGGGAAGTCTCAAAACTTCTGGGTTGGACCGCATATGGTACTTCTAAGAGCCTCTCGAGAGACCCAGCCTTATCTAGATTTTTTTGGTCAGTCCTGTCACGCCCAGGGCATGCACAAACACGTGTGGGCCGCACCCACCATCACTTTTGTAATGGTCCCTCTTCCTTATCACAAGTCTGGTACTCTTAACATTATGTGGTGTCATGGAGTAATGTACTCTTACATGAGAGAGAAAGCGTCTTTTGTTTTAATTTTATATTGAAACCTGTGTCAACAGGTGTAAAGTGTATTAACACTAGCTTTACACCTATAAAATATCAACGACTATCTGTGATAGAAGTGGCTGGCGTAATGACAGCTTGGCTTGCTTGAATCTGCCTTGTATTTGGCTAGAACTAGTTCTTTGATCTCGAACGGGTAAAGGGGCCCATGCAGGTTATTTTTTTTCACGATATACACCTTATAATTATAATTGATGTCCATCGCAATCCCTGCTTCCTAAAGTTAGAGCCTAGTGCACCACTGGAGTCCAATGGACTCCGAGAAATTTAAAAATGCATACTGCTAGTTTTGCCGCTGTTAATTTATCATATACCATTGTCTGGTCTCGCAAATAAATAATAAGAGATACATTATATATTTCAATATATACAGAAATACTTTATATATTAATATAATATAAGAGTCTCCAGAGAGACTTTGAAGGCTGTTCCAAAACTGTGCTTATTATACATGTACGACCTACTTTGGGTTTAGAAGTATGTGAGAAGTCATTGAATATCTTATTCGGTTTTGATTCTCTGGTTACTGACAAGTCCTGGTGCAGGTGCTAATGGCCAGATTAGAAGAGTTCTGGGCTCTTGTCAAAGTCGTATTCGTTTTTTTTTTTCGGTGTTTTGAATAGTCCACATGGTGTTCTTTGTTGAAGGGAAGTCTCAAAACTTCTGGGTTGGACCGCATATGGTACATCTAAGAGCCTCTCGAGAGAACCAGCCTTATCTAGATTTTTTTGGTCCGTCCTGTCACGCCCAGGGCATGCACAAACACGTGTGGGCCGCACCCACCTTCACTTTTGTAATGGTCCCTCTTCCTTATCACAAGTCTGCTACTCATAACATTATGTGGTGTCATAGAGTAATGTACTCTTACATGAGAGAGAAAGCGTCTTTTGTTTTAATTTTATATTGAAACCTGTGTCAACAGGTGTAAAGTGTATTAACACTAGCTTTACACCTATAAAATATCAACAACTATCTGTGATAGAAGTGGCTGGCGTAATGACAGCTTGGCTTGCTTGAATCTGCCTTGTATTTGGCTAGAACTAGTTCTTTGATCTCGAACGGGTAAAGGGGCCCATGCAGGTTATTTTTTTTCACGATATACACCTTATAATTATAATTGATGTCCATCGCAATCCCTGCTTCCTAAAGTTAGAGCCTAGTGCACCACTGGAGTCCAATGGACTCCGAGAAATTTAAAAATGCATACTGCTAGTTTTGCCGCTGTTCATTTAACGTATACCATTGTCTGGTCTTGCAAATAAATAATAAGAGATACTTTATAAATTTCAATATATACAGAAATACTTTATATATAAATATAATATAAGAGTCGCCAGAGGGACCTTGAAGGCTTATCCAAAAATGTGCTTATTATACATGTACGACCTACTTTGGGTTTAGAAGTTTGTGAGAAGTCATTGAATATCTTATTCGGTTTTGATTCTCTGGTGTACTGACTAGTCCTGGTGCAGGTGCCAATGGCAAGATTAGAAGAATTCTGGGCTCTTGTCAAAGTCGTATTCGTTTTTTATTTTTCGGTGTATTGAATAGTCCACATAGTGTTCTTTGTTGAAGGGAAGTCTCGAGATCAAGAAGAAAGCGAACAGGGTGCTAAACATTCTCCAGAGGAACTTATCATCATGTCCTGCTGAGGTCAAGGAGAAGGCCTACATTAGTCTTGTGCGTCCTGTAGCTGAATATGCCTCCCCAGCGTGGTCTCCACACACTCAAAAGGACATCAACTGTGTTGAGTCAATTCAACGCCGCGCTGCCCGCTTTGTCACAAACGATTATCGTAGAGATAGTAGTGTTTCAAACATGATTGCCCAATTAGGATGGCAATCGTTACAAAATCGTAGAGTGGTAAATGATATTTCTTTATTTTACAATGTTAATTTTCATCACGTAAACATTGACTTTCCCACTGACATTAAGCTGAGACACTTCAATTATGCTACTAGGGCTAGTGCCCGTAATTGTTTCCACTTTGACAATCCAACACCAGCAGTAAATTGTTACAAGTTTTCGTTCTATGTAAGATCTGTTCCAGTTTGGAACTCACTGTCTCAATCATGCTTTAACAATATATCAACTGTAACACAATTTCGTGCGGCCTTGCCTAGCGAGCTAATCCTGCAATGATGGTATGCCTTATTTATTTGTTTTTAATGTGTTTTTTTGTGTATCATTATTATTACTTGATTGTACTGTTTATTTATGTATTTTTTTTTTTTTTTCGTTCGTACTGGTCGTCGACCGCTCATTGCCGGATTAGCTTGCTAGGGGCAAATATCCTAATTAAAGATTAAAGAAAACTTCTGGGTTGGACCGCATATGGTACTTCTAAGAGCCTTTCGAGAGAACAAGCCTTATCTAGATTTTTTTGGTCAGTCCTGTCACGCCCAGGGCATGCACAAACACGTGTGGGCCGCACCCACCATCACTTTTGTAATGGTCCCTCTTCCTTATCACAAGTCTGGTACTCTTAACATTATGTGGTGTCATGGAGTAATGTACTCTTACATGAGAGAGAAAGCGTCTTTTGTTTTAATTTTATATTGAAACCTGTGTCAACAGGTGTAAAGTGTATTAACACTAGCTTTACACCTATAAAATATCAACGACTATCTGTGATAGAAGTGGCTGGCGTAATGACAGCTTGGCTTGCTTGAATCTGCCTTGTATTTGGTTAGAACTAGTTCTTTGATCTCGAACGGGTAAAGGGGCCCATGCAGGTTATTTTTTTTCACGATATACACCTTATAATTATAATTGATGTCCATCGCAATCCCTGCTTCCTAAAGTTAGAGCCTAGTGCACCACTGGAGTCCAATGGACTCCGAGAAATTTAAAAATGCATACTGCTAGTTTTGCCGCTGTTAATTTATCATATACCATTGTCTGGTCTCGCAAATAAATAATAAGAGATACATTATATATTTCAATATATACAGAAATACTTTATATATTAATATAATATAAGAGTCTCCAGAGAGACTTTGAAGGCTGTTCCAAAACTGTGCTTATTATACATGTACGACCTACTTTGGGTTTAGAAGTATGTGAGAAGTCATTGAATATCTTATTCGGTTTTGATTCTCTGGTTACTGACAAGTCCTGGTGCAGGTGCTAATGGCCAGATTAGAAGAGTTCTGGGCTCTTGTCAAAGTCGTATTCGTTTTTTTTTTCGGTGTTTTGAATAGTCCACATGGTGTTCTTTGTTGAAGGGAAGTCTCAAAACTTCTGGGTTGGACCGCATGTGGTACTTCTAAGAGCCTCTCGAGAGAACAAGCCTTATCTAGATTTTTTTGGTCCGTCCTGTCACGCCCAGGGCATGCACAAACACGTGTGGGCACCGACCCCTATCACTTTTGTAATGGTCCTTCTTCCCTATCACAAGTCTGCTACTCATAACATTATGTGGTGTCATAGAGTAATGTACTCTAACATGAGAGAGAAAGCGTCTTTTGTTTTCATTTTATATTGAAACCTGTGTCAACAGGTGTAAAGTGTATTAACACTAGCTTTACACCTGTAAAATATCAGCAACTATCTGTGATAGAAGTGGCTAGCGTAATGACAGCTTGGCTTGCTTGAATCTCTGCCTTGTATTTGGCTAGAACTAGTTCTTTGATCTCGAACGGGTAAAGGGGCCCATGCAGGTTATTTTTTTTCACGATATACACCTCATAATTATAATTGATGTCCATCGCAATCCCTGCTTCCTAAAGTTAGAGCCTAGTGCACCACTGGAGTCCAATGGACTCCGTGAAATTTAAAAATGCATACCGCTAGTTTTGCCGCTGTTAATTTATCATATACCATTGTCTGGTCTCGCAAATAAATAATAAGAGATACATTATATATTTCAATATATACAGAAATACTTTATATGTTAATATAATATAAGAGTCTCCAGAGGGACTTTGAAGGCTGTTCCAAAACTGTGCTTATTATACATGTACGACCTACTTTGGGTTTAGAAGTTTGTGAGAAGTCATTGAATATCTTATTCGGTTTTGATTCTCTGGTTACTGACAAGTCCTGGTGCAGGTGCCAATGGCCAGATTAGAAGAATTCTGGGCTCTTGTCAAAGTCGTATTCGTTTTTTATTTTTCGGTGTATTGAATAGTCCACATAGTGTTCTTTGTTGAAGGGAAGTCTCAAAACTTCTGGGTTGGACCGCATATGGTACTTTTAAGAGCCTCTCGAGAGAACAAGCCTTATCTAGATTTTTTTGGTCCGTCCTGTCACGCCCAGGGCATGCACAAACACGTGAGGGCACCAACCCCCATCACTTTTGTAATGGTCCTTCTTCCTTATCACAAGTCTGCTACTCATAACATTATGTGGTGTCATGGAGTAATGTACTCTTACATGAGAGAGAAAGCGTCTTTTGTTTTAATTTTATATTGAAACCTGAGTCAACAGGTGTAAAGTGTATTAACACTAGCTTTACACCTGTAAAATATCAGCAACTATCTGTGATAGAAGTGGCTGGCGTAAAGACAGCTTGGCTTGCTTGAATCTCTGCCTTGTATTTGGATAGAACTAGTTCTTTGATCTCGAACGGGTAAAGGGGCCCATGCAGGTTATTTTTTTTCACGATATACACCTTATAATTATAATTGATGTCCATCGCAATCCCTGCTTCCTAAAGTTAGAGCCTAGTGCACCACTGGAGTCCAATGGACTCCGAGAAATTTAAAAATTCATACTGCTAGTTTTGCCGCTGTTAATTTAACATATACCATTGTCTGGTCTTGCAAATAAATAATAAGAGATACTTTATACATTTCAATATATACAGAAATACTTTATATATTAATATAATATAAGAGTCTCCAGAGGGACTTTGAAGGCTGTTCCAAAACTGTGCTTATTATACATGTACGACCTACTTTGGGTTTAGAAGTTTGTGAGAAGTCATTGAATATCTTATTCGGTTTTGATTCTCTGGTGTACTGACTAGTCCTGGTGGAGGTGCTAATGGCCAGATTAGAAGAGTTCTGGGCTCTTGTCAAAGTCGTATTCGTTTTTTTATTTTTCGGTGTTTTGAATAGTCCACATGGTGTTCTTTGTTAAAGGGAAGTCTCAAAACTTCTGGGTTGGACCGCATATGGTACTTCTAAGAGCCTCTCGAGAGAACCAGCCTTATCTAGATTTTTTTGGTCCGTCCTGTCACGCCCAGGGCATGCACAAACACGTGTGGGCCGCACCCACCATCACTTTTGTAATGGTCCCTCTTCCTTATCACAAGTCTGGTACTCTTAACATTATGTGGTGTCACGGAGTAATGTTAAAGCGTCTTTTGTTTTCATTTTATATTGAAACCTGTGTCAACAGGTGTAAAGTGTATTAACACTAGCTTTACACCTGTAAAATATCAGCAACTATCTGTGATAGAAGTGGCTGGCGTAATAACAGCTTGGCTTGCTTGAATCTCTGCCTTGTATTTGGCTAGAACTAGTTCTTTGATCTCGAACGGGTAAAGGGGCCCATGCAGGTTATTTTTTTTCACGATATACACCTTATAATTATAATTGATGTCCATCGCAATCCCTGCTTCCTAAAGTTAGAGCCTAGTGCACCACTGGAGTCCAATGGACTCCGTGAAATTTAAAAATGCATACCGCTAGTTTTGCCGCTGTTAATTTATCATATACCATTGTCTGGTCTCGCAAATAAATAATAAGAGATACATTATATATTTCAATATATACAGAAATACTTTATATGTTAATATAATATAAGAGTCTCCAGAGGGACTTTGAAGGCTGTTCCAAAACTGTGCTTATTATACATGTACGACCTACTTTGGGTTTAGAAGTTTGTGAGAAGTCATTGAATATCTTATTCGGTTTTGATTCTCTGGTGTACTGACTAGTCCTGGTGCAGGTGCCAATGGCCAGATTAGAAGAGTTCTGGGCTCTTGTCAAAGTCGTATTCGTTTTTTATTTTTCGGTGTATTGAATAGTCCACATGGTGTTCTTTGTTGAAGGGAAGTCTCAAAACTTCTGGGTTGGACCGCATATGGTACTTCTAAGAGCCTCTCGAGAGAACCAGCCTTATCTAGATTTTTTTGGTCCGTCCTGTCACGCCCAGGGCATGCACAAACACGTGTGGGCCGCACCCACCATCACTTTTGTAATGGTCCCTCTTCCTTATCACAAGTCTGCTACTCAAAACATTATGTGGTGTCATGAAGTAATGTACTCTTACATGAGAGAGAAAGCGTCTTTTGTCTTAATTTTATATTGAAACCTGTGTCAACAGGTGTAAAGTGTATTAACACTAGCTTTACACCTATAAAATATCAACAACTATCTGTGATAGAAGTGGCTGGCGTAATGACAGCTTGGCTTGCTTGAATCTGTCTTGTATTTGGCTAGAACTAGTTCTTTGATCTCGAACGGGTAAAGAGGCCCATGCAGGTTATTTTTTTTTCACGATATACACCTTATAATTATAATTGATGTCCATCGCAATCCCTGCTTCCTAAAGTTAGAGCCTAGTGCACCACTGGAGTCTAATGGACTCCGAGAAATTTAAAAATGCATACTGCTAGTTTTGCCGCTGTTAATTTATCATATACCATTGTCTGGTCTCGCAAATAAATAATAAGAGATACATTATATATTTCAATATATACAGAAATACTTTATATATTAATATAATATAAGAGTCTCCAGAGGGACTTTGAAGGCTGTTCCAAAACTGTGCTTATTATACATGTACGACCTACTTTGGGTTTAGAAGTTTGTGAGAAGTCATTGAATATCTTATTCGGTTTTGATTCTCTGGTTACTGACAAGTCCTGGTGCAGGTGCCAATGACCAGATTAGAAGAGTTCTGGGCTCTTGTCAAAGTCGTATTCGTTTTTTATTTTTCGGTGTATTGAATAGTCCACATGGTGTTCTTTGTTAAAGGGAAGTCTCAAAACTTCTGGGTTGGACCGCATATGGTACTTCTAAGAGCCTCTCGAGAGAACCAGCCTTATCTAGATTTTTTTGGTCTGTCCTGTCACGCCCAGGGCATGCACAAACACGTGTGGGCCGCACCCACCTTCACTTTTGTAATGGTCCCTCTTCCTTATCACAAGTCTGGTACTCTTAACATTATGTGGTGTCATGGAGTAATGTACTCTTACATGAGAGAGAAAGCGTCTTTTGTTTTAATTTTATATTGAAACCTGTGTCAACAGGTGTAAAGTGTATTAACACTAGCTTTACACCTATAAAATATCAACAACTATCTGTGATAGAAGTGGCTGGCGTAATGACAGCTTGGCTTGCTTGAATCTGCCTTGTATTTGGCTAGAACTAGTTCTTTGATCTCGAACGGGTAAAGGGGCCCATGCAGGTTATTTTTTTTCACGATATACACCTTATAATTATAATTGATGTCCATCGCAATCCCTGCTTCCTAAAGTTAGAGCCTAGTGCACCACTGGAGTCCAATGGACTCCGAGAAATTTAAAAATGCATACTGCTAGTTTTGCCGCTGTTCATTTAACGTATACCATTGTCTGGTCTCGCAAATAAATAATAAGAGATACTTTATAAATTTCAATATATACAGAAATACTTTATATATAAATATAATATAAGAGTCGCCAGAGGGACCTTGAAGGCTTATCCAAAAATGTGCTTATTATACATGTACGACCTACTTTGGGTTTAGAAGTTTGTGAGAAGTCATTGAATATCTTATTCGGTTTTGATTCTCTGGTGTACTGACTAGTCCTGGTGCAGGTGCCAATGGCAAGATTAGAAGAATTCTGGGCTCTTGTCAAAGTCGTATTCGTTTTTTATTTTTCGGTGTATTGAATAGTCCACATAGTGTTCTTTGTTGAAGGGAAGTCTCGAGATCAAGAAGAAAGCGAACAGGGTGCTAAACATTCTCCAGAGGAACTTATCATCATGTCCTGCTGAGGTCAAGGAGAAGGCCTACATTAGTCTTGTGCGTCCTGTAGCTGAATATGCCTCCCCAGCGTGGTCTCCACACACTCAAAAGGACATCAACTGTGTTGAGTCAATTCAACGCCGCGCTGCCCGCTTTGTCACAAACGATTATCGTAGAGATAGTAGTGTTTCAAACATGATTGCCCAATTAGGATGGCAATCGTTACAAAATCGTAGAGTGGTAAATGATATTTCTTTATTTTACAATGTTAATTTTCATCACGTAAACATTGACTTTCCCACTGACATTAAGCTGAGACACTTCAATTATGCTACTAGGGCTAGTGCCCGTAATTGTTTCCACTTTGACAATCCAACACCAGCAGTAAATTGTTACAAGTTTTCGTTCTATGTAAGATCTGTTCCAGTTTGGAACTCACTGTCTCAATCATGCTTTAACAATATATCAACTGTAACACAATTTCGTGCGGCCTTGCCTAGCGAGCTAATCCTGCAATGATGGTATGCCTTATTTATTTGTTTTTAATGTGTTTTTTTGTGTATCATTATTATTACTTGATTGTACTGTTTATTTATGTATTTTTTTTTTTTTTTTTTTTCGTTCGTACTGGTCGTCGACCGCTCATTGCCGGATTAGCTTGCTAGGGGCAAATATCCTAATTAAAGATTAAAGAAAACTTCTGGGTTGGACCGCATATGGTACTTCTAAGAGCCTTTCGAGAGAACAAGCCTTATCTAGATTTTTTTGGTTCGTCCTGTCACGCCCAGGGCATGCACAAACACGTGTGGGCCTCACCCCCCATCACTTTTGTAATGGTCCCTCTTCCTTATCACAAGTCTGCTACTCATAACATTATGTGGTGTCATGGAGTAATGTACTCTTACATGAGAGAGAAAGCGTCTTTTGTTTTAATTTTATATTGAAACCTGAGTCAACAGGTGTAAAGTGTATTAACACTAGCTTTACACCTGTAAAAAATCAGCAACTATCTGTGCTAGAAGTGGCTGGCGTAATGACAGCTTGGCTTGCTTGAATCTGCCTTGTATTTGGCTAGAACTAGTTCTTTGATCTCGAACGGGTAAAGGGGCCCATGCAGGTTATTTTTTTTCACGATATACACCTTATAATTATAATTGATGTCCATCGCAATCCCTGCTTCCTAAAGTTAGAGCCTAGTGCACCACTGGAGTCCAATGGACTCCGAGAAATTTAAAAATGCATACTGCTAGTTTTGCCGCTGTTAATTTATCATATACCATTGTCTGGTCTCGCAAATAAATAATAAGAGATACATTATATATTTCAATATATACAGAAATACTTTATATATTAATATAATATAAGAGTCTCCAGAGAGACTTTGAAGGCTGTTCCAAAACTGTGCTTATTATACATGTACGACCTACTTTGGGTTTAGAAGTATGTGAGAAGTCATTGAATATCTTATTCGGTTTTGATTCTCTGGTTACTGACAAGTCCTGGTGCAGGTGCTAATGGCCAGATTAGAAGAGTTCTGGGCTCTTGTCAAAGTCGTATTCGTTTTTTTTTTTCGGTGTTTTGAATAGTCCACATGGTGTTCTTTGTTGAAGGGAAGTCTCAAAACTTCTGGGTTGGACCGCATATGGTACATCTAAGAGCCTCTCGAGAGAACCAGCCTTATCTAGATTTTTTTGGTCCGTCCTGTCACGCCCAGGGCATGCACAAACACGTGTGGGCCGCACCCACCTTCACTTTTGTAATGGTCCCTCTTCCTTATCACAAGTCTGCTACTCATAACATTATGTGGTGTCATAGAGTAATGTACTCTTACATGAGAGAGAAAGCGTCTTTTGTTTTAATTTTATATTGAAACCTGTGTCAACAGGTGTAAAGTGTATTAACACTAGCTTTACACCTATAAAATATCAACAACTATCTGTGATAGAAGTGGCTGGCGTAATGACAGCTTGGCTTGCTTGAATCTGCCTTGTATTTGGCTAGAACTAGTTCTTTGATCTCGAACGGGTAAAGGGGCCCATGCAGGTTATTTTTTTTCACGATATACACCTTATAATTATAATTGATGTCCATCGCAATCCCTGCTTCCTAAAGTTAGAGCCTAGTGCACCACTGGAGTCCAATGGACTCCGAGAAATTTAAAAATGCATACTGCTAGTTTTGCCGCTGTTCATTTAACGTATACCATTGTCTGGTCTTGCAAATAAATAATAAGAGATACTTTATAAATTTCAATATATACAGAAATACTTTATATATAAATATAATATAAGAGTCGCCAGAGGGACCTTGAAGGCTTATCCAAAAATGTGCTTATTATACATGTACGACCTACTTTGGGTTTAGAAGTTTGTGAGAAGTCATTGAATATCTTATTCGGTTTTGATTCTCTGGTGTACTGACTAGTCCTGGTGCAGGTGCCAATGGCAAGATTAGAAGAATTCTGGGCTCTTGTCAAAGTCGTATTCGTTTTTTATTTTTCGGTGTATTGAATAGTCCACATAGTGTTCTTTGTTGAAGGGAAGTCTCGAGATCAAGAAGAAAGCGAACAGGGTGCTAAACATTCTCCAGAGGAACTTATCATCATGTCCTGCTGAGGTCAAGGAGAAGGCCTACATTAGTCTTGTGCGTCCTGTAGCTGAATATGCCTCCCCAGCGTGGTCTCCACACACTCAAAAGGACATCAACTGTGTTGAGTCAATTCAACGCCGCGCTGCCCGCTTTGTCACAAACGATTATCGTAGAGATAGTAGTGTTTCAAACATGATTGCCCAATTAGGATGGCAATCGTTACAAAATCGTAGAGTGGTAAATGATATTTCTTTATTTTACAATGTTAATTTTCATCACGTAAACATTGACTTTCCCACTGACATTAAGCTGAGACACTTCAATTATGCTACTAGGGCTAGTGCCCGTAATTGTTTCCACTTTGACAATCCAACACCAGCAGTAAATTGTTACAAGTTTTCGTTCTATGTAAGATCTGTTCCAGTTTGGAACTCACTGTCTCAATCATGCTTTAACAATATATCAACTGTAACACAATTTCGTGCGGCCTTGCCTAGCGAGCTAATCCTGCAATGATGGTATGCCTTATTTATTTGTTTTTAATGTGTTTTTTTGTGTATCATTATTATTACTTGATTGTACTGTTTATTTATGTATTTTTTTTTTTTTTTCGTTCGTACTGGTCGTCGACCGCTCATTGCCGGATTAGCTTGCTAGGGGCAAATATCCTAATTAAAGATTAAAGAAAACTTCTGGGTTGGACCGCATATGGTACTTCTAAGAGCCTTTCGAGAGAACAAGCCTTATCTAGATTTTTTTGGTCAGTCCTGTCACGCCCAGGGCATGCACAAACACGTGTGGGCCGCACCCACCATCACTTTTGTAATGGTCCCTCTTCCTTATCACAAGTCTGGTACTCTTAACATTATGTGGTGTCATGGAGTAATGTACTCTTACATGAGAGAGAAAGCGTCTTTTGTTTTAATTTTATATTGAAACCTGTGTCAACAGGTGTAAAGTGTATTAACACTAGCTTTACACCTATAAAATATCAACGACTATCTGTGATAGAAGTGGCTGGCGTAATGACAGCTTGGCTTGCTTGAATCTGCCTTGTATTTGGTTAGAACTAGTTCTTTGATCTCGAACGGGTAAAGGGGCCCATGCAGGTTATTTTTTTTCACGATATACACCTTATAATTATAATTGATGTCCATCGCAATCCCTGCTTCCTAAAGTTAGAGCCTAGTGCACCACTGGAGTCCAATGGACTCCGAGAAATTTAAAAATGCATACTGCTAGTTTTGCCGCTGTTAATTTATCATATACCATTGTCTGGTCTCGCAAATAAATAATAAGAGATACATTATATATTTCAATATATACAGAAATACTTTATATATTAATATAATATAAGAGTCTCCAGAGAGACTTTGAAGGCTGTTCCAAAACTGTGCTTATTATACATGTACGACCTACTTTGGGTTTAGAAGTATGTGAGAAGTCATTGAATATCTTATTCGGTTTTGATTCTCTGGTTACTGACAAGTCCTGGTGCAGGTGCTAATGGCCAGATTAGAAGAGTTCTGGGCTCTTGTCAAAGTCGTATTCGTTTTTTTTTTCGGTGTTTTGAATAGTCCACATGGTGTTCTTTGTTGAAGGGAAGTCTCAAAACTTCTGGGTTGGACCGCATGTGGTACTTCTAAGAGCCTCTCGAGAGAACAAGCCTTATCTAGATTTTTTTGGTCCGTCCTGTCACGCCCAGGGCATGCACAAACACGTGTGGGCACCGACCCCTATCACTTTTGTAATGGTCCTTCTTCCCTATCACAAGTCTGCTACTCATAACATTATGTGGTGTCATAGAGTAATGTACTCTAACATGAGAGAGAAAGCGTCTTTTGTTTTCATTTTATATTGAAACCTGTGTCAACAGGTGTAAAGTGTATTAACACTAGCTTTACACCTGTAAAATATCAGCAACTATCTGTGATAGAAGTGGCTAGCGTAATGACAGCTTGGCTTGCTTGAATCTCTGCCTTGTATTTGGCTAGAACTAGTTCTTTGATCTCGAACGGGTAAAGGGGCCCATGCAGGTTATTTTTTTTCACGATATACACCTCATAATTATAATTGATGTCCATCGCAATCCCTGCTTCCTAAAGTTAGAGCCTAGTGCACCACTGGAGTCCAATGGACTCCGTGAAATTTAAAAATGCATACCGCTAGTTTTGCCGCTGTTAATTTATCATATACCATTGTCTGGTCTCGCAAATAAATAATAAGAGATACATTATATATTTCAATATATACAGAAATACTTTATATGTTAATATAATATAAGAGTCTCCAGAGGGACTTTGAAGGCTGTTCCAAAACTGTGCTTATTATACATGTACGACCTACTTTGGGTTTAGAAGTTTGTGAGAAGTCATTGAATATCTTATTCGGTTTTGATTCTCTGGTTACTGACAAGTCCTGGTGCAGGTGCCAATGGCCAGATTAGAAGAATTCTGGGCTCTTGTCAAAGTCGTATTCGTTTTTTATTTTTCGGTGTATTGAATAGTCCACATAGTGTTCTTTGTTGAAGGGAAGTCTCAAAACTTCTGGGTTGGACCGCATATGGTACTTTTAAGAGCCTCTCGAGAGAACAAGCCTTATCTAGATTTTTTTGGTCCGTCCTGTCACGCCCAGGGCATGCACAAACACGTGAGGGCACCAACCCCCATCACTTTTGTAATGGTCCTTCTTCCTTATCACAAGTCTGCTACTCATAACATTATGTGGTGTCATGGAGTAATGTACTCTTACATGAGAGAGAAAGCGTCTTTTGTTTTAATTTTATATTGAAACCTGAGTCAACAGGTGTAAAGTGTATTAACACTAGCTTTACACCTGTAAAATATCAGCAACTATCTGTGATAGAAGTGGCTGGCGTAAAGACAGCTTGGCTTGCTTGAATCTCTGCCTTGTATTTGGATAGAACTAGTTCTTTGATCTCGAACGGGTAAAGGGGCCCATGCAGGTTATTTTTTTTCACGATATACACCTTATAATTATAATTGATGTCCATCGCAATCCCTGCTTCCTAAAGTTAGAGCCTAGTGCACCACTGGAGTCCAATGGACTCCGAGAAATTTAAAAATTCATACTGCTAGTTTTGCCGCTGTTAATTTAACATATACCATTGTCTGGTCTTGCAAATAAATAATAAGAGATACTTTATACATTTCAATATATACAGAAATACTTTATATATTAATATAATATAAGAGTCTCCAGAGGGACTTTGAAGGCTGTTCCAAAACTGTGCTTATTATACATGTACGACCTACTTTGGGTTTAGAAGTTTGTGAGAAGTCATTGAATATCTTATTCGGTTTTGATTCTCTGGTGTACTGACTAGTCCTGGTGGAGGTGCTAATGGCCAGATTAGAAGAGTTCTGGGCTCTTGTCAAAGTCGTATTCGTTTTTTTATTTTTCGGTGTTTTGAATAGTCCACATGGTGTTCTTTGTTAAAGGGAAGTCTCAAAACTTCTGGGTTGGACCGCATATGGTACTTCTAAGAGCCTCTCGAGAGAACCAGCCTTATCTAGATTTTTTTGGTCCGTCCTGTCACGCCCAGGGCATGCACAAACACGTGTGGGCCGCACCCACCATCACTTTTGTAATGGTCCCTCTTCCTTATCACAAGTCTGGTACTCTTAACATTATGTGGTGTCACGGAGTAATGTTAAAGCGTCTTTTGTTTTCATTTTATATTGAAACCTGTGTCAACAGGTGTAAAGTGTATTAACACTAGCTTTACACCTGTAAAATATCAGCAACTATCTGTGATAGAAGTGGCTGGCGTAATAACAGCTTGGCTTGCTTGAATCTCTGCCTTGTATTTGGCTAGAACTAGTTCTTTGATCTCGAACGGGTAAAGGGGCCCATGCAGGTTATTTTTTTTCACGATATACACCTTATAATTATAATTGATGTCCATCGCAATCCCTGCTTCCTAAAGTTAGAGCCTAGTGCACCACTGGAGTCCAATGGACTCCGTGAAATTTAAAAATGCATACCGCTAGTTTTGCCGCTGTTAATTTATCATATACCATTGTCTGGTCTCGCAAATAAATAATAAGAGATACATTATATATTTCAATATATACAGAAATACTTTATATGTTAATATAATATAAGAGTCTCCAGAGGGACTTTGAAGGCTGTTCCAAAACTGTGCTTATTATACATGTACGACCTACTTTGGGTTTAGAAGTTTGTGAGAAGTCATTGAATATCTTATTCGGTTTTGATTCTCTGGTGTACTGACTAGTCCTGGTGCAGGTGCCAATGGCCAGATTAGAAGAGTTCTGGGCTCTTGTCAAAGTCGTATTCGTTTTTTATTTTTCGGTGTATTGAATAGTCCACATGGTGTTCTTTGTTGAAGGGAAGTCTCAAAACTTCTGGGTTGGACCGCATATGGTACTTCTAAGAGCCTCTCGAGAGAACCAGCCTTATCTAGATTTTTTTGGTCCGTCCTGTCACGCCCAGGGCATGCACAAACACGTGTGGGCCGCACCCACCATCACTTTTGTAATGGTCCCTCTTCCTTATCACAAGTCTGCTACTCAAAACATTATGTGGTGTCATGAAGTAATGTACTCTTACATGAGAGAGAAAGCGTCTTTTGTCTTAATTTTATATTGAAACCTGTGTCAACAGGTGTAAAGTGTATTAACACTAGCTTTACACCTATAAAATATCAACAACTATCTGTGATAGAAGTGGCTGGCGTAATGACAGCTTGGCTTGCTTGAATCTGTCTTGTATTTGGCTAGAACTAGTTCTTTGATCTCGAACGGGTAAAGAGGCCCATGCAGGTTATTTTTTTTTCACGATATACACCTTATAATTATAATTGATGTCCATCGCAATCCCTGCTTCCTAAAGTTAGAGCCTAGTGCACCACTGGAGTCTAATGGACTCCGAGAAATTTAAAAATGCATACTGCTAGTTTTGCCGCTGTTAATTTATCATATACCATTGTCTGGTCTCGCAAATAAATAATAAGAGATACATTATATATTTCAATATATACAGAAATACTTTATATATTAATATAATATAAGAGTCTCCAGAGGGACTTTGAAGGCTGTTCCAAAACTGTGCTTATTATACATGTACGACCTACTTTGGGTTTAGAAGTTTGTGAGAAGTCATTGAATATCTTATTCGGTTTTGATTCTCTGGTTACTGACAAGTCCTGGTGCAGGTGCCAATGACCAGATTAGAAGAGTTCTGGGCTCTTGTCAAAGTCGTATTCGTTTTTTATTTTTCGGTGTATTGAATAGTCCACATGGTGTTCTTTGTTAAAGGGAAGTCTCAAAACTTCTGGGTTGGACCGCATATGGTACTTCTAAGAGCCTCTCGAGAGAACCAGCCTTATCTAGATTTTTTTGGTCTGTCCTGTCACGCCCAGGGCATGCACAAACACGTGTGGGCCGCACCCACCTTCACTTTTGTAATGGTCCCTCTTCCTTATCACAAGTCTGGTACTCTTAACATTATGTGGTGTCATGGAGTAATGTACTCTTACATGAGAGAGAAAGCGTCTTTTGTTTTAATTTTATATTGAAACCTGTGTCAACAGGTGTAAAGTGTATTAACACTAGCTTTACACCTATAAAATATCAACAACTATCTGTGATAGAAGTGGCTGGCGTAATGACAGCTTGGCTTGCTTGAATCTGCCTTGTATTTGGCTAGAACTAGTTCTTTGATCTCGAACGGGTAAAGGGGCCCATGCAGGTTATTTTTTTTCACGATATACACCTTATAATTATAATTGATGTCCATCGCAATCCCTGCTTCCTAAAGTTAGAGCCTAGTGCACCACTGGAGTCCAATGGACTCCGAGAAATTTAAAAATGCATACTGCTAGTTTTGCCGCTGTTCATTTAACGTATACCATTGTCTGGTCTCGCAAATAAATAATAAGAGATACTTTATAAATTTCAATATATACAGAAATACTTTATATATAAATATAATATAAGAGTCGCCAGAGGGACCTTGAAGGCTTATCCAAAAATGTGCTTATTATACATGTACGACCTACTTTGGGTTTAGAAGTTTGTGAGAAGTCATTGAATATCTTATTCGGTTTTGATTCTCTGGTGTACTGACTAGTCCTGGTGCAGGTGCCAATGGCAAGATTAGAAGAATTCTGGGCTCTTGTCAAAGTCGTATTCGTTTTTTATTTTTCGGTGTATTGAATAGTCCACATAGTGTTCTTTGTTGAAGGGAAGTCTCGAGATCAAGAAGAAAGCGAACAGGGTGCTAAACATTCTCCAGAGGAACTTATCATCATGTCCTGCTGAGGTCAAGGAGAAGGCCTACATTAGTCTTGTGCGTCCTGTAGCTGAATATGCCTCCCCAGCGTGGTCTCCACACACTCAAAAGGACATCAACTGTGTTGAGTCAATTCAACGCCGCGCTGCCCGCTTTGTCACAAACGATTATCGTAGAGATAGTAGTGTTTCAAACATGATTGCCCAATTAGGATGGCAATCGTTACAAAATCGTAGAGTGGTAAATGATATTTCTTTATTTTACAATGTTAATTTTCATCACGTAAACATTGACTTTCCCACTGACATTAAGCTGAGACACTTCAATTATGCTACTAGGGCTAGTGCCCGTAATTGTTTCCACTTTGACAATCCAACACCAGCAGTAAATTGTTACAAGTTTTCGTTCTATGTAAGATCTGTTCCAGTTTGGAACTCACTGTCTCAATCATGCTTTAACAATATATCAACTGTAACACAATTTCGTGCGGCCTTGCCTAGCGAGCTAATCCTGCAATGATGGTATGCCTTATTTATTTGTTTTTAATGTGTTTTTTTGTGTATCATTATTATTACTTGATTGTACTGTTTATTTATGTATTTTTTTTTTTTTTTTTTTTCGTTCGTACTGGTCGTCGACCGCTCATTGCCGGATTAGCTTGCTAGGGGCAAATATCCTAATTAAAGATTAAAGAAAACTTCTGGGTTGGACCGCATATGGTACTTCTAAGAGCCTTTCGAGAGAACAAGCCTTATCTAGATTTTTTTGGTTCGTCCTGTCACGCCCAGGGCATGCACAAACACGTGTGGGCCTCACCCCCCATCACTTTTGTAATGGTCCCTCTTCCTTATCACAAGTCTGCTACTCATAACATTATGTGGTGTCATGGAGTAATGTACTCTTACATGAGAGAGAAAGCGTCTTTTGTTTTAATTTTATATTGAAACCTGAGTCAACAGGTGTAAAGTGTATTAACACTAGCTTTACACCTGTAAAAAATCAGCAACTATCTGTGCTAGAAGTGGCTGGCGTAATGACAGCTTGGCTTGCTTGAATCTCTGCCTTGTATTTGGATAGAACTAGTTCTTTGATCTCGAACGGGTAAAGGGGCCCATGCAGGTTATTTTTTTTTCACGATATACACCTTATAATTATAATTGATGTCCATCGCAATCCCTGCTTCCTAAAGTTAGAGCCTAGTGCACCACTGGAGTCCAATGGACTCCGAGAAATTTAAAAATTCATACTGCTAGTTTTGCCGCTTTTAATTTAACATATACCATTGTCTGGTCTTGCAAATAAATAATAAGAGATACTTTATACATTTCAATATATACAGAAATACTTTATATATTAATATAATATAAGAGTCTCCAGAGGGACTTTGAAGGCTGTTCCAAAAATGTGCTTATTATAAATGTACGACCTACTTTGGGTTTAGAAGTTTGTGAGAAGTCATTGAATATCTTATTCGGTTTTGATTTATCTGGTTACTGACAAGTCCTGGTGCAGGTGCCAATGGCCAGATTAGAAGAGTTCTGGGCTCTTGTCAAAGTCGTATTCGTTTTTTATTTTTCGGTGTATTGAATAGTCCACATGGTGTTCTTTGTTAAAGGGAAGTCTCAAAACTTCTGGGTTGGACCGCATATGGTACTTCTATGAGCCTCTCGAGAGAACCAGCCTTATCTAGATTTTTTTGGTCAGTCCTGTCACGCCCAGGGCATGCACAAACACGTGTGGGCCGCACCCACCATCACTTTTGTAATGGTCCCTCTTCCTTATCACAAGTCTGGTACTCTTAACATTATGTGGTGTCATGGAGTAATGTACTCTTACATGAGAGAGAAAGCGTCTTTTGTTTTAATTTTATATTGAAACCCGTGTCAACAGGTGTAAAGTGTATTAACACTAGCTTTACACCTATAAAATATCAACGACTATCTGTGATAGAAGTGGCTGGCGTAATGACAGCTTGGCTTGCTTGAATCTGCCTTGTATTTGGCTAGAACTAGTTCTTTGATCTCGAACGGGTAAAGGGGCCCATGCAGGTTATTTTTTTTCACGATATACACCTTATAATTATAATTGATGTCCATCGCAATCCCTGCTTCCTAAAGTTAGTGCCTAGTGCACCACTGGAGTCCAATGGACTCCGAGAAATTTAAAAATGCATACTGCTAGTTTTGCCGCTGTTAATTTATCATATACCATTGTCTGGTCTCGCAAATAAATAATAAGAGATACATTATATATTTCAATATATACAGAAATACTTTATATATTAATATGATATAAGAGTCTCCAGAGAGACTTTGAAGGCTGTTCCAAAACTGTGCTTATTATACATGTACGACCTACTTTGGGTTTAGAAGTATGTGAGAAGTCATTGAATATCTTATTCGGTTTTGATTCTCTGGTTACTGACAAGTCCTGGTGCAGGTGCTAATGGCCAGATTAGAAGAGTTCTGGGCTCTTGTCAAAGTCGTATTCGTTTTTTTTTTCGGTGTTTTGAATAGTCCACATGGTGTTCTTTGTTGAAGGGAAGTCTCAAAACTTCTGGGTTGGACCGCATGTGGTACTTCTAAGAGCCTCTCGAGAGAACAAGCCTTATCTAGATTTTTTTGGTCCGTCCTGTCACGCCCAGGGCATGCACAAACACGTGTGGGCACCGACCCCTATCACTTTTGTAATGGTCCTTCTTCCCTATCACAAGTCTGCTACTCATAACATTATGTGGTGTCATAGAGTAATGTACTCTAACATGAGAGAGAAAGCGTCTTTTGTTTTCATTTTATATTGAAACCTGTGTCAACAGGTGTAAAGTGTATTAACACTAGCTTTACACCTGTAAAATATCAGCAACTATCTGTGATAGAAGTGGCTGGCGTAATGACAGCTTGGCTTGCTTGAATCTCTGCCTTGTATTTGGCTAGAACTAGTTCTTTGATCTCGAACGGGTAAAGGGGCCCATGCAGGTTATTTTTTTTCACGATATACACCTCATAATTATAATTGATGTCCATCGCAATCCCTGCTTCCTAAAGTTAGAGCCTAGTGCACCACTGGAGTCCAATGGACTCCGTGAAATTTAAAAATGCATACCGCTAGTTTTGCCGCTGTTAATTTATCATATACCATTGTCTGGTCTCGCAAATAAATAATAAGAGATACATTATATATTTCAATATATACAGAAATACTTTATATGTTAATATAATATGAGTCTCCAGAGGGACTTTGAAGGCTGTTCCAAAACTGTGCTTATTATACATGTACGACCTACTTTGGGTTTAGAAGTTTGTGAGAAGTCATTGAATATCTTATTCGGTTTTGATTCTCTGGTTACTGACAAGTCCTGGTGCAGGTGCCAATGGCCAGATTAGAAGAATTCTGGGCTCTTGTCAAAGTCGTATTCGGTTTTTATTTTTCGGTGTATTGAATAGTCCACATAGTGTTCTTTGTTGAAGGGAAGTCTCAAAACTTCTGGGTTGGACCGCATATGGTACTTTTAAGAGCCTCTCGAGAGAACAAGCCTTATCTAGATTTTTTTGGTCCGTCCTGTCACGCCCAGGGCATGCACAAACACGTGAGGGCACCAACCCCCATCACTTTTGTAATGGTCCTTCTTCCTTATCACAAGTCTGCTACTCATAACATTATGTGGTGTCATGGAGTAATGTACTCTTACATGAGAGAGAAAGCGTCTTTTGTTTTAATTTTATATTGAAACCTGAGTCAACAGGTGTAAAGTGTATTAACACTAGCTTTACACCTGTAAAATATCAGCAACTATCTGTGATAGAAGTGGCTGGCGTAAAGACAGCTTGGCTTGCTTGAATCTCTGCCTTGTATTTGGATAGAACTAGTTCTTTGATCTCGAACGGGTAAAGGGGCCCATGCAGGTTATTTTTTTTCACGATATACACCTTATAATTATAATTGATGTCCATCGCAATCCCTGCTTCCTAAAGTTAGAGCCTAGTGCACCACTGGAGTCCAATGGACTCCGTGAAATTTAAAAATGCATACCGCTAGTTTTGCCGCTGTTAATTTATCATATACCATTGTCTGGTCTCGCAAATAAATAATAAGAGATACATTATATATTTCAATATATACAGAAATACTTTATATGTTAATATAATATAAGAGTCTCCAGAGGGACTTTGAAGGCTGTTCCAAAACTGTGCTTATTATACATGTACGACCTACTTTGGGTTTAGAAGTTTGTGAGAAGTCATTGAATATCTTATTCGGTTTTGATTCTCTGGTGTACTGACTAGTCCTGGTGCAGGTGCCAATGGCCAGATTAGAAGAGTTCTGGGCTCTTGTCAAAGTCGTATTCGTTTTTTATTTTTCGGTGTATTGAATAGTCCACATGGTGTTCTTTGTTGAAGGGAAGTCTCAAAACTTCTGGGTTGGACCGCATATGGTACTTCTAAGAGCCTCTCGAGAGAACCAGCCTTATCTAGATTTTTTTGGTCCGTCCTGTCACGCCCAGGGCATGCACAAACACGTGTGGGCCGCACCCACCATCACTTTTGTAATGGTCCCTCTTCCTTATCACAAGTCTGCTACTCAAAACATTATGTGGTGTCATGAAGTAATGTACTCTTACATGAGAGAGAAAGCGTCTTTTGTCTTAATTTTATATTGAAACCTGTGTCAACAGGTGTAAAGTGTATTAACACTAGCTTTACACCTATAAAATATCAACAACTATCTGTGATAGAAGTGGCTGGCGTAATGACAGCTTGGCTTGCTTGAATCTGTCTTGTATTTGGCTAGAACTAGTTCTTTGATCTCGAACGGGTAAAGGGGCCCATGCAGGTTATTTTTTTTCACGATATACACCTCATAATTATAATTGATGTCCATCGCAATCCCTGCTTCCTAAAGTTAGAGCCTAGTGCACCACTGGAGTCCAATGGACTCCGTGAAATTTAAAAATGCATACCGCTAGTTTTGCCGCTGTTAATTTATCATATACCATTGTCTGGTCTCGCAAATAAATAATAAGAGATACATTATATATTTCAATATATACAGAAATACTTTATATGTTAATATAATATGAGTCTCCAGAGGGACTTTGAAGGCTGTTCCAAAACTGTGCTTATTATACATGTACGACCTACTTTGGGTTTAGAAGTTTGTGAGAAGTCATTGAATATCTTATTCGGTTTTGATTCTCTGGTTACTGACAAGTCCTGGTGCAGGTGCCAATGGCCAGATTAGAAGAATTCTGGGCTCTTGTCAAAGTCGTATTCGGTTTTTATTTTTCGGTGTATTGAATAGTCCACATAGTGTTCTTTGTTGAAGGGAAGTCTCAAAACTTCTGGGTTGGACCGCATATGGTACTTTTAAGAGCCTCTCGAGAGAACAAGCCTTATCTAGATTTTTTTGGTCCGTCCTGTCACGCCCAGGGCATGCACAAACACGTGAGGGCACCAACCCCCATCACTTTTGTAATGGTCCTTCTTCCTTATCACAAGTCTGCTACTCATAACATTATGTGGTGTCATGGAGTAATGTACTCTTACATGAGAGAGAAAGCGTCTTTTGTTTTAATTTTATATTGAAACCTGAGTCAACAGGTGTAAAGTGTATTAACACTAGCTTTACACCTGTAAAATATCAGCAACTATCTGTGATAGAAGTGGCTGGCGTAAAGACAGCTTGGCTTGCTTGAATCTCTGCCTTGTATTTGGATAGAACTAGTTCTTTGATCTCGAACGGGTAAAGGGGCCCATGCAGGTTATTTTTTTTCACGATATACACCTTATAATTATAATTGATGTCCATCGCAATCCCTGCTTCCTAAAGTTAGAGCCTAGTGCACCACTGGAGTCCAATGGACTCCGTGAAATTTAAAAATGCATACCGCTAGTTTTGCCGCTGTTAATTTATCATATACCATTGTCTGGTCTCGCAAATAAATAATAAGAGATACATTATATATTTCAATATATACAGAAATACTTTATATGTTAATATAATATAAGAGTCTCCAGAGGGACTTTGAAGGCTGTTCCAAAACTGTGCTTATTATACATGTACGACCTACTTTGGGTTTAGAAGTTTGTGAGAAGTCATTGAATATCTTATTCGGTTTTGATTCTCTGGTGTACTGACTAGTCCTGGTGCAGGTGCCAATGGCCAGATTAGAAGAGTTCTGGGCTCTTGTCAAAGTCGTATTCGTTTTTTATTTTTCGGTGTATTGAATAGTCCACATGGTGTTCTTTGTTGAAGGGAAGTCTCAAAACTTCTGGGTTGGACCGCATATGGTACTTCTAAGAGCCTCTCGAGAGAACCAGCCTTATCTAGATTTTTTTGGTCCGTCCTGTCACGCCCAGGGCATGCACAAACACGTGTGGGCCGCACCCACCATCACTTTTGTAATGGTCCCTCTTCCTTATCACAAGTCTGCTACTCAAAACATTATGTGGTGTCATGAAGTAATGTACTCTTACATGAGAGAGAAAGCGTCTTTTGTCTTAATTTTATATTGAAACCTGTGTCAACAGGTGTAAAGTGTATTAACACTAGCTTTACACCTATAAAATATCAACAACTATCTGTGATAGAAGTGGCTGGCGTAATGACAGCTTGGCTTGCTTGAATCTGTCTTGTATTTGGCTAGAACTAGTTCTTTGATCTCGAACGGGTAAAGAGGCCCATGCAGGTTATTTTTTTTTCACGATATACACCTTATAATTATAATTGATGTCCATCGCAATCCCTGCTTCCTAAAGTTAGAGCCTAGTGCACCACTGGAGTCTAATGGACTCCGAGAAATTTAAAAATGCATACTGCTAGTTTTGCCGCTGTTAATTTATCATATACCATTGTCTGGTCTCGCAAATAAATAATAAGAGATACATTATATATTTCAATATATACAGAAATACTTTATATATTAATATAATATAAGAGTCTCCAGAGGGACTTTGAAGGCTGTTCCAAAACTGTGCTTATTATACATGTACGACCTACTTTGGGTTTAGAAGTTTGTGAGAAGTCATTGAATATCTTATTCGGTTTTGATTCTCTGGTTACTGACAAGTCCTGGTGCAGGTGCCAATGACCAGATTAGAAGAGTTCTGGGCTCTTGTCAAAGTCGTATTCGTTTTTTATTTTTCGGTGTATTGAATAGTCCACATGGTGTTCTTTGTTAAAGGGAAGTCTCAAAACTTCTGGGTTGGACCGCATATGGTACTTCTAAGAGCCTCTCGAGAGAACCAGCCTTATCTAGATTTTTTTGGTCTGTCCTGTCACGCCCAGGGCATGCACAAACACGTGTGGGCCGCACCCACCTTCACTTTTGTAATGGTCCCTCTTCCTTATCACAAGTCTGGTACTCTTAACATTATGTGGTGTCATGGAGTAATGTACTCTTACATGAGAGAGAAAGCGTCTTTTGTTTTAATTTTATATTGAAACCTGTGTCAACAGGTGTAAAGTGTATTAACACTAGCTTTACACCTATAAAATATCAACAACTATCTGTGATAGAAGTGGCTGGCGTAATGACAGCTTGGCTTGCTTGAATCTGCCTTGTATTTGGCTAGAACTAGTTCTTTGATCTCGAACGGGTAAAGGGGCCCATGCAGGTTATTTTTTTTCACGATATACACCTTATAATTATAATTGATGTCCATCGCAATCCCTGCTTCCTAAAGTTAGAGCCTAGTGCACCACTGGAGTCCAATGGACTCCGAGAAATTTAAAAATGCATACTGCTAGTTTTGCCGCTGTTCATTTAACGTATACCATTGTCTGGTCTCGCAAATAAATAATAAGAGATACTTTATAAATTTCAATATATACAGAAATACTTTATATATAAATATAATATAAGAGTCGCCAGAGGGACCTTGAAGGCTTATCCAAAAATGTGCTTATTATACATGTACGACCTACTTTGGGTTTAGAAGTTTGTGAGAAGTCATTGAATATCTTATTCGGTTTTGATTCTCTGGTGTACTGACTAGTCCTGGTGCAGGTGCCAATGGCAAGATTAGAAGAATTCTGGGCTCTTGTCAAAGTCGTATTCGTTTTTTATTTTTCGGTGTATTGAATAGTCCACATAGTGTTCTTTGTTGAAGGGAAGTCTCGAGATCAAGAAGAAAGCGAACAGGGTGCTAAACATTCTCCAGAGGAACTTATCATCATGTCCTGCTGAGGTCAAGGAGAAGGCCTACATTAGTCTTGTGCGTCCTGTAGCTGAATATGCCTCCCCAGCGTGGTCTCCACACACTCAAAAGGACATCAACTGTGTTGAGTCAATTCAACGCCGCGCTGCCCGCTTTGTCACAAACGATTATCGTAGAGATAGTAGTGTTTCAAACATGATTGCCCAATTAGGATGGCAATCGTTACAAAATCGTAGAGTGGTAAATGATATTTCTTTATTTTACAATGTTAATTTTCATCACGTAAACATTGACTTTCCCACTGACATTAAGCTGAGACACTTCAATTATGCTACTAGGGCTAGTGCCCGTAATTGTTTCCACTTTGACAATCCAACACCAGCAGTAAATTGTTACAAGTTTTCGTTCTATGTAAGATCTGTTCCAGTTTGGAACTCACTGTCTCAATCATGCTTTAACAATATATCAACTGTAACACAATTTCGTGCGGCCTTGCCTAGCGAGCTAATCCTGCAATGATGGTATGCCTTATTTATTTGTTTTTAATGTGTTTTTTTGTGTATCATTATTATTACTTGATTGTACTGTTTATTTATGTATTTTTTTTTTTTTTTTTTTTCGTTCGTACTGGTCGTCGACCGCTCATTGCCGGATTAGCTTGCTAGGGGCAAATATCCTAATTAAAGATTAAAGAAAACTTCTGGGTTGGACCGCATATGGTACTTCTAAGAGCCTTTCGAGAGAACAAGCCTTATCTAGATTTTTTTGGTTCGTCCTGTCACGCCCAGGGCATGCACAAACACGTGTGGGCCTCACCCCCCATCACTTTTGTAATGGTCCCTCTTCCTTATCACAAGTCTGCTACTCATAACATTATGTGGTGTCATGGAGTAATGTACTCTTACATGAGAGAGAAAGCGTCTTTTGTTTTAATTTTATATTGAAACCTGAGTCAACAGGTGTAAAGTGTATTAACACTAGCTTTACACCTGTAAAAAATCAGCAACTATCTGTGCTAGAAGTGGCTGGCGTAATGACAGCTTGGCTTGCTTGAATCTCTGCCTTGTATTTGGATAGAACTAGTTCTTTGATCTCGAACGGGTAAAGGGGCCCATGCAGGTTATTTTTTTTTCACGATATACACCTTATAATTATAATTGATGTCCATCGCAATCCCTGCTTCCTAAAGTTAGAGCCTAGTGCACCACTGGAGTCCAATGGACTCCGAGAAATTTAAAAATTCATACTGCTAGTTTTGCCGCTTTTAATTTAACATATACCATTGTCTGGTCTTGCAAATAAATAATAAGAGATACTTTATACATTTCAATATATACAGAAATACTTTATATATTAATATAATATAAGAGTCTCCAGAGGGACTTTGAAGGCTGTTCCAAAAATGTGCTTATTATAAATGTACGACCTACTTTGGGTTTAGAAGTTTGTGAGAAGTCATTGAATATCTTATTCGGTTTTGATTTATCTGGTGTACTGACTAGTCCTGGTGCAGGTGCCAATGGCCAGATTAGAAGAGTTCTGGGCTCTTGTCAAAGTCGTATTCGTTTTTTATTTTTCGGTGTATTGAATAGTCCACATGGTGTTCTTTGTTAAAGGGAAGTCTCAAAACTTCTGGGTTGGACCGCATATGGTACTTCTAAGAGCCTCTCGAGAGAACAAGCCTTATCTAGATTTTTTTGGTCAGTCCTGTCACGCCCAGGGCATGCACAAACACGTGTGGGCCGCACCCACCATCACTTTTGTAATGGTCCCTCTTCCTTATCACAAGTCTGGTACTCTTAACATTATGTGGTGTCATGGAGTAATGTACTCTTACATGAGAGAGAAAGCGTCTTTTGTTTTAATTTTATATTGAAACCCGTGTCAACAGGTGTAAAGTGTATTAACACTAGCTTTACACCTATAAAATATCAACGACTATCTGTGATAGAAGTGGCTGGCGTAATGACAGCTTGGCTTGCTTGAATCTGCCTTGTATTTGGCTAGAACTAGTTCTTTGATCTCGAACGGGTAAAGGGGCCCATGCAGGTTATTTTTTTTCACGATATACACCTTATAATTATAATTGATGTCCATCGCAATCCCTGCTTCCTAAAGTTAGTGCCTAGTGCACCACTGGAGTCCAATGGACTCCGAGAAATTTAAAAATGCATACTGCTAGTTTTGCCGCTGTTAATTTATCATATACCATTGTCTGGTCTCGCAAATAAATAATAAGAGATACATTATATATTTCAATATATACAGAAATACTTTATATATTAATATGATATAAGAGTCTCCAGAGAGACTTTGAAGGCTGTTCCAAAACTGTGCTTATTATACATGTACGACCTACTTTGGGTTTAGAAGTATGTGAGAAGTCATTGAATATCTTATTCGGTTTTGATTCTCTGGTTACTGACAAGTCCTGGTGCAGGTGCTAATGGCCAGATTAGAAGAGTTCTGGGCTCTTGTCAAAGTCGTATTCGTTTTTTTTTTCGGTGTTTTGAATAGTCCACATGGTGTTCTTTGTTGAAGGGAAGTCTCAAAACTTCTGGGTTGGACCGCATGTGGTACTTCTAAGAGCCTCTCGAGAGAACAAGCCTTATCTAGATTTTTTTGGTCCGTCCTGTCACGCCCAGGGCATGCACAAACACGTGTGGGCACCGACCCCTATCACTTTTGTAATGGTCCTTCTTCCCTATCACAAGTCTGCTACTCATAACATTATGTGGTGTCATAGAGTAATGTACTCTAACATGAGAGAGAAAGCGTCTTTTGTTTTCATTTTATATTGAAACCTGTGTCAACAGGTGTAAAGTGTATTAACACTAGCTTTACACCTGTAAAATATCAGCAACTATCTGTGATAGAAGTGGCTGGCGTAATGACAGCTTGGCTTGCTTGAATCTCTGCCTTGTATTTGGCTAGAACTAGTTCTTTGATCTCGAACGGGTAAAGGGGCCCATGCAGGTTATTTTTTTTCACGATATACACCTCATAATTATAATTGATGTCCATCGCAATCCCTGCTTCCTAAAGTTAGAGCCTAGTGCACCACTGGAGTCCAATGGACTCCGTGAAATTTAAAAATGCATACCGCTAGTTTTGCCGCTGTTAATTTATCATATACCATTGTCTGGTCTCGCAAATAAATAATAAGAGATACATTATATATTTCAATATATACAGAAATACTTTATATGTTAATATAATATGAGTCTCCAGAGGGACTTTGAAGGCTGTTCCAAAACTGTGCTTATTATACATGTACGACCTACTTTGGGTTTAGAAGTTTGTGAGAAGTCATTGAATATCTTATTCGGTTTTGATTCTCTGGTTACTGACAAGTCCTGGTGCAGGTGCCAATGGCCAGATTAGAAGAATTCTGGGCTCTTGTCAAAGTCGTATTCGGTTTTTATTTTTCGGTGTATTGAATAGTCCACATAGTGTTCTTTGTTGAAGGGAAGTCTCAAAACTTCTGGGTTGGACCGCATATGGTACTTTTAAGAGCCTCTCGAGAGAACAAGCCTTATCTAGATTTTTTTGGTCCGTCCTGTCACGCCCAGGGCATGCACAAACACGTGAGGGCACCAACCCCCATCACTTTTGTAATGGTCCTTCTTCCTTATCACAAGTCTGCTACTCATAACATTATGTGGTGTCATGGAGTAATGTACTCTTACATGAGAGAGAAAGCGTCTTTTGTTTTAATTTTATATTGAAACCTGAGTCAACAGGTGTAAAGTGTATTAACACTAGCTTTACACCTGTAAAATATCAGCAACTATCTGTGATAGAAGTGGCTGGCGTAAAGACAGCTTGGCTTGCTTGAATCTCTGCCTTGTATTTGGATAGAACTAGTTCTTTGATCTCGAACGGGTAAAGGGGCCCATGCAGGTTATTTTTTTTCACGATATACACCTTATAATTATAATTGATGTCCATCGCAATCCCTGCTTCCTAAAGTTAGAGCCTAGTGCACCACTGGAGTCCAATGGACTCCGACAAATTTAAAAATTCATACTGCTAGTTTTGCCGCTGTTAATTTAACATATACCATTGTCTGGTCTTGCAAATAAATAATAAGAGATGCTTTATACATTTCAATATATACAGAAATACTTTATATATTAATATAATATAAGAGTCTCCAGAGGGACTTTGAAGGCTGTTCCAAAACTGTGCTTATTATACATGTACGACCTACTTTGGGTTTAGAAGTTTGTGAGAAGTCATTGAATATCTTATTCGGTTTTGATTCTCTGGTGTACTGACTAGTCCTGGTGGAGGTGCTAATGGCCAGATTAGAAGAGTTCTGGGCTCTTGTCAAAGTCGTATTCGTTTTTTTATTTTTCGGTGTTTTGAATAGTCCACATGGTGTTCTTTGTTAAAGGGAAGTCTCAAAACTTCTGGGTTGGACCGCATATGGTACTTCTAAGAGCCTCTCGAGAGAACCAGCCTTATCTAGATTTTTTTGGTCCGTCCTGTCACGCCCAGGGCATGCACAAACACGTGTGGGCCGCACCCACCATCACTTTTGTAATGGTCCCTCTTCCTTATCACAAGTCTGGTACTCTTAACATTATGTGGTGTCATGGAGTAATGTTAAAGCGTCTTTTGTTTTCATTTTATATTGAAACCTGTGTCAACAGGTGTAAAGTGTATTAACACTAGCTTTACACCTGTAAAATATCAGCAACTATCTGTGATAGAAGTGGCTGGCGTAATAACAGCTTGGCTTGCTTGAATCTCTGCCTTGTATTTGGCTAGAACTAGTTCTTTGATCTCGAACGGGTAAAGGGCCCCATGCAGGTTTTTTTTTTTACGATATACACCTTATAATTATAATTGATGTCCATCGCAATCCCTGCTTCCTAAAGTTAGAGCCTAGTGCACCACTGGAGTCCAATGGACTCCGTGAAATTTAAAAATGCATACCGCTAGTTTTGCCGCTGTTAATTTATCATATACCATTGTCTGGTCTCGCAAATAAATAATAAGAGATACATTATATATTTCAATATATACAGAAATACTTTATATGTTAATATAATATAAGAGTCTCCAGAGGGACTTTGAAGGCTGTTCCAAAACTGTGCTTATTATACATGTACGACCTACTTTGGGTTTAGAAGTTTGTGAGAAGTCATTGAATATCTTATTCGGTTTTGATTCTCTGGTGTACTGACTAGTCCTGGTGCAGGTGCCAATGGCCAGATTAGAAGAATTCTGGGCTCTTGTCAAAGTCGTATTCGTTTTTTATTTTTCGGTGTATTGAATAGTCCACATAGTGTTCTTTGTTGAAGGGAAGTCTCAAAACTTCTGGGTTGGACCGCATATGGTACTTCTAAGAGCCTCTCGAGAGAACAAGCCTTATCTAGATTTTTTTGGTCCGTCCTGTCACGCCCAGGGCATGCACAAACACGTGTGGGCCTCACCCCCCATCACTTTTGTAATGGTCCCTTCTCCTTATCACAAGTCTGCTACTCATAACATTATGTGGTGTCATGGAGTAATGTACTCTTACATGAGAGAGAAAGCGTCTTTTGTTTTAATTTTATATTGAAACCTGAGTCAACAGGTGTAAAGTGTATTAACACTAGCTTTACACCTGTAAAATATCAGCAACTATCTGTGATAGAAGTGGCTTACGTAAAGACAGCTTGGCTTGCTTGAATCTCTGCCTTGTATTTGGATAGAACTAGTTCTTTGATCTCGAACGGGTAAAGGGGCCCATGTAGGTTATTTTTTTTTCACGATATACACCTTATAATTATAATTGATGTCCATCGCAATCCCTGCTTCCTAAAGCTAGAGCCTAGTAGACCACTGGAGTCCAATGGACTCCGAGAATTTTAAAAATTCATACTGCTAGTTTTGCCGCTGTTAATTTAACATATCCCATTGTCTGGTCTTGCAAATAAATAATAAGAGATACTTTATACATTTCAATATATACAGAAATACTTTGTATATTAATATAATATAAGAGTCTCCAGAGGGACTTTGAAGGCTGTTCCAAAAATGTGCTTATTATACATGTACGACTTACTTTGGGTTTAGAAGTTTGTGAGAAGTCATTGAATATCTTATTCGGTTTTGATTCTCTGGTGTACTGACTAGTCCTGGTGCAGGTGCCAATGGCCAGATTAGAAGAGTTCTGGGCTCTTGTCAAAGTCGTATTAGTTTTTTATTTTTCGGTGTATTGAATAGTCCACATGGTGTTCTTTGTTGAAGGGAAGTCTCAAAACTTCTGGGTTGGACCGCATATGGTACTTCTAAGAGCCTCTCGAGAGAACCAGCCTTATCTAGATTTTTTTGGTCCGTCCTGTCACGCCCAGGGCATGCACAAACACGTGTGGGCCGCACCCACCATCACTTTTGTAATGGTCCCTCTTCCTTATCACAAGTCTGGTACTCTTAACATTATGTGGTGTCATGGAGTAATGTACTCTTACATGAGAGAGAAAGCGTCTTTTGTTTTAATTTTATATTGAAACCTGTGTCAACAGGTGTAAAGTGTATTAACACTAGCTTTACACCTATAAAATATCAACAACTATCTGTGATAGAAGTGGCTGGCGTAATGACAGCTTGGCTTGCTTGAATCTGCCTTGTATTTGGCTAGAACTAGTTCTTTGATCTCGAACGGGTAAAGGGGCCCATGCAGGTTTTTTTTTTTCACGCTATACACCTTATAATTATAATTGATGTCCATCGCAATCCCTGCTTCCTGAAGTTAGAGCCTAGTGCACCACTGGAGTCCAATGGACTCCGGGAAATTTAAAAATTCATACTGCTAGTTTTGCCGCTGTTAATTTAACATATACCATTGTCTGGTCTTGCAAATAAATAATAAGAGATACTTTATACATTTCAATATATACAGAAATACTTTGTATATTAATATAATATAAGAGTCTCCAGAGGGACTTTGAAGGCTGTTCCAAAAATGTGCTTATTATACATGTACGACCTACTTTGGGTTTAGAAGTTTGTGAGAAGTCATTGAATATCTTATTCGGTTTTGATTCTCTGGTGTACTGACTAGTCCTGGTGCAGGTGCCAATGGCCAGATTAGAAGAGTTCTGGGCTCTTGTCAAAGTCGTATTCGTTTTTTTTTTTGGTGTATTGAATAGTCCACATGGTGTTCTTTGTTGAAGGGAAGTCTCAAAACTTCTTGGTTGGACCGCATATGGTACTTCTAAGAGCCTCTCGAGAGAACAAGCCTTATCTAGATTTTTTTGGTCCGTCCTGTCACGCCCAGGGCATGCACAAACACGTATGGGCCTCACCCCCCATCACTTTTGTAATGGTCCCTCTTCCTTATCACAAGTCTGCTACTCATAACATTATGTGGTGTCATGGAGTAATGTACTCTTACATGAGAGAGAAAGCGTCTTTTGTTTTAATTTTATATTGAAACCTGAGTCAACAGGTGTAAAGTGTATTAACACTAGCTTTACACCTGTAAAATATCAGCAACTATCTGTGATAGAAGTGGCTGGCGTAAAGACAGCTTGGCTTGCTTGAATCTCTGCCTTGTATTTGGATAGAACTAGTTCTTTGATCTCGAACGGGTAAAGGGGCCCATGCAGGCTATTTTTTTCACGATATACACCTTATAATTATAATTGATGTCCACCGCAATCCCTGCTTCCTAAAGTTAGAGCATAGTGCACCAATGGGGTCCAATGGACACCGAGAAATTTAAAAATGCATACTGCTAGTTTTGCCGCTGTTAATTTAACATATACCATTGTCTGGTCTTGCAAATAAATAATAAGAGATACTTTATACATTTCAATATATACAGAAATACTTTATATATTAATATAATATAAGAGTCTCCAGAGGGACTTTGAAGGCTGTTCCAAAAATGTGCTTATTATACATGTACGACCTACTTTGGGTTTAGAAGTTTGTCAGAAGTCATTGAATATCTTATTCGGTTTTGATTTATCTGGTGTACTGACTAGTCCTGGTGCAGGTGCCAATGGCCAGATTAGAAGAGTTCTGGGCTCTTGTCAAAGTCGTATTCGTTTTTTATTTTTTCGGTGTATTGAATAGTCCACATGGTGTTCTTTGTTAAAGGGAAGTCTCAAAACTTCTGGGTTGGACCGCATATGGTACTTCTAAGAGCCTCTCGAGAGAACCAGCCTTATCTAGATTTTTTTGGTCCGTCCTGTCACGCCCAGGGCATGCACAAACACGTGTGGGCCGCACCCACCATCACTTTTGTAATGGTCCCTCTTCCTTATCACAAGTCTGGTACTCTTAACATTATGTGGTGTCATGGAGTAATGTACTCTTACATGAGAGAGAAAGCGTCTTTTGTTTTCATTTTATATTGAAACCTGTGTCAACAGGTGTAAAGTGTATTAACACTAGCTTTACACCTGTAAAATATTAACAACTATCTGTGATAGAAGTGGCTGGCGTAATGACAGCTTGGCTTGCTTGAATCTCTGCCTTGTATTTGGATAGAACTAGTTCTTTGATCTCGAACGGGTAAAGGGGCCCATGCAGGCTATTTTTTTTCACGATATACACCTTATAATTATAATTGATGTCCATCGCAATCCCTGCTTCCTAAAGCTAGAGCCTAGTAGACCACTGGAGTCCAATGGACTCCGAGAATTTTAAAAATTCATACTGCTAGTTTTGCCGCTGTTAATTTAACATATCCCATTGTCTGGTCTTGCAAATAAATAATAAGAGATACTTTATACATTTCAATATATACAGAAATACTTTGTATATTAATATAATATAAGAGTCTCCAGAGGGACTTTGAAGGCTGTTCCAAAAATGTGCTTATTATACATGTACGACTTACTTTGGGTTTAGAAGTTTGTGAGAAGTCATTGAATATCTTATTCGGTTTTGATTCTCTGGTGTACTGACTAGTCCTGGTGCAGGTGCCAATGGCCAGATTAGAAGAGTTCTGGGCTCTTGTCAAAGTCGTATTAGTTTTTTATTTTTCGGTGTATTGAATAGTCCACATGGTGTTCTTTGTTGAAGGGAAGTCTCAAAACTTCTGGGTTGGACCGCATATGGTACTTCTAAGAGCCTCTCGAGAGAACCAGCCTTATCTAGATTTTTTTGGTCCGTCCTGTCACGCCCAGGGCATGCACAAACACGTGTGGGCCGCACCCACCATCACTTTTGTAATGGTCCCTCTTCCTTATCACAAGTCTGGTACTCTTAACATTATGTGGTGTCATGGAGTAATGTACTCTTACATGAGAGAGAAAGCGTCTTTTGTTTTAATTTTATATTGAAACCTGTGTCAACAGGTGTAAAGTGTATTAACACTAGCTTTACACCTATAAAATATCAACAACTATCTGTGATAGAAGTGGCTGGCGTAATGACAGCTTGGCTTGCTTGAATCTGCCTTGTATTTGGCTAGAACTAGTTCTTTGATCTCGAACGGGTAAAGGGGCCCATGCAGGTTTTTTTTTTTCACGCTATACACCTTATAATTATAATTGATGTCCATCGCAATCCCTGCTTCCTGAAGTTAGAGCCTAGTGCACCACTGGAGTCCAATGGACTCCGGGAAATTTAAAAATTCATACTGCTAGTTTTGCCGCTGTTAATTTAACATATACCATTGTCTGGTCTTGCAAATAAATAATAAGAGATACTTTATACATTTCAATATATACAGAAATACTTTGTATATTAATATAATATAAGAGTCTCCAGAGGGACTTTGAAGGCTGTTCCAAAAATGTGCTTATTATACATGTACGACCTACTTTGGGTTTAGAAGTTTGTGAGAAGTCATTGAATATCTTATTCGGTTTTGATTCTCTGGTGTACTGACTAGTCCTGGTGCAGGTGCCAATGGCCAGATTAGAAGAGTTCTGGGCTCTTGTCAAAGTCGTATTCGTTTTTTTTTTTGGTGTATTGAATAGTCCACATGGTGTTCTTTGTTGAAGGGAAGTCTCAAAACTTCTTGGTTGGACCGCATATGGTACTTCTAAGAGCCTCTCGAGAGAACAAGCCTTATCTAGATTTTTTTGGTCCGTCCTGTCACGCCCAGGGCATGCACAAACACGTATGGGCCTCACCCCCCATCACTTTTGTAATGGTCCCTCTTCCTTATCACAAGTCTGCTACTCATAACATTATGTGGTGTCATGGAGTAATGTACTCTTACATGAGAGAGAAAGCGTCTTTTGTTTTAATTTTATATTGAAACCTGAGTCAACAGGTGTAAAGTGTATTAACACTAGCTTTACACCTGTAAAATATCAGCAACTATCTGTGATAGAAGTGGCTGGCGTAAAGACAGCTTGGCTTGCTTGAATCTCTGCCTTGTATTTGGATAGAACTAGTTCTTTGATCTCGAACGGGTAAAGGGGCCCATGCAGGCTATTTTTTTCACGATATACACCTTATAATTATAATTGATGTCCACCGCAATCCCTGCTTCCTAAAGTTAGAGCATAGTGCACCAATGGGGTCCAATGGACACCGAGAAATTTAAAAATGCATACTGCTAGTTTTGCCGCTGTTAATTTAACATATACCATTGTCTGGTCTTGCAAATAAATAATAAGAGATACTTTATACATTTCAATATATACAGAAATACTTTATATATTAATATAATATAAGAGTCTCCAGAGGGACTTTGAAGGCTGTTCCAAAAATGTGCTTATTATACATGTACGACCTACTTTGGGTTTAGAAGTTTGTCAGAAGTCATTGAATATCTTATTCGGTTTTGATTTATCTGGTGTACTGACTAGTCCTGGTGCAGGTGCCAATGGCCAGATTAGAAGAGTTCTGGGCTCTTGTCAAAGTCGTATTCGTTTTTTATTTTTTCGGTGTATTGAATAGTCCACATGGTGTTCTTTGTTAAAGGGAAGTCTCAAAACTTCTGGGTTGGACCGCATATGGTACTTCTAAGAGCCTCTCGAGAGAACCAGCCTTATCTAGATTTTTTTGGTCCGTCCTGTCACGCCCAGGGCATGCACAAACACGTGTGGGCCGCACCCACCATCACTTTTGTAATGGTCCCTCTTCCTTATCACAAGTCTGGTACTCTTAACATTATGTGGTGTCATGGAGTAATGTACTCTTACATGAGAGAGAAAGCGTCTTTTGTTTTCATTTTATATTGAAACCTGTGTCAACAGGTGTAAAGTGTATTAACACTAGCTTTACACCTGTAAAATATTAACAACTATCTGTGATAGAAGTGGCTGGCGTAATGACAGCTTGGCTTGCTTGAATCTCTGCCTTGTATTTGGATAGAACTAGTTCTTTGATCTCGAACGGGTAAAGGGGCCCATGCAGGCTATTTTTTTTCACGATATACACCTTATAATTATAATTGATGTCCACCGCAATCCCTGCTTCCTAAAGTTAGAGCCTAGTGCACCACTGGAGTCCAATGGACTCCGAGAAATTTAAAAATGCATACTGCTAGTTTTGCCGCTGTTAATTTAACATATACCATTGTCTGGTCTTGCAAAAAAATAATAAGAGATACTTTATACATTTCAATATATACAGAAATACTTTATATATTAATATAATATAAGAGTCTCCAGAGGGACTTTGAAGGCTGTTCCAAAAATGTGCTTATTATACATGTACGACCTACTTTGGGTTTAGAAGTTTGTGAGAAGTCATTGAATATCTTATTCGGTTTTGATTTATCTGGTGTACTGACTAGTCCTGGTGCAGGTGCCAATGGCCAGATTAGAAGAGTTCTGGGCTCTTGTCAAAGTCGTATTAGTTTTTTTATTTTTCGGTGTATTGAATAGTCCACATGGTGTTCTTTGTTGAAGGGAAGTCTCAAAACTTCTGGGTTGGACCGCATATGGTACTTCTAAGAGCCTCTCGAGAGAACAAGCCTTATCTAGATTTTTTTGGTCCGTCCTGTCACGCCCAGGGCATGCACAAACACGTGTGGGCCTCACCCCCCATCACTTTTGTAATGGTCCCTCTTCCTTATCACAAGTCTGCTACTCATAACATTATGTGGTGTCATGGAGTAATGTACTCTTACATGAGAGAGAAAGCGTCTTTTGTTTTAATTTTATATTGAAACCTGAGTCAACAGGTGTAAAGTGTATTAACACTAGCTTTACACCTGTAAAATATCAGCAACTATCTGTGATAGAAGTGGCTGGCGTAAAGACAGCTTGGCTTGCTTGAATCTCTGCCTTGTATTTGGATAGAACTAGTTCTTTGATCTCGAACGGGTAAAGGGGCCCATGCAGGCTATTTTTTTCACGATATACACCTTATAATTATAATTGATGTCCACCGCAATCCCTGCTTCCTAAAGTTAGAGCATAGTGCACCAATGGGGTCCAATGGACACCGAGAAATTTAAAAATGCATACTGCTAGTTTTGCCGCTGTTAATTTAACATATACCATTGTCTGGTCTTGCAAATAAATAATAAGAGATACTTTATACATTTCAATATATACAGAAATACTTTATATATTAATATAATATAAGAGTCTCCAGAGGGACTTTGAAGGCTGTTCCAAAAATGTGCTTATTATACATGTACGACCTACTTTGGGTTTAGAAGTTTGTCAGAAGTCATTGAATATCTTATTCGGTTTTGATTTATCTGGTGTACTGACTAGTCCTGGTGCAGGTGCCAATGGCCAGATTAGAAGAGTTCTGGGCTCTTGTCAAAGTCGTATTCGTTTTTTATTTTTTCGGTGTATTGAATAGTCCACATGGTGTTCTTTGTTAAAGGGAAGTCTCAAAACTTCTGGGTTGGACCGCATATGGTACTTCTAAGAGCCTCTCGAGAGAACCAGCCTTATCTAGATTTTTTTGGTCCGTCCTGTCACGCCCAGGGCATGCACAAACACGTGTGGGCCGCACCCACCATCACTTTTGTAATGGTCCCTCTTCCTTATCACAAGTCTGGTACTCTTAACATTATGTGGTGTCATGGAGTAATGTACTCTTACATGAGAGAGAAAGCGTCTTTTGTTTTCATTTTATATTGAAACCTGTGTCAACAGGTGTAAAGTGTATTAACACTAGCTTTACACCTGTAAAATATTAACAACTATCTGTGATAGAAGTGGCTGGCGTAATGACAGCTTGGCTTGCTTGAATCTCTGCCTTGTATTTGGATAGAACTAGTTCTTTGATCTCGAACGGGTAAAGGGGCCCATGCAGGCTATTTTTTTTCACGATATACACCTTATAATTATAATTGATGTCCACCGCAATCCCTGCTTCCTAAAGTTAGAGCCTAGTGCACCACTGGAGTCCAATGGACTCCGAGAAATTTAAAAATGCATACTGCTAGTTTTGCCGCTGTTAATTTAACATATACCATTGTCTGGTCTTGCAAATAAATAATAAGAGATACTTTATACATTTCAATATATACAGAAATACTTTATATATTAATATAATATAAGAGTCTCCAGAGGGACTTTGAAGGCTGTTCCAAAAATGTGCTTATTATACATGTACGACCTACTTTGGGTTTAGAAGTTTGTGAGAAGTCATTGAATATCTTATTCGGTTTTGATTTATCTGGTGTACTGACTGGTCCTGGTGCAGGTGCCAATGGCCAGATTAGAAGAGTTCTGGGCTCTTGTCAAAGTCGTATTCGTTTTTTATTTTTCGGTGTATTGAATAGTCCACATGGTGTTCTTTGTTAAAGGGAAGTCTCAAAACTTCTGGGTTGGACCGCATATGGTACTTCTAAGAGCCTCTCGAGAGAACCAGCCTTATCTAGATTTTTTTGGTCCGTCCTGTCACGCCCAGGGCATGCACAAACACGTGTGGGCCGCACCCACCATCACTTTTGTAATGGTCCCTCTTCCTTATCACAAGTCTGGTACTCTTAACATTATGTGGTGTCATGGAGTAATGTACTCTTACATGAGAGAGAAAGCGTCTTTTGTTTTAATTTTATATTGAAACCTGTGTCAACAGGTGGAAAGTGTATTAACACTAGCTTTACACCTATAAAATATCAACAACTATCTGTGATAGAAGTGGCTGGCGTAATGACAGCTTGGCTTGCTTGAATCTGTCTTGTATTTGGCTAGAACTAGTTCTTTGATCTCGAACGGGTAAAGGGGCCCATGCAGGTTTTTTTTTTTTCACGCTATACACCTTATAATTATAATTGATGTCCATCGCAATCCCTGCTTCCTAAAGTTAGAGCCTAGTGCACCACTGGAGTCCGATGGACTCCGAGAAATTTAAAAATTCATACTGCTAGTTTTGCCGCTGTTAATTTAACATATACCATTGTCTGGTCTTGCAAATAAATAATAAGAGATACTTTATACATTTCAATATATACAGAAATACTTTGTATATTAATATAATATAAGAGTCTCCAGAGGGACTTTGAAGGCTGTTCCAAAACTGTGCTTATTATACATGTACGACCTACTTTGGGTTTAGAAGTTTGTGAGAAGTCATTGAATATCTTATTCGGTTTTGATTCTCTGGTTACTGACAAGTCCTGGTGCAGGTGCCAATGGCCAGATTAGAAGAATTCTGGGCTCTTTTCAAAGTCGTATTCGTTTTTTATTTTTCGGTGTATTGAATAGTCCACATAGTGTTCTTTGTTGAAGGGAAGTCTCAAAACTTCTGGGTTGGACCGCATGTGGTACTTCTAAGAGCCTCTCGAGAGAACAAGCCTTATCTAGATTTTTTTGGTCCGTCCTGTCACGCCCAGGGCATGCACAAACACGTGTGGGCACCAACCCCTATCACTTTTGTAATGGTCCTTCTTCCCTATCACAAGTCTGCTACTCATAACATTATGTGGTGTCATGGAGTAATGTACTCTAACATGAGAGAGAAAGCGTCTTTTGTTTTAATTTTATATTGAAACCTGTGTCAACAGGTGTAAAGTGTATTAACACTAGCTTTACACCTGTAAAATATCAGCAACTATCTGTGATAGAAGTGGCTGGCGTAATGACAGCTTGGCTTGCTTGAATCTCTGCCTTGTATTTGGCTAGAACTAGTTCTTTGATCTCGAACGGGTAAAGGGGCCCATGCAGGTTATTTTTTTTCACGATATACACCTTATAATTATAATTGATGTCCATCGCAATCCCTGCTTCCTAAAGTTAGAGCCTAGTGCACCACTGGAGTCCAATGGACTCCGTGAAATTTAAAAATTCATACTGCTAGTTTTGCCGCTGTTAATTTAACATATACCATTGTCTGGTCTTGCAAATAAATAATAAGAGATACTTTATACATTTCAATATATACAGAAATACTTTATATATTAATATAATATAAGAGTCTCCAGAGGGACTTTGAAGGCTGTTCCAAAAATGTGCTTATTATACATGTACGACCTACTTTGGGTTTAGAAGTTTGTGAGAAGTCATTGAATATCTTATTCGGTTTTGATTTATCTGGTGTACTGACTAGTCCTGGTGCATGTGCCAATGGCCAGATTAGAAGAGTTCTGGGCTCTTGTCAAAGTCGTATTCGTTTTTTATTTTTCGGTGTATTGAATAGTCCACATGGTGTTCTTTGTTAAAGGGAAGTCTCAAAACGTCTGGGTTGGACTGCATATGGTACTTCTAAGAGCCTCTCGAGAGAACCAGCCTTATCTAGATTTTTTTGGTCCGTCCTGTCACGCCCAGGGCATGCACAAACACGTGTGGGCCGCACCCACCTTCACTTTTGTAATGGTCCCTCTTCCTTATCACAAGTCTGGTACTCTTAACATTATGTGGTGTCATGGAGTAATGTACTCTTACATGAGAGAGAAAGCGTCTTTTGTTTTAATTTTATATTGAAACCTGAGTCAACAGGTGTAAAGTGTATTAACACTAGCTTTACACCTGTAAAATATCAGCAACTATCTGTGCTAGAAGTGGCTGGCGTAAAGACAGCTTGGCTTGCTTGAATCTCTGCCTTGTATTTGGATAGAACTAGTTCTTTGATCTCGAACGGGTAAAGGGGCCCATGCAGGTTATTTTTTTTTCACGATATACACCTTATAATTATAATTGATGTCCATCGCAATCCCTGCTTCCTAAAGTTAGAGCCTAGTGCACCACTGGAGTCCAATGGACTCCGAGAATCTTAAAAATTCATACTGCTAGTTTTGCCGCTGTTAATTTAACATATACCATTGTCTGGTCTTGCAAATAAATAATAAGAGATACTTTATACATTTCAATATATACAGAAATACTTTATATATTAATATAATATAAGAGTCTCCAGAGGGACTTTGAAGGCTGTTCCAAAACTGTGCTTATTATACATGTACGACCTACTTTGGGTTTAGAAGTATGTGAGAAGTCATTGAATATCTTATTCGGTTTTGATTCTCTGGTTACTGACAAGTCCTGGTGCAGGTGCCAATGGCCAGATTAGAAGAATTCTGGGCTCTTGTCAAAGTCGTATTCGTTTTTTATTTTTCGGTGTATTGAATAGTCCACATAGTGTTCTTTGTTGAAGGGAAGTCTCAAAACTTCTGGGTTGGACCGCATATGGTACTTTTAAGAGCCTCTCGAGAGAACAAGCCTTATCTAGATTTTTTTGGTCCGTCCTGTCACGCCCAGGGCATGCACAAACACGTGTGGGCCGCACCCACCATCACTTTTGTAATGGTCCCTCTTCCTTATCACAAGTCTGGTACTCTTAACATTATGTGGTGTCATGGAGTAATGTACTCTTACATGAGAGAGAAAGCGTCTTTTGTTTTAATTTTATATTGAAACCTGTGTCAACAGGTGTAAAGTGTATTAACACTAGCTTTACACCTATAAAATATCAACAACTATCTGTGATAGAAGTGGCTGGCGTAATGACAGCTTGGCTTGCTTGAATCTGCCTTGTATTTGGCTAGAACTAGTTCTTTGATCTCGAACGGGTAAAGGGGCCCATGCAGGTTTTTTTTTTTCACGCTATACACCTTATAATTATAATTGATGTCCATCGCAATCCCTGCTTCCTGAAGTTAGAGCCTAGTGCACCACTGGAGTCCAATGGACTCCGGGAAATTTAAAAATTCATACTGCTAGTTTTGCCGCTGTTAATTTAACATATACCATTGTCTGGTCTTGCAAATAAATAATAAGAGATACTTTATACATTTCAATATATACAGAAATACTTTGTATATTAATATAATATAAGAGTCTCCAGAGGGACTTTGAAGGCTGTTCCAAAAATGTGCTTATTATACATGTACGACCTACTTTGGGTTTAGAAGTTTGTGAGAAGTCATTGAATATCTTATTCGGTTTTGATTCTCTGGTGTACTGACTAGTCCTGGTGCAGGTGCCAATGGCCAGATTAGAAGAGTTCTGGGCTCTTGTCAAAGTCGTATTCGTTTTTTTTTTTGGTGTATTGAATAGTCCACATGGTGTTCTTTGTTGAAGGGAAGTCTCAAAACTTCTTGGTTGGACCGCATATGGTACTTCTAAGAGCCTCTCGAGAGAACAAGCCTTATCTAGATTTTTTTGGTCCGTCCTGTCACGCCCAGGGCATGCACAAACACGTATGGGCCTCACCCCCCATCACTTTTGTAATGGTCCCTCTTCCTTATCACAAGTCTGCTACTCATAACATTATGTGGTGTCATGGAGTAATGTACTCTTACATGAGAGAGAAAGCGTCTTTTGTTTTAATTTTATATTGAAACCTGAGTCAACAGGTGTAAAGTGTATTAACACTAGCTTTACACCTGTAAAATATCAGCAACTATCTGTGATAGAAGTGGCTGGCGTAAAGACAGCTTGGCTTGCTTGAATCTCTGCCTTGTATTTGGATAGAACTAGTTCTTTGATCTCGAACGGGTAAAGGGGCCCATGCAGGCTATTTTTTTCACGATATACACCTTATAATTATAATTGATGTCCACCGCAATCCCTGCTTCCTAAAGTTAGAGCATAGTGCACCAATGGGGTCCAATGGACACCGAGAAATTTAAAAATGCATACTGCTAGTTTTGCCGCTGTTAATTTAACATATACCATTGTCTGGTCTTGCAAATAAATAATAAGAGATACTTTATACATTTCAATATATACAGAAATACTTTATATATTAATATAATATAAGAGTCTCCAGAGGGACTTTGAAGGCTGTTCCAAAAATGTGCTTATTATACATGTACGACCTACTTTGGGTTTAGAAGTTTGTCAGAAGTCATTGAATATCTTATTCGGTTTTGATTTATCTGGTGTACTGACTAGTCCTGGTGCAGGTGCCAATGGCCAGATTAGAAGAGTTCTGGGCTCTTGTCAAAGTCGTATTCGTTTTTTATTTTTTCGGTGTATTGAATAGTCCACATGGTGTTCTTTGTTAAAGGGAAGTCTCAAAACTTCTGGGTTGGACCGCATATGGTACTTCTAAGAGCCTCTCGAGAGAACCAGCCTTATCTAGATTTTTTTGGTCCGTCCTGTCACGCCCAGGGCATGCACAAACACGTGTGGGCCGCACCCACCATCACTTTTGTAATGGTCCCTCTTCCTTATCACAAGTCTGGTACTCTTAACATTATGTGGTGTCATGGAGTAATGTACTCTTACATGAGAGAGAAAGCGTCTTTTGTTTTCATTTTATATTGAAACCTGTGTCAACAGGTGTAAAGTGTATTAACACTAGCTTTACACCTGTAAAATATTAACAACTATCTGTGATAGAAGTGGCTGGCGTAATGACAGCTTGGCTTGCTTGAATCTCTGCCTTGTATTTGGATAGAACTAGTTCTTTGATCTCGAACGGGTAAAGGGGCCCATGCAGGCTATTTTTTTTCACGATATACACCTTATAATTATAATTGATGTCCACCGCAATCCCTGCTTCCTAAAGTTAGAGCCTAGTGCACCACTGGAGTCCAATGGACTCCGAGAAATTTAAAAATGCATACTGCTAGTTTTGCCGCTGTTAATTTAACATATACCATTGTCTGGTCTTGCAAAAAAATAATAAGAGATACTTTATACATTTCAATATATACAGAAATACTTTATATATTAATATAATATAAGAGTCTCCAGAGGGACTTTGAAGGCTGTTCCAAAAATGTGCTTATTATACATGTACGACCTACTTTGGGTTTAGAAGTTTGTGAGAAGTCATTGAATATCTTATTCGGTTTTGATTTATCTGGTGTACTGACTAGTCCTGGTGCAGGTGCCAATGGCCAGATTAGAAGAGTTCTGGGCTCTTGTCAAAGTCGTATTAGTTTTTTTATTTTTCGGTGTATTGAATAGTCCACATGGTGTTCTTTGTTGAAGGGAAGTCTCAAAACTTCTGGGTTGGACCGCATATGGTACTTCTAAGAGCCTCTCGAGAGAACAAGCCTTATCTAGATTTTTTTGGTCCGTCCTGTCACGCCCAGGGCATGCACAAACACGTGTGGGCCTCACCCCCCATCACTTTTGTAATGGTCCCTCTTCCTTATCACAAGTCTGCTACTCATAACATTATGTGGTGTCATGGAGTAATGTACTCTTACATGAGAGAGAAAGCGTCTTTTGTTTTAATTTTATATTGAAACCTGAGTCAACAGGTGTAAAGTGTATTAACACTAGCTTTACACCTGTAAAATATCAGCAACTATCTGTGATAGAAGTGGCTGGCGTAAAGACAGCTTGGCTTGCTTGAATCTCTGCCTTGTATTTGGATAGAACTAGTTCTTTGATCTCGAACGGGTAAAGGGGCCCATGCAGGCTATTTTTTTCACGATATACACCTTATAATTATAATTGATGTCCACCGCAATCCCTGCTTCCTAAAGTTAGAGCATAGTGCACCAATGGGGTCCAATGGACACCGAGAAATTTAAAAATGCATACTGCTAGTTTTGCCGCTGTTAATTTAACATATACCATTGTCTGGTCTTGCAAATAAATAATAAGAGATACTTTATACATTTCAATATATACAGAAATACTTTATATATTAATATAATATAAGAGTCTCCAGAGGGACTTTGAAGGCTGTTCCAAAAATGTGCTTATTATACATGTACGACCTACTTTGGGTTTAGAAGTTTGTCAGAAGTCATTGAATATCTTATTCGGTTTTGATTTATCTGGTGTACTGACTAGTCCTGGTGCAGGTGCCAATGGCCAGATTAGAAGAGTTCTGGGCTCTTGTCAAAGTCGTATTAGTTTTTTTATTTTTCGGTGTATTGAATAGTCCACATGGTGTTCTTTGTTGAAGGGAAGTCTCAAAACTTCTGGGTTGGACCGCATATGGTACTTCTAAGAGCCTCTCGAGAGAACAAGCCTTATCTAGATTTTTTTGGTCCGTCCTGTCACGCCCAGGGCATGCACAAACACGTGTGGGCCTCACCCCCCATCACTTTTGTAATGGTCCCTCTTCCTTATCACAAGTCTGCTACTCATAACATTATGTGGTGTCATGGAGTAATGTACTCTTACATGAGAGAGAAAGCGTCTTTTGTTTTAATTTTATATTGAAACCTGAGTCAACAGGTGTAAAGTGTATTAACACTAGCTTTACACCTGTAAAATATCAGCAACTATCTGTGATAGAAGTGGCTGGCGTAAAGACAGCTTGGCTTGCTTGAATCTCTGCCTTGTATTTGGATAGAACTAGTTCTTTGATCTCGAACGGGTAAAGGGGCCCATGCAGGCTATTTTTTTCACGATATACACCTTATAATTATAATTGATGTCCACCGCAATCCCTGCTTCCTAAAGTTAGAGCATAGTGCACCAATGGGGTCCAATGGACACCGAGAAATTTAAAAATGCATACTGCTAGTTTTGCCGCTGTTAATTTAACATATACCATTGTCTGGTCTTGCAAATAAATAATAAGAGATACTTTATACATTTCAATATATACAGAAATACTTTATATATTAATATAATATAAGAGTCTCCAGAGGGACTTTGAAGGCTGTTCCAAAAATGTGCTTATTATACATGTACGACCTACTTTGGGTTTAGAAGTTTGTCAGAAGTCATTGAATATCTTATTCGGTTTTGATTTATCTGGTGTACTGACTAGTCCTGGTGCAGGTGCCAATGGCCAGATTAGAAGAGTTCTGGGCTCTTGTCAAAGTCGTATTCGTTTTTTATTTTTTCGGTGTATTGAATAGTCCACATGGTGTTCTTTGTTAAAGGGAAGTCTCAAAACTTCTGGGTTGGACCGCATATGGTACTTCTAAGAGCCTCTCGAGAGAACCAGCCTTATCTAGATTTTTTTGGTCCGTCCTGTCACGCCCAGGGCATGCACAAACACGTGTGGGCCGCACCCACCATCACTTTTGTAATGGTCCCTCTTCCTTATCACAAGTCTGGTACTCTTAACATTATGTGGTGTCATGGAGTAATGTACTCTTACATGAGAGAGAAAGCGTCTTTTGTTTTCATTTTATATTGAAACCTGTGTCAACAGGTGTAAAGTGTATTAACACTAGCTTTACACCTGTAAAATATTAACAACTATCTGTGATAGAAGTGGCTGGCGTAATGACAGCTTGGCTTGCTTGAATCTCTGCCTTGTATTTGGATAGAACTAGTTCTTTGATCTCGAACGGGTAAAGGGGCCCATGCAGGCTATTTTTTTTCACGATATACACCTTATAATTATAATTGATGTCCACCGCAATCCCTGCTTCCTAAAGTTAGAGCCTAGTGCACCACTGGAGTCCAATGGACTCCGAGAAATTTAAAAATGCATACTGCTAGTTTTGCCGCTGTTAATTTAACATATACCATTGTCTGGTCTTGCAAATAAATAATAAGAGATACTTTATACATTTCAATATATACAGAAATACTTTATATATTAATATAATATAAGAGTCTCCAGAGGGACTTTGAAGGCTGTTCCAAAAATGTGCTTATTATACATGTACGACCTACTTTGGGTTTAGAAGTTTGTGAGAAGTCATTGAATATCTTATTCGGTTTTGATTTATCTGGTGTACTGACTGGTCCTGGTGCAGGTGCCAATGGCCAGATTAGAAGAGTTCTGGGCTCTTGTCAAAGTCGTATTCGTTTTTTATTTTTCGGTGTATTGAATAGTCCACATGGTGTTCTTTGTTAAAGGGAAGTCTCAAAACTTCTGGGTTGGACCGCATATGGTACTTCTAAGAGCCTCTCGAGAGAACCAGCCTTATCTAGATTTTTTTGGTCCGTCCTGTCACGCCCAGGGCATGCACAAACACGTGTGGGCCGCACCCACCATCACTTTTGTAATGGTCCCTCTTCCTTATCACAAGTCTGGTACTCTTAACATTATGTGGTGTCATGGAGTAATGTACTCTTACATGAGAGAGAAAGCGTCTTTTGTTTTAATTTTATATTGAAACCTGTGTCAACAGGTGGAAAGTGTATTAACACTAGCTTTACACCTATAAAATATCAACAACTATCTGTGATAGAAGTGGCTGGCGTAATGACAGCTTGGCTTGCTTGAATCTGTCTTGTATTTGGCTAGAACTAGTTCTTTGATCTCGAACGGGTAAAGGGGCCCATGCAGGTTTTTTTTTTTTCACGCTATACACCTTATAATTATAATTGATGTCCATCGCAATCCCTGCTTCCTAAAGTTAGAGCCTAGTGCACCACTGGAGTCCGATGGACTCCGAGAAATTTAAAAATTCATACTGCTAGTTTTGCCGCTGTTAATTTAACATATACCATTGTCTGGTCTTGCAAATAAATAATAAGAGATACTTTATACATTTCAATATATACAGAAATACTTTGTATATTAATATAATATAAGAGTCTCCAGAGGGACTTTGAAGGCTGTTCCAAAACTGTGCTTATTATACATGTACGACCTACTTTGGGTTTAGAAGTTTGTGAGAAGTCATTGAATATCTTATTCGGTTTTGATTCTCTGGTTACTGACAAGTCCTGGTGCAGGTGCCAATGGCCAGATTAGAAGAATTCTGGGCTCTTTTCAAAGTCGTATTCGTTTTTTATTTTTCGGTGTATTGAATAGTCCACATAGTGTTCTTTGTTGAAGGGAAGTCTCAAAACTTCTGGGTTGGACCGCATGTGGTACTTCTAAGAGCCTCTCGAGAGAACAAGCCTTATCTAGATTTTTTTGGTCCGTCCTGTCACGCCCAGGGCATGCACAAACACGTGTGGGCACCAACCCCTATCACTTTTGTAATGGTCCTTCTTCCCTATCACAAGTCTGCTACTCATAACATTATGTGGTGTCATGGAGTAATGTACTCTAACATGAGAGAGAAAGCGTCTTTTGTTTTAATTTTATATTGAAACCTGTGTCAACAGGTGTAAAGTGTATTAACACTAGCTTTACACCTGTAAAATATCAGCAACTATCTGTGATAGAAGTGGCTGGCGTAATGACAGCTTGGCTTGCTTGAATCTCTGCCTTGTATTTGGCTAGAACTAGTTCTTTGATCTCGAACGGGTAAAGGGGCCCATGCAGGTTATTTTTTTTCACGATATACACCTTATAATTATAATTGATGTCCATCGCAATCCCTGCTTCCTAAAGTTAGAGCCTAGTGCACCACTGGAGTCCAATGGACTCCGTGAAATTTAAAAATTCATACTGCTAGTTTTGCCGCTGTTAATTTAACATATACCATTGTCTGGTCTTGCAAATAAATAATAAGAGATACTTTATACATTTCAATATATACAGAAATACTTTATATATTAATATAATATAAGAGTCTCCAGAGGGACTTTGAAGGCTGTTCCAAAAATGTGCTTATTATACATGTACGACCTACTTTGGGTTTAGAAGTTTGTGAGAAGTCATTGAATATCTTATTCGGTTTTGATTTATCTGGTGTACTGACTAGTCCTGGTGCATGTGCCAATGGCCAGATTAGAAGAGTTCTGGGCTCTTGTCAAAGTCGTATTCGTTTTTTATTTTTCGGTGTATTGAATAGTCCACATGGTGTTCTTTGTTAAAGGGAAGTCTCAAAACGTCTGGGTTGGACTGCATATGGTACTTCTAAGAGCCTCTCGAGAGAACCAGCCTTATCTAGATTTTTTTGGTCCGTCCTGTCACGCCCAGGGCATGCACAAACACGTGTGGGCCGCACCCACCTTCACTTTTGTAATGGTCCCTCTTCCTTATCACAAGTCTGGTACTCTTAACATTATGTGGTGTCATGGAGTAATGTACTCTTACATGAGAGAGAAAGCGTCTTTTGTTTTAATTTTATATTGAAACCTGAGTCAACAGGTGTAAAGTGTATTAACACTAGCTTTACACCTGTAAAATATCAGCAACTATCTGTGCTAGAAGTGGCTGGCGTAAAGACAGCTTGGCTTGCTTGAATCTCTGCCTTGTATTTGGATAGAACTAGTTCTTTGATCTCGAACGGGTAAAGGGGCCCATGCAGGTTATTTTTTTTTTCACGATATACACCTTATAATTATAATTGATGTCCATCGCAATCCCTGCTTCCTAAAGTTAGAGCCTAGTGCACCACTGGAGTCCAATGGACTCCGAGAATCTTAAAAATTCATACTGCTAGTTTTGCCGCTGTTAATTTAACATATACCATTGTCTGGTCTTGCAAATAAATAATAAGAGATACTTTATACATTTCAATATATACAGAAATACTTTATATATTAATATAATATAAGAGTCTCCAGAGGGACTTTGAAGGCTGTTCCAAAACTGTGCTTATTATACATGTACGACCTACTTTGGGTTTAGAAGTATGTGAGAAGTCATTGAATATCTTATTCGGTTTTGATTCTCTGGTTACTGACAAGTCCTGGTGCAGGTGCCAATGGCCAGATTAGAAGAATTCTGGGCTCTTGTCAAAGTCGTATTCGTTTTTTATTTTTCGGTGTATTGAATAGTCCACATAGTGTTCTTTGTTGAAGGGAAGTCTCAAAACTTCTGGGTTGGACCGCATATGGTACTTTTAAGAGCCTCTCGAGAGAACAAGCCTTATCTAGATTTTTTTGGTCCGTCCTGTCACGCCCAGGGCATGCACAAACACGTGTGGGCCCCACCCACCATCACTTTTGTAATGGTCCCTCTTCCTTATCACAAGTCTGGTACTCTTAACATTATGTGGTGTCATGGAGTAATGTACTCTTACATGAGAGAGAAAGCGTCTTTTGTTTTAATTTTATATTGAAACCTGTGTCAACAGGTGTAAAGTGTATTAACACTAGCTTTACACCTATAAAATATCAACAACTATCTGTGATAGAAGTGGCTGGCGTAATGACAGCTTGGCTTGCTTGAATCTGTCTTGTATTTGGCTAGAACTAGTTCTTTGATCTCGAACGGGTAAAGGGGCCCATGCAGGTTATTTTTTTTCACGATATACACCTTATAATTATAATTGATGTCCATCGCAATCCCTGCTTCCTAAAGTTAGAGCCTAGTGCACCACTGGAGTCCAATGGACTCCGAGAAATTTAAAAATGCATACTGCTAGTTTTGCCGCTGTTAATTTATCATATACCATTGTCTGGTCTCGCAAATAAATAATAAGAGGTACATTATATATTTCAATATATACAGAAATACTTTATATATTAATATAATATAAGAGTCTCCAGAGGGACTTTGAAGGCTGTTCCAAAACTGTGCTTATTATACATGTACGACCTACTTTGGGTTTAGAAGTTTGTGAGAAGTCATTGAATATCTTATTCGGTTTTGATTCTCTGGTTACTGACAAGTCCTGGTGCAGGTGCTAATGGCCAGATTAGAAGAGTTCTGGGCTCTTGTCAAAGTCGTATTCGTTTTTTTTTTTTTTTTCTGTGTTTTGAATAGTCCACATGGTGTTCTTTGTTGAAGGGAAGTCTCAAAACTTCTGGGTTGGACCGCATGTGGTACTTCTAAGAGCCGCTCGAGAGAACAAGCCTTATCTAGATTTTTTTGGTCCGTCCTGTCACGCCCAGGGCATGCACAAACACGTGTGGGCACCAACCCCTATCACTTTTGTAATGGTCCTTCTTCCCATTCACAAGTCTGCTACTCATAACATTATGTGGTGTCATGGAGTAATGTACTCTAACATGAGAGAGAAAGCGTCTTTTGTTTTAATTTTATATTGAAACCTGTGTCAACAGGTGTAAAGTGTATTAACACTAGCTTTACACCTGTAAAATATCAGCAACTATCTGTGATAGAAGTGGCTGGCGTAATGACAGCTTGGCTTGCTTGAATCTCGGGTAAAGGGGCCCATGCAGGTTATTTTTTTTCACGATATACACCTTATAATTATAATTGATGTCCATCGCAATCCCTGCTTCCTAAAGATAGAGCCTAGTGCACCACTGGAGTCCAATGGACTCCGTGAAATTTAAAAATGCATACCGCTAGTTTTGCCGCTGTTAATTTATCATATACCATTGTCTGGTCTCGCAAATAAATAATAAGAGATACATTATATATTTCAATATATACAGAAATACTTTATATGTTAATATAATATAAGAGTCTCCAGAGGGACTTTGAAGGCTGTTCCAAAACTGTGCTTATTATACATGTACGACCTACTTTGGGTTTAGAAGTTTGTGAGAAGTCATTGAATATCTTATTCGGTTTTGATTCTCTGGTTACTGACAAGTCCTGGTGCAGGTGCCAATGGCCAGATTAGAAGAATTCTGGGCTCTTGTCAAAGTCGTATTCGTTTTTTATTTTTCGGTGTATTGAATAGTCCACATAGTGTTCTTTGTTGAAGGGAAGTCTCAAAACTTCTGGGTTGGACCGCATATGGTACTTTTAAGAGCCTCTCGAGAGAACAAGCCTTATCTAGATTTTTTTGGTCCGTCCTGTCACGCCCAGGGCATGCACAAACACGTGAGGGCACCAACCCCCATCACTTTTGTAATGGTCCTTCTTCCTTATCACAAGTCTGCTACTCAAAACATTATGTGGTGTCATGGAGTAATGTACTCTTACATGAGAGAGAAAGCGTCTTTTGTTTTAATTTTATATTGAAACCTGAGTCAACAGGTGTAAAGTGTATTAACACTAGCTTTACACCTGTAAAATATCAGCAACTATCTGTGATAGAAGTGGCTGGCGTAAAGACAGCTTGGCTTGCTTGAATCTCTGCCTTGTATTTGGATAGAACTAGTTCTTTGATCTCGAACGGGTAAAGGGGCCCATGCAGGTTATTTTTTTTCACGATATACACCTTATAATTATAATTGATGTCCATCGCAATCCCTGCTTCCTAAAGTTAGAGCCTAGTGCACCACTGGAGTCCAATGGACTCCGAGAAATTTAAAAATTCATACTGCTAGTTTTGCCGCTGTTAATTTAACATATACCATTGTCTGGTGTTGCAAATAAATAATAAGTGATACTTTATACATTTCAATATATACAGAAATACTTTATATATTAATATAATATAAGAGTCTCCAGAGGGACTTTGAAGGCTGTTCCAAAAATGTGCTTATTATACATGTACGACCTACTTTGGGTTTAGAAGTTTGTGAGAAGTCATTGAATATCTTATTCGGTTTTGATTTATCTGGTGTACTGACTAGTCCTGGTGCAGGTGCCAATGGCCAGATTAGAAGAGTTCTGGGCTCTTGTCAAAGTCGTATTCGTTTTTTATTTTTCGGTGTATTGAATAGTCCACATGGTGTTCTTTGTTAAAGGGAAGTCTCAAAACTTCTGGGTTGGACCGCATATGGTACTTCTAAGAGCCTCTCGAGAGAACCAGCCTTATCTAGATTTTTTTGGTCCGTCCTGTCACGCCCAGGGCATGCACAAACACGTGTGGGCCGCACCCACCTTCACTTTTGTAATGGTCCCTCTTCCTTATCACAAGTCTGGTACTCTTAACATTATGTGGTGTCATGGAGTAATGTACTCTTACATGAGAGAGAAAGCGTCTTTTGTTTTAATTTTATATTGAAACCTGTGTCAACAGGTGTAAAGTGTATTAACACTAGCTTTACACCTATAAAATATCAACAACTATCTGTGATAGAAGTGGCTGGCGTAATGACAGCTTGGCTTGCTTGAATCTGCCTTGTATTTGGCTAGAACTAGTTCTTTGATCTCGAACGGGTAAAGGGGCCCATGCAGGTTATTTTTTTTTTCACGATATACACCTTATAATTATAATTGATGTCCATCGCAATCCTTGCTTCCTAAAGTTAGAGCCTAGTGCACCACTGGAGTCCAATGGACTCCGAGAAATTTAAAAATGCATACTGCTAGTTTTGCCGCTGTTAATTTATCATATACCATTGTCTGGTCTCGCAAATAAATAATAAGAGATACATTATATATTTCAATATATACAGAAATACTTTATATATTAATATAATATAAGAGTCTCCAGAGGGACTTTGAAGGCTGTTCCAAAACTGTGCTTATTATACATGTACGACCTACTTTGGGTTTAGAAGTTTGTGAGAAGTCATTGAATATCTTTTTCGGTTTTGATTCTCTGGTTACTGACAAGTCCTGGTGCAGGTGCTAATGGCCAGATTAGAAGAGTTTTTGGCTCTTGTCAAAGTCGTATTCGTTTTTTTTTTTCGGTGTTTTGAATAGTCCACATGGTGTTCTTTGTTGAAGGGAAGTCTCAAAACTTCTGGGTTGGACCGCATGTGGTACTTCTAAGAGCCACTCGAGAGAACAAGCCTTATCTAGATTTTTTTGGTCCGTCCTGTCACGCCCAGGGCATGCACAAACACGTGTGGGCCGCACCCACCATCACTTTTGTAATGGTCCCTCTTCCTTATCACAAGTCTGGTACTCTTAACATTATGTGGTGTCATGGAGTAATGTACTCTTACATGAGAGAGAAAGCGTCTTTTGTTTTAATTTTATATTGAAACCTGTGTCAACAGGTGTAAAGTGTATTAACACTAGCTTTACACCTATAAAATATCAACAACTATCTGTGATAGAAGTGGCTGGCGTAATGACAGCTTGGCTTGCTTGAATCTGCCTTGTATTTGGCTAGAACTAGTTCTTTGATCTCGAACGGGTAAAGGGGCCCATGCAGGTTATTTTTTTTCACGATATACACCTTATAATTATAATTGATGTCCATCGCAATCCCTGCTTCCTAAAGTTAGAGCCTAGTGCACCACTGGAGTCCAATGGACTCCGAGAAATTTAAAAATGCATACTGCTAGTTTTGCCGCTTTTAATTTATCATATACCATTGTCTGGTCTCGCAAATAAATAATAAGAGATACATTATATATTTCAATATATACAGAAATACTTTATATATTAATATAATATAAGAGTCTCCAGAGGGACTTTGAAGGCTGTTCCAAAAATGTGCTTATTATACATGTACGACCTACTTTGGGTTTAGAAGTTTGTGAGAAGTCATTGAATATCTTATTCGGTTTTGATTTATCTGGTGTACTGACTGGTCCTGGTGCAGGTGCCAATGGCCAGATTAGAAGAGTTCTGGGCTCTTGTCAAAGTCGTATTCGTTTTTTATTTTTCGGTGTATTGAATAGTCCACATGGTGTTCTTTGTTAAAGGGAAGTCTCAAAACTTCTGGGTTGGACCGCATATGGTACTTCTAAGAGCCTCTCGAGAGAACCAGCCTTATCTAGATTTTTTTGGTCCGTCCTGTCACGCCCAGGGCATGCACAAACACGTGTGGGCCGCACCCACCATCACTTTTGTAATGGTCCCTCTTCCTTATCACAAGTCTGGTACTCTTAACATTATGTGGTGTCATGGAGTAATGTACTCTTACATGAGAGAGAAAGCGTCTTTTGTTTTAATTTTATATTGAAACCTGTGTCAACAGGTGGAAAGTGTATTAACACTAGCTTTACACCTATAAAATATCAACAACTATCTGTGATAGAAGTGGCTGGCGTAATGACAGCTTGGCTTGCTTGAATCTGTCTTGTATTTGGCTAGAACTAGTTCTTTGATCTCGAACGGGTAAAGGGGCCCATGCAGGTTTTTTTTTTTTTCACGCTATACACCTTATAATTATAATTGATGTCCATCGCAATCCCTGCTTCCTAAAGTTAGAGCCTAGTGCACCACTGGAGTCCGATGGACTCCGAGAAATTTAAAAATTCATACTGCTAGTTTTGCCGCTGTTAATTTAACATATACCATTGTCTGGTCTTGCAAATAAATAATAAGAGATACTTTATACATTTCAATATATACAGAAATACTTTGTATATTAATATAATATAAGAGTCTCCAGAGGGACTTTGAAGGCTGTTCCAAAACTGTGCTTATTATACATGTACGACCTACTTTGGGTTTAGAAGTTTGTGAGAAGTCATTGAATATCTTATTCGGTTTTGATTCTCTGGTTACTGACAAGTCCTGGTGCAGGTGCCAATGGCCAGATTAGAAGAATTCTGGGCTCTTTTCAAAGTCGTATTCGTTTTTTATTTTTCGGTGTATTGAATAGTCCACATAGTGTTCTTTGTTGAAGGGAAGTCTCAAAACTTCTGGGTTGGACCGCATGTGGTACTTCTAAGAGCCTCTCGAGAGAACAAGCCTTATCTAGATTTTTTTGGTCCGTCCTGTCACGCCCAGGGCATGCACAAACACGTGTGGGCACCAACCCCTATCACTTTTGTAATGGTCCTTCTTCCCTATCACAAGTCTGCTACTCATAACATTATGTGGTGTCATGGAGTAATGTACTCTAACATGAGAGAGAAAGCGTCTTTTGTTTTAATTTTATATTGAAACCTGTGTCAACAGGTGTAAAGTGTATTAACACTAGCTTTACACCTGTAAAATATCAGCAACTATCTGTGATAGAAGTGGCTGGCGTAATGACAGCTTGGCTTGCTTGAATCTCTGCCTTGTATTTGGCTAGAACTAGTTCTTTGATCTCGAACGGGTAAAGGGGCCCATGCAGGTTATTTTTTTTCACGATATACACCTTATAATTATAATTGATGTCCATCGCAATCCCTGCTTCCTAAAGTTAGAGCCTAGTGCACCACTGGAGTCCAATGGACTCCGTGAAATTTAAAAATTCATACTGCTAGTTTTGCCGCTGTTAATTCAACATATACCATTGTCTGGTCTTGCAAATAAATAATAAGAGATACTTTATACATTTCAATATATACAGAAATACTTTATATATTAATATAATATAAGAGTCTCCAGAGGGACTTTGAAGGCTGTTCCAAAAATGTGCTTATTATACATGTACGACCTACTTTGGGTTTAGAAGTTTGTGAGAAGTCATTGAATATCTTATTCGGTTTTGATTTATCTGGTGTACTGACTAGTCCTGGTGCATGTGCCAATGGCCAGATTAGAAGAGTTCTGGGCTCTTGTCAAAGTCGTATTCGTTTTTTATTTTTCGGTGTATTGAATAGTCCACATGGTGTTCTTTGTTAAAGGGAAGTCTCAAAACGTCTGGGTTGGACTGCATATGGTACTTCTAAGAGCCTCTCGAGAGAACCAGCCTTATCTAGATTTTTTTGGTCCGTCCTGTCACGCCCAGGGCATGCACAAACACGTGTGGGCCGCACCCACCTTCACTTTTGTAATGGTCCCTCTTCCTTATCACAAGTCTGGTACTCTTAACATTATGTGGTGTCATGGAGTAATGTACTCTTACATGAGAGAGAAAGCGTCTTTTGTTTTAATTTTATATTGAAACCTGAGTCAACAGGTGTAAAGTGTATTAACACTAGCTTTACACCTGTAAAATATCAGCAACTATCTGTGCTAGAAGTGGCTGGCGTAAAGACAGCTTGGCTTGCTTGAATCTCTGCCTTGTATTTGGATAGAACTAGTTCTTTGATCTCGAACGGGTAAAGGGGCCCATGCAGGTTATTTTTTTTTCACGATATACACCTTATAATTATAATTGATGTCCATCGCAATCCCTGCTTCCTAAAGTTAGAGCCTAGTGCACCACTGGAGTCCAATGGACTCCGAGAATCTTAAAAATTCATACTGCTAGTTTTGCCGCTTTTAATTTAACATATACCATTGTCTGGTCTTGCAAATAAATAATAAGAGATACTTTATACATTTCAATATATACAGAAATACTTTATATATTAATATAATATAAGAGTCTCCAGAGGGACTTTGAAGGCTGTTCCAAAACTGTGCTTATTATACATGTACGACCTACTTTGGGTTTAGAAGTATGTGAGAAGTCATTGAATATCTTATTCGGTTTTGATTCTCTGGTTACTGACAAGTCCTGGTGCAGGTGCCAATGGCCAGATTAGAAGAATTCTGGGCTCTTGTCAAAGTCGTATTCGTTTTTTATTTTTCGGTGTATTGAATAGTCCACATAGTGTTCTTTGTTGAAGGGAAGTCTCAAAACTTCTGGGTTGGACCGCATATGGTACTTTTAAGAGCCTCTCGAGAGAACAAGCCTTATCTAGATTTTTTTGGTCCGTCCTGTCACGCCCAGGGCATGCACAAACACGTGTGGGCCCCACCCACCATCACTTTTGTAATGGTCCCTCTTCCTTATCACAAGTCTGGTACTCTTAACATTATGTGGTGTCATGGAGTAATGTACTCTTACATGAGAGAGAAAGCGTCTTTTGTTTTAATTTTATATTGAAACCTGTGTCAACAGGTGTAAAGTGTATTAACACTAGCTTTACACCTATAAAATATCAACAACTATCTGTGATAGAAGTGGCTGGCGTAATGACAGCTTGGCTTGCTTGAATCTGTCTTGTATTTGGCTAGAACTAGTTCTTTGATCTCGAACGGGTAAAGGGGCCCATGCAGGTTATTTTTTTTCACGATATACACCTTATAATTATAATTGATGTCCATCGCAATCCCTGCTTCCTAAAGTTAGAGCCTAGTGCACCACTGGAGTCCAATGGACTCCGAGAAATTTAAAAATGCATACTGCTAGTTTTGCCGCTGTTAATTTATCATATACCATTGTCTGGTCTCGCAAATAAATAATAAGAGGTACATTATATATTTCAATATATACAGAAATACTTTATATATTAATATAATATAAGAGTCTCCAGAGGGACTTTGAAGGCTGTTCCAAAACTGTGCTTATTATACATGTACGACCTACTTTGGGTTTAGAAGTTTGTGAGAAGTCATTGAATATCTTATTCGGTTTTGATTCTCTGGTTACTGACAAGTCCTGGTGCAGGTGCTAATGGCCAGATTAGAAGAGTTCTGGGCTCTTGTCAAAGTCGTATTCGTTTTTTTTTTTTTTTTTCTGTGTTTTGAATAGTCCACATGGTGTTCTTTGTTGAAGGGAAGTCTCAAAACTTCTGGGTTGGACCGCATGTGGTACTTCTAAGAGCCGCTCGAGAGAACAAGCCTTATCTAGATTTTTTTGGTCCGTCCTGTCACGCCCAGGGCATGCACAAACACGTGTGGGCACCAACCCCTATCACTTTTGTAATGGTCCTTCTTCCCATTCACAAGTCTGCTACTCATAACATTATGTGGTGTCATGGAGTAATGTACTCTAACATGAGAGAGAAAGCGTCTTTTGTTTTAATTTTATATTGAAACCTGTGTCAACAGGTGTAAAGTGTATTAACACTAGCTTTACACCTGTAAAATATCAGCAACTATCTGTGATAGAAGTGGCTGGCGTAATGACAGCTTGGCTTGCTTGAATCTCGGGTAAAGGGGCCCATGCAGGTTATTTTTTTTCACGATATACACCTTATAATTATAATTGATGTCCATCGCAATCCCTGCTTCCTAAAGATAGAGCCTAGTGCACCACTGGAGTCCAATGGACTCCGTGAAATTTAAAAATGCATACCGCTAGTTTTGCCGCTGTTAATTTATCATATACCATTGTCTGGTCTCGCAAATAAATAATAAGAGATACATTATATATTTCAATATATACAGAAATACTTTATATGTTAATATAATATAAGAGTCTCCAGAGGGACTTTGAAGGCTGTTCCAAAACTGTGCTTATTATACATGTACGACCTACTTTGGGTTTAGAAGTTTGTGAGAAGTCATTGAATATCTTATTCGGTTTTGATTCTCTGGTTACTGACAAGTCCTGGTGCAGGTGCCAATGGCCAGATTAGAAGAATTCTGGGCTCTTGTCAAAGTCGTATTCGTTTTTTATTTTTCGGTGTATTGAATAGTCCACATAGTGTTCTTTGTTGAAGGGAAGTCTCAAAACTTCTGGGTTGGACCGCATATGGTACTTTTAAGAGCCTCTCGAGAGAACAAGCCTTATCTAGATTTTTTTGGTCCGTCCTGTCACGCCCAGGGCATGCACAAACACGTGAGGGCACCAACCCCCATCACTTTTGTAATGGTCCTTCTTCCTTATCACAAGTCTGCTACTCAAAACATTATGTGGTGTCATGGAGTAATGTACTCTTACATGAGAGAGAAAGCGTCTTTTGTTTTAATTTTATATTGAAACCTGAGTCAACAGGTGTAAAGTGTATTAACACTAGCTTTACACCTGTAAAATATCAGCAACTATCTGTGATAGAAGTGGCTGGCGTAAAGACAGCTTGGCTTGCTTGAATCTCTGCCTTGTATTTGGATAGAACTAGTTCTTTGATCTCGAACGGGTAAAGGGGCCCATGCAGGTTATTTTTTTTCACGATATACACCTTATAATTATAATTGATGTCCATCGCAATCCCTGCTTCCTAAAGTTAGAGCCTAGTGCACCACTGGAGTCCAATGGACTCCGAGAAATTTAAAAATTCATACTGCTAGTTTTGCCGCTGTTAATTTAACATATACCATTGTCTGGTGTTGCAAATAAATAATAAGTGATACTTTATACATTTCAATATATACAGAAATACTTTATATATTAATATAATATAAGAGTCTCCAGAGGGACTTTGAAGGCTGTTCCAAAAATGTGCTTATTATACATGTACGACCTACTTTGGGTTTAGAAGTTTGTGAGAAGTCATTGAATATCTTATTCGGTTTTGATTTATCTGGTGTACTGACTAGTCCTGGTGCAGGTGCCAATGGCCAGATTAGAAGAGTTCTGGGCTCTTGTCAAAGTCGTATTCGTTTTTTATTTTTCGGTGTATTGAATAGTCCACATGGTGTTCTTTGTTAAAGGGAAGTCTCAAAACTTCTGGGTTGGACCGCATATGGTACTTCTAAGAGCCTCTCGAGAGAACCAGCCTTATCTAGATTTTTTTGGTCCGTCCTGTCACGCCCAGGGCATGCACAAACACGTGTGGGCCGCACCCACCTTCACTTTTGTAATGGTCCCTCTTCCTTATCACAAGTCTGGTACTCTTAACATTATGTGGTGTCATGGAGTAATGTACTCTTACATGAGAGAGAAAGCGTCTTTTGTTTTAATTTTATATTGAAACCTGTGTCAACAGGTGTAAAGTGTATTAACACTAGCTTTACACCTATAAAATATCAACAACTATCTGTGATAGAAGTGGCTGGCGTAATGACAGCTTGGCTTGCTTGAATCTGCCTTGTATTTGGCTAGAACTAGTTCTTTGATCTCGAACGGGTAAAGGGGCCCATGCAGGTTATTTTTTTTTTCACGATATACACCTTATAATTATAATTGATGTCCATCGCAATCCTTGCTTCCTAAAGTTAGAGCCTAGTGCACCACTGGAGTCCAATGGACTCCGAGAAATTTAAAAATGCATACTGCTAGTTTTGCCGCTGTTAATTTATCATATACCATTGTCTGGTCTCGCAAATAAATAATAAGAGATACATTATATATTTCAATATATACAGAAATACTTTATATATTAATATAATATAAGAGTCTCCAGAGGGACTTTGAAGGCTGTTCCAAAACTGTGCTTATTATACATGTACGACCTACTTTGGGTTTAGAAGTTTGTGAGAAGTCATTGAATATCTTTTTCGGTTTTGATTCTCTGGTTACTGACAAGTCCTGGTGCAGGTGCTAATGGCCAGATTAGAAGAGTTTTTGGCTCTTGTCAAAGTCGTATTCGTTTTTTTTTTCGGTGTTTTGAATAGTCCACATGGTGTTCTTTGTTGAAGGGAAGTCTCAAAACTTCTGGGTTGGACCGCATGTGGTACTTCTAAGAGCCACTCGAGAGAACAAGCCTTATCTAGATTTTTTTGGTCCGTCCTGTCACGCCCAGGGCATGCACAAACACGTGTGGGCCGCACCCACCATCACTTTTGTAATGGTCCCTCTTCCTTATCACAAGTCTGGTACTCTTAACATTATGTGGTGTCATGGAGTAATGTACTCTTACATGAGAGAGAAAGCGTCTTTTGTTTTAATTTTATATTGAAACCTGTGTCAACAGGTGTAAAGTGTATTAACACTAGCTTTACACCTATAAAATATCAACAACTATCTGTGATAGAAGTGGCTGGCGTAATGACAGCTTGGCTTGCTTGAATCTGCCTTGTATTTGGCTAGAACTAGTTCTTTGATCTCGAACGGGTAAAGGGGCCCATGCAGGTTATTTTTTTTCACGATATACACCTTATAATTATAATTGATGTCCATCGCAATCCCTGCTTCCTAAAGTTAGAGCCTAGTGCACCACTGGAGTCCAATGGACTCCGAGAAATTTAAAAATGCATACTGCTAGTTTTGCCGCTTTTAATTTATCATATACCATTGTCTGGTCTCGCAAATAAATAATAAGAGATACATTATATATTTCAATATATACAGAAATACTTTATATATTAATATAATATAAGAGTCTCCAGAGGGACTTTGAAGGCTGTTCCAAAACTGTGCTTATTATACATGTACGACCTACTTTGGGTTTAGAAGTTTGTGAGAAGTCATTGAATATCTTATTCGGTTTTGATTCTCTGGTTACTGACAAGTCCTGGTGCAGGTGCTAATGGCCAGATTAGAAGAGTTCTGGGCTCTTGTCAAAGTCGTATTCGTTTTTTTTTTTGGTGTTTTGAATAGTCCACATGGTGTTCTTTGTTGAAGGGAAGTCTCAAAACTTCTGGGTTGGACCGCATGTCGTACTTCTAAGAGCCTCTCGAGAGAACAAGCCTTATCTAGGTTTTTTTGGTCCGTCCTGTCACGCCCAGGGCATGCACAAACACGTGTGGGCACCAACCCCTATCACTTTTGTAATGGTCCTTCTTCCCTATCACAAGTCTGGTACTCTTAACATTATGTGGTGTCATGGAGTAATGTACTCTTACATGAGAGAGAAAGCGTCTTTTGTTTTAATTTTATATTGAAACCTGTGTCAACAGGTGTAAAGTGTATTAACACTAGCTTTACACCTGTAAAATATTAACAACTATCTGTGATAGAAGTGGCTGGCGTAATGACAGCTTGGCTTGCTTGAATCTCTGCCTTGTATTTGGATAGAACTAGTTCTTTGATCTCGAACGGGTAAAGGGGCCCATGCAGGCTATTTTTTTTCACGATATACACCTTATAATTATAATTGATGTCCACCGCAATCCCTGCTTCCTAAAGTTAGAGCCTAGTGCACCACTGGAGTCCAATGGACTCCGAGAAATTTAAAAATGCATACTGCTAGTTTTGCCGCTGTTAATTTAACATATACCATTGTCTGGTCTTGCAAATAAATAATAAGAGATACTTTATACATTTCAATATATACAGAAATACTTTATATATTAATATAATATAAGAGTCTCCAGAGGGACTTTGAAGGCTGTTCCAAAAATGTGCTTATTATACATGTACGACCTACTTTGGGTTTAGAAGTTTGTGAGAAGTCATTGAATATCTTATTCGGTTTTGATTTATCTGGTGTACTGACTGGTCCTGGTGCAGGTGCCAATGGCCAGATTAGAAGAGTTCTGGGCTCTTGTCAAAGTCGTATTCGTTTTTTATTTTTCGGTGTATTGAATAGTCCACATGGTGTTCTTTGTTAAAGGGAAGTCTCAAAACTTCTGGGTTGGACCGCATATGGTACTTCTAAGAGCCTCTCGAGAGAACCAGCCTTATCTAGATTTTTTTGGTCCGTCCTGTCACGCCCAGGGCATGCACAAACACGTGTGGGCCGCACCCACCATCACTTTTGTAATGGTCCCTCTTCCTTATCACAAGTCTGGTACTCTTAACATTATGTGGTGTCATGGAGTAATGTACTCTTACATGAGAGAGAAAGCGTCTTTTGTTTTAATTTTATATTGAAACCTGTGTCAACAGGTGGAAAGTGTATTAACACTAGCTTTACACCTATAAAATATCAACAACTATCTGTGATAGAAGTGGCTGGCGTAATGACAGCTTGGCTTGCTTGAATCTGTCTTGTATTTGGCTAGAACTAGTTCTTTGATCTCGAACGGGTAAAGGGGCCCATGCAGGTTTTTTTTTTTTCACGCTATACACCTTATAATTATAATTGATGTCCATCGCAATCCCTGCTTCCTAAAGTTAGAGCCTAGTGCACCACTGGAGTCCGATGGACTCCGAGAAATTTAAAAATTCATACTGCTAGTTTTGCCGCTGTTAATTTAACATATACCATTGTCTGGTCTTGCAAATAAATAATAAGAGATACTTTATACATTTCAATATATACAGAAATACTTTGTATATTAATATAATATAAGAGTCTCCAGAGGGACTTTGAAGGCTGTTCCAAAACTGTGCTTATTATACATGTACGACCTACTTTGGGTTTAGAAGTTTGTGAGAAGTCATTGAATATCTTATTCGGTTTTGATTCTCTGGTTACTGACAAGTCCTGGTGCAGGTGCCAATGGCCAGATTAGAAGAATTCTGGGCTCTTTTCAAAGTCGTATTCGTTTTTTATTTTTCGGTGTATTGAATAGTCCACATAGTGTTCTTTGTTGAAGGGAAGTCTCAAAACTTCTGGGTTGGACCGCATGTGGTACTTCTAAGAGCCTCTCGAGAGAACAAGCCTTATCTAGATTTTTTTGGTCCGTCCTGTCACGCCCAGGGCATGCACAAACACGTGTGGGCACCAACCCCTATCACTTTTGTAATGGTCCTTCTTCCCTATCACAAGTCTGCTACTCATAACATTATGTGGTGTCATGGAGTAATGTACTCTAACATGAGAGAGAAAGCGTCTTTTGTTTTAATTTTATATTGAAACCTGTGTCAACAGGTGTAAAGTGTATTAACACTAGCTTTACACCTGTAAAATATCAGCAACTATCTGTGATAGAAGTGGCTGGCGTAATGACAGCTTGGCTTGCTTGAATCTCTGCCTTGTATTTGGCTAGAACTAGTTCTTTGATCTCGAACGGGTAAAGGGGCCCATGCAGGTTATTTTTTTTCACGATATACACCTTATAATTATAATTGATGTCCATCGCAATCCCTGCTTCCTAAAGTTAGAGCCTAGTGCACCACTGGAGTCCAATGGACTCCGTGAAATTTAAAAATTCATACTGCTAGTTTTGCCGCTGTTAATTTAACATATACCATTGTCTGGTCTTGCAAATAAATAATAAGAGATACTTTATACATTTCAATATATACAGAAATACTTTATATATTAATATAATATAAGAGTCTCCAGAGGGACTTTGAAGGCTGTTCCAAAAATGTGCTTATTATACATGTACGACCTACTTTGGGTTTAGAAGTTTGTGAGAAGTCATTGAATATCTTATTCGGTTTTGATTTATCTGGTGTACTGACTAGTCCTGGTGCATGTGCCAATGGCCAGATTAGAAGAGTTCTGGGCTCTTGTCAAAGTCGTATTCGTTTTTTATTTTTCGGTGTATTGAATAGTCCACATGGTGTTCTTTGTTAAAGGGAAGTCTCAAAACGTCTGGGTTGGACTGCATATGGTACTTCTAAGAGCCTCTCGAGAGAACCAGCCTTATCTAGATTTTTTTGGTCCGTCCTGTCACGCCCAGGGCATGCACAAACACGTGTGGGCCGCACCCACCTTCACTTTTGTAATGGTCCCTCTTCCTTATCACAAGTCTGGTACTCTTAACATTATGTGGTGTCATGGAGTAATGTACTCTTACATGAGAGAGAAAGCGTCTTTTGTTTTAATTTTATATTGAAACCTGAGTCAACAGGTGTAAAGTGTATTAACACTAGCTTTACACCTGTAAAATATCAGCAACTATCTGTGCTAGAAGTGGCTGGCGTAAAGACAGCTTGGCTTGCTTGAATCTCTGCCTTGTATTTGGATAGAACTAGTTCTTTGATCTCGAACGGGTAAAGGGGCCCATGCAGGTTATTTTTTTTTCACGATATACACCTTATAATTATAATTGATGTCCATCGCAATCCCTGCTTCCTAAAGTTAGAGCCTAGTGCACCACTGGAGTCCAATGGACTCCGAGAATCTTAAAAATTCATACTGCTAGTTTTGCCGCTTTTAATTTAACATATACCATTGTCTGGTCTTGCAAATAAATAATAAGAGATACTTTATACATTTCAATATATACAGAAATACTTTATATATTAATATAATATAAGAGTCTCCAGAGGGACTTTGAAGGCTGTTCCAAAACTGTGCTTATTATACATGTACGACCTACTTTGGGTTTAGAAGTATGTGAGAAGTCATTGAATATCTTATTCGGTTTTGATTCTCTGGTTACTGACAAGTCCTGGTGCAGGTGCCAATGGCCAGATTAGAAGAATTCTGGGCTCTTGTCAAAGTCGTATTCGTTTTTTATTTTTCGGTGTATTGAATAGTCCACATAGTGTTCTTTGTTGAAGGGAAGTCTCAAAACTTCTGGGTTGGACCGCATATGGTACTTTTAAGAGCCTCTCGAGAGAACAAGCCTTATCTAGATTTTTTTGGTCCGTCCTGTCACGCCCAGGGCATGCACAAACACGTGTGGGCCCCACCCACCATCACTTTTGTAATGGTCCCTCTTCCTTATCACAAGTCTGGTACTCTTAACATTATGTGGTGTCATGGAGTAATGTACTCTTACATGAGAGAGAAAGCGTCTTTTGTTTTAATTTTATATTGAAACCTGTGTCAACAGGTGTAAAGTGTATTAACACTAGCTTTACACCTATAAAATATCAACAACTATCTGTGATAGAAGTGGCTGGCGTAATGACAGCTTGGCTTGCTTGAATCTGTCTTGTATTTGGCTAGAACTAGTTCTTTGATCTCGAACGGGTAAAGGGGCCCATGCAGGTTATTTTTTTTCACGATATACACCTTATAATTATAATTGATGTCCATCGCAATCCCTGCTTCCTAAAGTTAGAGCCTAGTGCACCACTGGAGTCCAATGGACTCCGAGAAATTTAAAAATGCATACTGCTAGTTTTGCCGCTGTTAATTTATCATATACCATTGTCTGGTCTCGCAAATAAATAATAAGAGGTACATTATATATTTCAATATATACAGAAATACTTTATATATTAATATAATATAAGAGTCTCCAGAGGGACTTTGAAGGCTGTTCCAAAACTGTGCTTATTATACATGTACGACCTACTTTGGGTTTAGAAGTTTGTGAGAAGTCATTGAATATCTTATTCGGTTTTGATTCTCTGGTTACTGACAAGTCCTGGTGCAGGTGCTAATGGCCAGATTAGAAGAGTTCTGGGCTCTTGTCAAAGTCGTATTCGTTTTTTTTTTTTTTTTCTGTGTTTTGAATAGTCCACATGGTGTTCTTTGTTGAAGGGAAGTCTCAAAACTTCTGGGTTGGACCGCATGTGGTACTTCTAAGAGCCGCTCGAGAGAACAAGCCTTATCTAGATTTTTTTGGTCCGTCCTGTCACGCCCAGGGCATGCACAAACACGTGTGGGCACCAACCCCTATCACTTTTGTAATGGTCCTTCTTCCCATTCACAAGTCTGCTACTCATAACATTATGTGGTGTCATGGAGTAATGTACTCTAACATGAGAGAGAAAGCGTCTTTTGTTTTAATTTTATATTGAAACCTGTGTCAACAGGTGTAAAGTGTATTAACACTAGCTTTACACCTGTAAAATATCAGCAACTATCTGTGATAGAAGTGGCTGGCGTAATGACAGCTTGGCTTGCTTGAATCTCGGGTAAAGGGGCCCATGCAGGTTATTTTTTTTCACGATATACACCTTATAATTATAATTGATGTCCATCGCAATCCCTGCTTCCTAAAGATAGAGCCTAGTGCACCACTGGAGTCCAATGGACTCCGTGAAATTTAAAAATGCATACCGCTAGTTTTGCCGCTGTTAATTTATCATATACCATTGTCTGGTCTCGCAAATAAATAATAAGAGATACATTATATATTTCAATATATACAGAAATACTTTATATGTTAATATAATATAAGAGTCTCCAGAGGGACTTTGAAGGCTGTTCCAAAACTGTGCTTATTATACATGTACGACCTACTTTGGGTTTAGAAGTTTGTGAGAAGTCATTGAATATCTTATTCGGTTTTGATTCTCTGGTTACTGACAAGTCCTGGTGCAGGTGCCAATGGCCAGATTAGAAGAATTCTGGGCTCTTGTCAAAGTCGTATTCGTTTTTTATTTTTCGGTGTATTGAATAGTCCACATAGTGTTCTTTGTTGAAGGGAAGTCTCAAAACTTCTGGGTTGGACCGCATATGGTACTTTTAAGAGCCTCTCGAGAGAACAAGCCTTATCTAGATTTTTTTGGTCCGTCCTGTCACGCCCAGGGCATGCACAAACACGTGAGGGCACCAACCCCCATCACTTTTGTAATGGTCCTTCTTCCTTATCACAAGTCTGCTACTCAAAACATTATGTGGTGTCATGGAGTAATGTACTCTTACATGAGAGAGAAAGCGTCTTTTGTTTTAATTTTATATTGAAACCTGAGTCAACAGGTGTAAAGTGTATTAACACTAGCTTTACACCTGTAAAATATCAGCAACTATCTGTGATAGAAGTGGCTGGCGTAAAGACAGCTTGGCTTGCTTGAATCTCTGCCTTGTATTTGGATAGAACTAGTTCTTTGATCTCGAACGGGTAAAGGGGCCCATGCAGGTTATTTTTTTTCACGATATACACCTTATAATTATAATTGATGTCCATCGCAATCCCTGCTTCCTAAAGTTAGAGCCTAGTGCACCACTGGAGTCCAATGGACTCCGAGAAATTTAAAAATTCATACTGCTAGTTTTGCCGCTGTTAATTTAACATATACCATTGTCTGGTGTTGCAAATAAATAATAAGTGATACTTTATACATTTCAATATATACAGAAATACTTTATATATTAATATAATATAAGAGTCTCCAGAGGGACTTTGAAGGCTGTTCCAAAAATGTGCTTATTATACATGTACGACCTACTTTGGGTTTAGAAGTTTGTGAGAAGTCATTGAATATCTTATTCGGTTTTGATTTATCTGGTGTACTGACTAGTCCTGGTGCAGGTGCCAATGGCCAGATTAGAAGAGTTCTGGGCTCTTGTCAAAGTCGTATTCGTTTTTTATTTTTCGGTGTATTGAATAGTCCACATGGTGTTCTTTGTTAAAGGGAAGTCTCAAAACTTCTGGGTTGGACCGCATATGGTACTTCTAAGAGCCTCTCGAGAGAACCAGCCTTATCTAGATTTTTTTGGTCCGTCCTGTCACGCCCAGGGCATGCACAAACACGTGTGGGCCGCACCCACCTTCACTTTTGTAATGGTCCCTCTTCCTTATCACAAGTCTGGTACTCTTAACATTATGTGGTGTCATGGAGTAATGTACTCTTACATGAGAGAGAAAGCGTCTTTTGTTTTAATTTTATATTGAAACCTGTGTCAACAGGTGTAAAGTGTATTAACACTAGCTTTACACCTATAAAATATCAACAACTATCTGTGATAGAAGTGGCTGGCGTAATGACAGCTTGGCTTGCTTGAATCTGCCTTGTATTTGGCTAGAACTAGTTCTTTGATCTCGAACGGGTAAAGGGGCCCATGCAGGTTATTTTTTTTTTCACGATATACACCTTATAATTATAATTGATGTCCATCGCAATCCTTGCTTCCTAAAGTTAGAGCCTAGTGCACCACTGGAGTCCAATGGACTCCGAGAAATTTAAAAATGCATACTGCTAGTTTTGCCGCTGTTAATTTATCATATACCATTGTCTGGTCTCGCAAATAAATAATAAGAGATACATTATATATTTCAATATATACAGAAATACTTTATATATTAATATAATATAAGAGTCTCCAGAGGGACTTTGAAGGCTGTTCCAAAACTGTGCTTATTATACATGTACGACCTACTTTGGGTTTAGAAGTTTGTGAGAAGTCATTGAATATCTTTTTCGGTTTTGATTCTCTGGTTACTGACAAGTCCTGGTGCAGGTGCTAATGGCCAGATTAGAAGAGTTTTTGGCTCTTGTCAAAGTCGTATTCGTTTTTTTTTTTCGGTGTTTTGAATAGTCCACATGGTGTTCTTTGTTGAAGGGAAGTCTCAAAACTTCTGGGTTGGACCGCATGTGGTACTTCTAAGAGCCACTCGAGAGAACAAGCCTTATCTAGATTTTTTTGGTCCGTCCTGTCACGCCCAGGGCATGCACAAACACGTGTGGGCCGCACCCACCATCACTTTTGTAATGGTCCCTCTTCCTTATCACAAGTCTGGTACTCTTAACATTATGTGGTGTCATGGAGTAATGTACTCTTACATGAGAGAGAAAGCGTCTTTTGTTTTAATTTTATATTGAAACCTGTGTCAACAGGTGTAAAGTGTATTAACACTAGCTTTACACCTATAAAATATCAACAACTATCTGTGATAGAAGTGGCTGGCGTAATGACAGCTTGGCTTGCTTGAATCTGCCTTGTATTTGGCTAGAACTAGTTCTTTGATCTCGAACGGGTAAAGGGGCCCATGCAGGTTATTTTTTTTCACGATATACACCTTATAATTATAATTGATGTCCATCGCAATCCCTGCTTCCTAAAGTTAGAGCCTAGTGCACCACTGGAGTCCAATGGACTCCGAGAAATTTAAAAATGCATACTGCTAGTTTTGCCGCTTTTAATTTATCATATACCATTGTCTGGTCTCGCAAATAAATAATAAGAGATACATTATATATTTCAATATATACAGAAATACTTTATATATTAATATAATATAAGAGTCTCCAGAGGGACTTTGAAGGCTGTTCCAAAAATGTGCTTATTATACATGTACGACCTACTTTGGGTTTAGAAGTTTGTGAGAAGTCATTGAATATCTTATTCGGTTTTGATTTATCTGGTGTACTGACTGGTCCTGGTGCAGGTGCCAATGGCCAGATTAGAAGAGTTCTGGGCTCTTGTCAAAGTCGTATTCGTTTTTTATTTTTCGGTGTATTGAATAGTCCACATGGTGTTCTTTGTTAAAGGGAAGTCTCAAAACTTCTGGGTTGGACCGCATATGGTACTTCTAAGAGCCTCTCGAGAGAACCAGCCTTATCTAGATTTTTTTGGTCCGTCCTGTCACGCCCAGGGCATGCACAAACACGTGTGGGCCGCACCCACCATCACTTTTGTAATGGTCCCTCTTCCTTATCACAAGTCTGGTACTCTTAACATTATGTGGTGTCATGGAGTAATGTACTCTTACATGAGAGAGAAAGCGTCTTTTGTTTTAATTTTATATTGAAACCTGTGTCAACAGGTGTAAAGTGTATTAACACTAGCTTTACACCTATAAAATATCAACAACTATCTGTGATAGAAGTGGCTGGCGTAATGACAGCTTGGCTTGCTTGAATCTGCCTTGTATTTGGCTAGAACTAGTTCTTTGATCTCGAACGGGTAAAGGGGCCCATGCAGGTTATTTTTTTTCACGATATACACCTTATAATTATAATTGATGTCCATCGCAATCCCTGCTTCCTAAAGTTAGAGCCTAGTGCACCACTGGAGTCCAATGGACTCCGAGAAATTTAAAAATGCATACTGCTAGTTTTGCCGCTTTTAATTTATCATATACCATTGTCTGGTCTCGCAAATAAATAATAAGAGATACATTATATATTTCAATATATACAGAAATACTTTATATATTAATATAATATAAGAGTCTCCAGAGGGACTTTGAAGGCTGTTCCAAAAATGTGCTTATTATACATGTACGACCTACTTTGGGTTTAGAAGTTTGTGAGAAGTCATTGAATATCTTATTCGGTTTTGATTTATCTGGTGTACTGACTGGTCCTGGTGCAGGTGCCAATGGCCAGATTAGAAGAGTTCTGGGCTCTTGTCAAAGTCGTATTCGTTTTTTATTTTTCGGTGTATTGAATAGTCCACATGGTGTTCTTTGTTAAAGGGAAGTCTCAAAACTTCTGGGTTGGACCGCATATGGTACTTCTAAGAGCCTCTCGAGAGAACCAGCCTTATCTAGATTTTTTTGGTCCGTCCTGTCACGCCCAGGGCATGCACAAACACGTGTGGGCCGCACCCACCATCACTTTTGTAATGGTCCCTCTTCCTTATCACAAGTCTGGTACTCTTAACATTATGTGGTGTCATGGAGTAATGTACTCTTACATGAGAGAGAAAGCGTCTTTTGTTTTAATTTTATATTGAAACCTGTGTCAACAGGTGGAAAGTGTATTAACACTAGCTTTACACCTATAAAATATCAACAACTATCTGTGATAGAAGTGGCTGGCGTAATGACAGCTTGGCTTGCTTGAATCTGTCTTGTATTTGGCTAGAACTAGTTCTTTGATCTCGAACGGGTAAAGGGGCCCATGCAGGTTTTTTTTTTTTTCACGCTATACACCTTATAATTATAATTGATGTCCATCGCAATCCCTGCTTCCTAAAGTTAGAGCCTAGTGCACCACTGGAGTCCGATGGACTCCGAGAAATTTAAAAATTCATACTGCTAGTTTTGCCGCTGTTAATTTAACATATACCATTGTCTGGTCTTGCAAATAAATAATAAGAGATACTTTATACATTTCAATATATACAGAAATACTTTGTATATTAATATAATATAAGAGTCTCCAGAGGGACTTTGAAGGCTGTTCCAAAACTGTGCTTATTATACATGTACGACCTACTTTGGGTTTAGAAGTTTGTGAGAAGTCATTGAATATCTTATTCGGTTTTGATTCTCTGGTTACTGACAAGTCCTGGTGCAGGTGCCAATGGCCAGATTAGAAGAATTCTGGGCTCTTTTCAAAGTCGTATTCGTTTTTTATTTTTCGGTGTATTGAATAGTCCACATAGTGTTCTTTGTTGAAGGGAAGTCTCAAAACTTCTGGGTTGGACCGCATGTGGTACTTCTAAGAGCCTCTCGAGAGAACAAGCCTTATCTAGATTTTTTTGGTCCGTCCTGTCACGCCCAGGGCATGCACAAACACGTGTGGGCACCAACCCCTATCACTTTTGTAATGGTCCTTCTTCCCTATCACAAGTCTGCTACTCATAACATTATGTGGTGTCATGGAGTAATGTACTCTAACATGAGAGAGAAAGCGTCTTTTGTTTTAATTTTATATTGAAACCTGTGTCAACAGGTGTAAAGTGTATTAACACTAGCTTTACACCTGTAAAATATCAGCAACTATCTGTGATAGAAGTGGCTGGCGTAATGACAGCTTGGCTTGCTTGAATCTCTGCCTTGTATTTGGCTAGAACTAGTTCTTTGATCTCGAACGGGTAAAGGGGCCCATGCAGGTTATTTTTTTTCACGATATACACCTTATAATTATAATTGATGTCCATCGCAATCCCTGCTTCCTAAAGTTAGAGCCTAGTGCACCACTGGAGTCCAATGGACTCCGTGAAATTTAAAAATTCATACTGCTAGTTTTGCCGCTGTTAATTCAACATATACCATTGTCTGGTCTTGCAAATAAATAATAAGAGATACTTTATACATTTCAATATATACAGAAATACTTTATATATTAATATAATATAAGAGTCTCCAGAGGGACTTTGAAGGCTGTTCCAAAAATGTGCTTATTATACATGTACGACCTACTTTGGGTTTAGAAGTTTGTGAGAAGTCATTGAATATCTTATTCGGTTTTGATTTATCTGGTGTACTGACTAGTCCTGGTGCATGTGCCAATGGCCAGATTAGAAGAGTTCTGGGCTCTTGTCAAAGTCGTATTCGTTTTTTATTTTTCGGTGTATTGAATAGTCCACATGGTGTTCTTTGTTAAAGGGAAGTCTCAAAACGTCTGGGTTGGACTGCATATGGTACTTCTAAGAGCCTCTCGAGAGAACCAGCCTTATCTAGATTTTTTTGGTCCGTCCTGTCACGCCCAGGGCATGCACAAACACGTGTGGGCCGCACCCACCTTCACTTTTGTAATGGTCCCTCTTCCTTATCACAAGTCTGGTACTCTTAACATTATGTGGTGTCATGGAGTAATGTACTCTTACATGAGAGAGAAAGCGTCTTTTGTTTTAATTTTATATTGAAACCTGAGTCAACAGGTGTAAAGTGTATTAACACTAGCTTTACACCTGTAAAATATCAGCAACTATCTGTGCTAGAAGTGGCTGGCGTAAAGACAGCTTGGCTTGCTTGAATCTCTGCCTTGTATTTGGATAGAACTAGTTCTTTGATCTCGAACGGGTAAAGGGGCCCATGCAGGTTATTTTTTTTTCACGATATACACCTTATAATTATAATTGATGTCCATCGCAATCCCTGCTTCCTAAAGTTAGAGCCTAGTGCACCACTGGAGTCCAATGGACTCCGAGAATCTTAAAAATTCATACTGCTAGTTTTGCCGCTTTTAATTTAACATATACCATTGTCTGGTCTTGCAAATAAATAATAAGAGATACTTTATACATTTCAATATATACAGAAATACTTTATATATTAATATAATATAAGAGTCTCCAGAGGGACTTTGAAGGCTGTTCCAAAACTGTGCTTATTATACATGTACGACCTACTTTGGGTTTAGAAGTATGTGAGAAGTCATTGAATATCTTATTCGGTTTTGATTCTCTGGTTACTGACAAGTCCTGGTGCAGGTGCCAATGGCCAGATTAGAAGAATTCTGGGCTCTTGTCAAAGTCGTATTCGTTTTTTATTTTTCGGTGTATTGAATAGTCCACATAGTGTTCTTTGTTGAAGGGAAGTCTCAAAACTTCTGGGTTGGACCGCATATGGTACTTTTAAGAGCCTCTCGAGAGAACAAGCCTTATCTAGATTTTTTTGGTCCGTCCTGTCACGCCCAGGGCATGCACAAACACGTGTGGGCCCCACCCACCATCACTTTTGTAATGGTCCCTCTTCCTTATCACAAGTCTGGTACTCTTAACATTATGTGGTGTCATGGAGTAATGTACTCTTACATGAGAGAGAAAGCGTCTTTTGTTTTAATTTTATATTGAAACCTGTGTCAACAGGTGTAAAGTGTATTAACACTAGCTTTACACCTATAAAATATCAACAACTATCTGTGATAGAAGTGGCTGGCGTAATGACAGCTTGGCTTGCTTGAATCTGTCTTGTATTTGGCTAGAACTAGTTCTTTGATCTCGAACGGGTAAAGGGGCCCATGCAGGTTATTTTTTTTCACGATATACACCTTATAATTATAATTGATGTCCATCGCAATCCCTGCTTCCTAAAGTTAGAGCCTAGTGCACCACTGGAGTCCAATGGACTCCGAGAAATTTAAAAATGCATACTGCTAGTTTTGCCGCTGTTAATTTATCATATACCATTGTCTGGTCTCGCAAATAAATAATAAGAGGTACATTATATATTTCAATATATACAGAAATACTTTATATATTAATATAATATAAGAGTCTCCAGAGGGACTTTGAAGGCTGTTCCAAAACTGTGCTTATTATACATGTACGACCTACTTTGGGTTTAGAAGTTTGTGAGAAGTCATTGAATATCTTATTCGGTTTTGATTCTCTGGTTACTGACAAGTCCTGGTGCAGGTGCTAATGGCCAGATTAGAAGAGTTCTGGGCTCTTGTCAAAGTCGTATTCGTTTTTTTTTTTTTTTTCTGTGTTTTGAATAGTCCACATGGTGTTCTTTGTTGAAGGGAAGTCTCAAAACTTCTGGGTTGGACCGCATGTGGTACTTCTAAGAGCCGCTCGAGAGAACAAGCCTTATCTAGATTTTTTTGGTCCGTCCTGTCACGCCCAGGGCATGCACAAACACGTGTGGGCACCAACCCCTATCACTTTTGTAATGGTCCTTCTTCCCATTCACAAGTCTGCTACTCATAACATTATGTGGTGTCATGGAGTAATGTACTCTAACATGAGAGAGAAAGCGTCTTTTGTTTTAATTTTATATTGAAACCTGTGTCAACAGGTGTAAAGTGTATTAACACTAGCTTTACACCTGTAAAATATCAGCAACTATCTGTGATAGAAGTGGCTGGCGTAATGACAGCTTGGCTTGCTTGAATCTCGGGTAAAGGGGCCCATGCAGGTTATTTTTTTTCACGATATACACCTTATAATTATAATTGATGTCCATCGCAATCCCTGCTTCCTAAAGATAGAGCCTAGTGCACCACTGGAGTCCAATGGACTCCGTGAAATTTAAAAATGCATACCGCTAGTTTTGCCGCTGTTAATTTATCATATACCATTGTCTGGTCTCGCAAATAAATAATAAGAGATACATTATATATTTCAATATATACAGAAATACTTTATATGTTAATATAATATAAGAGTCTCCAGAGGGACTTTGAAGGCTGTTCCAAAACTGTGCTTATTATACATGTACGACCTACTTTGGGTTTAGAAGTTTGTGAGAAGTCATTGAATATCTTATTCGGTTTTGATTCTCTGGTTACTGACAAGTCCTGGTGCAGGTGCCAATGGCCAGATTAGAAGAATTCTGGGCTCTTGTCAAAGTCGTATTCGTTTTTTATTTTTCGGTGTATTGAATAGTCCACATAGTGTTCTTTGTTGAAGGGAAGTCTCAAAACTTCTGGGTTGGACCGCATATGGTACTTTTAAGAGCCTCTCGAGAGAACAAGCCTTATCTAGATTTTTTTGGTCCGTCCTGTCACGCCCAGGGCATGCACAAACACGTGAGGGCACCAACCCCCATCACTTTTGTAATGGTCCTTCTTCCTTATCACAAGTCTGCTACTCAAAACATTATGTGGTGTCATGGAGTAATGTACTCTTACATGAGAGAGAAAGCGTCTTTTGTTTTAATTTTATATTGAAACCTGAGTCAACAGGTGTAAAGTGTATTAACACTAGCTTTACACCTGTAAAATATCAGCAACTATCTGTGATAGAAGTGGCTGGCGTAAAGACAGCTTGGCTTGCTTGAATCTCTGCCTTGTATTTGGATAGAACTAGTTCTTTGATCTCGAACGGGTAAAGGGGCCCATGCAGGTTATTTTTTTTCACGATATACACCTTATAATTATAATTGATGTCCATCGCAATCCCTGCTTCCTAAAGTTAGAGCCTAGTGCACCACTGGAGTCCAATGGACTCCGAGAAATTTAAAAATTCATACTGCTAGTTTTGCCGCTGTTAATTTAACATATACCATTGTCTGGTGTTGCAAATAAATAATAAGTGATACTTTATACATTTCAATATATACAGAAATACTTTATATATTAATATAATATAAGAGTCTCCAGAGGGACTTTGAAGGCTGTTCCAAAAATGTGCTTATTATACATGTACGACCTACTTTGGGTTTAGAAGTTTGTGAGAAGTCATTGAATATCTTATTCGGTTTTGATTTATCTGGTGTACTGACTAGTCCTGGTGCAGGTGCCAATGGCCAGATTAGAAGAGTTCTGGGCTCTTGTCAAAGTCGTATTCGTTTTTTATTTTTCGGTGTATTGAATAGTCCACATGGTGTTCTTTGTTAAAGGGAAGTCTCAAAACTTCTGGGTTGGACCGCATATGGTACTTCTAAGAGCCTCTCGAGAGAACCAGCCTTATCTAGATTTTTTTGGTCCGTCCTGTCACGCCCAGGGCATGCACAAACACGTGTGGGCCGCACCCACCTTCACTTTTGTAATGGTCCCTCTTCCTTATCACAAGTCTGGTACTCTTAACATTATGTGGTGTCATGGAGTAATGTACTCTTACATGAGAGAGAAAGCGTCTTTTGTTTTAATTTTATATTGAAACCTGTGTCAACAGGTGTAAAGTGTATTAACACTAGCTTTACACCTATAAAATATCAACAACTATCTGTGATAGAAGTGGCTGGCGTAATGACAGCTTGGCTTGCTTGAATCTGCCTTGTATTTGGCTAGAACTAGTTCTTTGATCTCGAACGGGTAAAGGGGCCCATGCAGGTTATTTTTTTTTTCACGATATACACCTTATAATTATAATTGATGTCCATCGCAATCCTTGCTTCCTAAAGTTAGAGCCTAGTGCACCACTGGAGTCCAATGGACTCCGAGAAATTTAAAAATGCATACTGCTAGTTTTGCCGCTGTTAATTTATCATATACCATTGTCTGGTCTCGCAAATAAATAATAAGAGATACATTATATATTTCAATATATACAGAAATACTTTATATATTAATATAATATAAGAGTCTCCAGAGGGACTTTGAAGGCTGTTCCAAAACTGTGCTTATTATACATGTACGACCTACTTTGGGTTTAGAAGTTTGTGAGAAGTCATTGAATATCTTTTTCGGTTTTGATTCTCTGGTTACTGACAAGTCCTGGTGCAGGTGCTAATGGCCAGATTAGAAGAGTTTTTGGCTCTTGTCAAAGTCGTATTCGTTTTTTTTTTCGGTGTTTTGAATAGTCCACATGGTGTTCTTTGTTGAAGGGAAGTCTCAAAACTTCTGGGTTGGACCGCATGTGGTACTTCTAAGAGCCACTCGAGAGAACAAGCCTTATCTAGATTTTTTTGGTCCGTCCTGTCACGCCCAGGGCATGCACAAACACGTGTGGGCCGCACCCACCATCACTTTTGTAATGGTCCCTCTTCCTTATCACAAGTCTGGTACTCTTAACATTATGTGGTGTCATGGAGTAATGTACTCTTACATGAGAGAGAAAGCGTCTTTTGTTTTAATTTTATATTGAAACCTGTGTCAACAGGTGTAAAGTGTATTAACACTAGCTTTACACCTATAAAATATCAACAACTATCTGTGATAGAAGTGGCTGGCGTAATGACAGCTTGGCTTGCTTGAATCTGCCTTGTATTTGGCTAGAACTAGTTCTTTGATCTCGAACGGGTAAAGGGGCCCATGCAGGTTATTTTTTTTCACGATATACACCTTATAATTATAATTGATGTCCATCGCAATCCCTGCTTCCTAAAGTTAGAGCCTAGTGCACCACTGGAGTCCAATGGACTCCGAGAAATTTAAAAATGCATACTGCTAGTTTTGCCGCTTTTAATTTATCATATACCATTGTCTGGTCTCGCAAATAAATAATAAGAGATACATTATATATTTCAATATATACAGAAATACTTTATATATTAATATAATATAAGAGTCTCCAGAGGGACTTTGAAGGCTGTTCCAAAACTGTGCTTATTATACATGTACGACCTACTTTGGGTTTAGAAGTTTGTGAGAAGTCATTGAATATCTTATTCGGTTTTGATTCTCTGGTTACTGACAAGTCCTGGTGCAGGTGCTAATGGCCAGATTAGAAGAGTTCTGGGCTCTTGTCAAAGTCGTATTCGTTTTTTTTTTTGGTGTTTTGAATAGTCCACATGGTGTTCTTTGTTGAAGGGAAGTCTCAAAACTTCTGGGTTGGACCGCATGTCGTACTTCTAAGAGCCTCTCGAGAGAACAAGCCTTATCTAGGTTTTTTTGGTCCGTCCTGTCACGCCCAGGGCATGCACAAACACGTGTGGGCACCAACCCCTATCACTTTTGTAATGGTCCTTCTTCCCTATCACAAGTCTGGTACTCTTAACATTATGTGGTGTCATGGAGTAATGTACTCTTACATGAGAGAGAAAGCGTCTTTTGTTTTAATTTTATATTGAAACCTGTGTCAACAGGTGTAAAGTGTATTAACACTAGCTTTACACCTATAAAATATCAACAACTATCTGTGATAGAAGTGGCTGGCGTAATGACAGCTTGGCTTGCTTGAATCTGCCTTGTATTTGGCTAGAACTAGTTCTTTGATCTCGAACGGGTAAAGGGGCCCATGCAGGTTATTTTTTTTCACGATATACACCTTATAATTATAATTGATGTCCATCGCAATCCCTGCTTCCTAAAGTTAGAGCCTAGTGCACCACTGGAGTCCAATGGACTCCGAGAAATTTAAAAATGCATACTGCTAGTTTTGCCGCTGTTAATTTATCATATACCATTGTCTGGTCTCGCAAATAAATAATAAGAGATACATTATATATTTCAATATATACAGAAATACTTTATATATTAATATAATATAAGAGTCTCCAGAGGGACTTTGAAGGCTGTTCCAAAACTGTGCTTATTATACATGTACGACCTACTTTGGGTTTAGAAGTTTGTGAGAAGTCATTGAATATCCTATTCGGTTTTGATTCTCTGGTTACTGACAAGTCCTGGTGCAGGTGCTAATGGCCAGATTAGAAGAGTTCTGGGCTCTTGTCAAAGTCGTATTCGTTTTTTTTTGGTGTTTTGAATAGTCCACATGGTGTTCTTTGTTGAAGGGAAGTCTCAAAACTTCTGGGTTGGACCGCATGTGGTACTTCTAAGAGCCTCTCGAGAGAACAAGCCTTATCTAGATTTTTTTGGTCCGTCCTGTCACGCCCAGGGCATGCACAAACACGTGTGGGCACCAACCCCTATCACTTTTGTAATGGTCCTTCTTCCCTATCACAAGTCTGCTACTCATAACATTATGTGGTGTCATGGAGTAATGTACTCTAACATGAGAGAGAAAGCGTCTTTTGTTTTCATTTTATATTGAAACCTGTGTCAACAGGTGTAAAGTGTATTAACACTAGCTTTACACCTGTAAAATATCAGCAACTATCTGTGATAGAAGTGGCTGGCGTAATGACAGCTTGGCTTGCTTGAATCTCTGCCTTGTATTTGGCTAGAACTAGTTCTTTGATCTCGAACGGGTAAAGGGGCTAATGCAGGTTATTTTTTTTTACGATATACACCTTATAATTATAATTGATATCCATCGCAATCCCTGCTTCCTAAAGTTAGAGCCTAGTGCACCACTGGAGTCCAATGGACTCCGTGAAATTTAAAAATGCATACCGCTAGTTTTGCGCTGTTAATTTATCATATACCATTGCTTGGTCTCGCAAATAAATAATAAGAGATACATTATATATTTCAATATATACAGCAATACTTTATATGTTAATATAATATAAGAGTCTCCAGAGGGACTTTGAAGGCTGTTCCAAAACTGTGCTTATTATACATGTACGACCTACGTTGGGTTTAGAAGTTAGTGAGAAGTCATTGAATATCTTATTCGGTTTTGATTCTCTGGTTACTGACAAGTCCTGGTGCAGGTGCCAATGGCCAGATTAGAAGAATTCTGGGCTCTTGTCAAAGTCGTATTCGTTTTTTATTTTTCGGTGTATTGAATAGTCCACATAGTGTTCTTTGTTGAAGGGAAGTCTCAAAACTTTTGGGTTGGACCGCATATGGTACTTCTAAGAGCCTCTCGAGAGAACAAGCCTTATCTAGATTTTTTTGGTCCGTCCTGTCACGCCCAGGGCATGCACAAACACGTGAGGGCACCAACCCCCATCACTTTTGTAATGGTCCTTCTTCCTTATCACAAGTCTGCTACTCATAACATTATGTGGTGTCATGGAGTAATGTACTCTAACATGAGAGAGAAAGCGTCTTTTGTTTTCATTTTATATTGAAACCTGTGTCAACAGGTGTAAAGTGTATTAACACTAGCTTTACACCTGTAAAATATCAGCAACTATCTGTGATAGAAGTGGCTGGCGTAATACCAGCTTGGCTTGCTTGAATCTCTGCCTTGTATTTGGCTAGAACTAGTTCTTTGATCTCGAACGGGTAAAGGGGCCCATGCAGGTTATTTTTTTTCACGATATACACCTTATAATTATAATTGATGTCCATCGCAATCCCTGCTTCCTAAAGTTAGAGCCTAGTGCACCACTGGAGTCCAATGGACTCCGTGAAATTTAAAAATGCATACCGCTAGTTTTGCCGCTGTTAATTTATCATATACCATTGTCTGGTCTCGCAAATAAATAATAAGAGATACATTATATATTTCAATATATACAGAAATACTTTATATATTAATATAATATAAGAGTCTCCAGAGGGACTTTGAAGGCTGTTCCAAAACTGTGCTTATTATACATGTACGACCTACTTTGGGTTTACAAGTTTGTGAGAAGTCATTGAATATCTTATTCGGTTTTGATTCTCTGGTGTACTGACTAGTCCTGGTGCAGGTGCCAATGGCCAGATTAGAAGAGTTCTGGGCTCTTGTCAAAGTCGTATTCGTTTTTTATTTTTCGGTGTATTGAATAGTCCACATGGTGTTCTTTGTTGAAGGGAAGTCTCAAAACTTCTGGGTTGGACCGCATATGGTACTTCTAAGAGCCTCTCGAGAGAACCAGCCTTATCTAGATTTTTTTGGTCCGTCCTGTCACGCCCAGGGCATGCACAAACACGTGTGGGCCGCACCCACCATCACTTTTGTAATGGTCCCTCTTCCTTATCACAAGTCTGCTACTCAAAACATTATGTGGTGTCATGGAGTAATGTACTCTTACATGAGAGAGAAAGCGTCTTTTGTCTTAATTTTATATTGAAACCTGTGTCAACAGGTGTAAAGTGTATTAACACTAGCTTTACACCTATAAAATATCAACAACTATCTGTGATAGAAGTGGCTGGCGTAATGACAGCTTGGCTTGCTTGAATCTGTCTTGTATTTGGCTAGAACTAGTTCTTTGATCTCGAACGGGTAAAGAGGCCCATGCAGGTTATTTTTTTTTCACGATATACACCTTATAATTATAATTGATGTCCATCGCAATCCCTGCTTCCTAAAGTTAGAGCCTAGTGCACCACTGGAGTCTAATGGACTCCGAGAAATTTAAAAATGCATACTGCTAGTTTTGCCGCTGTTAATTTATCATATACCATTGTCATGTCTCGCAAATAAATAATAAGAGATACATTATATATTTCAATATATACAGAAATACTTTATATATTAATATAATATAAGAGTCTCCAGAGGGACTTTGAAGGCTGTTCCAAAACTGTGCTTATTATACATGTACGACCTACTTTGGGTTTAGAAGTTTGTGAGAAGTCATTGAATATCTTATTCGGTTTTGATTCTCTGGTTACTGACAAGTCCTGGTGCAGGTGCCAATGACCAGATTAGAAGAGTTCTGGGCTCTTGTCAAAGTCGTATTCGTTTTTTATTTTTCGGTGTATTGAATAGTCCACATGGTGTTCTTTGTTAAAGGGAAGTCTCAAAACTTCTGGGTTGGACCGCATATGGTACTTCTAAGAGCCTCTCGAGAGAACCAGCCTTATCTAGATTTTTTTGGTCTGTCCTGTCACGCCCAGGGCATGCACAAACACGTGTGGGCCGCACCCACCTTCACTTTTGTAATGGTCCCTCTTCCTTATCACAAGTCTGGTACTCTTAACATTATGTGGTGTCATGGAGTAATGTACTCTTACATGAGAGAGAAAGCGTCTTTTGTTTTAATTTTATATTGAAACCTGTGTCAACAGGTGTAAAGTGTATTAACACTAGCTTTACACCTATAAAATATCAACAACTATCTGTGATAGAAGTGGCTGGCGTAATGACAGCTTGGCTTGCTTGAATCTGCCTTGTATTTGGCTAGAACTAGTTCTTTGATCTCGAACGGGTAAAGGGGCCCATGCAGGTTATTTTTTTTCACGATATACACCTTATAATTATAATTGATGTCCATCGCAATCCCTGCTTCCTAAAGTTAGAGCCTAGTGCACCACTGGAGTCCAATGGACTCCGAGAAATTTAAAAATGCATACTGCTAGTTTTGCCGCTGTTCATTTAACGTATACCATTGTCTGGTCTCGCAAATAAATAATAAGAGATACTTTATAAATTTCAATATATACAGAAATACTTTATATATAAATATAATATAAGAGTCGCCAGAGGGACCTTGAAGGCTTATCCAAAAATGTGCTTATTATACATGTACGACCTACTTTGGGTTTAGAAGTTTGTGAGAAGTCATTGAATATCTTATTCGGTTTTGATTCTCTGGTGTACTGACTAGTCCTGGTGCAGGTGCCAATGGCAAGATTAGAAGAATTCTGGGCTCTTGTCAAAGTCGTATTCGTTTTTTATTTTTCGGTGTATTGAATAGTCCACATAGTGTTCTTTGTTGAAGGGAAGTCTCGAGATCAAGAAGAAAGCGAACAGGGTGCTAAACATTCTCCAGAGGAACTTATCATCATGTCCTGCTGAGGTCAAGGAGAAGGCCTACATTAGTCTTGTGCGTCCTGTAGCTGAATATGCCTCCCCAGCGTGGTCTCCACACACTCAAAAGGACATCAACTGTGTTGAGTCAATTCAACGCCGCGCTGCCCGCTTTGTCACAAACGATTATCGTAGAGATAGTAGTGTTTCAAACATGATTGCCCAATTAGGATGGCAATCGTTACAAAATCGTAGAGTGGTAAATGATATTTCTTTATTTTACAATGTTAATTTTCATCACGTAAACATTGACTTTCCCACTGACATTAAGCTGAGACACTTCAATTATGCTACTAGGGCTAGTGCCCGTAATTGTTTCCACTTTGACAATCCAACACCAGCAGTAAATTGTTACAAGTTTTCGTTCTATGTAAGATCTGTTCCAGTTTGGAACTCACTGTCTCAATCATGCTTTAACAATATATCAACTGTAACACAATTTCGTGCGGCCTTGCCTAGCGAGCTAATCCTGCAATGATGGTATGCCTTATTTATTTGTTTTTAATGTGTTTTTTTGTGTATCATTATTATTACTTGATTGTACTGTTTATTTATGTATTTTTTTTTTTTTTTTTTTCGTTCGTACTGGTCGTCGACCGCTCATTGCCGGATTAGCTTGCTAGGGGCAAATATCCTAATTAAAGATTAAAGAAAACTTCTGGGTTGGACCGCATATGGTACTTCTAAGAGCCTTTCGAGAGAACAAGCCTTATCTAGATTTTTTTGGTTCGTCCTGTCACGCCCAGGGCATGCACAAACACGTGTGGGCCTCACCCCCCATCACTTTTGTAATGGTCCCTCTTCCTTATCACAAGTCTGCTACTCATAACATTATGTGGTGTCATGGAGTAATGTACTCTTACATGAGAGAGAAAGCGTCTTTTGTTTTAATTTTATATTGAAACCTGAGTCAACAGGTGTAAAGTGTATTAACACTAGCTTTACACCTGTAAAAAATCAGCAACTATCTGTGCTAGAAGTGGCTGGCGTAATGACAGCTTGGCTTGCTTGAATCTCTGCCTTGTATTTGGATAGAACTAGTTCTTTGATCTCGAACGGGTAAAGGGGCCCATGCAGGTTATTTTTTTTTCACGATATACACCTTATAATTATAATTGATGTCCATCGCAATCCCTGCTTCCTAAAGTTAGAGCCTAGTGCACCACTGGAGTCCAATGGACTCCGAGAAATTTAAAAATTCATACTGCTAGTTTTGCCGCTTTTAATTTAACATATACCATTGTCTGGTCTTGCAAATAAATAATAAGAGATACTTTATACATTTCAATATATACAGAAATACTTTATATATTAATATAATATAAGAGTCTCCAGAGGGACTTTGAAGGCTGTTCCAAAAATGTGCTTATTATAAATGTACGACCTACTTTGGGTTTAGAAGTTTGTGAGAAGTCATTGAATATCTTATTCGATTTTGATTTATCTGGTGTACTGACTAGTCCTGGTGCAGGTGCCAATGGCCAGATTAGAAGAGTTCTGGGCTCTTGTCAAAGTCGTATTCGTTTTTTATTTTTCGGTGTATTGAATAGTCCACATGGTGTTCTTTGTTAAAGGGAAGTCTCAAAACTTCTGGGTTGGACCGCATATGGTACTTCTAAGAGCCTCTCGAGAGAACCAGCCTTATCTAGATTTTTTTGGTCAGTCCTGTCACGCCCAGGGCATGCACAAACACGTGTGGGCCGCACCCACCATCACTTTTGTAATGGTCCCTCTTCCTTATCACAAGTCTGGTACTCTTAACATTATGTGGTGTCATGGAGTAATGTACTCTTACATGAGAGAGAAAGCGTCTTTTGTTTTAATTTTATATTGAAACCCGTGTCAACAGGTGTAAAGTGTATTAACACTAGCTTTACACCTATAAAATATCAACGACTATCTGTGATAGAAGTGGCTGGCGTAATGACAGCTTGGCTTGCTTGAATCTGCCTTGTATTTGGCTAGAACTAGTTCTTTGATCTCGAACGGGTAAAGGGGCCCATGCAGGTTATTTTTTTTCACGATATACACCTTATAATTATAATTGATGTCCATCGCAATCCCTGCTTCCTAAAGTTAGTGCCTAGTGCACCACTGGAGTCCAATGGACTCCGAGAAATTTAAAAATGCATACTGCTAGTTTTGCCGCTGTTAATTTATCATATACCATTGTCTGGTCTCGCAAATAAATAATAAGAGATACATTATATATTTCAATATATACAGAAATACTTTATATATTAATATAATATAAGAGTCTCCAGAGAGACTTTGAAGGCTGTTCCAAAACTGTGCTTATTATACATGTACGACCTACTTTGGGTTTAGAAGTATGTGAGAAGTCATTGAATATCTTATTCGGTTTTGATTCTCTGGTTACTGACAAGTCCTGGTGCAGGTGCTAATGGCCAGATTAGAAGAGTTCTGGGCTCTTGTCAAAGTCGTATTCGTTTTTTTTTTCGGTGTTTTGAATAGTCCACATGGTGTTCTTTGTTGAAGGGAAGTCTCAAAACTTCTGGGTTGGACCGCATGTGGTACTTCTAAGAGCCTCTCGAGAGAACAAGCCTTATCTAGATTTTTTTGGTCCGTCCTGTCACGCCCAGGGCATGCACAAACACGTGTGGGCACCGACCCCTATCACTTTTGTAATGGTCCTTCTTCCCTATCACAAGTCTGCTACTCATAACATTATGTGGTGTCATAGAGTAATGTACTCTAACATGAGAGAGAAAGCGTCTTTTGTTTTCATTTTATATTGAAACCTGTGTCAACAGGTGTAAAGTGTATTAACACTAGCTTTACACCTGTAAAATATCAGCAACTATCTGTGATAGAAGTGGCTGGCGTAATGACAGCTTGGCTTGCTTGAATCTCTGCCTTGTATTTGGCTAGAACTAGTTCTTTGATCTCGAACGGGTAAAGGGGCCCATGCAGGTTATTTTTTTTCACGATATACACCTCATAATTATAATTGATGTCCATCGCAATCCCTGCTTCCTAAAGTTAGAGCCTAGTGCACCACTGGAGTCCAATGGACTCCGTGAAATTTAAAAATGCATACCGCTAGTTTTGCCGCTGTTAATTTATCATATACCATTGTCTGGTCTCGCAAATAAATAATAAGAGATACATTATATATTTCAATATATACAGAAATACTTTATATGTTAATATAATATGAGTCTCCAGAGGGACTTTGAAGGCTGTTCCAAAACTGTGCTTATTATACATGTACGACCTACTTTGGGTTTAGAAGTTTGTGAGAAGTCATTGAATATCTTATTCGGTTTTGATTCTCTGGTTACTGACAAGTCCTGGTGCAGGTGCCAATGGCCAGATTAGAAGAATTCTGGGCTCTTGTCAAAGTCGTATTCGTTTTTTATTTTTCGGTGTATTGAATAGTCCACATAGTGTTCTTTGTTGAAGGGAAGTCTCAAAACTTCTGGGTTGGACCGCATATGGTACTTTTAAGAGCCTCTCGAGAGAACAAGCCTTATCTAGATTTTTTTGGTCCGTCCTGTCACGCCCAGGGCATGCACAAACACGTGAGGGCACCAACCCCATCACTTTTGTAATGGTCCTTCTTCCTTATCACAAGTCTGCTACTCATAACATTATGTGGTGTCATGGAGTAATGTACTCTTACATGAGAGAGAAAGCGTCTTTTGTTTTAATTTTATATTGAAACCTGAGTCAACAGGTGTAAAGTGTATTAACACTAGCTTTACACCTGTAAAATATCAGCAACTATCTGTGATAGAAGTGGCTGGCGTAAAGACAGCTTGGCTTGCTTGAATCTCTGCCTTGTATTTGGATAGAACTAGTTCTTTGATCTCGAACGGGTAAAGGGGCCCATGCAGGTTATTTTTTTCACGATATACACCTTATAATTATAATTGATGTCCATCGCAATCCCTGCTTCCTAAAGTTAGAGCCTAGTGCACCACTGGAGTCCAATGGACTCCGACAAATTTAAAAATTCATACTGCTAGTTTTGCCGCTGTTAATTTAACATATACCATTGTCTGGTCTTGCAAATAAATAATAAGAGATGCTTTATACATTTCAATATATACAGAAATACTTTATATATTAATATAATATAAGAGTCTCCAGAGGGACTTTGAAGGCTGTTCCAAAACTGTGCTTATTATACATGTACGACCTACTTTGGGTTTAGAAGTTTGTGAGAAGTCATTGAATATCTTATTCGGTTTTGATTCTCTGGTGTACTGACTAGTCCTGGTGGAGGTGCTAATGGCCAGATTAGAAGAGTTCTGGGCTCTTGTCAAAGTCGTATTCGTTTTTTTATTTTTCGGTGTTTTGAATAGTCCACATGGTGTTCTTTGTTAAAGGGAAGTCTCAAAACTTCTGGGTTGGACCGCATATGGTACTTCTAAGAGCCTCTCGAGAGAACCAGCCTTATCTAGATTTTTTTGGTCCGTCCTGTCACGCCCAGGGCATGCACAAACACGTGTGGGCCGCACCCACCATCACTTTTGTAATGGTCCCTCTTCCTTATCACAAGTCTGGTACTCTTAACATTATGTGGTGTCATGGAGTAATGTTAAAGCGTCTTTTGTTTTCATTTTATATTGAAACCTGTGTCAACAGGTGTAAAGTGTATTAACACTAGCTTTACACCTGTAAAATATCAGCAACTATCTGTGATAGAAGTGGCTGGCGTAATAACAGCTTGGCTTGCTTGAATCTCTGCCTTGTATTTGGCTAGAACTAGTTCTTTGATCTCGAACGGGTAAAGGGCCCCATGCAGGTTTTTTTTTTTACGATATACACCTTATAATTATAATTGATGTCCATCGCAATCCCTGCTTCCTAAAGTTAGAGCCTAGTGCACCACTGGAGTCCAATGGACTCCGTGAAATTTAAAAATGCATACCGCTAGTTTTGCCGCTGTTAATTTATCATATACCATTGTCTGGTCTCGCAAATAAATAATAAGAGATACATTATATATTTCAATATATACAGAAATACTTTATATGTTAATATAATATAAGAGTCTCCAGAGGGACTTTGAAGGCTGTTCCAAAACTGTGCTTATTATACATGTACGACCTACTTTGGGTTTAGAAGTTTGTGAGAAGTCATTGAATATCTTATTCGGTTTTGATTCTCTGGTGTACTGACTAGTCCTGGTGCAGGTGCCAATGGCCAGATTAGAAGAATTCTGGGCTCTTGTCAAAGTCGTATTCGTTTTTTATTTTTCGGTGTATTGAATAGTCCACATAGTGTTCTTTGTTGAAGGGAAGTCTCAAAACTTCTGGGTTGGACCGCATATGGTACTTCTAAGAGCCTCTCGAGAGAACAAGCCTTATCTAGATTTTTTTGGTCCGTCCTGTCACGCCCAGGGCATGCACAAACACGTGTGGGCCTCACCCCCCATCACTTTTGTAATGGTCCCTCCTCCTTATCACAAGTCTGCTACTCATAACATTATGTGGTGTCATGGAGTAATGTACTCTTACATGAGAGAGAAAGCGTCTTTTGTTTTAATTTTATATTGAAACCTGAGTCAACAGGTGTAAAGTGTATTAACACTAGCTTTACACCTGTAAAATATCAGCAACTATCTGTGATAGAAGTGGCTTACGTAAAGACAGCTTGGCTTGCTTGAATCTCTGCCTTGTATTTGGATAGAACTAGTTCTTTGATCTCGAACGGGTAAAGGGGCCCATGTAGGTTATTTTTTTTTCACGATATACACCTTATAATTATAATTGATGTCCATCGCAATCCCTGCTTCCTAAAGCTAGAGCCTAGTAGACCACTGGAGTCCAATGGACTCCGAGAATTTTAAAAATTCATACTGCTAGTTTTGCCGCTGTTAATTTAACATATCCCATTGTCTGGTCTTGCAAATAAATAATAAGAGATACTTTATACATTTCAATATATACAGAAATACTTTGTATATTAATATAATATAAGAGTCTCCAGAGGGACTTTGAAGGCTGTTCCAAAAATGTGCTTATTATACATGTACGACTTACTTTGGGTTTAGAAGTTTGTGAGAAGTCATTGAATATCTTATTCGGTTTTGATTCTCTGGTGTACTGACTAGTCCTGGTGCAGGTGCCAATGGCCAGATTAGAAGAGTTCTGGGCTCTTGTCAAAGTCGTATTAGTTTTTTATTTTTCGGTGTATTGAATAGTCCACATGGTGTTCTTTGTTGAAGGGAAGTCTCAAAACTTCTGGGTTGGACCGCATATGGTACTTCTAAGAGCCTCTCGAGAGAACCAGCCTTATCTAGATTTTTTTGGTCCGTCCTGTCACGCCCAGGGCATGCACAAACACGTGTGGGCCGCACCCACCATCACTTTTGTAATGGTCCCTCTTCCTTATCACAAGTCTGGTACTCTTAACATTATGTGGTGTCATGGAGTAATGTACTCTTACATGAGAGAGAAAGCGTCTTTTGTTTTAATTTTATATTGAAACCTGTGTCAACAGGTGTAAAGTGTATTAACACTAGCTTTACACCTATAAAATATCAACAACTATCTGTGATAGAAGTGGCTGGCGTAATGACAGCTTGGCTTGCTTGAATCTGCCTTGTATTTGGCTAGAACTAGTTCTTTGATCTCGAACGGGTAAAGGGGCCCATGCAGGTTTTTTTTTTTCACGCTATACACCTTATAATTATAATTGATGTCCATCGCAATCCCTGCTTCCTGAAGTTAGAGCCTAGTGCACCACTGGAGTCCAATGGACTCCGGGAAATTTAAAAATTCATACTGCTAGTTTTGCCGCTGTTAATTTAACATATACCATTGTCTGGTCTTGCAAATAAATAATAAGAGATACTTTATACATTTCAATATATACAGAAATACTTTGTATATTAATATAATATAAGAGTCTCCAGAGGGACTTTGAAGGCTGTTCCAAAAATGTGCTTATTATACATGTACGACCTACTTTGGGTTTAGAAGTTTGTGAGAAGTCATTGAATATCTTATTCGGTTTTGATTCTCTGGTGTACTGACTAGTCCTGGTGCAGGTGCCAATGGCCAGATTAGAAGAGTTCTGGGCTCTTGTCAAAGTCGTATTCGTTTTTTTTTTCGGTGTATTGAATAGTCCACATGGTGTTCTTTGTTGAAGGGAAGTCTCAAAACTTCTTGGTTGGACCGCATATGGTACTTCTAAGAGCCTCTCGAGAGAACAAGCCTTATCTAGATTTTTTTGGTCCGTCCTGTCACGCCCAGGGCATGCACAAACACGTATGGGCCTCACCCCCCATCACTTTTGTAATGGTCCCTCTTCCTTATCACAAGTCTGCTACTCATAACATTATGTGGTGTCATGGAGTAATGTACTCTTACATGAGAGAGAAAGCGTCTTTTGTTTTAATTTTATATTGAAACCTGAGTCAACAGGTGTAAAGTGTATTAACACTAGCTTTACACCTGTAAAATATCAGCAACTATCTGTGATAGAAGTGGCTGGCGTAAAGACAGCTTGGCTTGCTTGAATCTCTGCCTTGTATTTGGATAGAACTAGTTCTTTGATCTCGAACGGGTAAAGGGGCCCATGCAGGCTATTTTTTTCACGATATACACCTTATAATTATAATTGATGTCCACCGCAATCCCTGCTTCCTAAAGTTAGAGCATAGTGCACCAATGGGGTCCAATGGACACCGAGAAATTTAAAAATGCATACTGCTAGTTTTGCCGCTGTTAATTTAACATATACCATTGTCTGGTCTTGCAAATAAATAATAAGAGATACTTTATACATTTCAATATATACAGAAATACTTTATATATTAATATAATATAAGAGTCTCCAGAGGGACTTTGAAGGCTGTTCCAAAAATGTGCTTATTATACATGTACGACCTACTTTGGGTTTAGAAGTTTGTCAGAAGTCATTGAATATCTTATTCGGTTTTGATTTATCTGGTGTACTGACTAGTCCTGGTGCAGGTGCCAATGGCCAGATTAGAAGAGTTCTGGGCTCTTGTCAAAGTCGTATTCGTTTTTTATTTTTTCGGTGTATTGAATAGTCCACATGGTGTTCTTTGTTAAAGGGAAGTCTCAAAACTTCTGGGTTGGACCGCATATGGTACTTCTAAGAGCCTCTCGAGAGAACCAGCCTTATCTAGATTTTTTTGGTCCGTCCTGTCACGCCCAGGGCATGCACAAACACGTGTGGGCCGCACCCACCATCACTTTTGTAATGGTCCCTCTTCCTTATCACAAGTCTGGTACTCTTAACATTATGTGGTGTCATGGAGTAATGTACTCTTACATGAGAGAGAAAGCGTCTTTTGTTTTCATTTTATATTGAAACCTGTGTCAACATGTGTAAAGTGTATTAACACTAGCTTTACACCTGTAAAATATTAACAACTATCTGTGATAGAAGTGGCTGGCGTAATGACAGCTTGGCTTGCTTGAATCTCTGCCTTGTATTTGGATAGAACTAGTTCTTTGATCTCGAACGGGTAAAGGGGCCCATGCAGGCTATTTTTTTTCACGATATACACCTTATAATTATAATTGATGTCCACCGCAATCCCTGCTTCCTAAAGTTAGAGCCTAGTGCACCACTGGAGTCCAATGGACTCCGAGAAATTTAAAAATGCATACTGCTAGTTTTGCCGCTGTTAATTTAACATATACCATTGTCTGGTCTTGCAAATAAATAATAAGAGATACTTTATACATTTCAATATATACAGAAATACTTTATATATTAATATAATATAAGAGTCTCCAGAGGGACTTTGAAGGCTGTTCCAAAAATGTGCTTATTATACATGTACGACCTACTTTGGGTTTAGAAGTTTGTGAGAAGTCATTGAATATCTTATTCGGTTTTGATTTATCTGGTGTACTGACTAGTCCTGGTGCAGGTGCCAATGGCCAGATTAGAAGAGTTCTGGGCTCTTGTCAAAGTCGTATTAGTTTTTTTATTTTTCGGTGTATTGAATAGTCCACATGGTGTTCTTTGTTGAAGGGAAGTCTCAAAACTTCTGGGTTGGACCGCATATGGTACTTCTAAGAGCCTCTCGAGAGAACAAGCCTTATCTAGATTTTTTTGGTCCGTCCTGTCACGCCCAGGGCATGCACAAACACGTGTGGGCCTCACCCCCCATCACTTTTGTAATGGTCCCTCTTCCTTATCACAAGTCTGCTACTCATAACATTATGTGGTGTCATGGAGTAATGTACTCTTACATGAGAGAGAAAGCGTCTTTTGTTTTAATTTTATATTGAAACCTGAGTCAACAGGTGTAAAGTGTATTAACACTAGCTTTACACCTGTAAAATATCAGCAACTAACTGTGATAGAAGTGGCTGGCGTAAAGACAGCTTGGCTTGCTTGAATCTCTGCCTTGTATTTGGATAGAACTAGTTCTTTGATCTCGAACGGGTAAAGGGGCCCATGCAGGCTATTTTTTTCACGATATACACCTTATAATTATAATTGATGTCCACCGCAATCCCTGCTTCCTAAAGTTAGAGCATAGTGCACCAATGGGGTCCAATGGACACCGAGAAATTTAAAAATGCATACTGCTAGTTTTGCCGCTGTTAATTTAACATATACCATTGTCTGGTCTTGCAAATAAATAATAAGAGATACTTTATACATTTCAATATATACAGAAATACTTTATATATTAATATAATATAAGAGTCTCCAGAGGGACTTTGAAGGCTGTTCCAAAAATGTGCTTATTATACATGTACGACCTACTTTGGGTTTAGAAGTTTGTCAGAAGTCATTGAATATCTTATTCGGTTTTGATTTATCTGGTGTACTGACTAGTCCTGGTGCAGGTGCCAATGGCCAGATTAGAAGAGTTCTGGGCTCTTGTCAAAGTCGTATTCGTTTTTTATTTTTTCGGTGTATTGAATAGTCCACATGGTGTTCTTTGTTAAAGGGAAGTCTCAAAACTTCTGGGTTGGACCGCATATGGTACTTCTAAGAGCCTCTCGAGAGAACCAGCCTTATCTAGATTTTTTTGGTCCGTCCTGTCACGCCCAGGGCATGCACAAACACGTGTGGGCCGCACCCACCATCACTTTTGTAATGGTCCCTCTTCCTTATCACAAGTCTGGTACTCTTAACATTATGTGGTGTCATGGAGTAATGTACTCTTACATGAGAGAGAAAGCGTCTTTTGTTTTCATTTTATATTGAAACCTGTGTCAACAGGTGTAAAGTGTATTAACACTAGCTTTACACCTGTAAAATATTAACAACTATCTGTGATAGAAGTGGCTGGCGTAATGACAGCTTGGCTTGCTTGAATCTCTGCCTTGTATTTGGATAGAACTAGTTCTTTGATCTCGAACGGGTAAAGGGGCCCATGCAGGCTATTTTTTTTCACGATATACACCTTATAATTATAATTGATGTCCACCGCAATCCCTGCTTCCTAAAGTTAGAGCCTAGTGCACCACTGGAGTCCAATGGACTCCGAGAAATTTAAAAATGCATACTGCTAGTTTTGCCGCTGTTAATTTAACATATACCATTGTCTGGTCTTGCAAATAAATAATAAGAGATACTTTATACATTTCAATATATACAGAAATACTTTATATATTAATATAATATAAGAGTCTCCAGAGGGACTTTGAAGGCTGTTCCAAAAATGTGCTTATTATACATGTACGACCTACTTTGGGTTTAGAAGTTTGTGAGAAGTCATTGAATATCTTATTCGGTTTTGATTTATCTGGTGTACTGACTGGTCCTGGTGCAGGTGCCAATGGCCAGATTAGAAGAGTTCTGGGCTCTTGTCAAAGTCGTATTCGTTTTTTATTTTTCGGTGTATTGAATAGTCCACATGGTGTTCTTTGTTAAAGGGAAGTCTCAAAACTTCTGGGTTGGACCGCATATGGTACTTCTAAGAGCCTCTCGAGAGAACCAGCCTTATCTAGATTTTTTTGGTCCGTCCTGTCACGCCCAGGGCATGCACAAACACGTGTGGGCCGCACCCACCATCACTTTTGTAATGGTCCCTCTTCCTTATCACAAGTCTGGTACTCTTAACATTATGTGGTGTCATGGAGTAATGTACTCTTACATGAGAGAGAAAGCGTCTTTTGTTTTAATTTTATATTGAAACCTGTGTCAACAGGTGGAAAGTGTATTAACACTAGCTTTACACCTATAAAATATCAACAACTATCTGTGATAGAAGTGGCTGGCGTAATGACAGCTTGGCTTGCTTGAATCTGTCTTGTATTTGGCTAGAACTAGTTCTTTGATCTCGAACGGGTAAAGGGGCCCATGCAGGTTTTTTTTTTTTCACGCTATACACCTTATAATTATAATTGATGTCCATCGCAATCCCTGCTTCCTAAAGTTAGAGCCTAGTGCACCACTGGAGTCCGATGGACTCCGAGAAATTTAAAAATTCATACTGCTAGTTTTGCCGCTGTTAATTTAACATATACCATTGTCTGGTCTTGCAAATAAATAATAAGAGATACTTTATACATTTCAATATATACAGAAATACTTTGTATATTAATATAATATAAGAGTCTCCAGAGGGACTTTGAAGGCTGTTCCAAAACTGTGCTTATTATACATGTACGACCTACTTTGGGTTTAGAAGTTTGTGAGAAGTCATTGAATATCTTATTCGGTTTTGATTCTCTGGTTACTGACAAGTCCTGGTGCAGGTGCCAATGGCCAGATTAGAAGAATTCTGGGCTCTTTTCAAAGTCGTATTCGTTTTTTATTTTTCGGTGTATTGAATAGTCCACATAGTGTTCTTTGTTGAAGGGAAGTCTCAAAACTTCTGGGTTGGACCGCATGTGGTACTTCTAAGAGCCTCTAGAGAGAACAAGCCTTATCTAGATTTTTTTGGTCCGTCCTGTCACGCCCAGGGCATGCACAAACACGTGTGGGCACCAACCCCTATCACTTTTGTAATGGTCCTTCTTCCCTATCACAAGTCTGCTACTCATAACATTATGTGGTGTCATGGAGTAATGTACTCTAACATGAGAGAGAAAGCGTCTTTTGTTTTAATTTTATATTGAAACCTGTGTCAACAGGTGTAAAGTGTATTAACACTAGCTTTACACCTGTAAAATATCAGCAACTATCTGTGATAGAAGTGGCTGGCGTAATGACAGCTTGGCTTGCTTGAATCTCTGCCTTGTATTTGGCTAGAACTAGTTCTTTGATCTCGAACGGGTAAAGGGGCCCATGCAGGTTATTTTTTTTCACGATATACACCTTATAATTATAATTGATGTCCATCGCAATCCCTGCTTCCTAAAGTTAGAGCCTAGTGCACCACTGGAGTCCAATGGACTCCGTGAAATTTAAAAATTCATACTGCTAGTTTTGCCGCTGTTAATTTAACATATACCATTGTCTGGTCTTGCAAATAAATAATAAGAGATACTTTATACATTTCAATATATACAGAAATACTTTATATATTAATATAATATAAGAGTCTCCAGAGGGACTTTGAAGGCTGTTCCAAAAATGTGCTTATTATACATGTACGACCTACTTTGGGTTTAGAAGTTTGTGAGAAGTCATTGAATATCTTATTCGGTTTTGATTTATCTGGTGTACTGACTAGTCCTGGTGCATGTGCCAATGGCCAGATTAGAAGAGTTCTGGGCTCTTGTCAAAGTCGTATTCGTTTTTTATTTTTCGGTGTATTGAATAGTCCACATGGTGTTCTTTGTTGAAGGGAAGTCTCAAAACTTCTGGGTTGGACCGCATATGGTACTTCTAAGAGCCTCTCGAGAGAACCAGCCTTATCTAGATTTTTTTGGTCCGTCCTGTCACGCCCAGGGCATGCACAAACACGTGTGGGCCGCACCCACCTTCACTTTTGTAATGGTCCCTCTTCCTTATCACAAGTCTGCTACTCAAAACATTATGTGGTGTCATGGAGTAATGTACTCTTACATGAGAGAGAAAGCGTCTTTTGTCTTAATTTTATATTGAAACCTGTGTCAACAGGTGTAAAGTGTATTAACACTAGCTTTACACCTATAAAATATCAACAACTATCTGTGATAGAAGTGGCTGGCGTAATGACAGCTTGGCTTGCTTGAATCTGTCTTGTATTTGGCTAGAACTAGTTCTTTGATCTCGAACGGGTAAAGAGGCCCATGCAGGTTATTTTTTTTTCACGATATACACCTTATAATTATAATTGATGTCCATCGCAATCCCTGCTTCCTAAAGTTAGAGCCTAGTGCACCACTGGAGTCTAATGGACTCCGAGAAATTTAAAAATGCATACTGCTAGTTTTGCCGCTGTTAATTTATCATATACCATTGTCATGTCTCGCAAATAAATAATAAGAGATACATTATATATTTCAATATATACAGAAATACTTTATATATTAATATAATATAAGAGTCTCCAGAGGGACTTTGAAGGCTGTTCCAAAACTGTGCTTATTATACATGTACGACCTACTTTGGGTTTAGAAGTTTGTGAGAAGTCATTGAATATCTTATTCGGTTTTGATTCTCTGGTTACTGACAAGTCCTGGTGCAGGTGCCAATGACCAGATTAGAAGAGTTCTGGGCTCTTGTCAAAGTCGTATTCGTTTTTTATTTTTCGGTGTATTGAATAGTCCACATGGTGTTCTTTGTTAAAGGGAAGTCTCAAAACTTCTGGGTTGGACCGCATATGGTACTTCTAAGAGCCTCTCGAGAGAACCAGCCTTATCTAGATTTTTTTGGTCTGTCCTGTCACGCCCAGGGCATGCACAAACACGTGTGGGCCGCACCCACCTTCACTTTTGTAATGGTCCCTCTTCCTTATCACAAGTCTGGTACTCTTAACATTATGTGGTGTCATGGAGTAATGTACTCTTACATGAGAGAGAAAGCGTCTTTTGTTTTAATTTTATATTGAAACCTGTGTCAACAGGTGTAAAGTGTATTAACACTAGCTTTACACCTATAAAATATCAACAACTATCTGTGATAGAAGTGGCTGGCGTAATGACAGCTTGGCTTGCTTGAATCTGCCTTGTATTTGGCTAGAACTAGTTCTTTGATCTCGAACGGGTAAAGGGGCCCATGCAGGTTATTTTTTTTCACGATATACACCTTATAATTATAATTGATGTCCATCGCAATCCCTGCTTCCTAAAGTTAGAGCCTAGTGCACCACTGGAGTCCAATGGACTCCGAGAAATTTAAAAATGCATACTGCTAGTTTTGCCGCTGTTCATTTAACGTATACCATTGTCTGGTCTCGCAAATAAATAATAAGAGATACTTTATAAATTTCAATATATACAGAAATACTTTATATATAAATATAATATAAGAGTCGCCAGAGGGACCTTGAAGGCTTATCCAAAAATGTGCTTATTATACATGTACGACCTACTTTGGGTTTAGAAGTTTGTGAGAAGTCATTGAATATCTTATTCGGTTTTGATTCTCTGGTGTACTGACTAGTCCTGGTGCAGGTGCCAATGGCAAGATTAGAAGAATTCTGGGCTCTTGTCAAAGTCGTATTCGTTTTTTATTTTTCGGTGTATTGAATAGTCCACATAGTGTTCTTTGTTGAAGGGAAGTCTCGAGATCAAGAAGAAAGCGAACAGGGTGCTAAACATTCTCCAGAGGAACTTATCATCAAGTCCTGCTGAGGTCAAGGAGAAGGCCTACATTAGTCTTGTGCGTCCTGTAGCTGAATATGCCTCCCCAGCGTGGTCTCCACACACTCAAAAGGACATCAACTGTGTTGAGTCAATTCAACGCCGCGCTGCCCGCTTTGTCACAAACGATTATCGTAGAGATAGTAGTGTTTCAAACATGATTGCCCAATTAGGATGGCAATCGTTACAAAATCGTAGAGTGGTAAATGATATTTCTTTATTTTACAATGTTAATTTTCATCACGTAAACATTGACTTTCCCACTGACATTAAGCTGAGACACTTCAATTATGCTACTAGGGCTAGTGCCCGTAATTGTTTCCACTTTGACAATCCAACACCAGCAGTAAATTGTTACAAGTTTTCGTTCTATGTAAGATCTGTTCCAGTTTGGAACTCACTGTCTCAATCATGCTTTAACAATATATCAACTGTAACACAATTTCGTGCGGCCTTGCCTAGCGAGCTAATCCTGCAATGATGGTATGCCTTATTTATTTGTTTTTAATGTGTTTTTTTGTGTATCATTATTATTACTTGATTGTACTGTTTATTTATGTATTTTTTTTTTTTTTTTTTTCGTTCGTACTGGTCGTCGACCGCTCATTGCCGGATTAGCTTGCTAGGGGCAAATATCCTAATTAAAGATTAAAGAAAACTTCTGGGTTGGACCGCATATGGTACTTCTAAGAGCCTTTCGAGAGAACAAGCCTTATCTAGATTTTTTTGGTTCGTCCTGTCACGCCCAGGGCATGCACAAACACGTGTGGGCCTCACCCCCCATCACTTTTGTAATGGTCCCTCTTCCTTATCACAAGTCTGCTACTCATAACATTATGTGGTGTCATGGAGTAATGTACTCTTACATGAGAGAGAAAGCGTCTTTTGTTTTAATTTTATATTGAAACCTGAGTCAACAGGTGTAAAGTGTATTAACACTAGCTTTACACCTGTAAAAAATCAGCAACTATCTGTGCTAGAAGTGGCTGGCGTAATGACAGCTTGGCTTGCTTGAATCTCTGCCTTGTATTTGGATAGAACTAGTTCTTTGATCTCGAACGGGTAAAGGGGCCCATGCAGGTTATTTTTTTTTCACGATATACACCTTATAATTATAATTGATGTCCATCGCAATCCCTGCTTCCTAAAGTTAGAGCCTAGTGCACCACTGGAGTCCAATGGACTCCGAGAAATTTAAAAATTCATACTGCTAGTTTTGCCGCTTTTAATTTAACATATACCATTGTCTGGTCTTGCAAATAAATAATAAGAGATACTTTATACATTTCAATATATACAGAAATACTTTATATATTAATATAATATAAGAGTCTCCAGAGGGACTTTGAAGGCTGTTCCAAAAATGTGCTTATTATAAATGTACGACCTACTTTGGGTTTAGAAGTTTGTGAGAAGTCATTGAATATCTTATTCGGTTTTGATTTATCTGGTGTACTGACTAGTCCTGGTGCAGGTGCCAATGGCCAGATTAGAAGAGTTCTGGGCTCTTGTCAAAGTCGTATTCGTTTTTTATTTTTCGGTGTATTGAATAGTCCACATGGTGTTCTTTGTTAAAGGGAAGTCTCAAAACTTCTGGGTTGGACCGCATATGGTACTTCTAAGAGCCTCTCGAGAGAACCAGCCTTATCTAGATTTTTTTGGTCAGTCCTGTCACGCCCAGGGCATGCACAAACACGTGTGGGCCGCACCCACCATCACTTTTGTAATGGTCCCTCTTCCTTATCACAAGTCTGGTACTCTTAACATTATGTGGTGTCATGGAGTAATGTACTCTTACATGAGAGAGAAAGCGTCTTTTGTTTTAATTTTATATTGAAACCCGTGTCAACAGGTGTAAAGTGTATTAACACTAGCTTTACACCTATAAAATATCAACGACTATCTGTGATAGAAGTGGCTGGCGTAATGACAGCTTGGCTTGCTTGAATCTCTGCCTTGTATTTGGATAGAACTAGTTCTTTGATCTCGAACGGGTAAAGGGGCCCATGCAGGTTATTTTTTTTCACGATATACACCTTATAATTATAATTGATGTCCATCGCAATCCCTGCTTCCTAAAGTTAGTGCCTAGTGCACCACTGGAGTCCAATGGACTCCGAGAAATTTAAAAATGCATACTGCTAGTTTTGCCGCTGTTAATTTATCATATACCATTGTCTGGTCTCGCAAATAAATAATAAGAGATACATTATATATTTCAATATATACAGAAATACTTTATATATTAATATAATATAAGAGTCTCCAGAGAGACTTTGAAGGCTGTTCCAAAACTGTGCTTATTATACATGTACGACCTACTTTGGGTTTAGAAGTATGTGAGAAGTCATTGAATATCTTATTCGGTTTTGATTCTCTGGTTACTGACAAGTCCTGGTGCAGGTGCTAATGGCCAGATTAGAAGAGTTCTGGGCTCTTGTCAAAGTCGTATTCGTTTTTTTTTTCGGTGTTTTGAATAGTCCACATGGTGTTCTTTGTTGAAGGGAAGTCTCAAAACTTCTGGGTTGGACCGCATGTGGTACTTCTAAGAGCCTCTCGAGAGAACAAGCCTTATCTAGATTTTTTTGGTCCGTCCTGTCACGCCCAGGGCATGCACAAACACGTGTGGGCACCGACCCCTATCACTTTTGTAATGGTCCTTCTTCCCTATCACAAGTCTGCTACTCATAACATTATGTGGTGTCATAGAGTAATGTACTCTAACATGAGAGAGAAAGCGTCTTTTGTTTTCATTTTATATTGAAACCTGTGTCAACAGGTGTAAAGTGTATTAACACTAGCTTTACACCTGTAAAATATCAGCAACTATCTGTGATAGAAGTGGCTGGCGTAATGACAGCTTGGCTTGCTTGAATCTCTGCCTTGTATTTGGCTAGAACTAGTTCTTTGATCTCGAACGGGTAAAGGGGCCCATGCAGGTTATTTTTTTTCACGATATACACCTCATAATTATAATTGATGTCCATCGCAATCCCTGCTTCCTAAAGTTAGAGCCTAGTGCACCACTGGAGTCCAATGGACTCCGTGAAATTTAAAAATGCATACCGCTAGTTTTGCCGCTGTTAATTTATCATATACCATTGTCTGGTCTCGCAAATAAATAATAAGAGATACATTATATATTTCAATATATACAGAAATACTTTATATGTTAATATAATATGAGTCTCCAGAGGGACTTTGAAGGCTGTTCCAAAACTGTGCTTATTATACATGTACGACCTACTTTGGGTTTAGAAGTTTGTGAGAAGTCATTGAATATCTTATTCGGTTTTGATTCTCTGGTTACTGACAAGTCCTGGTGCAGGTGCCAATGGCCAGATTAGAAGAATTCTGGGCTCTTGTCAAAGTCGTATTCGTTTTTTATTTTTCGGTGTATTGAATAGTCCACATAGTGTTCTTTGTTGAAGGGAAGTCTCAAAACTTCTGGGTTGGACCGCATATGGTACTTTTAAGAGCCTCTCGAGAGAACAAGCCTTATCTAGATTTTTTTGGTCCGTCCTGTCACGCCCAGGGCATGCACAAACACGTGAGGGCACCAACCCCCATCACTTTTGTAATGGTCCTTCTTCCTTATCACAAGTCTGCTACTCATAACATTATGTGGTGTCATGGAGTAATGTACTCTTACATGAGAGAGAAAGCGTCTTTTGTTTTAATTTTATATTGAAACCTGAGTCAACAGGTGTAAAGTGTATTAACACTAGCTTTACACCTGTAAAATATCAGCAACTATCTGTGATAGAAGTGGCTGGCGTAAAGACAGCTTGGCTTGCTTGAATCTCTGCCTTGTATTTGGATAGAACTAGTTCTTTGATCTCGAACGGGTAAAGGGGCCCATGCAGGTTATTTTTTTTCACGATATACACCTTATAATTATAATTGATGTCCATCGCAATCCCTGCTTCCTAAAGTTAGAGCCTAGTGCACCACTGGAGTCCAATGGACTCCGACAAATTTAAAAATTCATACTGCTAGTTTTGCCGCTGTTAATTTAACATATACCATTGTCTGGTCTTGCAAATAAATAATAAGAGATGCTTTATACATTTCAATATATACAGAAATACTTTATATATTAATATAATATAAGAGTCTCCAGAGGGACTTTGAAGGCTGTTCCAAAACTGTGCTTATTATACATGTACGACCTACTTTGGGTTTAGAAGTTTGTGAGAAGTCATTGAATATCTTATTCGGTTTTGATTCTCTGGTGTACTGACTAGTCCTGGTGGAGGTGCTAATGGCCAGATTAGAAGAGTTCTGGGCTCTTGTCAAAGTCGTATTCGTTTTTTTATTTTTCGGTGTTTTGAATAGTCCACATGGTGTTCTTTGTTAAAGGGAAGTCTCAAAACTTCTGGGTTGGACCGCATATGGTACTTCTAAGAGCCTCTCGAGAGAACCAGCCTTATCTAGATTTTTTTGGTCCGTCCTGTCACGCCCAGGGCATGCACAAACACGTGTGGGCCGCACCCACCATCACTTTTGTAATGGTCCCTCTTCCTTATCACAAGTCTGGTACTCTTAACATTATGTGGTGTCATGGAGTAATGTTAAAGCGTCTTTTGTTTTCATTTTATATTGAAACCTGTGTCAACAGGTGTAAAGTGTATTAACACTAGCTTTACACCTGTAAAATATCAGCAACTATCTGTGATAGAAGTGGCTGGCGTAATAACAGCTTGGCTTGCTTGAATCTCTGCCTTGTATTTGGCTAGAACTAGTTCTTTGATCTCGAACGGGTAAAGGGCCCCATGCAGGTTTTTTTTTTTACGATATACACCTTATAATTATAATTGATGTCCATCGCAATCCCTGCTTCCTAAAGTTAGAGCCTAGTGCACCACTGGAGTCCAATGGACTCCGTGAAATTTAAAAATGCATACCGCTAGTTTTGCCGCTGTTAATTTATCATATACCATTGTCTGGTCTCGCAAATAAATAATAAGAGATACATTATATATTTCAATATATACAGAAATACTTTATATGTTAATATAATATAAGAGTCTCCAGAGGGACTTTGAAGGCTGTTCCAAAACTGTGCTTATTATACATGTACGACCTACTTTGGGTTTAGAAGTTTGTGAGAAGTCATTGAATATCTTATTCGGTTTTGTTTCTCTGGTGTACTGACTAGTCCTGGTGCAGGTGCCAATGGCCAGATTAGAAGAATTCTGGGCTCTTGTCAAAGTCGTATTCGTTTTTTATTTTTCGGTGTATTGAATAGTCCACATAGTGTTCTTTGTTGAAGGGAAGTCTCAAAACTTCTGGGTTGGACCGCATATGGTACTTCTAAGAGCCTCTCGAGAGAACAAGCCTTATCTAGATTTTTTTGGTCCGTCCTGTCACGCCCAGGGCATGCACAAACACGTGTGGGCCTCACCCCCCATCACTTTTGTAATGGTCCCTCCTCCTTATCACAAGTCTGCTACTCATAACATTATGTGGTGTCATGGAGTAATGTACTCTTACATGAGAGAGAAAGCGTCTTTTGTTTTAATTTTATATTGAAACCTGAGTCAACAGGTGTAAAGTGTATTAACACTAGCTTTACACCTGTAAAATATCAGCAACTATCTGTGATAGAAGTGGCTTACGTAAAGACAGCTTGGCTTGCTTGAATCTCTGCCTTGTATTTGGATAGAACTAGTTCTTTGATCTCGAACGGGTAAAGGGGCCCATGTAGGTTATTTTTTTTTCACGATATACACCTTATAATTATAATTGATGTCCATCGCAATCCCTGCTTCCTAAAGCTAGAGCCTAGTAGACCACTGGAGTCCAATGGACTCCGAGAATTTTAAAAATTCATACTGCTAGTTTTGCCGCTGTTAATTTAACATATCCCATTGTCTGGTCTTGCAAATAAATAATAAGAGATACTTTATACATTTCAATATATACAGAAATACTTTGTATATTAATATAATATAAGAGTCTCCAGAGGGACTTTGAAGGCTGTTCCAAAAATGTGCTTATTATACATGTACGACTTACTTTGGGTTTAGAAGTTTGTGAGAAGTCATTGAATATCTTATTCGGTTTTGATTCTCTGGTGTACTGACTAGTCCTGGTGCAGGTGCCAATGGCCAGATTAGAAGAGTTCTGGGCTCTTGTCAAAGTCGTATTAGTTTTTTATTTTTCGGTGTATTGAATAGTCCACATGGTGTTCTTTGTTGAAGGGAAGTCTCAAAACTTCTGGGTTGGACCGCATATGGTACTTCTAAGAGCCTCTCGAGAGAACCAGCCTTATCTAGATTTTTTTGGTCCGTCCTGTCACGCCCAGGGCATGCACAAACACGTGTGGGCCGCACCCACCATCACTTTTGTAATGGTCCCTCTTCCTTATCACAAGTCTGGTACTCTTAACATTATGTGGTGTCATGGAGTAATGTACTCTTACATGAGAGAGAAAGCGTCTTTTGTTTTAATTTTATATTGAAACCTGTGTCAACAGGTGTAAAGTGTATTAACACTAGCTTTACACCTATAAAATATCAACAACTATCTGTGATAGAAGTGGCTGGCGTAATGACAGCTTGGCTTGCTTGAATCTGCCTTGTATTTGGCTAGAACTAGTTCTTTGATCTCGAACGGGTAAAGGGGCCCATGCAGGGTTTTTTTTTCACGCTATACACCTTATAATTATAATTGATGTCCATCGCAATCCCTGCTTCCTGAAGTTAGAGCCTAGTGCACCACTGGAGTCCAATGGACTCCGGGAAATTTAAAAATTCATACTGCTAGTTTTGCCGCTGTTAATTTAACATATACCATTGTCTGGTCTTGCAAATAAATAATAAGAGATACTTTATACATTTCAATATATACAGAAATACTTTGTATATTAATATAATATAAGAGTCTCCAGAGGGACTTTGAAGGCTGTTCCAAAAATGTGCTTATTATACATGTACGACCTACTTTGGGTTTAGAAGTTTGTGAGAAGTCATTGAATATCTTATTCGGTTTTGATTCTCTGGTGTACTGACTAGTCCTGGTGCAGGTGCCAATGGCCAGATTAGAAGAGTTCTGGGCTCTTGTCAAAGTCGTATTCGTTTTTTTTTTCGGTGTATTGAATAGTCCACATGGTGTTCTTTGTTGAAGGGAAGTCTCAAAACTTCTTGGTTGGACCGCATATGGTACTTCTAAGAGCCTCTCGAGAGAACAAGCCTTATCTAGATTTTTTTGGTCCGTCCTGTCACGCCCAGGGCATGCACAAACACGTATGGGCCTCACCCCCCATCACTTTTGTAATGGTCCCTCTTCCTTATCACAAGTCTGCTACTCATAACATTATGTGGTGTCATGGAGTAATGTACTCTTACATGAGAGAGAAAGCGTCTTTTGTTTTAATTTTATATTGAAACCTGAGTCAACAGGTGTAAAGTGTATTAACACTAGCTTTACACCTGTAAAATATCAGCAACTATCTGTGATAGAAGTGGCTGGCGTAAAGACAGCTTGGCTTGCTTGAATCTCTGCCTTGTATTTGGATAGAACTAGTTCTTTGATCTCGAACGGGTAAAGGGGCCCATGCAGGCTATTTTTTTCACGATATACACCTTATAATTATAATTGATGTCCACCGCAATCCCTGCTTCCTAAAGTTAGAGCATAGTGCACCAATGGGGTCCAATGGACACCGAGAAATTTAAAAATGCATACTGCTAGTTTTGCCGCTGTTAATTTAACATATACCATTGTCTGGTCTTGCAAATAAATAATAAGAGATACTTTATACATTTCAATATATACAGAAATACTTTATATATTAATATAATATAAGAGTCTCCAGAGGGACTTTGAAGGCTGTTCCAAAAATGTGCTTATTATACATGTACGACCTACTTTGGGTTTAGAAGTTTGTCAGAAGTCATTGAATATCTTATTCGGTTTTGATTTATCTGGTGTACTGACTAGTCCTGGTGCAGGTGCCAATGGCCAGATTAGAAGAGTTCTGGGCTCTTGTCAAAGTCGTATTCGTTTTTTATTTTTTCGGTGTATTGAATAGTCCACATGGTGTTCTTTGTTAAAGGGAAGTCTCAAAACTTCTGGGTTGGACCGCATATGGTACTTCTAAGAGCCTCTCGAGAGAACCAGCCTTATCTAGATTTTTTTGGTCCGTCCTGTCACGCCCAGGGCATGCACAAACACGTGTGGGCCGCACCCACCATCACTTTTGTAATGGTCCCTCTTCCTTATCACAAGTCTGGTACTCTTAACATTATGTGGTGTCATGGAGTAATGTACTCTTACATGAGAGAGAAAGCGTCTTTTGTTTTCATTTTATATTGAAACCTGTGTCAACAGGTGTAAAGTGTATTAACACTAGCTTTACACCTGTAAAATATTAACAACTATCTGTGATAGAAGTGGCTGGCGTAATGACAGCTTGGCTTGCTTGAATCTCTGCCTTGTATTTGGATAGAACTAGTTCTTTGATCTCGAACGGGTAAAGGGGCCCATGCAGGCTATTTTTTTTCACGATATACACCTTATAATTATAATTGATGTCCACCGCAATCCCTGCTTCCTAAAGTTAGAGCCTAGTGCACCACTGGAGTCCAATGGACTCCGAGAAATTTAAAAATGCATACTGCTAGTTTTGCCGCTGTTAATTTAACATATACCATTGTCTGGTCTTGCAAATAAATAATAAGAGATACTTTATACATTTCAATATATACAGAAATACTTTATATATTAATATAATATAAGAGTCTCCAGAGGGACTTTGAAGGCTGTTCCAAAAATGTGCTTATTATACATGTACGACCTACTTTGGGTTTAGAAGTTTGTGAGAAGTCATTGAATATCTTATTCGGTTTTGATTTATCTGGTGTACTGACTAGTCCTGGTGCAGGTGCCAATGGCCAGATTAGAAGAGTTCTGGGCTCTTGTCAAAGTCGTATTAGTTTTTTTATTTTTCGGTGTATTGAATAGTCCACATGGTGTTCTTTGTTGAAGGGAAGTCTCAAAACTTCTGGGTTGGACCGCATATGGTACTTCTAAGAGCCTCTCGAGAGAACAAGCCTTATCTAGATTTTTTTGGTCCGTCCTGTCACGCCCAGGGCATGCACAAACACGTGTGGGCCTCACCCCCCATCACTTTTGTAATGGTCCCTCTTCCTTATCACAAGTCTGCTACTCATAACATTATGTGGTGTCATGGAGTAATGTACTCTTACATGAGAGAGAAAGCGTCTTTTGTTTTAATTTTATATTGAAACCCGTGTCAACAGGTGTAAAGTGTATTAACACTAGCTTTACACCTATAAAATATCAACGACTATCTGTGATAGAAGTGGCTGGCGTAATGACAGCTTGGCTTGCTTGAATCTCTGCCTTGTATTTGGATAGAACTAGTTCTTTGATCTCGAACGGGTAAAGGGGCCCATGCAGGTTATTTTTTTTCACGATATACACCTTATAATTATAATTGATGTCCATCGCAATCCCTGCTTCCTAAAGTTAGTGCCTAGTGCACCACTGGAGTCCAATGGACTCCGAGAAATTTAAAAATGCATACTGCTAGTTTTGCCGCTGTTAATTTATCATATACCATTGTCTGGTCTCGCAAATAAATAATAAGAGATACATTATATATTTCAATATATACAGAAATACTTTATATATTAATATAATATAAGAGTCTCCAGAGAGACTTTGAAGGCTGTTCCAAAACTGTGCTTATTATACATGTACGACCTACTTTGGGTTTAGAAGTATGTGAGAAGTCATTGAATATCTTATTCGGTTTTGATTCTCTGGTTACTGACAAGTCCTGGTGCAGGTGCTAATGGCCAGATTAGAAGAGTTCTGGGCTCTTGTCAAAGTCGTATTCGTTTTTTTTTTTCGGTGTTTTGAATAGTCCACATGGTGTTCTTTGTTGAAGGGAAGTCTCAAAACTTCTGGGTTGGACCGCATGTGGTACTTCTAAGAGCCTCTCGAGAGAACAAGCCTTATCTAGATTTTTTTGGTCCGTCCTGTCACGCCCAGGGCATGCACAAACACGTGTGGGCACCGACCCCTATCACTTTTGTAATGGTCCTTCTTCCCTATCACAAGTCTGCTACTCATAACATTATGTGGTGTCATAGAGTAATGTACTCTAACATGAGAGAGAAAGCGTCTTTTGTTTTCATTTTATATTGAAACCTGTGTCAACAGGTGTAAAGTGTATTAACACTAGCTTTACACCTGTAAAATATCAGCAACTATCTGTGATAGAAGTGGCTGGCGTAATGACAGCTTGGCTTGCTTGAATCTCTGCCTTGTATTTGGCTAGAACTAGTTCTTTGATCTCGAACGGGTAAAGGGGCCCATGCAGGTTATTTTTTTTCACGATATACACCTCATAATTATAATTGATGTCCATCGCAATCCCTGCTTCCTAAAGTTAGAGCCTAGTGCACCACTGGAGTCCAATGGACTCCGTGAAATTTAAAAATGCATACCGCTAGTTTTGCCGCTGTTAATTTATCATATACCATTGTCTGGTCTCGCAAATAAATAATAAGAGATACATTATATATTTCAATATATACAGAAATACTTTATATGTTAATATAATATGAGTCTCCAGAGGGACTTTGAAGGCTGTTCCAAAACTGTGCTTATTATACATGTACGACCTACTTTGGGTTTAGAAGTTTGTGAGAAGTCATTGAATATCTTATTCGGTTTTGATTCTCTGGTTACTGACAAGTCCTGGTGCAGGTGCCAATGGCCAGATTAGAAGAATTCTGGGCTCTTGTCAAAGTCGTATTCGTTTTTTATTTTTCGGTGTATTGAATAGTCCACATAGTGTTCTTTGTTGAAGGGAAGTCTCAAAACTTCTGGGTTGGACCGCATATGGTACTTTTAAGAGCCTCTCGAGAGAACAAGCCTTATCTAGATTTTTTTGGTCCGTCCTGTCACGCCCAGAGCATGCACAAACACGTGAGGGCACCAACCCCCATCACTTTTGTAATGGTCCTTCTTCCTTATCACAAGTCTGCTACTCATAACATTATGTGGTGTCATGGAGTAATGTACTCTTACATGAGAGAGAAAGCGTCTTTTGTTTTAATTTTATATTGAAACCTGAGTCAACAGGTGTAAAGTGTATTAACACTAGCTTTACACCTGTAAAATATCAGCAACTATCTGTGATAGAAGTGGCTGGCGTAAAGACAGCTTGGCTTGCTTGAATCTCTGCCTTGTATTTGGATAGAACTAGTTCTTTGATCTCGAACGGGTAAAGGGGCCCATGCAGGTTATTTTTTTTCACGATATACACCTTATAATTATAATTGATGTCCATCGCAATCCCTGCTTCCTAAAGTTAGAGCCTAGTGCACCACTGGAGTCCAATGGACTCCGACAAATTTAAAAATTCATACTGCTAGTTTTGCCGCTGTTAATTTAACATATACCATTGTCTGGTCTTGCAAATAAATAATAAGAGATGCTTTATACATTTCAATATATACAGAAATACTTTATATATTAATATAATATAAGAGTCTCCAGAGGGACTTTGAAGGCTGTTCCAAAACTGTGCTTATTATACATGTACGACCTACTTTGGGTTTAGAAGTTTGTGAGAAGTCATTGAATATCTTATTCGGTTTTGATTCTCTGGTGTACTGACTAGTCCTGGTGGAGGTGCTAATGGCCAGATTAGAAGAGTTCTGGGCTCTTGTCAAAGTCGTATTCGTTTTTTTATTTTTCGGTGTTTTGAATAGTCCACATGGTGTTCTTTGTTAAAGGGAAGTCTCAAAACTTCTGGGTTGGACCGCATATGGTACTTCTAAGAGCCTCTCGAGAGAACCAGCCTTATCTAGATTTTTTTGGTCCGTCCTGTCACGCCCAGGGCATGCACAAACACGTGTGGGCCGCACCCACCATCACTTTTGTAATGGTCCCTCTTCCTTATCACAAGTCTGGTACTCTTAACATTATGTGGTGTCATGGAGTAATGTTAAAGCGTCTTTTGTTTTCATTTTATATTGAAACCTGTGTCAACAGGTGTAAAGTGTATTAACACTAGCTTTACACCTGTAAAATATCAGCAACTATCTGTGATAGAAGTGGCTGGCGTAATAACAGCTTGGCTTGCTTGAATCTCTGCCTTGTATTTGGCTAGAACTAGTTCTTTGATCTCGAACGGGTAAAGGGCCCCATGCAGGTTTTTTTTTTTACGATATACACCTTATAATTATAATTGATGTCCATCGCAATCCCTGCTTCCTAAAGTTAGAGCCTAGTGCACCACTGGAGTCCAATGGACTCCGTGAAATTTAAAAATGCATACCGCTAGTTTTGCCGCTGTTAATTTATCATATACCATTGTCTGGTCTCGCAAATAAATAATAAGAGATACATTATATATTTCAATATATACAGAAATACTTTATATGTTAATATAATATAAGAGTCTCCAGAGGGACTTTGAAGGCTGTTCCAAAACTGTGCTTATTATACATGTACGACCTACTTTGGGTTTAGAAGTTTGTGAGAAGTCATTGAATATCTTATTCGGTTTTGTTTCTCTGGTGTACTGACTAGTCCTGGTGCAGGTGCCAATGGCCAGATTAGAAGAATTCTGGGCTCTTGTCAAAGTCGTATTCGTTTTTTATTTTTCGGTGTATTGAATAGTCCACATAGTGTTCTTTGTTGAAGGGAAGTCTCAAAACTTCTGGGTTGGACCGCATATGGTACTTCTAAGAGCCTCTCGAGAGAACAAGCCTTATCTAGATTTTTTTGGTCCGTCCTGTCACGCCCAGGGCATGCACAAACACGTGTGGGCCTCACCCCCCATCACTTTTGTAATGGTCCCTCCTCCTTATCACAAGTCTGCTACTCATAACATTATGTGGTGTCATGGAGTAATGTACTCTTACATGAGAGAGAAAGCGTCTTTTGTTTTAATTTTATATTGAAACCTGAGTCAACAGGTGTAAAGTGTATTAACACTAGCTTTACACCTGTAAAATATCAGCAACTATCTGTGATAGAAGTGGCTTACGTAAAGACAGCTTGGCTTGCTTGAATCTCTGCCTTGTATTTGGATAGAACTAGTTCTTTGATCTCGAACGGGTAAAGGGGCCCATGTAGGTTATTTTTTTTTCACGATATACACCTTATAATTATAATTGATGTCCATCGCAATCCCTGCTTCCTAAAGCTAGAGCCTAGTAGACCACTGGAGTCCAATGGACTCCGAGAATTTTAAAAATTCATACTGCTAGTTTTGCCGCTGTTAATTTAACATATCCCATTGTCTGGTCTTGCAAATAAATAATAAGAGATACTTTATACATTTCAATATATACAGAAATACTTTGTATATTAATATAATATAAGAGTCTCCAGAGGGACTTTGAAGGCTGTTCCAAAAATGTGCTTATTATACATGTACGACTTACTTTGGGTTTAGAAGTTTGTGAGAAGTCATTGAATATCTTATTCGGTTTTGATTCTCTGGTGTACTGACTAGTCCTGGTGCAGGTGCCAATGGCCAGATTAGAAGAGTTCTGGGCTCTTGTCAAAGTCGTATTAGTTTTTTATTTTTCGGTGTATTGAATAGTCCACATGGTGTTCTTTGTTGAAGGGAAGTCTCAAAACTTCTGGGTTGGACCGCATATGGTACTTCTAAGAGCCTCTCGAGAGAACCAGCCTTATCTAGATTTTTTTGGTCCGTCCTGTCACGCCCAGGGCATGCACAAACACGTGTGGGCCGCACCCACCATCACTTTTGTAATGGTCCCTCTTCCTTATCACAAGTCTGGTACTCTTAACATTATGTGGTGTCATGGAGTAATGTACTCTTACATGAGAGAGAAAGCGTCTTTTGTTTTAATTTTATATTGAAACCTGTGTCAACAGGTGTAAAGTGTATTAACACTAGCTTTACACCTATAAAATATCAACAACTATCTGTGATAGAAGTGGCTGGCGTAATGACAGCTTGGCTTGCTTGAATCTGCCTTGTATTTGGCTAGAACTAGTTCTTTGATCTCGAACGGGTAAAGGGGCCCATGCAGGGTTTTTTTTTCACGCTATACACCTTATAATTATAATTGATGTCCATCGCAATCCCTGCTTCCTGAAGTTAGAGCCTAGTGCACCACTGGAGTCCAATGGACTCCGGGAAATTTAAAAATTCATACTGCTAGTTTTGCCGCTGTTAATTTAACATATACCATTGTCTGGTCTTGCAAATAAATAATAAGAGATACTTTATACATTTCAATATATACAGAAATACTTTGTATATTAATATAATATAAGAGTCTCCAGAGGGACTTTGAAGGCTGTTCCAAAAATGTGCTTATTATACATGTACGACCTACTTTGGGTTTAGAAGTTTGTGAGAAGTCATTGAATATCTTATTCGGTTTTGATTCTCTGGTGTACTGACTAGTCCTGGTGCAGGTGCCAATGGCCAGATTAGAAGAGTTCTGGGCTCTTGTCAAAGTCGTATTCGTTTTTTTTTTCGGTGTATTGAATAGTCCACATGGTGTTCTTTGTTGAAGGGAAGTCTCAAAACTTCTTGGTTGGACCGCATATGGTACTTCTAAGAGCCTCTCGAGAGAACAAGCCTTATCTAGATTTTTTTGGTCCGTCCTGTCACGCCCAGGGCATGCACAAACACGTATGGGCCTCACCCCCCATCACTTTTGTAATGGTCCCTCTTCCTTATCACAAGTCTGCTACTCATAACATTATGTGGTGTCATGGAGTAATGTACTCTTACATGAGAGAGAAAGCGTCTTTTGTTTTAATTTTATATTGAAACCTGAGTCAACAGGTGTAAAGTGTATTAACACTAGCTTTACACCTGTAAAATATCAGCAACTATCTGTGATAGAAGTGGCTGGCGTAAAGACAGCTTGGCTTGCTTGAATCTCTGCCTTGTATTTGGATAGAACTAGTTCTTTGATCTCGAACGGGTAAAGGGGCCCATGCAGGCTATTTTTTTCACGATATACACCTTATAATTATAATTGATGTCCACCGCAATCCCTGCTTCCTAAAGTTAGAGCATAGTGCACCAATGGGGTCCAATGGACACCGAGAAATTTAAAAATGCATACTGCTAGTTTTGCCGCTGTTAATTTAACATATACCATTGTCTGGTCTTGCAAATAAATAATAAGAGATACTTTATACATTTCAATATATACAGAAATACTTTATATATTAATATAATATAAGAGTCTCCAGAGGGACTTTGAAGGCTGTTCCAAAAATGTGCTTATTATACATGTACGACCTACTTTGGGTTTAGAAGTTTGTGAGAAGTCATTGAATATCTTATTCGGTTTTGATTCTCTGGTGTACTGACTAGTCCTGGTGGAGGTGCTAATGGCCAGATTAGAAGAGTTCTGGGCTCTTGTCAAAGTCGTATTCGTTTTTTTATTTTTCGGTGTTTTGAATAGTCCACATGGTGTTCTTTGTTAAAGGGAAGTCTCAAAACTTCTGGGTTGGACCGCATATGGTACTTCTAAGAGCCTCTCGAGAGAACCAGCCTTATCTAGATTTTTTTGGTCCGTCCTGTCACGCCCAGGGCATGCACAAACACGTGTGGGCCGCACCCACCATCACTTTTGTAATGGTCCCTCTTCCTTATCACAAGTCTGGTACTCTTAACATTATGTGGTGTCATGGAGTAATGTTAAAGCGTCTTTTGTTTTCATTTTATATTGAAACCTGTGTCAACAGGTGTAAAGTGTATTAACACTAGCTTTACACCTGTAAAATATCAGCAACTATCTGTGATAGAAGTGGCTGGCGTAATAACAGCTTGGCTTGCTTGAATCTCTGCCTTGTATTTGGCTAGAACTAGTTCTTTGATCTCGAACGGGTAAAGGGCCCCATGCAGGTTTTTTTTTTTACGATATACACCTTATAATTATAATTGATGTCCATCGCAATCCCTGCTTCCTAAAGTTAGAGCCTAGTGCACCACTGGAGTCCAATGGACTCCGTGAAATTTAAAAATGCATACCGCTAGTTTTGCCGCTGTTAATTTATCATATACCATTGTCTGGTCTCGCAAATAAATAATAAGAGATACATTATATATTTCAATATATACAGAAATACTTTATATGTTAATATAATATAAGAGTCTCCAGAGGGACTTTGAAGGCTGTTCCAAAACTGTGCTTATTATACATGTACGACCTACTTTGGGTTTAGAAGTTTGTGAGAAGTCATTGAATATCTTATTCGGTTTTGTTTCTCTGGTGTACTGACTAGTCCTGGTGCAGGTGCCAATGGCCAGATTAGAAGAATTCTGGGCTCTTGTCAAAGTCGTATTCGTTTTTTATTTTTCGGTGTATTGAATAGTCCACATAGTGTTCTTTGTTGAAGGGAAGTCTCAAAACTTCTGGGTTGGACCGCATATGGTACTTCTAAGAGCCTCTCGAGAGAACAAGCCTTATCTAGATTTTTTTGGTCCGTCCTGTCACGCCCAGGGCATGCACAAACACGTGTGGGCCTCACCCCCCATCACTTTTGTAATGGTCCCTCCTCCTTATCACAAGTCTGCTACTCATAACATTATGTGGTGTCATGGAGTAATGTACTCTTACATGAGAGAGAAAGCGTCTTTTGTTTTAATTTTATATTGAAACCTGAGTCAACAGGTGTAAAGTGTATTAACACTAGCTTTACACCTGTAAAATATCAGCAACTATCTGTGATAGAAGTGGCTTACGTAAAGACAGCTTGGCTTGCTTGAATCTCTGCCTTGTATTTGGATAGAACTAGTTCTTTGATCTCGAACGGGTAAAGGGGCCCATGTAGGTTATTTTTTTTTCACGATATACACCTTATAATTATAATTGATGTCCATCGCAATCCCTGCTTCCTAAAGCTAGAGCCTAGTAGACCACTGGAGTCCAATGGACTCCGAGAATTTTAAAAATTCATACTGCTAGTTTTGCCGCTGTTAATTTAACATATCCCATTGTCTGGTCTTGCAAATAAATAATAAGAGATACTTTATACATTTCAATATATACAGAAATACTTTGTATATTAATATAATATAAGAGTCTCCAGAGGGACTTTGAAGGCTGTTCCAAAAATGTGCTTATTATACATGTACGACTTACTTTGGGTTTAGAAGTTTGTGAGAAGTCATTGAATATCTTATTCGGTTTTGATTCTCTGGTGTACTGACTAGTCCTGGTGCAGGTGCCAATGGCCAGATTAGAAGAGTTCTGGGCTCTTGTCAAAGTCGTATTAGTTTTTTATTTTTCGGTGTATTGAATAGTCCACATGGTGTTCTTTGTTGAAGGGAAGTCTCAAAACTTCTGGGTTGGACCGCATATGGTACTTCTAAGAGCCTCTCGAGAGAACCAGCCTTATCTAGATTTTTTTGGTCCGTCCTGTCACGCCCAGGGCATGCACAAACACGTGTGGGCCGCACCCACCATCACTTTTGTAATGGTCCCTCTTCCTTATCACAAGTCTGGTACTCTTAACATTATGTGGTGTCATGGAGTAATGTACTCTTACATGAGAGAGAAAGCGTCTTTTGTTTTAATTTTATATTGAAACCTGTGTCAACAGGTGTAAAGTGTATTAACACTAGCTTTACACCTATAAAATATCAACAACTATCTGTGATAGAAGTGGCTGGCGTAATGACAGCTTGGCTTGCTTGAATCTGCCTTGTATTTGGCTAGAACTAGTTCTTTGATCTCGAACGGGTAAAGGGGCCCATGCAGGGTTTTTTTTTCACGCTATACACCTTATAATTATAATTGATGTCCATCGCAATCCCTGCTTCCTGAAGTTAGAGCCTAGTGCACCACTGGAGTCCAATGGACTCCGGGAAATTTAAAAATTCATACTGCTAGTTTTGCCGCTGTTAATTTAACATATACCATTGTCTGGTCTTGCAAATAAATAATAAGAGATACTTTATACATTTCAATATATACAGAAATACTTTGTATATTAATATAATATAAGAGTCTCCAGAGGGACTTTGAAGGCTGTTCCAAAAATGTGCTTATTATACATGTACGACCTACTTTGGGTTTAGAAGTTTGTGAGAAGTCATTGAATATCTTATTCGGTTTTGATTCTCTGGTGTACTGACTAGTCCTGGTGCAGGTGCCAATGGCCAGATTAGAAGAGTTCTGGGCTCTTGTCAAAGTCGTATTCGTTTTTTTTTTCGGTGTATTGAATAGTCCACATGGTGTTCTTTGTTGAAGGGAAGTCTCAAAACTTCTTGGTTGGACCGCATATGGTACTTCTAAGAGCCTCTCGAGAGAACAAGCCTTATCTAGATTTTTTTGGTCCGTCCTGTCACGCCCAGGGCATGCACAAACACGTATGGGCCTCACCCCCCATCACTTTTGTAATGGTCCCTCTTCCTTATCACAAGTCTGCTACTCATAACATTATGTGGTGTCATGGAGTAATGTACTCTTACATGAGAGAGAAAGCGTCTTTTGTTTTAATTTTATATTGAAACCTGAGTCAACAGGTGTAAAGTGTATTAACACTAGCTTTACACCTGTAAAATATCAGCAACTATCTGTGATAGAAGTGGCTGGCGTAAAGACAGCTTGGCTTGCTTGAATCTCTGCCTTGTATTTGGATAGAACTAGTTCTTTGATCTCGAACGGGTAAAGGGGCCCATGCAGGCTATTTTTTTCACGATATACACCTTATAATTATAATTGATGTCCACCGCAATCCCTGCTTCCTAAAGTTAGAGCATAGTGCACCAATGGGGTCCAATGGACACCGAGAAATTTAAAAATGCATACTGCTAGTTTTGCCGCTGTTAATTTAACATATACCATTGTCTGGTCTTGCAAATAAATAATAAGAGATACTTTATACATTTCAATATATACAGAAATACTTTATATATTAATATAATATAAGAGTCTCCAGAGGGACTTTGAAGGCTGTTCCAAAAATGTGCTTATTATACATGTACGACCTACTTTGGGTTTAGAAGTTTGTCAGAAGTCATTGAATATCTTATTCGGTTTTGATTTATCTGGTGTACTGACTAGTCCTGGTGCAGGTGCCAATGGCCAGATTAGAAGAGTTCTGGGCTCTTGTCAAAGTCGTATTCGTTTTTTATTTTTTCGGTGTATTGAATAGTCCACATGGTGTTCTTTGTTAAAGGGAAGTCTCAAAACTTCTGGGTTGGACCGCATATGGTACTTCTAAGAGCCTCTCGAGAGAACCAGCCTTATCTAGATTTTTTTGGTCCGTCCTGTCACGCCCAGGGCATGCACAAACACGTGTGGGCCGCACCCACCATCACTTTTGTAATGGTCCCTCTTCCTTATCACAAGTCTGGTACTCTTAACATTATGTGGTGTCATGGAGTAATGTACTCTTACATGAGAGAGAAAGCGTCTTTTGTTTTCATTTTATATTGAAACCTGTGTCAACAGGTGTAAAGTGTATTAACACTAGCTTTACACCTGTAAAATATTAACAACTATCTGTGATAGAAGTGGCTGGCGTAATGACAGCTTGGCTTGCTTGAATCTCTGCCTTGTATTTGGATAGAACTAGTTCTTTGATCTCGAACGGGTAAAGGGGCCCATGCAGGCTATTTTTTTTCACGATATACACCTTATAATTATAATTGATGTCCACCGCAATCCCTGCTTCCTAAAGTTAGAGCCTAGTGCACCACTGGAGTCCAATGGACTCCGAGAAATTTAAAAATGCATACTGCTAGTTTTGCCGCTGTTAATTTAACATATACCATTGTCTGGTCTTGCAAATAAATAATAAGAGATACTTTATACATTTCAATATATACAGAAATACTTTATATATTAATATAATATAAGAGTCTCCAGAGGGACTTTGAAGGCTGTTCCAAAAATGTGCTTATTATACATGTACGACCTACTTTGGGTTTAGAAGTTTGTGAGAAGTCATTGAATATCTTATTCGGTTTTGATTTATCTGGTGTACTGACTAGTCCTGGTGCAGGTGCCAATGGCCAGATTAGAAGAGTTCTGGGCTCTTGTCAAAGTCGTATTAGTTTTTTTATTTTTCGGTGTATTGAATAGTCCACATGGTGTTCTTTGTTGAAGGGAAGTCTCAAAACTTCTGGGTTGGACCGCATATGGTACTTCTAAGAGCCTCTCGAGAGAACAAGCCTTATCTAGATTTTTTTGGTCCGTCCTGTCACGCCCAGGGCATGCACAAACACGTGTGGGCCTCACCCCCCATCACTTTTGTAATGGTCCCTCTTCCTTATCACAAGTCTGCTACTCATAACATTATGTGGTGTCATGGAGTAATGTACTCTTACATGAGAGAGAAAGCGTCTTTTGTTTTAATTTTATATTGAAACCTGAGTCAACAGGTGTAAAGTGTATTAACACTAGCTTTACACCTGTAAAATATCAGCAACTAACTGTGATAGAAGTGGCTGGCGTAAAGACAGCTTGGCTTGCTTGAATCTCTGCCTTGTATTTGGATAGAACTAGTTCTTTGATCTCGAACGGGTAAAGGGGCCCATGCAGGCTATTTTTTTCACGATATACACCTTATAATTATAATTGATGTCCACCGCAATCCCTGCTTCCTAAAGTTAGAGCATAGTGCACCAATGGGGTCCAATGGACACCGAGAAATTTAAAAATGCATACTGCTAGTTTTGCCGCTGTTAATTTAACATATACCATTGTCTGGTCTTGCAAATAAATAATAAGAGATACTTTATACATTTCAATATATACAGAAATACTTTGTATATTAATATAATATAAGAGTCTCCAGAGGGACTTTGAAGGCTGTTCCAAAAATGTGCTTATTATACATGTACGACCTACTTTGGGTTTAGAAGTTTGTCAGAAGTCATTGAATATCTTATTCGGTTTTGATTTATCTGGTGTACTGACTAGTCCTGGTGCAGGTGCCAATGGCCAGATTAGAAGAGTTCTGGGCTCTTGTCAAAGTCGTATTCGTTTTTTATTTTTCGGTGTATTGAATAGTCCACATGGTGTTCTTTGTTAAAGGGAAGTCTCAAAACTTCGGGGTTGGACCGCATGTGGTACTTCTAAGAGCCACTCGAGAGAACAAGCCTTATCTAGATTTTTTTGGTCCGTCCTGTCACGCCCAGGGCATGCACAAACACGTGTGGGCCGCACCCACCATCACTTTTGTAATGGTCCCTCTTCCTTATCACAAGTCTGGTACTCTTAACATTATGTGGTGTCATGGAGTAATGTACTCTTACATGAGAGAGAAAGCGTCTTTTGTTTTAATTTTATATTGAAACCTGTGTCAACAGGTGTAAAGTGTATTAACACTAGCTTTACACCTATAAAATATCAACAACTATCTGTGATAGAAGTGGCTGGCGTAATGACAGCTTGGCTTGCTTGAATCTGCCTTGTATTTGGCTAGAACTAGTTCTTTGATCTCGAACGGGTAAAGGGGCCCATGCAGGTTATTTTTTTTCACGATATACACCTTATAATTATAATTGATGTCCATCGCAATCCCTGCTTCCTAAAGTTAGAGCCTAGTGCACCACTGGAGTCCAATGGACTCCGAGAAATTTAAAAATGCATACTGCTAGTTTTGCCGCTTTTAATTTATCATATACCATTGTCTGGTCTCGCAAATAAATAATAAGAGATACATTATATATTTCAATATATACAGAAATACTTTATATATTAATATAATATAAGAGTCTCCAGAGGGACTTTGAAGGCTGTTCCAAAACTGTGCTTATTATACATGTACGACCTACTTTGGGTTTAGAAGTTTGTCAGAAGTCATTGAATATCTTATTCGGTTTTGATTTATCTGGTGTACTGACTAGTCCTGGTGCAGGTGCCAATGGCCAGATTAGAAGAGTTCTGGGCTCTTGTCAAAGTCGTATTCGTTTTTTATTTTTCGGTGTATTGAATAGTCCACATGGTGTTCTTTGTTAAAGGGAAGTCTCAAAACTTCGGGGTTGGACCGCATGTGGTACTTCTAAGAGCCACTCGAGAGAACAAGCCTTATCTAGATTTTTTTGGTCCGTCCTGTCACGCCCAGGGCATGCACAAACACGTGTGGGCCGCACCCACCATCACTTTTGTAATGGTCCCTCTTCCTTATCACAAGTCTGGTACTCTTAACATTATGTGGTGTCATGGAGTAATGTACTCTTACATGAGAGAGAAAGCGTCTTTTGTTTTAATTTTATATTGAAACCTGTGTCAACAGGTGTAAAGTGTATTAACACTAGCTTTACACCTATAAAATATCAACAACTATCTGTGATAGAAGTGGCTGGCGTAATGACAGCTTGGCTTGCTTGAATCTGCCTTGTATTTGGCTAGAACTAGTTCTTTGATCTCGAACGGGTAAAGGGGCCCATGCAGGTTATTTTTTTTCACGATATACACCTTATAATTATAATTGATGTCCATCGCAATCCCTGCTTCCTAAAGTTAGAGCCTAGTGCACCACTGGAGTCCAATGGACTCCGAGAAATTTAAAAATGCATACTGCTAGTTTTGCCGCTTTTAATTTATCATATACCATTGTCTGGTCTCGCAAATAAATAATAAGAGATACATTATATATTTCAATATATACAGAAATACTTTATATATTAATATAATATAAGAGTCTCCAGAGGGACTTTGAAGGCTGTTCCAAAACTGTGCTTATTATACATGTACGACCTACTTTGGGTTTAGAAGTTTGTGAGAAGTCATTGAATATCTTATTCGGTTTTGATTCTCTGGTTACTGACAAGTCCTGGTGCAGGTGCTAATGGCCAGATTAGAAGAGTTCTGGGCTCTTGTCAAAGTCGTATTCGTTTTTTTTTTTGGTGTTTTGAATAGTCCACATGGTGTTCTTTGTTGAAGGGAAGTCTCAAAACTTCTGGGTTGGACCGCATGTCGTACTTCTAAGAGCCTCTCGAGAGAACAAGCCTTATCTAGGTTTTTTTGGTCCGTCCTGTCACGCCCAGGGCATGCACAAACACGTGTGGGCACCAACCCCTATCACTTTTGTAATGGTCCTTCTTCCCTATCACAAGTCTGGTACTCTTAACATTATGTGGTGTCATGGAGTAATGTACTCTTACATGAGAGAGAAAGCGTCTTTTGTTTTAATTTTATATTGAAACCTGTGTCAACAGGTGTAAAGTGTATTAACACTAGCTTTACACCTATAAAATATCAACAACTATCTGTGATAGAAGTGGCTGGCGTAATGACAGCTTGGCTTGCTTGAATCTGCCTTGTATTTGGCTAGAACTAGTTCTTTGATCTCGAACGGGTAAAGGGGCCCATGCAGGTTATTTTTTTTCACGATATACACCTTATAATTATAATTGATGTCCATCGCAATCCCTGCTTCCTAAAGTTAGAGCCTAGTGCACCACTGGAGTCCAATGGACTCCGAGAAATTTAAAAATGCATACTGCTAGTTTTGCCGCTGTTAATTTATCATATACCATTGTCTGGTCTCGCAAATAAATAATAAGAGATACATTATATATTTCAATATATACAGAAATACTTTATATATTAATATAATATAAGAGTCTCCAGAGGGACTTTGAAGGCTGTTCCAAAACTGTGCTTATTATACATGTACGACCTACTTTGGGTTTAGAAGTTTGTGAGAAGTCATTGAATATCCTATTCGGTTTTGATTCTCTGGTTACTGACAAGTCCTGGTGCAGGTGCTAATGGCCAGATTAGAAGAGTTCTGGGCTCTTGTCAAAGTCGTATTCGTTTTTTTTTTGGTGTTTTGAATAGTCCACATGGTGTTCTTTGTTGAAGGGAAGTCTCAAAACTTCTGGGTTGGACCGCATGTGGTACTTCTAAGAGCCTCTCGAGAGAACAAGCCTTATCTAGATTTTTTTGGTCCGTCCTGTCACGCCCAGGGCATGCACAAACACGTGTGGGCACCAACCCCTATCACTTTTGTAATGGTCCTTCTTCCCTATCACAAGTCTGCTACTCATAACATTATGTGGTGTCATGGAGTAATGTACTCTAACATGAGAGAGAAAGCGTCTTTTGTTTTCATTTTATATTGAAACCTGTGTCAACAGGTGTAAAGTGTATTAACACTAGCTTTACACCTGTAAAATATCAGCAACTATCTGTGATAGAAGTGGCTGGCGTAATGACAGCTTGGCTTGCTTGAATCTCTGCCTTGTATTTGGCTAGAACTAGTTCTTTGATCTCGAACGGGTAAAGGGGCTAATGCAGGTTATTTTTTTTTACGATATACACCTTATAATTATAATTGATATCCATCGCAATCCCTGCTTCCTAAAGTTAGAGCCTAGTGCACCACTGGAGTCCAATGGACTCCGTGAAATTTAAAAATGCATACCGCTAGTTTTGCGCTGTTAATTTATCATATACCATTGCTTGGTCTCGCAAATAAATAATAAGAGATACATTATATATTTCAATATATACAGCAATACTTTATATGTTAATATAATATAAGAGTCTCCAGAGGGACTTTGAAGGCTGATCCAAAACTGTGCTTATTATACATGTACGACCTACGTTGGGTTTAGAAGTTAGTGAGAAGTCATTGAATATCTTATTCGGTTTTGATTCTCTGGTTACTGACAAGTCCTGGTGCAGGTGCCAATGGCCAGATTAGAAGAATTCTGGGCTCTTGTCAAAGTCGTATTCGTTTTTTATTTTTCGGTGTATTGAATAGTCCACATAGTGTTCTTTGTTGAAGGGAAGTCTCAAAACTTTTGGGTTGGACCGCATATGGTACTTCTAAGAGCCTCTCGAGAGAACAAGCCTTATCTAGATTTTTTTGGTCCGTCCTGTCACGCCCAGGGCATGCACAAACACGTGAGGGCACCAACCCCCATCACTTTTGTAATGGTCCTTCTTCCTTATCACAAGTCTGCTACTCATAACATTATGTGGTGTCATGGAGTAATGTACTCTAACATGAGAGAGAAAGCGTCTTTTGTTTTCATTTTATATTGAAACCTGTGTCAACAGGTGTAAAGTGTATTAACACTAGCTTTACACCTGTAAAATATCAGCAACTATCTGTGATAGAAGTGGCTGGCGTAAAGACAGCTTGGCTTGCTTGAATCTCTGCCTTGTATTTGGCTAGAACTAGTTCTTTGATCTCGAACGGGTAAAGAGGCCCATGCAGGATATTTTTTTTCACGATATACACCTTATAATTATAATTGATGTCCATCGCAATCCCTGCTTCCTAAAGTTAGAGCCTAGTGCACCACTGGATTTCAATGGACTCCGAGAAATTTAAAAATGCATACTGCTAGTTTTGCCGCTGTTAATTTAACGTATACCATTGTCTGGTCTCGCAAATAAATAATAAGAGATACTTTATAAATTTCAATATATACAGAAATACTTTATATATAAATATAATATAAGAGTCGCCAGAGGGACCTTGAAGGCTTATCCAAAAATGTGCTTATTATACATGTACGACCTACTTTGGGTTTAGAAGTTTGTGAGAAGTCATTGAATATCTTATTCGGTTTTGATTCTCTGGTGTACTGACTAGTCCTGGTGGAGGTGCTAATGGCCAGATTAGAAGAGTTCTGGGCTCTTGTCAAAGTCGTATTCGTTTTTTTATTTTTCGGTGTTTTGAATAGTCCACATGGTGTTCTTTGTTAAAGGGAAGTCTCAAAACTTCTGGGTTGGACCGCATATGGTACTTCTAAGAGCCTCTCGAGAGAACCAGCCTTATCTAGATTTTTTTGGTCCGTCCTGTCACGCCCAGGGCATGCACAAACACGTGTGGGCCGCACCCACCATCACTTTTGTAATGGTCCCTCTTCCTTATCACAAGTCTGGTACTCTTAACATTATGTGGTGTCATGGAGTAATGTTAAAGCGTCTTTTGTTTTCATTTTATATTGAAACCTGTGTCAACAGGTGTAAAGTGTATTAACACTAGCTTTACACCTGTAAAATATCAGCAACTATCTGTGATAGAAGTGGCTGGCGTAATAACAGCTTGGCTTGCTTGAATCTCTGCCTTGTATTTGGCTAGAACTAGTTCTTTGATCTCGAACGGGTAAAGGGGCCCATGCAGGTTATTTTTTTTTTCACGATATACACCTTATAATTATAATTGATGTCCATCGCAATCCCTGCTTCCTAAAGTTAGAGCCTAGTGCACCACTGGAGTCCAATGGACTCCGTGAAATTTAAAAATGCATACCGCTAGTTTTGCCGCTGTTAATTTATCATATACCATTGTCTGGTCTCGCAAATAAATAATAAGAGATACATTATATATTTCAATATATACAGAAATACTTTATATGTTAATATAATATAAGAGTCTCCAGAGGGACTTTGAAGGCTGTTCCAAAACTGTGCTTATTATACATGTACGACCTACTTTGGGTTTAGAAGTTTGTGAGAAGTCATTGAATATCTTATTCGGTTTTGATTCTCTGGTGTACTGACTAGTCCTGGTGCAGGTGCCAATGGCCAGATTAGAAGAATTCTGGGCTCTTGTCAAAGTCGTATTCGTTTTTTATTTTCGGTGTATTGAATAGTCCACATAGTGTTCTTTGTTGAAGGGAAGTCTCAAAACTTCTGGGTTGGACCGCATATGGTACTTCTAAGAGCCTCTCGAGAGAACAAGCCTTATCTAGATTTTTTTGGTCCGTCCTGTCACGCCCAGGGCATGCACAAACACGTGTGGGCCTCACCCCCCATCACTTTTGTAATGGTCCCTCCTCCTTATCACAAGTCTGCTACTCATAACATTATGTGGTGTCATGGAGTAATGTACTCTTACATGAGAGAGAAAGCGTCTTTTGTTTTAATTTTATATTGAAACCTGAGTCAACAGGTGTAAAGTGTATTAACACTAGCTTTACACCTGTAAAATATCAGCAACTATCTGTGATAGAAGTGGCTTACGTAAAGACAGCTTGGCTTGCTTGAATCTCTGCCTTGTATTTGGATAGAACTAGTTCTTTGATCTCGAACGGGTAAAGGGGCCCATGTAGGTTATTTTTTTTTCACGATATACACCTTATAATTATAATTGATGTCCATCGCAATCCCTGCTTCCTAAAGCTAGAGCCTAGTAGACCACTGGAGTCCAATGGACTCCGAGAAATTTAAAAATTCATACTGCTAGTTTTGCCGCTGTTAATTTAACATATCCCATTGTCTGGTCTTGCAAATAAATAATAAGAGATACTTTATACATTTCAATATATACAGAAATACTTTGTATATTAATATAATATAAGAGTCTCCAGAGGGACTTTGAAGGCTGTTCCAAAAATGTGCTTATTATACATGTACGACTTACTTTGGGTTTAGAAGTTTGTGAGAAGTCATTGAATATCTTATTCGGTTTTGATTCTCTGGTGTACTGACTAGTCCTGGTGCAGGTGCCAATGGCCAGATTAGAAGAGTTCTGGGCTCTTGTCAAAGTCGTATTAGTTTTTTATTTTTCGGTGTATTGAATAGTCCACATGGTGTTCTTTGTTGAAGGGAAGTCTCAAAACTTCTGGGTTGGACCGCATATGGTACTTCTAAGAGCCTCTCGAGAGAACCAGCTTTATCTAGATTTTTTTGGTCCGTCCTGTCACGCCCAGGGCATGCACAAACACGTGTGGGCCGCACCCACCATCACTTTTGTAATGGTCCCTCTTCCTTATCACAAGTCTGGTACTCTTAACATTATGTGGTGTCATGGAGTAATGTACTCTTACATGAGAGAGAAAGCGTCTTTTGTTTTAATTTTATATTGAAACCTGTGTCAACAGGTGTAAAGTGTATTAACACTAGCTTTACACCTATAAAATATCAACAACTATCTGTGATAGAAGTGGCTGGCGTAATGACAGCTTGGCTTGCTTGAATCTGCCTTGTATTTGGCTAGAACTAGTTCTTTGATCTCGAACGGGTAAAGGGGCCCATGCAGGTTTTTTTTTTTCACGCTATACACCTTATAATTATAATTGATGTCCATCGCAATCCCTGCTTCCTGAAGTTAGAGCCTAGTGCACCACTGGAGTCCAATGGACTCCGGGAAATTTAAAAATTCATACTGCTAGTTTTGCCGCTGTTAATTTAACATATACCATTGTCTGGTCTTGCAAATAAATAATAAGAGATACTTTATACATTTCAATATATACAGAAATACTTTGTATATTAATATAATATAAGAGTCTCCAGAGGGACTTTGAAGGCTGTTCCAAAAATGTGCTTATTATACATGTACGACCTACTTTGGGTTTAGAAGTTTGTGAGAAGTCATTGAATATCTTATTCGGTTTTGATTCTCTGGTGTACTGACTAGTCCTGGTGCAGGTGCCAATGGCCAGATTAGAAGAGTTCTGGGCTCTTGTCAAAGTCGTATTCGTTTTTTTTTTCGGTGTATTGAATAGTCCACATGGTGTTCTTTGTTGAAGGGAAGTCTCAAAACTTCTTGGTTGGACCGCATATGGTACTTCTAAGAGCCTCTCGAGAGAACAAGCCTTATCTAGATTTTTTTGGTCCGTCCTGTCACGCCCAGGGCATGCACAAACACGTATGGGCCTCACCCCCCATCACTTTTGTAATGGTCCCTCTTCCTTATCACAAGTCTGCTACTCATAACATTATGTGGTGTCATGGAGTAATGTACTCTTACATGAGAGAGAAAGCGTCTTTTGTTTTAATTTTATATTGAAACCTGAGTCAACAGGTGTAAAGTGTATTAACACTAGCTTTACACCTGTAAAATATCAGCAACTATCTGTGATAGAAGTGGCTGGCGTAAAGACAGCTTGGCTTGCTTGAATCTCTGCCTTGTATTTGGATAGAACTAGTTCTTTGATCTCGAACGGGTAAAGGGGCCCATGCAGGCTATTTTTTTCACGATATACACCTTATAATTATAATTGATGTCCACCGCAATCCCTGCTTCCTAAAGTTAGAGCCTAGTGCACCAATGGGGTCCAATGGACACCGAGAAATTTAAAAATGCATACTGCTAGTTTTGCCGCTGTTAATTTAACATATACCATTGTCTGGTCTTGCAAATAAATAATAAGAGATACTTTATACATTTCAATATATACAGAAATACTTTATATATTAATATAATATAAGAGTCTCCAGAGGGACTTTGAAGGCTGTTCCAAAAATGTGCTTATTATACATGTACGACCTACTTTGGGTTTAGAAGTTTGTCAGAAGTCATTGAATATCTTATTCGGTTTTGATTTATCTGGTGTACTGACTAGTCCTGGTGCAGGTGCCAATGGCCAGATTAGAAGAGTTCTGGGCTCTTGTCAAAGTCGTATTCGTTTTTTATTTTTTCGGTGTATTGAATAGTCCACATGGTGTTCTTTGTTAAAGGGAAGTCTCAAAACTTCTGGGTTGGACCGCATATGGTACTTCTAAGAGCCTCTCGAGAGAACCAGCCTTATCTAGATTTTTTTGGTCCGTCCTGTCACGCCCAGGGCATGCACAAACACGTGTGGGCCGCACCCACCATCACTTTTGTAATGGTCCCTCTTCCTTATCACAAGTCTGGTACTCTTAACATTATGTGGTGTCATGGAGTAATGTACTCTTACATGAGAGAGAAAGCGTCTTTTGTTTTCATTTTATATTGAAACCTGTGTCAACAGGTGTAAAGTGTATTAACACTAGCTTTACACCTGTAAAATATTAACAACTATCTGTGATAGAAGTGGCTGGCGTAATGACAGCTTGGCTTGCTTGAATCTCTGCCTTGTATTTGGATAGAACTAGTTCTTTGATCTCGAACGGGTAAAGGGGCCCATGCAGGCTATTTTTTTTTCACGATATACACCTTATAATTATAATTGATGTCCACCGCAATCCCTGCTTCCTAAAGTTAGAGCCTAGTGCACCACTGGAGTCCAATGGACTCCGAGAAATTTAAAAATGCATACTGCTAGTTTTGCCGCTGTTAATTTAACATATACCATTGTCTGGTCTTGCAAATAAATAATAAGAGATACTTTATACATTTCAATATATACAGAAATACTTTATATATTAATATAATATAAGAGTCTCCAGAGGGACTTTGAAGGCTGTTCCAAAAATGTGCTTATTATACATGTACGACCTACTTTGGGTTTAGAAGTTTGTGAGAAGTCATTGAATATCTTATTCGGTTTTGATTTATCTGGTGTACTGACTAGTCCTGGTGCAGGTGCCAATGGCCAGATTAGAAGAGTTCTGGGCTCTTGTCAAAGTCGTATTAGTTTTTTTATTTTTCGGTGTATTGAATAGTCCACATGGTGTTCTTTGTTGAAGGGAAGTCTCAAAACTTCTGGGTTGGACCGCATATGGTACTTCTAAGAGCCTCTCGAGAGCACAAGCCTTATCTAGATTTTTTTGGTCCGTCCTGTCACGCCCAGGGCATGCACAAACACGTGTGGGCCTCACCCCCCATCACTTTTGTAATGGTCCCTCTTCCTTATCACAAGTCTGCTACTCATAACATTATGTGGTGTCATGGAGTAATGTACTCTTACATGAGAGAGAAAGCGTCTTTTGTTTTAATTTTATATTGAAACCTGAGTCAACAGGTGTAAAGTGTATTAACACTAGCTTTACACCTGTAAAATATCAGCAACTATCTGTGATAGAAGTGGCTGGCGTAAAGACAGCTTGGCTTGCTTGAATCTCTGCCTTGTATTTGGATAGAACTAGTTCTTTGATCTCGAACGGGTAAAGGGGCCCATGCAGGTTATTTTTTTTCACGATTTACACCTTATAATTATAATTGATGTCCATCGCAATCCCTGCTTCCTAAAGTTAGAGCCTAGTGCACCACTGGAGTCCAATGGACTCCGAGAAATTTAAAAATTCATACTGCTAGTTTTGCCGCTGTTAATTTAACATATACCATTGTCTGGTCTTGCAAATAAATAATAAGAGATACTTTATACATTTCAATATATACAGAAATACTTTATATATTAATATAATATAAGAGTCTCCAGAGGGACTTTGAAGGCTGTTCCAAAAATGTGCTTATTATACATGTACGACCTACTTTGGGTTTAGAAGTTTGTGAGAAGTCATTGAATATCTTATTCGGTTTTGATTTATCTGGTGTACTGACTAGTCCTGGTGCAGGTGCCAATGGCCAGATTAGAAGAGTTCTGGGCTCTTGTCAAAGTCGTATTCGTTTTTTATTTTTCGGTGTATTGAATAGTCCACATGGTGTTCTTTGTTAAAGGGAAGTCTCAAAACTTCTGGGTTGGACCGCATATGGTACTTCTAAGAGCCTCTCGAGAGAACCAGCCTTATCTAGATTTTTTTGGTCCGTCCTGTCACGCCCAGGGCATGCACAAACACGTGTGGGCCGCACCCACCATCACTTTTGTAATGGTCCCTCTTCCTTATCACAAGTCTGGTACTCTTAACATTATGTGGTGTCATGGAGTAATGTACTCTTACATGAGAGAGAAAGCGTCTTTTGTTTTAATTTTATATTGAAACCTGTGTCAACAGGTGTAAAGTGTATTAACACTAGCTTTACACCTACAAAATATCAACAACTATCTGTGATAGAAGTGGCTGGCGTAATGACAGCTTGGCTTGCTTGAATCTGTCTTGTATTTGGCTAGAACTAGTTCTTTGATCTCGAACGGGTAAAGGGGCCCATGCAGGTTTTTTTTTTTCACGCTATACACATTATAATTATAATTGATGTCCATCGCAATCCCTGCTTCCTAAAGTTAGAGCCTAGTGCACCACTGGAGTCCGATGGACTCCGAGAAATTTAAAAATTCATACTGCTAGTTTTGCCGCTGTTAATTTAACATATACCATTGTCTGGTCTTGCAAATAAATAATAAGAGATACTTTATACATTTCAATATATACAGAAATACTTTGTATATTAATATAATATAAGAGTCTCCAGAGGGACTTTGAAGGCTGTTCCAAAACTGTGCTTATTATACATGTACGACCTACTTTGGGTTTAGAAGTTTGTGAGAAGTCATTGAATATCTTATTCGGTTTTGATTCTCTGGTTACTGACAAGTCCTGGTGCAGGTGCCAATGGCCAGATTAGAAGAATTCTGGGCTCTTTTCAAAGTCGTATTCGTTTTTTATTTTTCGGTGTATTGAATAGTCCACATAGTGTTCTTTGTTGAAGGGAAGTCTCAAAACTTCTGGGTTGGACCGCATGTGGTACTTCTAAGAGCCTCTCGAGAGAACAAGCCTTATCTAGATTTTTTTGGTCCGTCCTGTCACGCCCAGGGCATGCACAAACACGTGTGGGCACCAACCCCTATCACTTTTGTAATGGTCCTTCTTCCCTATCACAAGTCTGCTACTCATAACATTATGTGGTGTCATGGAGTAATGTACTCTAACATGAGAGAGAAAGCGTCTTTTGTTTTAATTTTATATTGAAACCTGTGTCAACAGGTGTAAAGTGTATTAACACTAGCTTTACACCTGTAAAATATCAGCAACTATCTGTGATAGAAGTGGCTGGCGTAATGACAGCTTGGCTTGCTTGAATCTCTGCCTTGTATTTGGCTAGAACTAGTTCTTTGATCTCGAACGGGTAAAGGGGCCCATGCAGGTTATTTTTTTTCACGTTATACACCTTATAATTATAATTGATGTCCATCGCAATCCCTGCTTCCTAAAGTTAGAGCCTAGTGCACCACTGGAGTCCAATGGACTCCGTGAAATTTAAAAATTCATACTGCTAGTTTTGCCGCTGTTAATTTAACATATACCATTGTCTGGTCTTGCAAATAAATAATAAGAGATACTTTATACATTTCAATATATACAGAAATACTTTATATATTAATATAATATAAGAGTCTCCAGAGGGACTTTGAAGGCTGTTCCAAAAATGTGCTTATTATACATGTACGACCTACTTTGGGTTTAGAAGTTTGTGAGAAGTCATTGAATATCTTATTCGGTTTTGATTCTCTGGTTACTGACAAGTCCTGGTGCAGGTGCCAATGGCCAGATTAGAAGAATTCTGGGCTCTTTTCAAAGTCGTATTCGTTTTTTATTTTTCGGTGTATTGAATAGTCCACATAGTGTTCTTTGTTGAAGGGAAGTCTCAAAACTTCTGGGTTGGAACGCATGTGGTACTTCTAAGAGCCTCTCGAGAGAACAAGCCTTATCTAGATTTTTTTGGTCCGTCCTGTCACGCCCAGGGCATGCACAAACACGTGTGGGCACCAACCCCTATCACTTTTGTAATGGTCCTTCTTCCCTATCACAAGTCTGCTACTCATAACATTATGTGGTGTCATGGAGTAATGTACTCTAACATGAGAGAGAAAGCGTCTTTTGTTTTAATTTTATATTGAAACCTGTGTCAACAGGTGTAAAGTGTATTAACACTAGCTTTACACCTGTAAAATATCAGCAACTATCTGTGATAGAAGTGGCTGGCGTAATGACAGCTTGGCTTGCTTGAATCTCTGCCTTGTATTTGGCTAGAACTAGTTCTTTGATCTCGAACGGGTAAAGGGGCCCATGCAGGTTATTTTTTTTCACGATATACACCTTATAATTATAATTGATGTCCATCGCAATCCCTGCTTCCTAAAGTTAGAGCCTAGTGCACCACTGGAGTCCAATGGACTCCGTGAAATTTAAAAATTCATACTGCTAGTTTTGCCGCTGTTAATTTAACATATACCATTGTCTGGTCTTGCAAATAAATAATAAGAGATACTTTATACATTTCAATATATGCAGAAATACTTTATATATTAATATAATATAAGAGTCTCCAGAGGGACTTTGAAGGCTGTTCCAAAAATGTGCTTATTATACATGTACGACCTACTTTGGGTTTAGAAGTTTGTGAGAAGTCATTGAATATCTTATTCGGTTTTGATTTATCTGGTGTACTGACTAGTCCTGGTGCAGGTGCCAATGGCCAGATTAGAAGAGTTCTGGGCTCTTGTCAAAGTCGTATTCGTTTTTTATTTTTCGGTGTATTGAATAGTCCACATGGTGTTCTTTGTTAAAGGGAAGTCTCAAAACGTCTGGGTTGGACCGCATATGGTACTTCTAAGAGCCTCTCGAGAGAACCAGCCTTATCTAGATTTTTTTGGTCCGTCCTGTCACGCCCAGGGCATGCACAAACACGTGTGGGCCGCACCCACCTTCACTTTTGTAATGGTCCCTCTTCCTTATCACAAGTCTGGTACTCTTAACATTATGTGGTGTCATGGAGTAATGTACTCTTACATGAGAGAGAAAGCGTCTTTTGTTTTAATTTTATATTGAAACCTGAGTCAACAGGTGTAAAGTGTATTAACACTAGCTTTACACCTGTAAAATATCAGCAACTATCTGTGCTAGAAGTGGCTGGCGTAAAGACAGCTTGGCTTGCTTGAATCTCTGCCTTGTATTTGGATAGAACTAGTTCTTTGATCTCGAACGGGTAAAGGGGCCCATGCAGGTTATTTTTTTTTCACGATATACACCTTATAATTATAATTGATGTCCATCGCAATCCCTGCTTCCTAAAGTTAGAGCCTAGTGCACCACTGGAGTCCAATGGACTCCGAGAATCTTAAAAATTCATACTGCTAGTTTTGCCGCTTTTAATTTAACATATACCATTGTCTGGTCTTGCAAATAAATAATAAAAGATACTTTATACATTTCAATATATACAGAAATACTTTATATATTAATATAATATAAGAGTCTCCAGAGGGACTTTGAAGGCTGTTCCAAAACTGTGCTTATTATACATGTACGACCTACTTTGGGTTTAGAAGTATGTGAGAAGTCATTGAATATCTTATTCGGTTTTGATTCTCTGGTTACTGACAAGTCCTGGTGCAGGTGCTAATGGCCAGATTAGAAGAGTTCTGGGCTCTTGTCAAAGTCGTATTCGTTTTTTATTTTTCGGTGTATTGAATAGTCCACATGGTGTTCTTTGTTAAAGGGAAGTCTCAAAACTTCTGGGTTGGACCGCATATGGTTTTTCTAAGAGCCTCTCGAGAGAACCAGCCTTATCTAGATTTTTTTGGTCCGTCCTGTCACGCCCAGGGCATGCACAAACACGTGTGGGCCCCACCCACCATCACTTTTGTAATGGTCCCTCTTCCTTATCACAAGTCTGGTACTCTTAACATTATGTGGTGTCATGGAGTAATGTACTCTTACATGAGAGAGAAAGCGTCTTTTGTTTTAATTTTATATTGAAACCTGTGTCAACAGGTGTAAAGTGTATTAACACTAGCTTTACACCTATAAAATATCAACAACTATCTGTGATAGAAGTGGCTGGCGTAATGACAGCTTGGCTTGCTTGAATCTGTCTTGTATTTGGCTAGAACTAGTTCTTTGATCTCGAACGGGTAAAGGGGCCCATGCAGGTTATTTTTTTTCACGATATACACCTTATAATTATAATTGATGTCCATCGCAATCCCTGCTTCCTAAAGTTAGAGCCTAGTGCACCACTGGAGTCCAATGGACTCCGAGAAATTTAAAAATGCATACTGCTAGTTTTGCCGCTGTTAATTTATCATATACCATTGTCTGGTCTCGCAAATAAATAATAAGAGATACATTATATATTTCAATATATACAGAAATACTTTATATATTAATATAATATAAGAGTCTCCAGAGGGACTTTGAAGGCTGTTCCAAAACTGTGCTTATTATACATGTACGACCTACTTTGGGTTTAGAAGTTTGTGAGAAGTCATTGAATATCTTATTCGGTTTTGATTCTCTGGTTACTGACAAGTCCTGGTGCAGGTGCTAATGGCCAGATTAGAAGAGTTCTGGGCTCTTGTCAAAGTCGTATTCGTTTTTTTTTTTTCTGTGTTTTGAATAGTCCACATGGTGTTCTTTGTTGAAGGGAAGTCTCAAAACTTCTGGGTTTGACCGCATGTGGTACTTCTAAGAGCCTCTCGAGAGAACAAGCCTTATCTAGATTTTTTTGGTCCGTCCTGTCACGCCCAGGGCATGCACAAACACGTGTGGGCACCAACCCCTATCACTTTTGTAATGGTCCTTCTTCCCTATCACAAGTCTGCTACTCATAACATTATGTGGTGTCATGGAGTAATGTACTCTAACATGAGAGAGAAAGCGTCTTTTGTTTTCATTTTATATTGAAACCTGTGTCAACAGGTGTAAAGTGTATTAACACTAGCTTTACACCTGTAAAATATCAGCAACTATCTGTGATAGAAGTGGCTGGCGTAATGACAGCTTGGCTTGCTTGAATCTCGGGTAAAGGAACACATGCAGGTTATTTTTTTTCAGGATATACACCTTATAATTATAATTGATGTCCATCGCAATCCCTGCTTCCTAAAGATAGAGCCTAGTGCACCACTGGAGTCCAATGGACTCCGTGAAATTTAAAATGCATACCGCTAGTTTTGCCGCTGTTAATTTATCATATACCATTGTCTGGTCTCGCAAATAAATAATAAGAGATACATTATTATATTTCAATATATACAGAAATACTTTATATGTTAATATAATATAAGAGTCTCCAGAGGGACTTTGAAGGCTGTTCCAAAACTGTGCTTATTATACATGTACGACCTACTTTGGGTTTAGAAGTTTGTGAGAAGTCATTGAATATCTTATTCGGTTTTGATTCTCTGGTTACTGACAAGTCCTGGTGCAGGTGCTAATGGCCAGATTAGAAGAGTTCTGGGCTCTTGTCAAAGTCGTATTCGTTTTTTTTTTTTGGTGTTTTGAATAGTCCACATGGTGTTCTTTGTTGAAGGGAAGTCTCAAAACTTCTGGGTTGGACCGCATGTCGTACTTCTAAGAGCCTCTCGAGAGAACAAGCCTTATCTAGATTTTTTTGGTCCGTCCTGTCACGCCCAGGGCATGCACAAACACGTGTGGGCACCAACCCCTATCACTTTTGTAATGGTCCTTCTTCCCTATCACAAGTCTGCTACTCATAACATTATGTGGTGTCATGGAGTAATGTACTCTAACATGAGAGAGAAAGCGTCTTTTGTTTTAATTTTATATTGAAACCTGTGTCAACAGGTGTAAAGTGTATTAACACTAGCTTTACACCTGTAAAATATCAGCAACTATCTGTGATAGAAGTGGCTGGCGTAATGACAGCTTGGCTTGCTTGAATCTCTGCCTTGTATTTGGCTAGAACTAGTTCTTTGATCTCGAACGGGTAAAGGGGCCCATGCAGGTTATTTTTTTTCACGTTATACACCTTATAATTATAATTGATGTCCATCGCAATCCCTGCTTCCTAAAGTTAGAGCCTAGTGCACCACTGGAGTCCAATGGACTCCGTGAAATTTAAAAATTCATACTGCTAGTTTTGCCGCTGTTAATTTAACATATACCATTGTCTGGTCTTGCAAATAAATAATAAGAGATACTTTATACATTTCAATATATACAGAAATACTTTATATATTAATATAATATAAGAGTCTCCAGAGGGACTTTGAAGGCTGTTCCAAAAATGTGCTTATTATACATGTACGACCTACTTTGGGTTTAGAAGTTTGTGAGAAGTCATTGAATATCTTATTCGGTTTTGATTCTCTGGTTACTGACAAGTCCTGGTGCAGGTGCCAATGGCCAGATTAGAAGAATTCTGGGCTCTTTTCAAAGTCGTATTCGTTTTTTATTTTTCGGTGTATTGAATAGTCCACATAGTGTTCTTTGTTGAAGGGAAGTCTCAAAACTTCTGGGTTGGAACGCATGTGGTACTTCTAAGAGCCTCTCGAGAGAACAAGCCTTATCTAGATTTTTTTGGTCCGTCCTGTCACGCCCAGGGCATGCACAAACACGTGTGGGCACCAACCCCTATCACTTTTGTAATGGTCCTTCTTCCCTATCACAAGTCTGCTACTCATAACATTATGTGGTGTCATGGAGTAATGTACTCTAACATGAGAGAGAAAGCGTCTTTTGTTTTAATTTTATATTGAAACCTGTGTCAACAGGTGTAAAGTGTATTAACACTAGCTTTACACCTGTAAAATATCAGCAACTATCTGTGATAGAAGTGGCTGGCGTAATGACAGCTTGGCTTGCTTGAATCTCTGCCTTGTATTTGGCTAGAACTAGTTCTTTGATCTCGAACGGGTAAAGGGGCCCATGCAGGTTATTTTTTTTCACGATATACACCTTATAATTATAATTGATGTCCATCGCAATCCCTGCTTCCTAAAGTTAGAGCCTAGTGCACCACTGGAGTCCAATGGACTCCGTGAAATTTAAAAATTCATACTGCTAGTTTTGCCGCTGTTAATTTAACATATACCATTGTCTGGTCTTGCAAATAAATAATAAGAGATACTTTATACATTTCAATATATACAGAAATACTTTATATATTAATATAATATAAGAGTCTCCAGAGGGACTTTGAAGGCTGTTCCAAAAATGTGCTTATTATACATGTACGACCTACTTTGGGTTTAGAAGTTTGTGAGAAGTCATTGAATATCTTATTCGGTTTTGATTTATCTGGTGTACTGACTAGTCCTGGTGCAGGTGCCAATGGCCAGATTAGAAGAGTTCTGGGCTCTTGTCAAAGTCGTATTCGTTTTTTATTTTTCGGTGTATTGAATAGTCCACATGGTGTTCTTTGTTAAAGGGAAGTCTCAAAACGTCTGGGTTGGACCGCATATGGTACTTCTAAGAGCCTCTCGAGAGAACCAGCCTTATCTAGATTTTTTTGGTCCGTCCTGTCACGCCCAGGGCATGCACAAACACGTGTGGGCCGCACCCACCTTCACTTTTGTAATGGTCCCTCTTCCTTATCACAAGTCTGGTACTCTTAACATTATGTGGTGTCATGGAGTAATGTACTCTTACATGAGAGAGAAAGCGTCTTTTGTTTTAATTTTATATTGAAACCTGAGTCAACAGGTGTAAAGTGTATTAACACTAGCTTTACACCTGTAAAATATCAGCAACTATCTGTGCTAGAAGTGGCTGGCGTAAAGACAGCTTGGCTTGCTTGAATCTCTGCCTTGTATTTGGATAGAACTAGTTCTTTGATCTCGAACGGGTAAAGGGGCCCATGCAGGTTATTTTTTTTTCACGATATACACCTTATAATTATAATTGATGTCCATCGCAATCCCTGCTTCCTAAAGTTAGAGCCTAGTGCACCACTGGAGTCCAATGGACTCCGAGAATCTTAAAAATTCATACTGCTAGTTTTGCCGCTTTTAATTTAACATATACCATTGTCTGGTCTTGCAAATAAATAATAAAAGATACTTTATACATTTCAATATATACAGAAATACTTTATATATTAATATAATATAAGAGTCTCCAGAGGGACTTTGAAGGCTGTTCCAAAACTGTGCTTATTATACATGTACGACCTACTTTGGGTTTAGAAGTATGTGAGAAGTCATTGAATATCTTATTCGGTTTTGATTCTCTGGTTACTGACAAGTCCTGGTGCAGGTGCTAATGGCCAGATTAGAAGAGTTCTGGGCTCTTGTCAAAGTCGTATTCGTTTTTTATTTTTCGGTGTATTGAATAGTCCACATGGTGTTCTTTGTTAAAGGGAAGTCTCAAAACTTCTGGGTTGGACCGCATATGGTTTTTCTAAGAGCCTCTCGAGAGAACCAGCCTTATCTAGATTTTTTTGGTCCGTCCTGTCACGCCCAGGGCATGCACAAACACGTGTGGGCCCCACCCACCATCACTTTTGTAATGGTCCCTCTTCCTTATCACAAGTCTGGTACTCTTAACATTATGTGGTGTCATGGAGTAATGTACTCTTACATGAGAGAGAAAGCGTCTTTTGTTTTAATTTTATATTGAAACCTGTGTCAACAGGTGTAAAGTGTATTAACACTAGCTTTACACCTATAAAATATCAACAACTATCTGTGATAGAAGTGGCTGGCGTAATGACAGCTTGGCTTGCTTGAATCTGTCTTGTATTTGGCTAGAACTAGTTCTTTGATCTCGAACGGGTAAAGGGGCCCATGCAGGTTATTTTTTTTCACGATATACACCTTATAATTATAATTGATGTCCATCGCAATCCCTGCTTCCTAAAGTTAGAGCCTAGTGCACCACTGGAGTCCAATGGACTCCGAGAAATTTAAAAATGCATACTGCTAGTTTTGCCGCTGTTAATTTATCATATACCATTGTCTGGTCTCGCAAATAAATAATAAGAGATACATTATATATTTCAATATATACAGAAATACTTTATATATTAATATAATATAAGAGTCTCCAGAGGGACTTTGAAGGCTGTTCCAAAACTGTGCTTATTATACATGTACGACCTACTTTGGGTTTAGAAGTTTGTGAGAAGTCATTGAATATCTTATTCGGTTTTGATTCTCTGGTTACTGACAAGTCCTGGTGCAGGTGCTAATGGCCAGATTAGAAGAGTTTTTGGCTCTTGTCAAAGTCGTATTCGTTTTTTTTTTTTCTGTGTTTTGAATAGTCCACATGGTGTTCTTTGTTGAAGGGAAGTCTCAAAACTTCTGGGTTTGACCGCATGTGGTACTTCTAAGAGCCTCTCGAGAGAACAAGCCTTATCTAGATTTTTTTGGTCCGTCCTGTCACGCCCAGGGCATGCACAAACACGTGTGGGCACCAACCCCTATCACTTTTGTAATGGTCCTTCTTCCCTATCACAAGTCTGCTACTCATAACATTATGTGGTGTCATGGAGTAATGTACTCTAACATGAGAGAGAAAGCGTCTTTTGTTTTCATTTTATATTGAAACCTGTGTCAACAGGTGTAAAGTGTATTAACACTAGCTTTACACCTGTAAAATATCAGCAACTATCTGTGATAGAAGTGGCTGGCGTAATGACAGCTTGGCTTGCTTGAATCTCGGGTAAAGGAACACATGCAGGTTATTTTTTTTCAGGATATACACCTTATAATTATAATTGATGTCCATCGCAATCCCTGCTTCCTAAAGATAGAGCCTAGTGCACCACTGGAGTCCAATGGACTCCGTGAAATTTAAAATGCATACCGCTAGTTTTGCCGCTGTTAATTTATCATATACCATTGTCTGGTCTCGCAAATAAATAATAAGAGATACATTATTATATTTCAATATATACAGAAATACTTTATATGTTAATATAATATAAGAGTCTCCAGAGGGACTTTGAAGGCTGTTCCAAAACTGTGCTTATTATACATGTACGACCTACTTTGGGTTTAGAAGTTTGTGAGAAGTCATTGAATATCTTATTCGGTTTTGATTCTCTGGTTACTGACAAGTCCTGGTGCAGGTGCTAATGGCCAGATTAGAAGAGTTCTGGGCTCTTGTCAAAGTCGTATTCGTTTTTTTTTTTTGGTGTTTTGAATAGTCCACATGGTGTTCTTTGTTGAAGGGAAGTCTCAAAACTTCTGGGTTGGACCGCATGTCGTACTTCTAAGAGCCTCTCGAGAGAACAAGCCTTATCTAGATTTTTTTGGTCCGTCCTGTCACGCCCAGGGCATGCACAAACACGTGTGGGCACCAACCCCTATCACTTTTGTAATGGTCCTTCTTCCCTATCACAAGTCTGGTACTCTTAACATTATGTGGTGTCATGGAGTAATGTACTCTTACATGAGAGAGAAAGCGTCTTTTGTTTTAATTTTATATTGAAACCTGTGTCAAGAGGTGTAAAGTGTATTAACACTAGCTTTACACCTATAAAATATCAACAACTATCTGTGATAGAAGTGGCTGGCGTAATGACAGCTTGGCTTGCTTGAATCTGCCTTGTATTTGGCTAGAACTAGTTCTTTGATCTCGAACGGGTAAAGGGGCCCATGCAGGTTATTTTTTTTCACGATATACACCTTATAATTATAATTGATGTCCATCGCAATCCCTGCTTCCTAAAGTTAGAGCCTAGTGCACCACTGGAGTCCAATGGACTCCGAGAAATTTAAAAATGCATACTGCTAGTTTTGCCGCTGTTAATTTATCATATACCATTGTTTGGTCTCGCAAATAAATAATAAGAGATACATTATATATTTCAATATATACAGCAATACTTTATATGTTAATATAATATAAGAGTCTCCAGAGGGACTTTGAAGGCTGTTCCAAAACTGTGCTTATTATACATGTACGACCTACTTTGGGTTTAGAAGTTAGTGAGAAGTCATTGAATATCTTATTCGGTTTTGATTCTCTGGTTACTGACAAGTCCTGGTGCAGGTGCTAATGGCCAGATTAGAAGAGTTCTGGGCTCTTGTCAAAGTCGTATTCGTTTTTTTTTTTGGTGTTTTGAATAGTCCACATGGTGTTCTTTGTTGAAGGGAAGTCTCAAAACTTCTGGGTTGGACCGCATGTGGTACTTCTAAGAGCCTCTCGAGAGAACAAGCCTTATCTAGATTTTTTTGGTCCGTCCTGTCACGCCCAGGGCATGCACAAACACGTGTGGGCACCAACCCCTATCACTTTTGTAATGGTCCTTCTTCCCTATCACAAGTCTGCTACTCATAACATTATGTGGTGTCATGGAGTAATGTACTCTAACATGAGAGAGAAAGCGTCTTTTGTTTTCATTTTATATTGAAACCTGTGTCAACAGGTGTAAAGTGTATTAACACTAGCTTTACACCTGTAAAATATCAGCAACTATCTGTGATAGAAGTGGCTGGCGTAAAGACAGCTTGGCTTGCTTGAATCTCTGCCTTGTATTTGGCTAGAACTAGTTCTTTGATCTCGAACGGGTAAAGAGGCTCATGCAGGATATTTTTTTTCACGATATACACCTTATAATTATAATTGATGTCCATCGCAATCCCTGCTTCCTAAAGTTAGAGCCTAGTGCACCACTGGATTTCAATGGACTCCGAGAAATTTAAAAATGCATACTGCTAGTTTTGCCGCTGTTAATTTAACGTATACCATTGTCTGGTCTTGCAAATAAATAATAAGAGATACTTTATAAATTTCAATATATACAGAAATACTTTATATATAAATATAATATAAGAGTCGCCAGAGGGACCTTGAAGGCTTATCCAAAAATGTGCTTATTATACATGTACGACCTACTTTGGGTTTAGAAGTTTGTGAGAAGTCATTGAATATCTTATTCGGTTTTGATTCTCTGGTGTACTGACTAGTCCTGGTGCAGGTGCCAATGGCAAGATTAGAAGAATTCTGGGCTCTTGTCAAAGTCGTATTCGTTTTTTATTTTTCGGTGTATTGAATAGTCCACATAGTGTTCTTTGTTGAAGGGAAGTCTCGAGATCAAGAAGAAAGCGAACAGGGTGCTAAACATTCTCCAGAGGAACTTATCATCATGTCCTGCTGAGGTCAAGGGGAAGGCCTACATTAGTCTTGTGCGTCCTGTAGCTGAATATGCCTCCCCAGCGTGGTCTCCACACACTCAAAAGGACATCAACTGTGTTGAGTCAATTCAACGCCGCGCTGCCCGCTTTGTCACAAACGATTATCGTAGAGATAGTAGTGTTTCAAACATGATTGCCCAATTAGGATGGCAATCGTTACAAAATCGTAGAGTGGTAAATGATATTTCTTTATTTTACAATGTTAATTTTCATCACGTAAACATTGACTTTCCCACTGACATTAAGCTGAGACACTTCAATTATGCTACTAGGGCTAGTGCCCGTCATTGTTTCCAGTTTGACAATCCAACACCAGCAGTAAATTGTTACAAGTTTTCGTTCTATGTAAGATCTGTTCCAGTTTGGAACTCACTGTCTCAATCATGCTTTAACAATATATCAACTGTAACACAATTTCGTGCGGCCTTGCCTAGCGAGCTAATCCTGCAATGATCGTATGCCTTATTTATTTGTTTTTAATGTGTTTTTTGTGTATCATTATTATTACTTGATTGTACTGTTTATTTATGTATTTTTTTTTTTTTTTTTTCGTTCGTCCTGGTCGTCGACCGCTCATTGCCGGATTAGCTTGCTAGGGGCAAATATCCTAATTAAAGATTAAAGAAAACTTCTGGGTTGTACCGCATATGGTACTTCTAAGAGCCTTTCGAGAGAACAAGCCTTATCTAGATTTTTTTGGTTCGTCCTGTCACGCCCAGGGCATGCACAAACACGTGTGGGCCTCACCCCCCATCACTTTTGTAATGGTCCCTCTTCCTTATCACAAGTCTGCTACTCATAACATTATGTGGTGTCATGGAGTAATGTACTCTTACATGAGAGAGAAAGCGTCTTTTGTTTTAATTTTATATTGAAACCTGAGTCAACAGGTGTAAAGTGTATTAACACTAGCTTTACACCTGTAAAATATCAGCAACTATCTGTGATAGAAGTGGCTGGCGTAATGACAGCTTGGCTTGCTTGAATCTCTGCCTTGTATTTGGATAGAACTAGTTCTTTGATCTCGAACGGGTAAAGAGGCCCATGCAGGATATTTTTTTTCACGATATACACCTTATAATTGTAATTGATGTCCATCGCAATCCCTGCTTCCTAAAGTTAGAGCCTAGTGCACCACTGGAGTCCAATGGACTCCGAGAAATTTAAAAATTCATACTGCTAGTTTTGCCGCTTTTAATTTAACATATACCATTGTCTGGTCTTGCAAATAAATAATAAGAGATACTTTATACATTTCAATATATACAGAAATACTTTATATATTAATATAATATAAGAGTCTCCAGAGGGACTTTGAAGGCTGTTCCAAAAATGTGCTTATTATACATGTACGACCTACTTTGGGTTTAGAAGTTTGTGAGAAGTCATTGAATATCTTATTCGGTTTTGATTCTCTGGTGTACTGACTAGTCCTGGTGCAGGTGCCAATGGCAAGATTAGAAGAATTCTGGGCTCTTGTCAAAGTCGTATTTGTTTTTTATTTTTCGGTGTATTGAATAGTCCACATAGTGTTCTTTGTTGAAGGGAAGTCTCGAGATCAAGAAGAAAGCGAACAGGGTGCTAAACATTCTCCAGAGGAACTTATCATCATGTCCTGCTGAGGTCAAGGGGAAGGCCTACATTAGTCTTGTGCGTCCTGTAGCTGAATATGCCTCCCCAGCGTGGTCTCCACACACTCAAAAGGACATCAACTGTGTTGAGTCAATTCAACGCCGCGCTGCCCGCTTTGTCACAAACGATTATCGTAGAGATAGTAGTGTTTCAAACATGATTGCCCAATTAGGATGGCAATCGTTACAAAATCGTAGAGTGGTAAATGATATTTCTTTATTTTACAATGTTAATTTTCATCACGTAAACATTGACTTTCCCACTGACATTAAGCTGAGACACTTCAATTATGCTACTAGGGCTAGTGCCCGTCATTGTTTCCAGTTTGACAATCCAACACCAGCAGTAAATTGTTACAAGTTTTCGTTCTATGTAAGATCTGTTCCAGTTTGGAACTCACTGTCTCAATCATGCTTTAACAATATATCAACTGTAACACAATTTCGTGCGGCCTTGCCTAGCGAGCTAATCCTGCAATGATCGTATGCCTTATTTATTTGTTTTTAATGTGTTTTTTGTGTATCATTATTATTACTTGATTGTACTGTTTATTTATGTATTTTTTTTTTTTTTTTTTCGTTCGTCCTGGTCGTCGACCGCTCATTGCCGGATTAGCTTGCTAGGGGCAAATATCCTAATTAAAGATTAAAGAAAACTTCTGGGTTGGACCGCATATGGTACTTCTAAGAGCCTTTCGAGAGAACAAGCCTTATCTAGATTTTTTTGGTTCGTCCTGTCACGCCCAGGGCATGCACAAACACGTGTGGGCCTCACCCCCCATCACTTTTGTAATGGTCCCTCTTCCTTATCACAAGTCTGCTACTCATAACATTATGTGGTGTCATGGAGTAATGTACTCTTACATGAGAGAGAAAGCGTCTTTTGTTTTAATTTTATATTGAAACCTGAGTCAACAGGTGTAAAGTGTATTAACACTAGCTTTACACCTGTAAAATATCAGCAACTATCTGTGCTAGAAGTGGCTGGCGTAAAGACAGCTTGGCTTGCTTGAATCTCTGCCTTGTATTTGGATAGAACTAGTTCTTTGATCTCGAACGGGTAAAGGGGCCCATGCAGGTTATTTTTTTTTCACGATATACACCTTATAATTGTAATTGATGTCCATCGCAATCCCTGCTTCCTAAAGTTAGAGCCTAGTGCACCACTGGAGTCCAATGGACTCCGAGAAATTTAAAAATTCATACTGCTAGTTTTGCCGCTTTTAATTTAACATATACCATTGTCTGGTCTTGCAAATAAATAATAAGAGATACTTTATACATTTCAATATATACAGAAATACTTTATATATTAATATAATATAAGAGTCTCCAGAAGGACTTTGAAGGCTGTTCCAAAAATGTGCTTATTATACATGTACGACCTACTTTGGGTTTAGAAGTTTGTGAGAAGTCATTGAATATCTTATTCGGTTTTGATTTATCTGGTGTACTGACTAGTCCTGGTGCAGGTGCCAATGGCCAGATTAGAAGAGTTCTGGGCTCTTGTCAAAGTCGTATTCGTTTTTTATTTTTCGGTGTATTGAATAGTCCACATGGTGTTCTTTGTTAAAGGGAAGTCTCAAAACTTCTGGGTTGGACCGCATATGGTACTTCTAAGAGCCTCTCGAGAGAACCAGCCTTATCTAGATTTTTTTGGTCCGTCCTGTCACGCCCAGGGCATGCACAAACACGTGTGGGCCGCACCCACCATCACTTTTGTAATGTTCCCTCTTCCTTATCACAAGTCTGGTACTCTTAACATTATGTGGTGTCATGGAGTAATGTACTCTTACATGAGAGAGAAAGCGTCTTTTGTTTTAATTTTATACTGAAACCTGTGTCAACAGGTGTAAAGTGTATTAACACTAGCTTTACACCTATAAAATATCAACGACTATCTGTGATAGAAGTGGCTGGCGTAATGACAGATTGGCTTGCTTGAATCTGCCTTGTATTTGGCTAGAACTAGTTCTTTGATCTCGAACGGGTAAAGGGGCCCATGCAGGTTATTTTTTTTCACGATATACACCTTATAATTATAATTGATGTCCATCGCAATCCCTGCTTCCTAAAGTTAGAGCCTAGTGCACCACTGGAGTCCAATGGACTCCGAGAAATTTAAAAATGCATACTGCTAGTTTTGCCGCTGTTAATTTATCATATACCATTGTCTGGTCTCGCAAATAAATAATAAGAGATACATTATATATTTCAATATATACAGAAATACTTTATATATTAATATAATATAAGAGTCTCCAGAGGGACTTTGAAGGCTGTTCCAAAACTGTGCTTATTATACATGTACGACCTACTTTGGGTTTAGAAGTATGTGAGAAGTCATTGAATATCTTATTCGGTTTTGATTCTCTGGTTACTGACAAGTCCTGGTGCAGGTGCTAATGGCCAGATTAGAAGAGTTCTGGGCTCTTGTCAAAGTCGTATTCGTTTTTTTTTTTTCGGTGTTTTGAATAGTCCACATGGTGTTCTTTGTTGAAGGGAAGTCTCAAAACTTCTGGGTTGGACCGCATGTGGTACTTCTAAGAGCCTCTCGAGAGAACAAGCCTTATCTAGATTTTTTTGGTCCGTCCTGTCACGCCCAGGGCATGCACAAACACGTGTGGGCACCGACCCCTATCACTTTTGTAATGGTCCTTCTTCCCTATCACAAGTCTGCTACTCATAACATTATGTGGTGTCATAGAGTAATGTACTCTAACATGAGAGAGAAAGCATCTTTTGTTTTCATTTTATATTGAAACCTGTGTCAACAGGTGTAAAGTGTATTAACACTAGCTTTACACCTGTAAAATATCAGCAACTATCTGTGATAGAAGTGGCTGGCGTAATGACAGCTTGGCTTGCTTGAATCTCTGCCTTGTATTTGGCTAGAACTAGTTCTTTGATCTCGAACGGGTAAAGGGGCCCATGCAGGTTATTTTTTTTCACGATATACACCTTATAATTATAATTGATGTCCATCGCAATCCCTGCTTCCTAAAGTTAGAGCCTAGTGCACCACTGGAGTCCAATGGACTCCGTGAAATTTAAAAATGCATACCGCTAGTTTTGCCGCTGTTAATTTATCATATACCATTGTCTGGTCTCGCAAATAAATAATAAGAGATACATTATATATTTCAATATATACAGAAATACTTTATATGTTAATATAATATAAGAGTCTCCAGAGGGACTTTGAAGGCTGTTCCAAAACTGTGCTTATTATACATGTACGACCTACTTTGGGTTTAGAAGTTTGTGAGAAGTCATTGAATATCTTATTCGGTTTTGATTCTCTGGTTACTGACAAGTCCTGGTGCAGGTGCCAATGGCCAGATTAGAAGAATTCTGGGCTCTTGTCAAAGTCGTATTCGTTTTTTATTTTTCGGTGTATTGAATAGTCCACATAGTGTTCTTTGTTGAAGGGAAGTCTAAAAACTTCTGGGTTGGACCGCATATGGTACTTTTAAGAGCCTCTCGAGAGAACAAGCCTTATCTAGATTTTTTTGGTCCGCCCTGTCACGCCCTGGGCATGCACAAACACGTGAGGGCACCAACCCCCATCACTTTTGTAATGGTCCTTCTTCCTTATCACAAGTCTGCTACTCATAACATTATGTGGTGTCATGGAGTAATGTACTCTTACATGAGAGAGAAAGCGTCTTTTGTTTTAATTTTATATTGAAACCTGAGTCAACAGGTGTAAAGTGTATTAACACTAGCTTTACACCTGTAAAATATCAGCAACTATCTGTGATAGAAGTGGCTGGCGTAAAGACAGCTTGGCTTGCTTGAATCTCTGCCTTGTATTTGGATAGAACTAGTTCTTTGATCCCGAACGGGTAAAGGGGCCCATGCAGGTTATTTTTTTTCACGATATACACCTTATAATTATAATTGATGTCCATCGCAATCCCTGCTTCCTAAAGTTAGAGCCTAGTGCACCACTGGAGTCCAATGGACTCCGAGAAATTTAAAAATTCATACTGCTAGTTTTGCCGCTGTTAATTTAACATATACCATTGTCTGGTCTTGCAAATAAATAATAAGAGATACTTTATACATTTCAATATATACAGAAATACTTTATATATTAATATAATATAAGAGTCTCCAGAGGGACTTTGAAGGCTGTTCCAAAACTGTGCTTATTATACATGTACGACCTACTTTGGGTTTAGAAGTTTGTGAGAAGTCATTGAATATCTTATTCGGTTTTGATTCTCTGGTGTACTGACTTTCATTTTTTCATTCATTCATTCATTCATTTTTTTATTTTGCACTATTTTGAATAAGATAAAGAATATTTGGATACAGGTAGAAAAAAGGGGAAGTTAACTATTTACGGTACTTAAGAAGAAAAAAAAATTTAAGGTGCGCAGTGACCATAGAAGCATAAGCTTTCGAGATGGTCACTGCCACAGTCAGATTTCGAGGGTCTTACAGGATATTATTATAATATTATTATAATATTATTATTATTATTATTTTTTTTTTTTTTTTTTACAATATATAATATATACATAAACAAAATATAATATTTTAGAGTGAGGAAAAGTAAATCTGGCCAGGGTGGATCAATATTAATTCTGATTATTTAATAAATGCAATTTCAGTTGTTCTATGAAGGAATTGTAAGGTAAGGACTTAATGCAATTTGGTATTTTTTCCCAAAATCTAGAAGACATGGCTGTAAATTTAGTTAATCCATAATTGGTTTTGGAAGCTGGCCTAAAGAGATTGCCTTTGGAAGCATATCTGGTATTATGTGAGTGAACTTGAGTGGCAGGCAGGATTAGATTACATAATGGCTTAGGCATAGTATCAGGAAAGTGTTGGAGCTTATAAACAAGAGATGATATCCTTAGATTATGTATGTTATCAAGATTCAGGATCCTAAGCAGTTGGTAATAATTCGATGGACTTTCCCTTTGGGGAGCAAAGAAAATAGAGCGAATGCATTTATTCTGCTTCGTTTTGATAGGGCGAAGCCGTGTTTGGCTTGCCGAGCCCCAGCTCATTATACCATAAGAAATATATGGGTAAATTAAATTATAGTATAGTTGTGTTAAAGTAGTCAGGGGAAGAAAATAACGTAACTTGGAAATGATTCCAAGATTTTTTGCGAGGCATTTATTAACATGATTTAGTTGTGAATTCCATTTGAGATGTTCATCAATAAAGACACCTAAGTATTTTATGTTGTTAGTATTCTTTATACCATATGCTGTTAAGTCAATAGAAACACTTTTTCTGGGGGAGGTGACAGTGATATGATGAGTTTTCTTAAAATTAATGGACAACTTATTAGCGTTACAGTATTTGATGACATTGTCTAATTCACTATTAACAGTGGTTTCTAAATCTTTGGGGTTTTTTGAAGTATAAAATAGATTTGTATCATCTGCAAATATTCTAAATTTCAGTTTCTTAGAAGAGTTGGGGAGATCATTAATATATAAGAGGAATAATAAGGGACCAAGGGTAGATCCTTGAGGAACTCCGCAAGAGATTGGTAGCATAGATGATTCCGCATTGCCAATTTTGACAAACTGATGACGATTAGAGAGATAACTAGAAAACCATTTTGCGGGGGTTCCCCTGACTCCATATTTGTACATTTTAGCTAATAAGATGTCGTGGTTAATAGTATCAAATGCCTTTGAAAAATCTAAGAAAATAGCACATGTAGTCATACCTTGGTCAATAGAAGACTTGAGGGTCTCAACAGTTTCTAATATGGCATGTTCGGTTGAATGGCCTTTCCGAAATCCAAATTGAAATTCAAATAAAATTTTATGTTTTTCAAGAAAAAAAATCAGCTGGTTGTAGATAAGCTTCTCAAGAATCTTGCTAAATGAACAGATTATTGATATTGGTCTATAATTCCCTGGTTCAGTGGCATCCCCACTTTTATATATAGGAGTAACCCTTGAGATTTTGAAAATATCAGGGACTTCACCACTTGCTATAGATTCATTATAAATGGCAGTAAAGGGAGAGGCTAGGATGGATGCTGACAATTTTATAAATTTATTAGGAATAGTAATATATGATTTATTTTCATTAAGAGATGCAAAAAGTAAAAAAACCTGTGCTTCTGAAACTGGAGACATAACAAAAGAAGAAGTTGTAGATTGTTTAATATAGGATGTAGGAGATATGGATTTGTCATCTTTAATTTGGGAAGCTAGATTGGTTCCTACATTTGTAAAAAATTTGTTCAACTGATCAGCAATATCAGAAGGATTGGTAAACGACCTATTTCCTGAAGTAATGCGACTAGGAGCACTTTGCCCCTTTGTTTTCCTTTGTATCAGCTTGCCGATTAATTTCCAGGTAGCTTTGAGGTTGTTTTTACAGCTAATAAATTGAGAATGGAAATATTCCTTTTTACTTTTGTTGAGAAGATGTGATAAAGTATTAGAATATTGCTTGTATGCTATTACTTTTTCTTGGTTTTTGCTAAAAAAGTGACTTCGGTACATTTTTTGCTTGTGCTTTATTGATTTTAAGATGCCATTGGTAATCCATGGTTTACTAAGTTGTCTTTTTTTTGCACGAGAGGCAATTTTCATTGGTGCATGTTTATCGATAACAGAATGGATGGCATGAATTGTGTCTTCAGTTTTTTCATTTAATGTTTTAGTTGATTGGTGAAGGGAATTCCAATCAAGCTGGTTCATATCATACAAGAAATTTTCACTATTAAATTTAGAAAAATCTCTAAAACTTTGCTGTTCACAAGTTTTCTTGAGATGGGACTTAAAGGTGCAGAAAATGGGCAGATGGTCAGAGATATCAACTGTGAGAATACCAGGAGTGACATGGGAAATGGGACAATTAGTGTAGATATGATCAATCAGTGTGGCAGTGTGACTGGTTATACGAGTAGGCTTAGTTATAATTGGCATTAAGCCATTAGAGAAAAGCATATCGAGGTATTCATCAGTCTGGAAATGGGAATTAGCTTTCAAAAAATCTATATTTATATCGCCACACAGGAATAAGTCAACTTTGTTTGGGTCAATAGATTTGATTATGTTATCTAACTGAATTGTAAATTCATTAAGATTATCTGTGGGATGTCTATAAATACAACCTACAATAATATTTTTCTTATTTTTCCCATTTTCAATCTCACACCAAGTTGATTCAACTAAATCCATGTCAAGTTTTATATCTTCACGGGGTATAGCATTTAAAGAATTGTTAATATATAAGGCAGAGCCACCAGCATTGGTTTTAGAGTCATTGTGAAAAAAATTGTAATTTTTAAAATTTATGTTCTTAACAGAATAATCATTTAGTTTAGTCTCAGTGACAGCAATAATTTGAGGCTTGGAATCAATTAAATATAAAATTTATTTTTTTTTTTTTTTTTTTTGACTAGTCCTGGTGCAGGTGCCAATGGCCAGATTAGAAGAATTCTGGGCTCTTGTCAAAGTCGTATTCGTTTTTTATTTTTCGGTGTATTGAATAGTCCACATAGTGTTCTTTGTTGAAGGGAAGTCTCAAAACTTCTGGGTTGGACCGCATATGGTACTTCTAAGAGCCTCTCGAGAGAACAAGCCTTATCTAGATTTTTTTGGTCCGTCCTGTCACGCCCAGGGCATGCACAAACACGTGTGGGCCTCACCCCCAATCACTTTTGTAATGGTCCCTCCTCCTTATCACAAGTCTGCTACTCATAACATTATGTGGTGTCATGGAGTAATGTACTCTTACATGAGAGAGAAAGCGTCTTTTGTTTTAATTTTATATTGAAACCTGAGTCAACAGGTGTAAAGTGTATTAACACTAGCTTTACACCTGTAAAATATCAGCAACTATCTGTGATAGAAGTGGCTTACGTAAAGACAGCTTGGCTTGCTTGAATCTCTGCCTTGTATTTGGATAGAACTAGTTCTTTGATCTCGAACGGGTAAAGGGGCCCATGCAGGTTATTTTTTTTTCACGATATACACCTTATAATTATAATTGATGTCCATCGCAATCCCTGCTTCCTAAAGCTAGAGCCTAGTAGACCACTGGAGTCCAATGGACTCCGAGAAATTTAAAAATTCATACTGCTAGTTTTGCCGCTGTTAATTTAACATATCCCATTGTCTGGTCTTGCAAATAAATAATAAGAGATACTTTATACATTTCAATATATACAGAAATACTTTGTATATTAATATAATATAAGAGTCTCCAGAGGGACTTTGAAGGCTGTTCCAAAAATGTGCTTATTATACATGTACGACCTACTTTGGGTTTAGAAGTTTGTGAGAAGTCATTGAATATCTTATTCGGTTTTGATTCTCTGGTGTACTGACTAGTCCTGGTGCAGGTGCCAATGGCCAGATTAGAAGAGTTCTGGGCTCTTGTCAAAGTCGTATTAGTTTTTTATTTTTCGGTGTATTGAATAGTCCACATGGTGTTCTTTGTTGAAGGGAAGTCTCAAAACTTCTGGGTTGGACCGCATATGGTACTTCTAAGAGCCTCTCGAGAGAACCAGCCTTATCTAGATTTTTTTGGTCCGTCCTGTCACGCCCAGGGCATGCACAAACACGTGTGGGCCGCACCCACCATCACTTTTGTAATGGTCCCTCTTCCTTATCACAAGTCTGGTACTCTTAACATTATGTGGTGTCATGGAGTAATGTACTCTTACATGAGAGAGAAAGCGTCTTTTGTTTTAATTTTATATTGAAACCTGGGTCAACAGGTGTAAAGTGTATTAACACTAGCTTTACACCTATAAAATATCAACAACTATCTGTGATAGAAGTGGCTGGCGTAATGACAGCTTGGCTTGCTTGAATCTGCCTTGTATTTGGCTAGAACTAGTTCTTTGATCTCGAACGGGTAAAGGGGCCCATGCAGGTTTTTTTTTTTTTTCACGCTATACACCTTATAATTATAATTGATGTCCATCGCAATCCCTGCTTCCTGAAGTTAGAGCCTAGGGCACCACTGGAGTCCAATGGACTCCGGGAAAGTTAAAAATTCATACTGCTAGTTTTGCCGCTGTTAATTTAACATATACCATTGTCTGGTCTTGCAAATAAATAATAAGAGATACTTTATACATTTCAATATATACAGAAATACTTTGTATATTAATATAATATAAGAGTCTCCAGAGGGACTTTGAAGGCTGTTCCAAAAATGTGCTTATTATACATGTACGACCTACTTTGGGTTTAGAAGTTTGTGAGAAGTCATTGAATATCTTATTCGGTTTTGATTCTCTGGTGTACTGACTAGTCCTGGTGCAGGTGCTAATGGCCAGATTAGAAGAGTTCTGGGCTCTTGTCAAAGTCGTATTCGTTTTTTTTTTTCGGTGTTTTTAATAGTCCACATGGTGTTCTTTGTTGAAGGGAAGTCTCAAAACTTCTGGGTTGGACCGCATGTGGTACTTCTAAGAGCCTCTCGAGAGAACAAGCCTTATCTAGATTTTTTGGTCCGTCCTGTCACGCCCAGGGCATGCACAAACACGTGTGGGCCGCACCCACCATCACTTTTGTAATGGTCCTTCTTCCTTATCACAAGTCTGCTACTCATAACATTATGTGGTGTCATGGAGTAATGTACTCTTACATGAGAGAGAAAGCGTCTTTTGTTTTAATTTTATATTGAAACCTGAGTCAACAGGTGTAAAGTGTATTAACACTAGCTTTACACCTGTAAAATATCAGCAACTATCTGTGATAGAAGTGGCTTACGTAAAGACAGCTTGGCTTGCTTGAATCTCTGCCTTGTATTTGGATAGAACTAGTTCTTTGATCTCGAACGGGTAAAGGGGCCCATGCAGGTTATTTTTTTTTCACGATATACACCTTATAATTATAATTGATGTCCATCGCAATCCCTGCTTCCTAAAGCTAGAGCCTAGTAGACCACTGGAGTCCAATGGACTCCGAGAAATTTAAAAATTCATACTGCTAGTTTTGCCGCTGTTAATTTAACATATCCCATTGTCTGGTCTTGCAAATAAATAATAAGAGATACTTTATACATTTCAATATATACAGAAATACTTTGTATATTAATATAATATAAGAGTCTCCAGAGGGACTTTGAAGGCTGTTCCAAAAATGTGCTTATTATACATGTACGACCTACTTTGGGTTTAGAAGTTTGTGAGAAGTCATTGAATATCTTATTCGGTTTTGATTCTCTGGTGTACTGACTAGTCCTGGTGCAGGTGCCAATGGCCAGATTAGAAGAGTTCTGGGCTCTTGTCAAAGTCGTATTAGTTTTTTATTTTTCGGTGTATTGAATAGTCCACATGGTGTTCTTTGTTGAAGGGAAGTCTCAAAACTTCTGGGTTGGACCGCATATGGTACTTCTAAGAGCCTCTCGAGAGAACCAGCCTTATCTAGATTTTTTTGGTCCGTCCTGTCACGCCCAGGGCATGCACAAACACGTGTGGGCCGCACCCACCATCACTTTTGTAATGGTCCCTCTTCCTTATCACAAGTCTGGTACTCTTAACATTATGTGGTGTCATGGAGTAATGTACTCTTACATGAGAGAGAAAGCGTCTTTTGTTTTAATTTTATATTGAAACCTGTGTCAACAGGTGTAAAGTGTATTAACACTAGCTTTACACCTATAAAATATCAACAACTATCTGTGATAGAAGTGGCTGGCGTAATGACAGCTTGGCTTGCTTGAATCTGCCTTGTATTTGGCTAGAACTAGTTCTTTGATCTCGAACGGGTAAAGGGGCCCATGCAGGGTTTTTTTTTTTTCACGCTATACACCTTATAATTATAATTGATGTCCATCGCAATCCCTGCTTCCTGAAGTTAGAGCCTAGGGCACCACTGGAGTCCAATGGACTCCGGGAAAGTTAAAAATTCATACTGCTAGTTTTGCCGCTGTTAATTTAACATATACCATTGTCTGGTCTTGCAAATAAATAATAAGAGATACTTTATACATTTCAATATATACAGAAATACTTTGTATATTAATATAATATAAGAGTCTCCAGAGGGACTTTGAAGGCTGTTCCAAAAATGTGCTTATTATACATGTACGACCTACTTTGGGTTTAGAAGTTTGTGAGAAGTCATTGAATATCTTATTCGGTTTTGATTCTCTGGTGTACTGACTAGTCCTGGTGCAGGTGCAAATGGCCAGATTAGAAGAGTTCTGGGCTCTTGTCAAAGTCGTATTCGTTTTTTTTTTTCGGTGTATTGAATAGTCCACATGGTGTTTTTTGTTGAAGGGAAGTCTCAAATCTTCTGGGTTGGACCGCATATGGTACTTCTAAGAGCCTCTCGAGAGAACAAGCCTTATCTAGATTTTTTTGGTCCGTCCTGTCACGCCCAGGGCATGCACAAACACGTATGGGCCTCACCCCCCATCACTTTTGTAATGGTCCCTCTTCCTTATCACAAGTCTGCTACTCATAACATTATGTGGTGTCATGGAGTAATGTACTCTTACATGAGAGAGAAAGCGTCTTTTGTTTTAATTTTATATTGAAACCTGAGTCAACAGGTGTAAAGTGTATTAACACTAGCTTTACACCTGTAAAATATCAGCAACTATCTGTGATAGAAGTGGCTGGCGTAAAGACAGCTTGGCTTGCTTGAATCTCTGCCTTGTATTTGGATAGAACTAGTTCTTTGATCTCGAACGGGTAAAGGGGCCCATGCAGGCTATTTTTTTCACGATATACACCTTATAATTATAATTGATGTCCACCGCAATCCCTGCTTCCTAAAGTTAGAGCCTAGTGCACCAATGGGGTCCAATGGACACCGAGAAATTTAAAAATGCATACTGCTAGTTTTGCCGCTGTTAATTTAACATATACCATTGTCTGGTCTTGCAAATAAATAATAAGAGATACTTTATACATTTCAATATATACAGAAATACTTTATATATTAATATAATATAAGAGTCTCCAGAGGGACTTTGAAGGCTGTTCCAAAAATGTGCTTATTATACATGTACGACCTACTTTGGGTTTAGAAGTTTGTGAGAAGTCATTGAATATCTTATTCGGTTTTGATTTATCTGGTGTACTGACTAGTCCTGGTGCAGGTGCCAATGGCCAGATTAGAAGAGTTCTGGGCTCTTGTCAAAGTCGTATTCGTTTTTTATTTTTCGGTGTATTGAATAGTCCACATGGTGTTCTTTGTTAAAGGGAAGTCTCAAAACTTCTGGGTTGGACCGCATATGGTACTTCTAAGAGCCTCTCGAGAGAACCAGCCTTATCTAGATTTTTTTGGTCCGTCCTGTCACGCCCAGGGCATGCACAAACACGTGTGGGCCGCACCCACCATCACTTTTGTAATGTTCCCTCTTCCTTATCACAAGTCTGGTACTCTTAACATTATGTGGTGTCATGGAGTAATGTACTCTTACATGAGAGAGAAAGCGTCTTTTGTTTTAATTTTATATTGAAACCTGTGTCAACAGGTGTAAAGTGTATTAACACTAGCTTTACACCTATAAAATATCAACGACTATCTGTGATAGAAGTGGCTGGCGTAATGACAGATTGGCTTGCTTGAATCTGCCTTGTATTTGGCTAGAACTAGTTCTTTGATCTCGAACGGGTAAAGGGGCCCATGCAGGTTATTTTTTTTCACGATATACACCTTATAATTATAATTGATGTCCATCGCAATCCCTGCTTCCTAAAGTTAGAGCCTAGTGCACCACTGGAGTCCAATGGACTCCGAGAAATTTAAAAATGCATACTGCTAGTTTTGCCGCTGTTAATTTATCATATACCATTGTCTGGTCTCGCAAATAAATAATAAGAGATACATTATATATTTCAATATATACAGAAATACTTTATATATTAATATAATATAAGAGTCTCCAGAGGGACTTTGAAGGCTGTTCCAAAACTGTGCTTATTATACATGTACGACCTACTTTGGGTTTAGAAGTATGTGAGAAGTCATTGAATATCTTATTCGGTTTTGATTCTCTGGTTACTGACAAGTCCTGGTGCAGGTGCTAATGGCCAGATTAGAAGAGTTCTGGGCTCTTGTCAAAGTCGTATTCGTTTTTTTTTTTTTCGGTGTTTTGAATAGTCCACATGGTGTTCTTTGTTGAAGGGAAGTCTCAAAACTTCTGGGTTGGACCGCATGTGGTACTTCTAAGAGCCTCTCGAGAGAACAAGCCTTATCTAGATTTTTTTGGTCCGTCCTGTCACGCCCAGGGCATGCACAAACACGTGTGGGCACCGACCCCTATCACTTTTGTAATGGTCCTTCTTCCCTATCACAAGTCTGCTACTCATAACATTATGTGGTGTCATAGAGTAATGTACTCTAACATGAGAGAGAAAGCATCTTTTGTTTTCATTTTATATTGAAACCTGTGTCAACAGGTGTAAAGTGTATTAACACTAGCTTTACACCTGTAAAATATCAGCAACTATCTGTGATAGAAGTGGCTGGCGTAATGACAGCTTGGCTTGCTTGAATCTCTGCCTTGTATTTGGCTAGAACTAGTTCTTTGATCTCGAACGGGTAAAGGGGCCCATGCAGGTTATTTTTTTTCACGATATACACCTTATAATTATAATTGATGTCCATCGCAATCCCTGCTTCCTAAAGTTAGAGCCTAGTGCACCACTGGAGTCCAATGGACTCCGTGAAATTTAAAAATGCATACCGCTAGTTTTGCAGCTGTTAATTTATCATATACCATTGTCTGGTCTCGCAAATAAATAATAAGAGATACATTATATATTTCAATATATACAGAAATACTTTATATGTTAATATAATATAAGAGTCTCCAGAGGGACTTTGAAGGCTGTTCCAAAACTGTGCTTATTATACATGTACGACCTACTTTGGGTTTAGAAGTTTGTGAGAAGTCATTGAATATCTTATTCGGTTTTGATTCTCTGGTTACTGACAAGTCCTGGTGCAGGTGCCAATGGCCAGATTAGAAGAATTCTGGGCTCTTGTCAAAGTCGTATTCGTTTTTTATTTTTCGGTGTATTGAATAGTCCACATAGTGTTCTTTGTTGAAGGGAAGTCTAAAAACTTCTGGGTTGGACCGCATATGGTACTTTTAAGAGCCTCTCGAGAGAACAAGCCTTATCTAGATTTTTTTGGTCCGTCCTGTCACGCCCTGGGCATGCACAAACACGTGAGGGCACCAACCCCCATCACTTTTGTAATGGTCCTTCTTCCTTATCACAAGTCTGCTACTCATAACATTATGTGGTGTCATGGAGTAATGTACTCTTACATGAGAGAGAAAGCGTCTTTTGTTTTAATTTTATATTGAAACCTGAGTCAACAGGTGTAAAGTGTATTAACACTAGCTTTACACCTGTAAAATATCAGCAACTATCTGTGATAGAAGTGGCTGGCGTAAAGACAGCTTGGCTTGCTTGAATCTCTGCCTTGTATTTGGATAGAACTAGTTCTTTGATCTCGAACGGGTAAAGGGGCCCATGCAGGTTATTTTTTTTCACGATATACACCTTATAATTATAATTGATGTCCATCGCAATCCCTGCTTCCTAAAGTTAGAGCCTAGTGCACCACTGGAGTCCAATGGACTCCGAGAAATTTAAAAATTCATACTGCTAGTTTTGCCGCTGTTAATTTAACATATACCATTGTCTGGTCTTGCAAATAAATAATAAGAGATACTTTATACATTTCAATATATACAGAAATACTTTATATATTAATATAATATAAGAGTCTCCAGAGGGACTTTGAAGGCTGTTCCAAAACTGTGCTTATTATACATGTACGACCTACTTTGGGTTTAGAAGTTTGTGAGAAGTCATTGAATATCTTATTCGGTTTTGATTCTCTGGTGTACTGACTAGTCCTGGTGCAGGTGCCAATGGCCAGATTAGAAGAATTCTGGGCTCTTGTCAAAGTCGTATTCGTTTTTTATTTTTCGGTGTATTGAATAGTCCACATAGTGTTCTTTGTTGAAGGGAAGTCTCAAAACTTCTGGGTTGGACCGCATATGGTACTTCTAAGAGCCTCTCGAGAGAACAAGCCTTATCTAGATTTTTTTGGTCAGTCCTGTCACGCCCAGGGCATGCACAAACACGTGTGGGCCTCACCCCCCATCACTTTTGTAATGGTCCCTCCTCCTTATCACAAGTCTGCTACTCATAACATTATGTGGTGTCATGGAGTAATGTACTCTTACATGAGAGAGAAAGCGTCTTTTGTTTTAATTTTATATTGAAACCTGAGTCAACAGGTGTAAAGTGTATTAACACTAGCTTTACACCTGTAAAATATCAGCAACTATCTGTGATAGAAGTGGCTTACGTAAAGACAGCTTGGCTTGCTTGAATCTCTGCCTTGTATTTGGATAGAACTAGTTCTTTGATCTCGAACGGGTAAAGGGGCCCATGCAGGTTATTTTTTTTTCACGATATACACCTTATAATTATAATTGATGTCCATCGCAATCCCTGCTTCCTGAAGTTAGAGCCTAGGGCACCACTGGAGTCCAATGGACTCCGGGAAAGTTAAAAATTCATACTGCTAGTTTTGCCGCTGTTAATTTAACATATACCATTGTCTGGTCTTGCAAATAAATAATAAGAGATACTTTATACATTTCAATATATACAGAAATACTTTGTATATTAATATAATATAAGAGTCTCCAGAGGGACTTTGAAGGCTGTTCCAAAAATGTGCTTATTATACATGTACGACCTACTTTGGGTTTAGAAGTTTGTGAGAAGTCATTGAATATCTTATTCGGTTTTGATTCTCTGGTGTACTGACTAGTCCTGGTGCAGGTGCCAATGGCCAGATTAGAAGAGTTCTGGGCTCTTGTCAAAGTCGTATTCGTTTTTTTTTTTCGGTGTATTGAATAGTCCACATGGTGTTTTTTGTTGAAGGGAAGTCTCAAATCTTCTGGGTTGGACCGCATATGGTACTTCTAAGAGCCTCTCGAGAGAACAAGCCTTATCTAGATTTTTTTGGTCCGTCCTGTCACGCCCAGGGCATGCACAAACACGTATGGGCCTCACCCCCCATCACTTTTGTAATGGTCCCTCTTCCTTATCACAAGTCTGCTACTCATAACATTATGTGGTGTCATGGAGTAATGTACTCTTACATGAGAGAGAAAGCGTCTTTTGTTTTAATTTTATATTGAAACCTGAGTCAACAGGTGTAAAGTGTATTAACACTAGCTTTACACCTGTAAAATATCAGCAACTATCTGTGATAGAAGTGGCTGGCGTAAAGACAGCTTGGCTTGCTTGAATCTCTGCCTTGTATTTGGATAGAACTAGTTCTTTGATCTCGAACGGGTAAAGGGGCCCATGCAGGCTATTTTTTTCACGATATACACCTTATAATTATAATTGATGTCCACCGCAATCCCTGCTTCCTAAAGTTAGAGCCTAGTGCACCAATGGGGTCCAATGGACACCGAGAAATTTAAAAATGCATACTGCTAGTTTTGCCGCTGTTAATTTAACATATACCATTGTCTGGTCTTGCAAATAAATAATAAGAGATACTTTATACATTTCAATATATACAGAAATACTTTATATATTAATATAATATAAGAGTCTCCAGAGGGACTTTGAAGGCTGTTCCAAAAATGTGCTTATTATACATGTACGACCTACTTTGGGTTTAGAAGTTTGTGAGAAGTCATTGAATATCTTATTCGGTTTTGATTCTCTGGTGTACTGACTAGTCCTGGTGCAGGTGCCAATGGCCAGATTAGAAGAGTTCTGGGCTCTTGTCAAAGTCGTATTAGTTTTTTTATTTTTCGGTGTATTGAATAGTCCACATGGTGTTCTTTGTTGAAGGGAAGTCTCAAAACTTCTGGGTTGGACCGCATATGGTACTTCTAAGAGCCTCTCGAGAGAACCAGCCTTATCTAGATTTTTTTGGTCCGTCCTGTCACGCCCAGGGCATGCACAAACACGTGTGGGCCGCACCCACCATCACTTTTGTAATGGTCCCTCTTCCTTATCACAAGTCTGGTACTCTTAACATTATGTGGTGTCATGGAGTAATGTACTCTTACATGAGAGAGAAAGCGTCTTTTGTTTTAATTTTATATTGAAACCTGTGTCAACAGGTGTAAAGTGTATTAACACTAGCTTTACACCTATAAAATATCAACAACTATCTGTGATAGAAGTGGCTGGCGTAATGACAGCTTGGCTTGCTTGAATCTGCCTTGTATTTGGCTAGAACTAGTTCTTTGATCTCGAACGGGTAAAGGGGCCCATGCAGGTTTTTTTTTTTTCACGCTATACACCTTATAATTATAATTGATGTCCATCGCAATCCCTGCTTCCTGAAGTTAGAGCCTAGGGCACCACTGGAGTCCAATGGACTCCGGGAAAGTTAAAAATTCATACTGCTAGTTTTGCCGCTGTTAATTTAACATATACCATTGTCTGGTCTTGCAAATAAATAATAAGAGATACTTTATACATTTCAATATATACAGAAATACTTTGTATATTAATATAATATAAGAGTCTCCAGAGGGACTTTGAAGGCTGTTCCAAAAATGTGCTTATTATACATGTACGACCTACTTTAGATTTAGAAGTTTGTGAGAAGTCATTGAATATCTTATTCGGTTTTCATTCTCTGGTGTACTGACTAGTCCTGGTGCAGGTGCCAATGGCCAGATTAGAAGAGTTCTGGGCTCTTGTCAAAGTCGTATTCGTTTTTTTTTTCGGTGTATTGAATAGTCCACATGGTGTTTTTTGTTGAAGGGAAGTCTCAAATCTTCTGGGTTGGACCGCATATGGTACTTCTAAGAGCCTCTCGAGAGAACAAGCCTTATCTAGATTTTTTTGGTCCGTCCTGTCACGCCCAGGGCATGCACAAACACGTATGGGCCTCACCCCCCATCACTTTTGTAATGGTCCCTCTTCCTTATCACAAGTCTGCTACTCATAACATTATGTGGTGTCATGGAGTAATGTACTCTTACATGAGAGAGAAAGCGTCTTTTGTTTTAATTTTATATTGAAACCTGAGTCAACAGGTGTAAAGTGTATTAACACTAGCTTTACACCTGTAAAATATCAGCAACTATCTGTGATAGAAGTGGCTGGCGTAAAGACAGCTTGGCTTGCTTGAATCTCTGCCTTGTATTTGGATAGAACTAGTTCTTTGATCTCGAACGGGTAAAGGGGCCCATGCAGGCTATTTTTTTCACGATATACACCTTATAATTATAATTGATGTCCACCGCAATCCCTGCTTCCTAAAGTTAGAGCCTAGTGCACCAATGGGGTCCAATGGACACCGAGAAATTTAAAAATGCATACTGCTAGTTTTGCCGCTGTTAATTTAACATATACCATTGTCTGGTCTTGCAAATAAATAATAAGAGATACTTTATACATTTCAATATATACAGAAATACTTTATATATTAATATAATATAAGAGTCTCCAGAGGGACTTTGAAGGCTGTTCCAAAAATGTGCTTATTATACATGTACGACCTACTTTGTGTTTAGAAGTTTGTGAGAAGTCATTGAATATCTTATTCGGTTTTGATTTATCTGGTGTACTGACTAGTCCTGGTGCAGGTGCCAATGGCCAGATTAGAAGAGTTCTGGGCTCTTGTCAAAGTCGTATTCGTTTTTTATTTTTTCGGTGTATTGAATAGTCCACATGGTGTTCTTTGTTAAAGGGAAGTCTCAAAACTTCTGGGTTGGACCGCATATGGTACTTCTAAGAGCCTCTCGAGAGAACCAGCCTTATCTAGATTTTTTTGGTCCGTCCTGTCACGCCCAGGGCATGCACAAACACGTGTGGGCCGCACCCACCATCACTTTTGTAATGGTCCCTCTTCCTTATCACAAGTCTGGTACTCTTAACATTATGTGGTGTCATGGAGTAATGTACTCTTACATGAGAGAGAAAGCGTCTTTTGTTTTCATTTTATATTGAAACCTGTGTCAACAGGTGTAAAGTGTATTAACACTAGCTTTACACCTGTAAAATATTAACAACTATCTGTGATAGAAGTGGCTGGCGTAATGACAGCTTGGCCTGCTTGAATCTCTGCCTTGTATTTGGATAGAACTAGTTCTTTGATCTCGAACGGGTAAAGGGGCCCATGCAGGCTATTTTTTTTTCACGATATACACCTTATAATTATAATTGATGTCCACCGCAATCCCTGCTTCCTAAAGTTAGAGCCTAGTGCACCACTGGAGTCCAATGGACTCCGAGAAATTTAAAAATGCATACTGCTAGTTTTGCCACTGTTAATTTAACATATACCATTGTCTGGTCTTGCAAATAAATAATAAGAGATACTTTATACATTTCAATATATACAGAAATACTTTATATATTAATATAATATAAGAGTCTCAGGGACTTTGAAGGCTGTTATAAAAATGTGCTTATTATACATGTACGACCTACTTTGTGTTTAGAAGTTTGTGAGAAGTCATTCAATATCTTATTCGGTTTTGATTCCTGGTGTACTGACCAGTCCTGGTGCAGGTGCCAATGGCCAGATTAGAAGAGTTCTGGGCTCTTGTCAAAGTCGTATTCGTTTTTTATTTTTCGGTGTATTGAATAGTCCACATGGTGTTCTTTGTTAAAGGGAAGTCTCAAAACTTCTGGGTTGGACCGCATATGGTACTTCTAAGAGCCTCTCGAGAGAACCAGCCTTATCTAGATTTTTTTGGTCCGTCCTGTCACGCCCAGGGCATGCACAAACACGTGTGGGCCGCACCCCCCATCACTTTTGTAATGGTCCCTCTTCCTTATCACAAGTCTGGTACTCTTAACATTATGTGGTGTCATGGAGTAATGTACTCTTACATGAGAGAGAAAGCGTCTTTTGTTTTAATTTTATATTGAAACCTGTGTCAACAGGTGTAAAGTGTATTAACACTAGCTTTACACCTATAAAATATCAACGACTATCTGTGATAGAAGTGGCTGGCGTAATGACAGCTTGGCTTGCTTGAATCTGCCTTGTATTTGGCTAGAACTAGTTCTTTGATCTCGAACGGGTAAAGGGGCCCATGCAGGTTATTTTTTTTCACGATATACACCTTATAATTATAATTGATGTCCATCGCAATCCCTGCTTCCTAAAGTTAGAGCCTAGTGCACCACTGGAGTCCAATGGACTCCGAGAAATTTAAAAATGCATACTGCTAGTTTTGCCGCTGTTAATTTATCATATACCATTGTCTGGTCTCGCAAATAAATAATAAGAGATACATTATATATTTCAATATATACAGAAATACTTTATATATTAATATAATATAAGAGTCTCCAGAGGGACTTTGAAGGCTGTTCCAAAACTGTGCTTATTATACATGTACGACCTACTTTGGGTTTAGAAGTATGTGAGAAGTCATTGAATATCTTATTCGGTTTTGATTCTCTGGTTACTGACAAGTCCTGGTGCAGGTGCTAATGGCCAGATTAGAAGAGTTCTGGGCTCTTGTCAAAGTCGTATTCTTTTTTTTTTTTTTCGGTGTTTTGAATAGTCCACATGGTGTTCTTTGTTGAAGGGAAGTCTCAAAACTTCTGGGTTGGACCGCATGTGGTACTTCTAAGAGCCTCTCGAGAGAACAAGCCTTATCTAGATTTTTTTGGTCCGTCCTGTCACGCCCAGGGCATGCACAAACACGTGTGGGCACCGACCCCTATCACTTTTGTAATGGTCCTTCTTCCCTATCACAAGTCTGCTACTCATAACATTATGTGGTGTCATAGAGTAATGTACTCTAACATGAGAGAGAAAGCATCTTTTGTTTTCATTTTATATTGAAACCTGTGTCAACTGGTGTAAAGTGTATTAACACTAGCTTTACACCTGTAAAATATCAGCAACTATCTGTGATAGAAGTGGCTGGCGTAATGACAGCTTGGCTTGCTTGAATCTCTGCCTTGTATTTGGCTAGAACTAGTTCTTTGATCTCGAACGGGTAAAGGGGCCCATGCAGGTTATTTTTTTTCACGATATACACCTTATAATTATAATTGATGTCCATCGCAATCCCTGCTTCCTAAAGTTAGAGCCTAGTGCACCACTGGAGTCCAATGGACTCCGTGAAATTTAAAAATGCATACCGCTAGTTTTGCCGCTGTTAATTTATCATATACCATTGTCTGGTCTCGCAAATAAATAATAAGAGATACATTATATATTTCAATATATACAGAAATACTTTATATGTTAATATAATATAAGAGTCTCCAGAGGGACTTTGAAGGCTGTTCCAAAACTGTGCTTATTATACATGTACGACCTACTTTGGGTTTAGAAGTTTGTGAGAAGTCATTGAATATCTTATTCGGTTTTGATTCTCTGGTTACTGACAAGTCCTGGTGCAGGTGCCAATGGCCAGATTAGAAGAATTCTGGGCTCTTGTCAAAGTCGTATTCGTTTTTTATTTTTCGGTGTATTGAATATTCCACATAGTGTTCTTTGTTGAAGGGAAGTCTAAAAACTTCTGGGTTGGACCGCATATGGTACTTTTAAGAGCCTCTCGAGAGAACAAGCCTTATCTAGATTTTTTTGGTCCGTCCTGTCACGCCCTGGGCATGCACAAACACGTGAGGGCACCAACCCCCATCACTTTTGTAATGGTCCTTCTTCCTTATCACAAGTCTGCTACTCATAACATTATGTGGTGTCATGGAGTAATGTACTCTTACATGAGAGAGAAAGCGTCTTTTGTTTTAATTTTATATTGAAACCTGAGTCAACAGGTGTAAAGTGTATTAACACTAGCTTTACACCTGTAAAATATCAGCAACTATCTGTGATAGAAGTGGCTGGCGTAAAGACAGCTTGGCTTGCTTGAATCTCTGCCTTGTATTTGGATAGAACTAGTTCTTTGATCTCGAACGGGTAAAGGGGCCCATGCAGGTTATTTTTTTTCACGATATACACCTTATAATTATAATTGATGTCCATCGCAATCCCTGCTTCCTAAAGTTAGAGCCTAGTGCACCACTGGAGTCCAATGGACTCCGAGAAATTTAAAAATTCATACTGCTAGTTTTGCCGCTGTTAATTTAACATATACCATTGTCTGGTCTTGCAAATAAATAATAAGAGATACTTTATACATTTCAATATATACAGAAATACTTTATATATTAATATAATATAAGAGTCTCCAGAGGGACTTTGAAGGCTGTTCCAAAAATGTGCTTATTATACATGTACGACCTACTTTGGGTTTAGAAGTTTGTGAGAAGTCATTGAATATCTTATTCGGTTTTGATTCTCTGGTGTACTGACTAGTACTGGTGCAGGTGCTAATGGCCAGATTAGAAGAGTTCTGGGCTCTTGTCAAAGTCGTATTCGTTTTTTTATTTTTCGGTGTTTTGAATAGTCCACATGGTGTTCTTTGTTAAAGGGAAGTCTCAAAACTTCTGGGTTGGACCGCATATGGTACTTCTAAGAGCCTCTCGAGAGAACCAGCCTTATCTAGATTTTTTTGGTCCGTCCTGTCACGCCCAGGGCATGCACAAACACGTGTGGGCCGCACCCACCATCACTTTTGTAATGGTCCCTCTTCCTTATCACAAGTCTGGTACTCTTAACATTATGTGGTGTCATGGAGTAATGTACTCTAACATGAGAGAGAAAGCGTCTTTTGTTTTCATTTTATATTGAAACCTGTGTCAACAGGTGTAAAGTGTATTAACACTAGCTTTACACCTGTAAAATATCAGCAACTATCTGTGATAGAAGTGGCTGGCGTAATGACAGCTTGGCTTGCTTGAATCTCTGCCTTGTATTTGGCTAGAACTAGTTCTTTGATCTCGAACGGGTAAAGGGGCCCATGCAGGTTATTTTTTTTCACGATATACACCTTATAATTATAATTGATGTCCATCGCAATCCCTGCTTCCTAAAGTTAGAGCCTAGTGCACCACTGGAGTCCAATGGACTCCGTGAAATTTAAAAATGCATACCGCTAGTTTTGCCGCTGTTAATTTATCATATACCATTGTCTGGTCTCGCAAATAAATAATAAGAGATACATTATATATTTCAATATATACAGAAATACTTTATATGTTAATATAATATAAGAGTCTCCAGAGGGACTTTGAAGGCTGTTCCAAAACTGTGCTTATTATACATGTACGACCTACTTTGGGTTTAGAAGTTTGTGAGAAGTCATTGAATATCTTATTCGGTTTTGATTCTCTGGTGTACTGACTAGTCCTGGTGCAGGTGCCAATGGCCAGATTAGAAGAATTCTGGGCTCTTGTCAAAGTCGTATTCGTTTATTATTTTTCGGTGTATTGAATAGTCCACATAGTGTTCTTTGTTGAAGGGAAGTCTCAAAACTTCTGGGTTGGACCGCATATGGTACTTCTAAGAGCCTCTCGAGAGAACAAGCCTTATCTAGATTGTTTTGGTCCGTCCTGTCACGCCCAGGGCATGCACAAACACGTGTGGGCCTCACCCCCCATCACTTTTGTAATGGTCCCTCCTCCTTATCACAAGTCTGCTACTCATAACATTATGTGGTGTCATGGAGTAATGTACTCTTACATGAGAGAGAAAGCGTCTTTTGTTTTAATTTTATATTGAAACCTGAGTCAACAGGTGTAAAGTGTATTAACACTAGCTTTACACCTGTAAAATATCAGCAACTATCTGTGATAGAAGTGGCTTACGTAAAGACAGCTTGGCTTGCTTGAATCTCTGCCTTGTATTTGGATAGAACTAGTTCTTTGATCTCGAACGGGTAAAGGGGCCCATGCAGGTTATTTTTTTTTCACGATATACACCTTATAATTATAATTGATGTCCATCGCAATCCCTGCTTCCTAAAGCTAGAGCCTAGTAGACCACTGGAGTCCAATGGACTCCGAGAAATTTAAAAATTCATACTGCTAGTTTTGCCGCTGTTAATTTAACATATCCCATTGTCTGGTCTTGCAAATAAATAATAAGAGATACTTTATACATTTCAATATATACAGAAATACTTTGTATATTAATATAATATAAGAGTCTCCAGAGGGACTTTGAAGGCTGTTCCAAAAATGTGCTTATTATACATGTACGACCTACTTTGGGTTTAGAAGTTTGTGAGAAGTCATTGAATATCTTATTCGGTTTTGATTCTCTGGTGTACTGACTAGTCCTGGTGCAGGTGCCAATGGCCAGATTAGAAGAGTTCTGGGCTGTTGTCAAAGTCGTATTAGTTTTTTATTTTTCGGTGTATTGAATAGTCCACATGGTGTTCTTTGTTGAAGGGAAGTCTCAAAACTTCTGGGTTGGACCGCATATGGTACTTCTAAGAGCCTCTCGAGAGAACCAGCCTTATCTAGATTTTTTTGGTCCGTCCTGTCACGCCCAGGGCATGCACAAACACGTGTGGGCCGCACCCACCATCACTTTTGTAATGGTCCCTCTTCCTTATCACAAGTCTGGTACTCTTAACATTATGTGGTGTCATGGAGTAATGTACTCTTACATGAGAGAGAAAGCGTCTTTTGTTTTAATTTTATATTGAAACCTGTGTCAACAGGTGTAAAGTGTATTAACACTAGCTTTACACCTATAAAATATCAACAACTATCTGTGATAGAAGTGGCTGGCGTAATGACAGCTTGGCTTGCTTGAATCTGCCTTGTATTTGGCTAGAACTAGTTCTTTGATCTCGAACGGGTAAAGGGGCCCATGCAGGTTTTTTTTTTTCACGCTATACACCTTATAATTATAATTGATGTCCATCGCAATCCCTGCTTCCTGAAGTTAGAGCCTAAGGCACCACTGGAGTCCAATGGACTCCGGGAAAGTTAAAAATTCATACTGCTAGTTTTGCCGCTGTTAATTTAACATATACCATTGTCTGGTCTTGCAAATAAATAATAAGAGATACTTTATACATTTCAATATATACAGAAATACTTTGTATATTAATATAATATAAGAGTCTCCAGAGGGACTTTGAAGGCTGTTCCAAAAATGTGCTTATTATACATGTACGACCTACTTTGGGTTTAGAAGTTTGTGAGAAGTCATTGAATATCTTATTCGGTTTTGATTCTCTGGTGTACTGACTAGTCCTGGTGCAGGTGCCAATGGCCAGATTAGAAGAGTTCTGGGCTCTTGTCAAAGTCGTATTCGTTTTTTTTTTCGGTGTATTAAATAGTCCACATGGTGTTTTTTGTTGAAGGGAAGACTCAAATCTTCTGGGTTGGACCGCATATGGTACTTCTAAGAGCCTCTCGAGAGAACAAGCCTTATCTAGATTTTTTTGGTCCGTCCTGTCACGCCCAGGGCATGCACAAACACGTGTGGGCCGCACCCACCATCACTTTTGTAATGGTCCCTCTTCCTTATCACAAGTCTGGTACTCTTAACATTATGTGGTGTCATGGAGTAATGTACTCTTACATGAGAAAGAAAGCGTCTTTTGTTTTAATTTTATATTGAAACCTGTGTCAACAGGTGTAAAGTGTATTAACACTAGCTTTACACCTATAAAATATCAACAACTATCTGTGATAGAAGTGGCTGGCGTAATGACAGCTTGGCTTGCTTGAATCTGCCTTGTATTTGGCTAGAACTAGTTCTTTGATCTCGAACGGGTAAAGGGGCCCATGCAGGTTTTTTTTTTTCACGCTATACACCTTATAATTATAATTGATGTCCATCGCAATCCCTGCTTCCTGAAGTTAGAGCCTAAGGCACCACTGGAGTCCAATGGACTCCGGGAAAGTTAAAAATTCATACTGCTAGTTTTGCCGCTGTTAATTTAACATATACCATTGTCTGGTCTTGCAAATAAATAATAAGAGATACTTTATACATTTCAATATATACAGAAATACTTTGTATATTAATATAATATAAGAGTCTCCAGAGGGACTTTGAAGGCTGTTCCAAAAATGTGCTTATCATACATGTACGACCTACTTTGGGTTTAGAAGTTTGTGAGAAGTCATTGAATATCTTATTCGGTTTTGATTCTCTGGTGTACTGACTAGTCCTGGTGCAGGTGCCAATGGCCAGATTAGAAGAGTTCTGGGCTCTTGTCAAAGTCGTATTAGTTTTTTATTTTTCGGTGTATTGAATAGTCCACATGGTGTTCTTTGTTGAAGGGAAGTCTCAAAACTTCTGGGTTGGACCGCATATGGTACTTCTAAGAGCCTCTCGAGAGAACAAGCCTTATCTAGATTTTTTTGGTCCGTCCTGTCACGCCCAGGGCATGCACAAACACGTGTGGGCCGCACCCACCATCACTTTTGTAATGGTCCCTCTTCCTTATCACAAGTCTGGTACTCTTAACATTATGTGGTGTCATGGAGTAATGTACTCTTACATGAGAGAGAAAGCGTCTTTTGTTTTAATTTTATATTGAAACCTGTGTCAACAGGTGTAAAGTGTATTAACACTAGCTTTACACCTATAAAATATCAACAACTATCTGTGATAGAAGTGGCTGGCGTAATGACAGCTTGGCTTGCTTGAATCTGCCTTGTATTTGGCTAGAACTAGTTCTTTGATCTCGAACGGGTAAAGGGGCCCATGCAGGTTTTTTTTTTTCACGCTATACACCTTATAATTATAATTGATGTCCATCGCAATCCCTGCTTCCTGAAGTTAGAGCCTAGGGCACCACTGGAGTCCAATGGACTCCGGGAAAGTTAAAAATTCATACTGCTAGTTTTGCCGCTGTTAATTTAACATATACCATTGTCTGGTCTTGCAAATAAATAATAAGAGATACTTTATACATTTCAATATATACAGAAATACTTTGTATATTAATATAATATAAGAGTCTCCAGAGGGACTTTGAAGGCTGTTCCAAAAATGTGCTTATCATACATGTACGACCTACTTTGGGTTTAGAAGTTTGTGAGAAGTCATTGAATATCTTATTCGGTTTTGATTCTCTGGTGTACTGACTAGTCCTGGTGCAGGTGCCAATGGCCAGATTAGAAGAGTTCTGGGCTCTTGTCAAAGTCGTATTCGTTTTTTTTTTCGGTGTATTGAATAGTCCACATGGTGTTTTTTGTTGAAGGGAAGTCTCAAATCGTCTGGGTTGGACCGCATATGGTACTTCTAAGAGCCTCTCGAGAGAACAAGCCTTATCTAGATTTTTTTGATCCGTCCTGTCACGCCCAGGGCATGCACAAACACGTGTGGGCCTCACCCCCCATCACTTTTGTAATGGTCCCTCTTCCTTATCACAAGTCTGCTACTCATAACATTATGTGGTGTCATGGAGTAATGTACTCTTACATGAGAGAGAAAGCGTCTTTTGTTTTAATTTTATATTGAAACCTGAGTCAACAGGTGTAAAGTGTATTAACACTAGCTTTACACCTGTAAAATATCAGCAACTATCTGTGATAGAAGTGGCTGGCGTAAAGACAGCTTGGCTTGCTTGAATCTCTGCCTTGTATTTGGATAGAACTAGTTCTTTGATCTCGAACGGGTAAAGGGGCCCATGCAGGCTATTTTTTTCACGATATACACCTTATAATTATAATTGATGTCCACCGCAATCCCTGCTTCCTAAAGTTAGAGCCTAGTGCACCAATGGGGTCCAATGGACACCGAGAAATTTAAAAATGCATACTGCTAGTTTTGCCGCTGTTAATTTAACATATACCATTGTCTGGTCTTGCAAATAAATAATAAGAGATACTTTATACATTTCAATATATACAGAAATACTTTATATATTAATATAATATAAGAGTCTCCAGAGGGACTTTGAAGGCTGTTCCAAAAATGTGCTTATTATACATGTACGACCTACTTTGTGTTTAGAAGTTTGTGAGAAGTCATTGAATATCTTATTCGGTTTTGATTTATCTGGTGTACTGACTAGTCCTGGTGCAGGTGCCAATGGCCAGATTAGAAGAGTTCTGGTCTCTTGTCAAAGTCGTATTCGTTTTTTATTTTTTCGGTGTATTGAATAGTCCACATGGTGTTCTTTGTTAAAGGGAAGTCTCAAAACTTCTGGGTTGGACCGCATATGGTACTTCTAAGAGCCTCTCGAGAGAACCAGCCTTATCTAGATTTTTTTGGTCCGTCCTGTCACGCCCAGGGCATGCACAAACACGTGTGGGCCGCACCCACCATCACTTTTGTAATGGTCCCTCTTCCTTATCACAAGTCTGGTACTCTTAACATTATGTGGTGTCATGGAGTAATGTACTCTTACATGAGAGAGAAAGCGTCTTTTGTTTTCATTTTATATTGAAACCTGTGTCAACAGGTGTAAAGTGTATTAACACTAGCTTTACACCTGTAAAATATTAACAACTATCTGTGATAGAAGTGGCTGGCGTAATGACAGCTTGGCTTGCTTGAATCTCTGCCTTGTATTTGGATAGAACTAGTTCTTTGATCTCGAACGGGTAAAGGGGCCCATGCAGGCTATTTTTTTTTCACGATATACACCTTATAATTATAATTGATGTCCACCGCAATCCCTGCTTCCTAAAGTTAGAGCCTAGTGCACCACTGGAGTCCAATGGACTCCGAGAAATTTAAAAATGCATACTGCTAGTTTTGCCGCTGTTAATTTAACATATACAATTGTCTGGTCTTGCAAATAAATAATAAGAGATACTTTATACATTTCAATATATACAGAAATACTTTATATATTAAGATAATATAAGAGTCTCCAGAGGGACTTTGAAGGCTGTTCCAAAAATGTGCTTATTATACATGTACGACCTACTTTGGGTTAGAAGTTTGTGAGAAGTCATTGAATATCTTATTCGGTTTTGATTTATCTGGTGTACTGACTAGTCCTGGTGCAGGTGCCAATGGCCAGATTAGAAGAGTTCTGGGCTCTTGTCAAAGTCGTATTCGTTTTTTATTTTTCGGTGTATTGAATAGTCCACATGGTGTTCTTTGTTAAAGGGAAGTCTCAAAACTTCTGGGTTGGACCGCATATGATACTTCTAAGAGCCTCTCGAGAGAACCAGCCTTATCTAGATTTTTTTGGTCCGTCCTGTCACGCCCAGGGCATGCACAAACACGTGTGGGCCGCACCCACCATCACTTTTGCAATGATCCCTGTTCCTTATCACAAGTCTGGTACTCTTAACATTATGTGGTGTCATGGAGTAATGTACTCTTACATGAGAGAGAAAGCGTCTTTTGTTTTAATTTTATATTGAAACCTGTGTCAACAGGTGTAAAGTGTATTAACACTAGCTTTACACCTATAAAATATCAACAACTATCTGTGATAGAAGTGGCTGGCGTAATGACAGCTTGGCTTGCTTGAATCTGCCTTGTATTTGGCTAGAACTAGTTCTTTGATCTCGAACGGGTAAAGGGGCCCATGCAGGTTTTTTTTTTCACGCTATACACCTTATAATTATAATTGATGTCCATCGCAATCCCTGCTTCCTAAAGTTAGAGCCTAGTGCACCACTGGAGTCCAATGGACTCCGAGAAATTTAAAAATTCATACTGCTAGTTTTGCCGCTGTTAATTTAACATATACCATTGTCTGGTCTTGCAAATAAATAATAAGAGATACTTTATACATTTCAATATATACAGAAATACTTTGTATATTAATATAATATAAGAGTCTCCAGAGGGACTTTGAAGGCTGTTCCAAAAATGTGCTTATTATACATGTACGACCTACTTTGGGTTTAGAAGTTTGTGAGAAGTCATTGAATATCTTATTCGGTTTTGATTCTCTGGTGTACTGACTAGTCCTGGTGCAGGTGCCAATGGCCAGATTAGAAGAGTTCTGGGCTCTTGTCAAAGTCGTATTAGTTTTTTATTTTTCGGTGTATTGAATAGTCCACATGGTGTTCTTTGTTGAAGGGAAGTCTCAAAACTTCTGGGTTGGACCGCATATGGTACTTCTAAGAGCCTCTCGAGAGAACCAGCCTTATCTAGATTTTTTTGGTCCGTCCTGTCACGCCCAGGGCATGCACAAACACGTGTGGGCCGCACCCACCATCACTTTTGTAATGGTCCCTCTTCCTTATCACAAGTCTGGTACTCTTAACATTATGTGGTGTCATGGAGTAATGTACTCTTACATGAGAGAGAAAGCGTCTTTTGTTTTCATTTTATATTGAAACCTGTGTCAACAGGTGTAAAGTGTGTTAACACTAGCTTTACACCTGTAAAATATTAACAACTATCTGTGATAGAAGTGGCTGGCGTAATGACAGCTTGGCTTGCTTGAATCTGCCTTGTATTTGGCTAGAACTAGTTCTTTGATCTCGAACGGGTAAAGGGGCCCATGCAGGTTTTTTTTTTCACGCTATACACCTTATAATTATAATTGATGTCCATCGCAATCCCTGCTTCCTAAAGTTAGAGCCTAGTGCACCACTGGAGTCCAATGGACTCCGAGAAATTTAAAAATTCATACTGCTAGTTTTGCCGCTGTTAATTTAACATATACCATTGTCTGGTCTTGCAAATAAATAATAAGAGATACTTTATACATTTCAATATATACAGAAATACTTTGTATATTAATATAATATAAGAGTCTCCAGAGGGACTTTGAAGGCTGTTCCAAAAATGTGCTTATTATACATGTACGACCTACTTTGGGTTTAGAAGTTTGTGAGAAGTCATTGAATATCTTATTCGGTTTTGATTCTCTGGTGTACTGACTAGTCCTGGTGCAGGTGCCAATGGCCAGATTAGAAGAGTTCTGGGCTCTTGTCAAAGTCGTATTAGTTTTTTATTTTTCGGTGTATTGAATAGTCCACATGGTGTTCTTTGTTGAAGGGAAGTCTCAAAACTTCTGGGTTGGACCGCATATGGTACTTCTAAGAGCCTCTCGAGAGAACCAGCCTTATCTAGATTTTTTTGGTCCGTCCTGTCACGCACAGGGCATGCACAAACACGTGTGGGCCGCACCCACCATCACTTTTGTAATGGTCCCTCTTCCTTATCACAAGTCTGGTACTCTTAACATTATGTGGTGTCATGGAGTAATGTACTCTTACATGAGAGAGAAAGCGTCTTTTGTTTTCATTTTATATTGAAACCTGTGTCAACAGGTGTAAAGTGTGTTAACACTAGCTTTACACCTGTAAAATATGAACAACTATCTGTGATAGAAGTGGCTGGCGTAATGACAGCTTGGCTTGCTTGAATCTCTGCCTTGTATTTGGATAGAACTAGTTCTTTGATCTCGAACGGGTAAAGGGGCCCATGCAGGCTATTTTTTTTCACGATATACACCTTATAATTATAATTGATGTCCATCGCAATCCCTGCTTCCTAAAGTTAGAGCCTAGTGCACCACTGGAGTCCAATGGACTCCGAGAAATTTAAAAATGCATACTGCTAGTTTTGCCGCTGTTAATTTAACGTATACCATTGTCTGGTCTTGCAAATAAATAATAAGAGATACTTTATACATTTCAATATATACAGAAATACTTTATATATTAATATAATATAAGAGTCTCCAGAGGGACTTTGAAGGCTGTTCCAAAAATGTGCTTATTATACATGTACGACCTACTTTGTGTTTTGAAGTTTGTGAGAAGTCATTGAATATCTTATTCGGTTTTGATTTATCTGGTGTACTGACTAGTCCTGGTGCAGGTGCCAATGGCCAGATTAGAAGAGTTCTGGGGTCTTGTCAAAGTCGTATTCGTTTTTTATTTTTCGGTGTATTGAATAGTCCACATGGTGTTCTTTGTTGAAGGGAAGTCTCAAAACTTCTGGGTTGGACCGCATATGGTACTTCTAAGAGCCTCTCGAGAGAACAAGCCTTATCTAGATTTTTTTGGTCCGTCCTGTCACGCCCAGGGCATGCACAAACACGTGTGGGCCTCACCCCCTATCACTTTTGTAATGGTCCCTCTTCCTTATCACAAGTCTGGTACTCTTAACATTATGTGGTGTCATGGAGTAATGTACTCTTACATGAGAGAGAAAGCGTCTTTTGTTTTCATTTTATATTGAAACCTGTGTCAACAGGTGTAAAGTGTGTTAACACTAGCTTTACACCTGTAAAATATTAACAACTATCTGTGATAGAAGTGGCTGGCGTAATGACAGCTTGGCTTGCTTGAATCTGCCTTGTATTTGGCTAGAACTAGTTCTTTGATCTCGAACGGGTAAAGGGGCCCATGCAGGTTTTTTTTTTTCACGCTATACACCTTATAATTATAATTGATGTCCATCGCAATCCCTGCTTCCTAAAGTTAGAGCCTAGTGCACCACTGGAGTCCAATGGACTCCGAGAAATTTAAAAATTCATACTGCTAGTTTTGCCGCTGTTAATTTAACATATACCATTGTCTGGTCTTGCAAATAAATAATAAGAGATACTTTATACATTTCAATATATACAGAAATACTTTGTATATTAATATAATATAAGAGTCTCCAGAGGGACTTTGAAGGCTGTTCCAAAAATGTGCTTATTATACATGTACGACCTACTTTGGGTTTAGAAGTTTGTGAGAAGTCATTGAATATCTTATTCGGTTTTGATTCTCTGGTGTACTGACTAGTCCTGGTGCAGGTGCCAATGGCCAGATTAGAAGAGTTCTGGGCTCTTGTCAAAGTCGTATTAGTTTTTTATTTTTCGGTGTATTGAATAGTCCACATGGTGTTCTTTGTTGAAGGGAAGTCTCAAAACTTCTGGGTTGGACCGCATATGGTACTTCTAAGAGCCTCTCGAGAGAACCAGCCTTATCTAGATTTTTTTGGTCCGTCCTGTCACGCCCAGGGCATGCACAAACACGTGTGGGCCGCACCCACCATCACTTTTGTAATGGTCCCTCTTCCTTATCACAAGTCTGGTACTCTTAACATTATGTGGTGTCATGGAGTAATGTACTCTTACATGAGAGAGAAAGCGTCTTTTGTTTTCATTTTATATTGAAACCTGTGTCAACAGGTGTAAAGTGTGTTAACACTAGCTTTACACCTGTAAAATATTAACAACTATCTGTGATAGAAGTGGCTGGCGTAATGACAGCTTGGCTTGCTTGAATCTCTGCCTTGTATTTGGATAGAACTAGTTCTTTGATCTCGAACGGGTAAAGGGGCCCATGCAGGCTATTTTTTTTCACGATATACACCTTATAATTATAATTGATGTCCATCGCAATCCCTGCTTCCTAAAGTTAGAGCCTAGTGCACCACTGGAGTCCAATGGACTCCGAGAAATTTAAAAATGCATACTGCTAGTTTTGCCGCTGTTAATTTAACGTATACCATTGTCTGGTCTTGCAAATAAATAATAAGAGATACTTTATACATTTCAATATATACAGAAATACTTTATATATTAATATAATATAAGAGTCTCCAGAGGGACTTTGAAGGCTGTTCCAAAAATGTGCTTATTATACATGTACGACCTACTTTGTGTTTTGAAGTTTGTGAGAAGTCATTGAATATCTTATTCGGTTTTGATTTATCTGGTGTACTGACTAGTCCTGGTGCAGGTGCCAATGGCCAGATTAGAAGAGTTCTGGGGTCTTGTCAAAGTCGTATTCGTTTTTTATTTTTCGGTGTATTGAATAGTCCACATGGTGTTCTTTGTTGAAGGGAAGTCTCAAAACTTCTGGGTTGGACCGCATATGGTACTTCTAAGAGCCTCTCGAGAGAACAAGCCTTATCTAGATTTTTTTGGTCCGTCCTGTCACGCCCAGGGCATGCACAAACACGTGTGGGCCTCACCCCCCATCACTTTTGTAATGGTCCCTCTTCCTTATCACAAGTCTGCTACTCATAACATTATGTGGTGTCATGGAGTAATGTACTCTTACATGAGAGAGAAAGCGTCTTTTGTTTTAATTTTATATTGAAACCTGTGTCAACAGGTGTAAAGTGTATTAACACTAGCTTTACACCTATAAAATATCAACAACTATCTGTGATAGAAGTGGCTGGCGTAATGACAGCTTGGCTTGCTTGAATCTCTGCCTTGTATTTGGCTAGAACTAGTTCTTTGATCTCGAACGGGTAAAGGGGCCCATGCAGGTTATTTTTTTTCACGCTATACACCTTATAATTATAATTGATGTCCATCGCAATCCCTGCTTCCTAAAGTTAGAGCCTAGTGCACCACTGGAGTCCAATGGACTCCGAGAAATTTAAAAATGCATACTGCTAGTTTTGCCGCTGTTAATTTAACATATACCATTGTCTGGTCTCGCAAATAAATAATAAGAGATACTTTATACATTTCAATATATACAGAAATACTTTATATATTAATATAATATAAGAGTCTCAGGGACTTTGAAGGCTGTTATAAAAATGTGCTTATTATACATGTACGACCTACTTTGTGTTTAGAAGTTTGTGAGAAGTCATTGAATATCTTATTCGGTTTTGATTCCTGGTGTACTGACCAGTCCTGGTGCAGGTGCCAATGGCCAGATTAGAAGAGTTCTGGGCTCTTGTCAAAGTCGTATTCGTTTTTTATTTTTCGGTGTATTGAATAGTCCACATGGTGTTCTTTGTTAAAGGGAAGTCTCAAAACTTCTGGGTTGGACCGCATATGGTACTTCTAAGAGCCTCTCGAGAGAACAAGCCTTATCTAGATTTTTTGGTCCGTCCTGTCACGCCCAGGGCATGCACAAACACGTGTGGGCACCAACCCCCATCACTTTTGTAATGGTCCTTCTTCCTTATCACAAGTCTGCTACTCATAACATTATGTGGTGTCATGGAGTAATGTACTCTAACATGAGAGAGAAAGCGTCTTTTGATTTCATTTTATATTGAAACCTGAGTCAACAGGTGTAAAGTGTGTTAACACTAGCTTTACACCTGTAAAATATCAGCAACTATCTGTGATAGAAGTGGCTGGCGTAATGACAGCTTGGCTTGCTTGAATCTCTGCCTTGTATTTGGATAGAACTAGTTCTTTGATCTCGAACGGGTAAAGGGGCCCATGCAGGTTATTTTTTTTCACGATATACACCTTATAATTATAATTGATGTCCATCGCAATCCCTGCTTCCTAAAGTTAGAGCCTAGTGCACCACTGGAGTCCAATGGACTCCGAGAAATTTAAAAATGCATACTGCTAGTTTTGCCGCTGTTAATTTAACATATACCATTGTCTGGTCTCGCAAATAAATAATAAGAGATACTTTATACATTTCAATATATACAGAAATACTTTATATATTAATATAATATAAGAGTCTCCAGAGGGACTTTGAAGGCTGTTATAAAAATGTGCTTATTATACATGTACGACCTACTTTGGGTTTAGAAGTTTGTGAGAAGTCATTGAATATCTTATTCGGTTTTGATTCCTTATGTACTGACCAGTCCTGGTGCAGGTGCCAATGGCCAGATTAGAAGAGTTCTGGGCTCTTGTCAAAGTCGTATTAGTTTTTTATTTTTCGGTGTATTGAATAGTCCACATGGTGTTCTTTGTTGAAGGGAAGTCTCAAAACTTCTGGGTTGGACCGCATATGGTACTTCTAAGAGCCTCTCGAGAGAACAAGCCTTATCTAGATTTTTTTGGTCCGTCCTGTCACGCCCAGGGCATGCACAAACACGTGTGGGCACCAACCCCCATCACTTTTGTAATGGTCCTTCTTCCTTATCACAAGTCTGCTACTCATAACATTATGTGGTGTCATGGAGTAATGTACTCTAACATGAGAGAGAAAGAGTCTTTTGTTTTCATTTTATATTGAAACCTGTGTCAACAGGTGTAAAGTGTATTAACACTAGCTTTACACCTGTAAAATATCAGCAACTATCTGTGATAGAAGTGGCTGGCGTAATGACAGCTTGGCTTGCTTGAATCTCTGCCTTGTATTTGGCTAGAACTAGTTCTTTGATCTCGAACGGGTAAAGGGGCCCATGCAGGTTATTTTTTTTTTCACGATATACACCTTATATTTATAATCGATGTCCATCGCAATCCCTGCTTCCTAAAGTTAGAGCCTAGTGCACCACTGGAGTCCAATGGACTCCGAGAAATTTAAAAATGCATACTGCTAGTTTTGCCGCTGTTAATTTAACACATACAATTGTCTGGTCTTGCAAATAAATAATAAGAGATACTTTATACATTTCAATATATACAGAAATACTTTGTATATTAATATAATATAAGAGTGTCCAGAGGGACTTTGAAGGCTGTTATAAAAATGTGCTTATTATACATGTACGAACTACTTTGGGTTTAGAAGTTTGTGAGAAGTCATTGAATATCTTATTCGGTTTTGATTCCTGGTGTACTGACCAGTCCTGGTGCAGGTGCCAATGGCCAGATTAGAAGAGTTCTGGGCTCTTGTCAAAGTCGTATTCGTTTTTTATTTTTAGGTGTATTGAATAGTCCACATGGTGTTCTTTGTTAAAGGGAAGTCTCAAAACTTCTGGGTTGGACCGCATATGGTACTTCTAAGAGCCTCTCGAGAGAACAAGTTTTATCTAGATTTTTTGGTCCGTCCTGTCACGCCCAGGGCATGCACAAACACGTGTGGGCACCAACCCCCATCACTTTTGTAATGGTCCTTCTTCCTTATCACAAGTCTGCTACTCATAACATTATGTGGTGTCATGGAGTAATGTACTCTAACATGAGAGAGAAAGCGTCTTTTGATTTCATTTTATATTGAAACCTGAGTCAACAGGTGTAAAGTGTGTTAACACTAGCTTTACACCTGTAAAATATCAGCAACTATCTGTGATAGAAGTGGCTGGCGTAATGACAGCTTGGCTTGCTTGAATCTCTGCCTTGTATTTGGCTAGAACTAGTTCTTTGATCTCGAACGGGTAAAGGGGCCCATGCAGGCTATTTTTTTTCACGATATACACCTTATAATTATAATTGATGTCCATCGCAATCCCTGCTTCCTAAAGTTAGAGCCTAGTGCACCACTGGAGTCCAATGGACTCCGAGAAATTTAAAAATGCATACTGCTAGTTTTGCCGCTGTTAATTTAACATATACCATTGTCTGGTCTCGCAAATAAATAATAAGAGATACTTTATACATTTCAATATATACAGAAATACTTTATATATTAATATAATATAAGAGTCTCCAGAGGGACTTTGAAGGCTGTTATAAAAATGTGCTTATTATACATGTACGACCTACTTTGGGTTTAGAAGTTTGTGAGAAGTCATTGAATATCTTATTCGGTTTTGATTCCTGGTGTACTGACCAGTCCTGGTGCAGGTGCCAATGGCCAGATTAGAAGAGTTCTGGGCTCTTGTCAAAGTCGTATTCGTTTTTTTATTTTTCGGTGTATTGAATAGTCCACATGGTGTTCTTTGTTGAAGGGAAGTCTCAAAACTTCTGGGTTGGACCGCATATGGTACGTCTAAGAGCCTCTCGAGAGAACAAGCCTTATCTAGATTTTTTTGGTCCGTCCTGTCACGCCCAGGGCATGCACAAACACGTGTGGGCACCAACCCCCATCACTTTTGTAATGGCCCTTCTTCCTTATCACAAGTCTGCTACTCATAACATTATGTGGTGTCATGGAGTAATGTACTCTTACATGAGAGAGAGCGTCTTTTGTTTTCATTTTATATTGAAACCTGAGTCAACAGGTGTAAAGTGTATTAACACTAGCTTTACACCTATAAAATATCAGCAACTATCTGTGATAGAAGTGGCTGGCGTAATGACAGCTTGGCTTGCTTGAATCTCTGCCTTGTATTTGGCTAGTTCTTTGATCCCGAACGGGTAAAGGGGCCCATGCAGGTTATTTTTTTTTCACGATATACACCTTATAATTATAATTGATGTCCATCGCAATCCCTGCTTTCTAAAGTTATAGCCTAGTGCACCACTGGAGTCCAATGGACTCCGAGAAATTTAAAAATGCATACTGCTAGTTTTGCCGCTGTTAATTTAACATATACCATTGTCTGGTCTCGCAAATAAATAATAAGAGATACTTTATACATTTCAATATATACAGAAATACTTTATATATCAATATAATATAAGAGTCTCCAGAGGGACTTTGAAGGCTGTTCCAAAATTGTGCTTATTATACATGTACGACCTACTTTGGGTTTAGAAGTTTGTGCGAATTCATTGAATATCTTATTCGGTTTTGATTCCTGGTGTACTGACCAGTCCTGGTGCAGGTGCCAATGGCCAGATTAGAAGAGTTCTGGGCTCTTATCAAAGTCGTATTCGTTTTTTATTTTTCGGTGTATTGAATAGTCCACATGGTGTTCTTTGTTGAAGGGAAGTCTCAAAACTTCTGGGTCCTGTCACGCCCAGGGCATGCACAAACACGTGTGGGCACCAACCAACATCACTTTTGTAATGGTCCTTCTTCCTTATCACAAGCCTGCTACTCATAACATTATGTGGTGTCATGGAGTAAAGTACTCTTACATGAGAGAGAAAGCGTCTTTTGTTTTCATTTTATATTGAAACCTGTGTCAACAGGTGTAAAGTGTATTAACACTAGCTTTACACCTGTAAAATATCAACAACTATCTGTGATAGAAGTGGCTGGCGTAATGATAGCTTGGCTTGCTTGAATCTCTGCCTTGTATTTGGCTAGAACTAGTTCTTTGATCTCGAACGGGTAAAGGGGCCCATGCAGGTTATTTTTTTTTCACGATATACACCTTATAATTATAATTGATGTCCATCGCAATCCCTGCTTCCTAAAGTTAGAGCCTAGTGCACCACTGGAGTCAACTGGACTCCGAGAAATTTAGTCTCTCAAATAAATTCCTTGTTTGATATCCGCAGTAATTGCCCGGATTCGTTAAAAGAGAGCGTGGCCGCCGCTCTGAGACATTCGGTCAAACAATCAAAGCGAATTTATGCACTCAGTCGTGAATATCTTTTAAGATTTGGTAACACGTGGCGTGTTATTAATAACAAAAATCAATATGGTTGTTTTCAGGCTAACATACGACAGAAGAACGCTATCTCATGGCAAGATTCTTGCCTGCGAGTTTGCCCAAGAAGCTTCTGAAAGATTGAACCAGAATGACGGGGTCAGCGATAGTGGCGTGACCACGCTAAAACCTGGAGACTTCGTTGCCTTGGTTTAGAAAGAAAGTACTTTACGGTCGCCCAAGGTTCTCGTGGGCCAGGTGTGCCACTTCTCAGCTGGTGGAGAAGTTCAGTTACTCTGGTATAAAAGGCGGGAACCAAGCGGAACTTACTATATAGAGCTAGATGGTAAACTCTGGGTTGAGAATAAGGACAGTTTACAGCCTCCTAAAATGCATCCTTTGCGTAATAAACCCGGTCATTTCAAGCTAGCAACTTCACTGCGGAGGATTCACAAAGATGTGCTTGGCGCAAAATGTCATTTTTCCGGGTGTATACCCTGATAACCTAGTTATCGTTTCACTTTAGTCTTACAAAATGTGATGATAATAAGATAATCAAGAAAGAATACAGTGTGTTTATAAAATGAGTCTGTTGTCATTTTTCTACCGTTAATGTTCCCTCCCCAACCCCCTCAATCGAACATTGGGCAGCTTCAGGTGTGCAATACCGCAAGATCGTCTCGATCTAACCTTCACGCTAGGTTTTCTGATTATTGCTTCATTGAAGTGATGACGTCACCACCACAGGCAACCCCCCCCCCACAGTAAGAACAATAAGACCATAAGGCATCGCCATTTTATTTTATTTTTGAATGATGTACCTTTCAAGAATGTCAGTGAACTTAGACATCCAAACCATGACAGCATTCCGGAACAGTTCAAGTATTGTGCAGCGGCCCTAGCATTGCAACCAGACTATGCCACTTTATTTCGAGAACAGGGCAATAAAGAGTATTATGTAGACAATGTTTTGTCGTTTCTACATAGTACGAGGCAAATGTACCATCTCTAGCAAGTACAAGTTCTCCGTAATGAGGATTTCGTAAATAGGCCAACTTATAATGACTTCACGCTTAATGCCGAGCAACAAGTGTGCTGAATAAGCTGAAGTCATTTCTTGGTTTACGATCTCGCCATTATGGAACAGTTTTTGCAACTGTACAGCCACAACCCCAAGTATATTATGATGACGAAGAAATTGACGATGACGATCCACAACCTCCACTGAGAACACCACCTATCATTTAATAGCAGGATGACGAAGATCATTCATTGGATGATTGGACCAAACTGCTGTCAATCATAGGTGAGCCTGGTACTGGCAAAACGCATTGCATTAAACGTTCGAAGTAAATATGGAGGAGTTAAAATCTGTGCAGGACACCACAACACCGAGAGCATCGAAGCTACGAGAATTCGTGGCCAGGGAAGAAATGAATAAGCTTAAAATCCTTGGGAAAAAGCTTAACACACGTAACAAGTAAGAGTTCTTCAAGGAAGATTTAGTAGATTTTTTAGAGCTGGTTTCCGAAGAAGGAGAAATCAGTCAGGTTATGGATGACCTGTACCACCTTGGAGCTAAAATGTGGCTCTTAGGAGCAGATTTCAAAGTTATAGCAGAGTTTTTCAGAAACCCCTTGAAATACGCAGAAATGTTTGTTTATCAAGGAATTCTTGTAAATTCTAACATTGAACAATGTTCTAACAGAAAAATATAAATGGGAATTACAAGATACTGATTTTTATCACTAAAAAAAGTCATATTATGCTCTAGTGTTTACTTACTGAATAATTATACTTTTTTCTTTAAAAAAACAAATACTTTCTCCAATGAAAAATCTTATATAAAGAATTGAATTGAAAAAGTTCATTGTAATTAAATGGTCAAGATCATATTTCTCACGTACTTACTTATCCAATCACGTTTAGGGAAACGTATAAATAATACAATAAATTTTGGGTAGAAACGTATCCACATACAGTGATTTTTAGTATTGCACTGCTCTGATTTCCTTTGTCAAAGAACTCTGCAAGGGTTAGAGTCATCACACCCCTTCGGGGTTTATACCAATGTCATGTACATTGGGTACAATATTCAGTTAGGCTCATACACACGAATTTGCAATTAATGCTTATTTTTACCTCTCACTAGAATTGGATCTAATATTTTTGCTATTCTTGTCACAAAATTATTTTCTCAAGTTGTCTTGACCAAATGTTTAACATATATTGCATTAGCTAAAGACATATTTTACATTTTAATTGTTGAAAATTTTATTCATAATTCCATTAGAGAGTACTTTTGGTAGCTATATAGCCCAAACATGTGTTTACTTACATATGTTTCTGATTTTCAACAGATTACAGAAAAACATTATCCAATAAAGGACATCAATTAAGTGAGTATAAATACTATTCATAACAAACCACAGTTATATACTAACATAAATCTCTTTTTTTTCTGGGTACAGAAAGAAACCAGTACTTTGACACATCAAGTTAAGTAAGTATAATACTATTTATTACATAGCACTGTTATAACATTATGTTTGTTGGACTACAGACTCTTTGCATAGTAAAAATGGATTGTGAAAACAATGTCTATCATTGAGGATACCCGAATTTTATTTAACAGAGAATTTGTTTACTAATAGTAATTTCTATTTTTTTATAGAGTACAGCAACCAAGAAACCCAACCAACCAAACACTAAAAAACAATTTAGTAAGTATGATGCTATTCTATAACAATTAATGTTATAACATTATGCATCTTCAATTACTGGACTCTTTGCAAATTAAGAAAATCGTCTGTTGTCATGCAAAAATACTATTTTGCTATCGTAATTTGCCTAGCTTTTATAAATGTCATGTGTTAATTGTACATTGTGTACAGTGTTTTAGTTAGGCCTGAAACAAGAATGGCAATTTTTATGCCCAATTTCATTATTTAACATGTAAAACAGGCTTAATATCTCTGCTATTCTTGTCACTATAGTATTTTCCAAGTCGACTTGTATACAAGCATTAACTTTGAATCGGGCAATACCTAGTTTACAAAACAATTGGTTACCATGGTAACCACCTCATATCATCTGCCTTGTATTTGGCTAGAACTAGTTCTTTGATCTCGAACGGGTAAAGGGGCCCATGCAGGTTTTTTTTTTCACGCTATACACCTTATAATTATAATTGATGTCCATCGCAATCCCTGCTTCCTAAAGTTAGAGCCTAGTGCACCACTGGAGTCCAATGGACTCCGAGAAATTTAAAAATTCATACTGCTAGTTTTGCCGCTGTTAATTTAACATATACCATTGTCTGGTCTTGCAAATAAATAATAAGAGATACTTTATACATTTCAATATATACAGAAATACTTTGTATATTAATATAATATAAGAGTCTCCAGAGGGACTTTGAAGGCTGTTCCAAAAATGTGCTTATTATACATGTACGACCTACTTTGGGTTTAGAAGTTTGTGAGAAGTCATTGAATATCTTATTCGGTTTTGATTCTCTGGTGTACTGACTAGTCCTGGTGCAGGTGCCAATGGCCAGATTAGAAGAGTTCTGGGCTCTTGTCAAAGTCGTATTAGTTTTTTATTTTTCGGTGTATTGAATAGTCCACATGGTGTTCTTTGTTGAAGGGAAGTCTCAAAACTTCTGGGTTGGACCGCATATGGTACTTCTAAGAGCCTCTCGAGAGAACCAGCCTTATCTAGATTTTTTTGGTCCGTCCTGTCACGCCCAGGGCATGCACAAACACGTGTGGGCCGCACCCACCATCACTTTTGTAATGGTCCCTCTTCCTTATCACAAGTCTGGTACTCTTAACATTATGTGGTGTCATGGAGTAATGTACTCTTACATGAGAGAGAAAGCGTCTTTTGTTTTCATTTTATATTGAAACCTGTGTCAACAGGTGTAAAGTGTGTTAACACTAGCTTTACACCTGTAAAATATTAACAACTATCTGTGATAGAAGTGGCTGGCGTAATGACAGCTTGGCTTGCTTGAATCTGCCTTGTATTTGGCTAGAACTAGTTCTTTGATCTCGAACGGGTAAAGGGGCCCATGCAGGTTTTTTTTTTCACGCTATACACCTTATAATTATAATTGATGTCCATCGCAATCCCTGCTTCCTAAAGTTAGAGCCTAGTGCACCACTGGAGTCCAATGGACTCCGAGAAATTTAAAAATTCATACTGCTAGTTTTGCCGCTGTTAATTTAACATATACCATTGTCTGGTCTTGCAAATAAATAATAAGAGATACTTTATACATTTCAATATATACAGAAATACTTTGTATATTAATATAATATAAGAGTCTCCAGAGGGACTTTGAAGGCTGTTCCAAAAATGTGCTTATTATACATGTACGACCTACTTTGGGTTTAGAAGTTTGTGAGAAGTCATTGAATATCTTATTCGGTTTTGATTCTCTGGTGTACTGACTAGTCCTGGTGCAGGTGCCAATGGCCAGATTAGAAGAGTTCTGGGCTCTTGTCAAAGTCGTATTAGTTTTTTATTTTTCGGTGTATTGAATAGTCCACATGGTGTTCTTTGTTGAAGGGAAGTCTCAAAACTTCTGGGTTGGACCGCATATGGTACTTCTAAGAGCCTCTCGAGAGAACCAGCCTTATCTAGATTTTTTTGGTCCGTCCTGTCACGCCCAGGGCATGCACAAACACGTGTGGGCCGCACCCACCATCACTTTTGTAATGGTCCCTCTTCCTTATCACAAGTCTGGTACTCTTAACATTATGTGGTGTCATGGAGTAATGTACTCTTACATGAGAGAGAAAGCGTCTTTTGTTTTCATTTTATATTGAAACCTGTGTCAACAGGTGTAAAGTGTGTTAACACTAGCTTTACACCTGTAAAATATTAACAACTATCTGTGATAGAAGTGGCTGGCGTAATGACAGCTTGGCTTGCTTGAATCTCTGCCTTGTATTTGGCTAGAACTAGTTCTTTGATCTCGAACGGGTAAAGGGGCCCATGCAGGTTATTTTTTTTTTCACGATATACACCTTATATTTATAATCGATGTCCATCGCAATCCCTGCTTCCTAAAGTTAGAGCCTAGTGCACCACTGGAGTCCAATGGACTCCGAGAAATTTAAAAATGCATACTGCTAGTTTTGCCGCTGTTAATTTAACACATACAATTGTCTGGTCTTGCAAATAAATAATAAGAGATACTTTATACATTTCAATATATACAGAAATACTTTGTATATTAATATAATATAAGAGTGTCCAGAGGGACTTTGAAGGCTGTTATAAAAATGTGCTTATTATACATGTACGAACTACTTTGGGTTTAGAAGTTTGTGAGAAGTCATTGAATATCTTATTCGGTTTTGATTCCTGGTGTACTGACCAGTCCTGGTGCAGGTGCCAATGGCCAGATTAGAAGAGTTCTGGGCTCTTGTCAAAGTCGTATTCGTTTTTTATTTTTAGGTGTATTGAATAGTCCACATGGTGTTCTTTGTTAAAGGGAAGTCTCAAAACTTCTGGGTTGGACCGCATATGGTACTTCTAAGAGCCTCTCGAGAGAACAAGTTTTATCTAGATTTTTTGGTCCGTCCTGTCACGCCCAGGGCATGCACAAACACGTGTGGGCACCAACCCCCATCACTTTTGTAATGGTCCTTCTTCCTTATCACAAGTCTGCTACTCATAACATTATGTGGTGTCATGGAGTAATGTACTCTAACATGAGAGAGAAAGCGTCTTTTGATTTCATTTTATATTGAAACCTGAGTCAACAGGTGTAAAGTGTGTTAACACTAGCTTTACACCTGTAAAATATCAGCAACTATCTGTGATAGAAGTGGCTGGCGTAATGACAGCTTGGCTTGCTTGAATCTCTGCCTTGTATTTGGCTAGAACTAGTTCTTTGATCTCGAACGGGTAAAGGGGCCCATGCAGGTTATTTTTTTTCACGATATACACCTTATAATTATAATTGATGTCCATCGCAATCCCTGCTTCCTAAAGTTAGAGCCTAGTGCACCACTGGAGTCCAATGGACTCCGAGAAATTTAAAAATGCATACTGCTAGTTTTGCCGCTGTTAATTTAACATATACCATTGTCTGGTCTCGCAAATAAATAATAAGAGATACTTTATACATTTCAATATATACAGAAATACTTTATATATTAATATAATATAAGAGTCTCCAGAGGGACTTTGAAGGCTGTTATAAAAATGTGCTTATTATACATGTACGACCTACTTTGGGTTTAGAAGTTTGTGAGAAGTCATTGAATATCTTATTCGGTTTTGATTCCTGGTGTACTGACCAGTCCTGGTGCAGGTGCCAATGGCCAGATTAGAAGAGTTCTGGGCTCTTGTCAAAGTCGTATTCGTTTTTTTATTTTTCGGTGTATTGAATAGTCCACATGGTGTTCTTTGTTGAAGGGAAGTCTCAAAACTTCTGGGTTGGACCGCATATGGTACGTCTAAGAGCCTCTCGAGAGAACAAGCCTTATCTAGATTTTTTTGGTCCGTCCTGTCACGCCCAGGGCATGCACAAACACGTGTGGGCACCAACCCCCATCACTTTTGTAATGGCCCTTCTTCCTTATCACAAGTCTGCTACTCATAACATTATGTGGTGTCATGGAGTAATGTACTCTTACATGAGAGAGAGCGTCTTTTGTTTTCATTTTATATTGAAACCTGAGTCAACAGGTGTAAAGTGTATTAACACTAGCTTTACACCTATAAAATATCAGCAACTATCTGTGATAGAAGTGGCTGGCGTAATGACAGCTTGGCTTGCTTGAATCTCTGCCTTGTATTTGGCTAGTTCTTTGATCCCGAACGGGTAAAGGGGCCCATGCAGGTTATTTTTTTTTCACGATATACACCTTATAATTATAATTGATGTCCATCGCAATCCCTGCTTTCTAAAGTTATAGCCTAGTGCACCACTGGAGTCCAATGGACTCCGAGAAATTTAAAAATGCATACTGCTAGTTTTGCCGCTGTTAATTTAACATATACCATTGTCTGGTCTCGCAAATAAATAATAAGAGATACTTTATACATTTCAATATATACAGAAATACTTTATATATCAATATAATATAAGAGTCTCCAGAGGGACTTTGAAGGCTGTTCCAAAATTGTGCTTATTATACATGTACGACCTACTTTGGGTTTAGAAGTTTGTGCGAATTCATTGAATATCTTATTCGGTTTTGATTCCTGGTGTACTGACCAGTCCTGGTGCAGGTGCCAATGGCCAGATTAGAAGAGTTCTGGGCTCTTATCAAAGTCGTATTCGTTTTTTATTTTTCGGTGTATTGAATAGTCCACATGGTGTTCTTTGTTGAAGGGAAGTCTCAAAACTTCTGGGTCCTGTCACGCCCAGGGCATGCACAAACACGTGTGGGCACCAACCAACATCACTTTTGTAATGGTCCTTCTTCCTTATCACAAGCCTGCTACTCATAACATTATGTGGTGTCATGGAGTAAAGTACTCTTACATGAGAGAGAAAGCGTCTTTTGTTTTCATTTTATATTGAAACCTGTGTCAACAGGTGTAAAGTGTATTAACACTAGCTTTACACCTGTAAAATATCAACAACTATCTGTGATAGAAGTGGCTGGCGTAATGATAGCTTGGCTTGCTTGAATCTCTGCCTTGTATTTGGCTAGAACTAGTTCTTTGATCTCGAACGGGTAAAGGGGCCCATGCAGGTTATTTTTTTTTCACGATATACACCTTATAATTATAATTGATGTCCATCGCAATCCCTGCTTCCTAAAGTTAGAGCCTAGTGCACCACTGGAGTCAACTGGACTCCGAGAAATTTAGTCTCTCAAATAAATTCCTTGTTTGATATCCGCAGTAATTGCCCGGATTCGTTAAAAGAGAGCGTGGCCGCCGCTCTGAGACATTCGGTCAAACAATCAAAGCGAATTTATGCACTCAGTCGTGAATATCTTTTAAGATTTGGTAACACGTGGCGTGTTATTAATAACAAAAATCAATATGGTTGTTTTCAGGCTAACATACGACAGAAGAACGCTATCTCATGGCAAGATTCTTGCCTGCGAGTTTGCCCAAGAAGCTTCTGAAAGATTGAACCAGAATGACGGGGTCAGCGATAGTGGCGTGACCACGCTAAAACCTGGAGACTTCGTTGCCTTGGTTTAGAAAGAAAGTACTTTACGGTCGCCCAAGGTTCTTGTGGGCCAGGTGTGCCACTTCTCAGCTGGTGGAGAAGTTCAGTTACTCTGGTATAAAAGGCGGGAACCAAGCGGAACTTACTATATAGAGCTAGATGGTAAACTCTGGGTTGAGAATAAGGACAGTTTACAGCCTCCTAAAATGCATCCTTTGCGTAATAAACCCGGTCATTTCAAGCTAGCAACTTCACTGCGGAGGATTCACAAAGATGTGCTTGGCGCAAAATGTCATTTTTCCGGGTGTATACCCTGATAACCTAGTTATCGTTTCACTTTAGTCTTACAAAATGTGATGATAATAAGATAATCAAGAAAGAATACAGTGTGTTTATAAAATGAGTCTGTTGTCATTTTTCTACCGTTAATGTTCCCTCCCCAACCCCCTCAATCGAACATTGGGCAGCTTCAGGTGTGCAATACCGCAAGATCGTCTCGATCTAACCTTCACGCTAGGTTTTCTGATTATTGCTTCATTGAAGTGATGACGTCACCACCACAGGCAACCCCCCCCCCCCCACAGTAAGAACAATAAGACCATAAGGCATCGCCATTTTATTTTATTTTTGAATGATGTACCTTTCAAGAATGTCAGTGAACTTAGACATCCAAACCATGACAGCATTCCGGAACAGTTCAAGTATTGTGCAGCGGCCCTAGCATTGCAACCAGACTATGCCACTTTATTTCGAGAACAGGGCAATAAAGAGTATTATGTAGACAATGTTTTGTCGTTTCTACATAGTACGAGGCAAATGTACCATCTCTAGCAAGTACAAGTTCTCCGTAATGAGGATTTCGTAAATAGGCCAACTTATAATGACTTCACGCTTAATGCCGAGCAACAAGTGTGCTGAATAAGCTGAAGTCATTTCTTGGTTTACGATCTCGCCATTATGGAACAGTTTTTGCAACTGTACAGCCACAACCCCAAGTATATTATGATGACGAAGAAATTGACGATGACGATCCACAACCTCCACTGAGAACACCACCTATCATTTAATAGCAGGATGACGAAGATCATTCATTGGATGATTGGACCAAACTGCTGTCAATCATAGGTGAGCCTGGTACTGGCAAAACGCATTGCATTAAACGTTCGAAGTAAATATGGAGGAGTTAAAATCTGTGCAGGACACCACAACACCGAGAGCATCGAAGCTACGAGAATTCGTGGCCAGGGAAGAAATGAATAAGCTTAAAATCCTTGGGAAAAAGCTTAACACACGTAACAAGTAAGAGTTCTTCAAGGAAGATTTAGTAGATTTTTTAGAGCTGGTTTCCGAAGAAGGAGAAATCAGTCAGGTTATGGATGACCTGTACCACCTTGGAGCTAAAATGTGGCTCTTAGGAGCAGATTTCAAAGTTATAGCAGAGTTTTTCAGAAACCCCTTGAAATACGAAGAAATGTTTGTTTATCAAGGAATTCTTGTAAATTCTAACATTGAACAATGTTCTAACAGAAAAATATAAATGGGAATTACAAGATACTGATTTTTATCACTAAAAAAAGTCATATTATGCTCTAGTGTTTACTTACTGAATAATTATACTTTTTTCTTTAAAAAAACAAATACTTTCTCCAATGAAAAATCTTATATAAAGAATTGAATTGAAAAAGTTCATTGTAATTAAATGGTCAAGATCATATTTCTCACGTACTTACTTATCCAATCACGTTTAGGGAAACGTATAAATAATACAATAAATTTTGGGTAGAAACGTATCCACATACAGTGATTTTTAGTATTGCACTGCTCTGATTTCCTTTGTCAAAGAACTCTGCAAGGGTTAGAGTCATCACACCCCTTCGGGGTTTATACCAATGTCATGTACATTGGGTACAATATTCAGTTAGGCTCATACACACGAATTTGCAATTAATGCTTATTTTTACCTCTCACTAGAATTGGATCTAATATTTTTGCTATTCTTGTCACAAAATTATTTTCTCAAGTTGTCTTGACCAAATGTTTAACATATATTGCATTAGCTAAAGACATATTTTACATTTTAATTGTTGAAAATTTTATTCATAATTCCATTAGAGAGTACTTTTGGTAGCTATATAGCCCAAACATGTGTTTACTTACATATGTTTCTGATTTTCAACAGATTACAGAAAAACATTATCCAATAAAGGACATCAATTAAGTGAGTATAAATACTATTCATAACAAACCACAGTTATATACTAACATAAATCTCTTTTTTTTCTGGGTACAGAAAGAAACCAGTACTTTGACACATCAAGTTAAGTAAGTATAATACTATTTATTACATAGCACTGTTATAACATTATGTTTGTTGGACTACAGACTCTTTGCATAGTAAAAATGGATTGTGAAAACAATGTCTATCATTGAGGATACCCGAATTTTATTTAACAGAGAATTTGTTTACTAATAGTAATTTCTATTTTTTTATAGAGTACAGCAACCAAGAAACCCAACCAACCAAACACTAAAAAACAATTTAGTAAGTATGATGCTATTCTATAACAATTAATGTTATAACATTATGCATCTTCAATTACTGGACTCTTTGCAAATTAAGAAAATCGTCTGTTGTCATGCAAAAATACTATTTTGCTATCGTAATTTGCCTAGCTTTTATAAATGTCATGTGTTAATTGTACATTGTGTACAGTGTTTTAGTTAGGCCTGAAACAAGAATGGCAATTTTTATGCCCAATTTCATTATTTAACATGTAAAACAGGCTTAATATCTCTGCTATTCTTGTCACTATAGTATTTTCCAAGTCGACTTGTATACAAGCATTAACTTTGAATCGGGCAATACCTAGTTTACAAAACAATTGGTTACCATGGTAACCACCTCATATCATCTGCCTTGTATTTGGCTAGAACTAGTTCTTTGATCTCGAACGGGTAAAGGGGCCCATGCAGGTTTTTTTTTTCACGCTATACACCTTATAATTATAATTGATGTCCATCGCAATCCCTGCTTCCTAAAGTTAGAGCCTAGTGCACCACTGGAGTCCAATGGACTCCGAGAAATTTAAAAATTCATACTGCTAGTTTTGCCGCTGTTAATTTAACATATACCATTGTCTGGTCTTGCAAATAAATAATAAGAGATACTTTATACATTTCAATATATACAGAAATACTTTGTATATTAATATAATATAAGAGTCTCCAGAGGGACTTTGAAGGCTGTTCCAAAAATGTGCTTATTATACATGTACGACCTACTTTGGGTTTAGAAGTTTGTGAGAAGTCATTGAATATCTTATTCGGTTTTGATTCTCTGGTGTACTGACTAGTCCTGGTGCAGGTGCCAATGGCCAGATTAGAAGAGTTCTGGGCTCTTGTCAAAGTCGTATTAGTTTTTTATTTTTCGGTGTATTGAATAGTCCACATGGTGTTCTTTGTTGAAGGGAAGTCTCAAAACTTCTGGGTTGGACCGCATATGGTACTTCTAAGAGCCTCTCGAGAGAACCAGCCTTATCTAGATTTTTTTGGTCCGTCCTGTCACGCCCAGGGCATGCACAAACACGTGTGGGCCGCACCCACCATCACTTTTGTAATGGTCCCTCTTCCTTATCACAAGTCTGGTACTCTTAACATTATGTGGTGTCATGGAGTAATGTACTCTTACATGAGAGAGAAAGCGTCTTTTGTTTTCATTTTATATTGAAACCTGTGTCAACAGGTGTAAAGTGTGTTAACACTAGCTTTACACCTGTAAAATATGAACAACTATCTGTGATAGAAGTGGCTGGCGTAATGACAGCTTGGCTTGCTTGAATCTCTGCCTTGTATTTGGATAGAACTAGTTCTTTGATCTCGAACGGGTAAAGGGGCCCATGCAGGCTATTTTTTTTCACGATATACACCTTATAATTATAATTGATGTCCATCGCAATCCCTGCTTCCTAAAGTTAGAGCCTAGTGCACCACTGGAGTCCAATGGACTCCGAGAAATTTAAAAATGCATACTGCTAGTTTTGCCGCTGTTAATTTAACGTATACCATTGTCTGGTCTTGCAAATAAATAATAAGAGATACTTTATACATTTCAATATATACAGAAATACTTTATATATTAATATAATATAAGAGTCTCCAGAGGGACTTTGAAGGCTGTTCCAAAAATGTGCTTATTATACATGTACGACCTACTTTGTGTTTTGAAGTTTGTGAGAAGTCATTGAATATCTTATTCGGTTTTGATTTATCTGGTGTACTGACTAGTCCTGGTGCAGGTGCCAATGGCCAGATTAGAAGAGTTCTGGGGTCTTGTCAAAGTCGTATTCGTTTTTTATTTTTCGGTGTATTGAATAGTCCACATGGTGTTCTTTGTTGAAGGGAAGTCTCAAAACTTCTGGGTTGGACCGCATATGGTACTTCTAAGAGCCTCTCGAGAGAACAAGCCTTATCTAGATTTTTTTGGTCCGTCCTGTCACGCCCAGGGCATGCACAAACACGTGTGGGCCTCACCCCCCATCACTTTTGTAATGGTCCCTCTTCCTTATCACAAGTCTGGTACTCTTAACATTATGTGGTGTCATGGAGTAATGTACTCTTACATGAGAGAGAAAGCGTCTTTTGTTTTCATTTTATATTGAAACCTGTGTCAACAGGTGTAAAGTGTGTTAACACTAGCTTTACACCTGTAAAATATTAACAACTATCTGTGATAGAAGTGGCTGGCGTAATGACAGCTTGGCTTGCTTGAATCTGCCTTGTATTTGGCTAGAACTAGTTCTTTGATCTCGAACGGGTAAAGGGGCCCATGCAGGTTTTTTTTTTCACGCTATACACCTTATAATTATAATTGATGTCCATCGCAATCCCTGCTTCCTAAAGTTAGAGCCTAGTGCACCACTGGAGTCCAATGGACTCCGAGAAATTTAAAAATTCATACTGCTAGTTTTGCCGCTGTTAATTTAACATATACCATTGTCTGGTCTTGCAAATAAATAATAAGAGATACTTTATACATTTCAATATATACAGAAATACTTTGTATATTAATATAATATAAGAGTCTCCAGAGGGACTTTGAAGGCTGTTCCAAAAATGTGCTTATTATACATGTACGACCTACTTTGGGTTTAGAAGTTTGTGAGAAGTCATTGAATATCTTATTCGGTTTTGATTCTCTGGTGTACTGACCAGTCCTGGTGCAGGTGCCAATGGCCAGATTAGAAGAGTTCTGGGCTCTTGTCAAAGTCGTATTCGTTTTTTATTTTTAGGTGTATTGAATAGTCCACATGGTGTTCTTTGTTAAAGGGAAGTCTCAAAACTTCTGGGTTGGACCGCATATGGTACTTCTAAGAGCCTCTCGAGAGAACAAGTTTTATCTAGATTTTTTGGTCCGTCCTGTCACGCCCAGGGCATGCACAAACACGTGTGGGCACCAACCCCCATCACTTTTGTAATGGTCCTTCTTCCTTATCACAAGTCTGCTACTCATAACATTATGTGGTGTCATGGAGTAATGTACTCTAACATGAGAGAGAAAGCGTCTTTTGATTTCATTTTATATTGAAACCTGAGTCAACAGGTGTAAAGTGTGTTAACACTAGCTTTACACCTGTAAAATATCAGCAACTATCTGTGATAGAAGTGGCTGGCGTAATGACAGCTTGGCTTGCTTGAATCTCTGCCTTGTATTTGGCTAGAACTAGTTCTTTGATCTCGAACGGGTAAAGGGGCCCATGCAGGTTATTTTTTTTCACGATATACACCTTATAATTATAATTGATGTCCATCGCAATCCCTGCTTCCTAAAGTTAGAGCCTAGTGCACCACTGGAGTCCAATGGACTCCGAGAAATTTAAAAATGCATACTGCTAGTTTTGCCGCTGTTAATTTAACATATACCATTGTCTGGTCTCGCAAATAAATAATAAGAGATACTTTATACATTTCAATATATACAGAAATACTTTATATATTAATATAATATAAGAGTCTCCAGAGGGACTTTGAAGGCTGTTATAAAAATGTGCTTATTATACATGTACGACCTACTTTGGGTTTAGAAGTTTGTGAGAAGTCATTGAATATCTTATTCGGTTTTGATTCCTGGTGTACTGACCAGTCCTGGTGCAGGTGCCAATGGCCAGATTAGAAGAGTTCTGGGCTCTTGTCAAAGTCGTATTCGTTTTTTTATTTTTCGGTGTATTGAATAGTCCACATGGTGTTCTTTGTTGAAGGGAAGTCTCAAAACTTCTGGGTTGGACCGCATATGGTACGTCTAAGAGCCTCTCGAGAGAACAAGCCTTATCTAGATTTTTTTGGTCCGTCCTGTCACGCCCAGGGCATGCACAAACACGTGTGGGCACCAACCCCCATCACTTTTGTAATGGCCCTTCTTCCTTATCACAAGTCTGCTACTCATAACATTATGTGGTGTCATGGAGTAATGTACTCTTACATGAGAGAGAGCGTCTTTTGTTTTCATTTTATATTGAAACCTGAGTCAACAGGTGTAAAGTGTATTAACACTAGCTTTACACCTATAAAATATCAGCAACTATCTGTGATAGAAGTGGCTGGCGTAATGACAGCTTGGCTTGCTTGAATCTCTGCCTTGTATTTGGCTAGTTCTTTGATCCCGAACGGGTAAAGGGGCCCATGCAGGTTATTTTTTTTTCACGATATACACCTTATAATTATAATTGATGTCCATCGCAATCCCTGCTTTCTAAAGTTATAGCCTAGTGCACCACTGGAGTCCAATGGACTCCGAGAAATTTAAAAATGCATACTGCTAGTTTTGCCGCTGTTAATTTAACATATACCATTGTCTGGTCTCGCAAATAAATAATAAGAGATACTTTATACATTTCAATATATACAGAAATACTTTATATATCAATATAATATAAGAGTCTCCAGAGGGACTTTGAAGGCTGTTCCAAAATTGTGCTTATTATACATGTACGACCTACTTTGGGTTTAGAAGTTTGTGCGAATTCATTGAATATCTTATTCGGTTTTGATTCCTGGTGTACTGACCAGTCCTGGTGCAGGTGCCAATGGCCAGATTAGAAGAGTTCTGGGCTCTTATCAAAGTCGTATTCGTTTTTTATTTTTCGGTGTATTGAATAGTCCACATGGTGTTCTTTGTTGAAGGGAAGTCTCAAAACTTCTGGGTCCTGTCACGCCCAGGGCATGCACAAACACGTGTGGGCACCAACCAACATCACTTTTGTAATGGTCCTTCTTCCTTATCACAAGCCTGCTACTCATAACATTATGTGGTGTCATGGAGTAAAGTACTCTTACATGAGAGAGAAAGCGTCTTTTGTTTTCATTTTATATTGAAACCTGTGTCAACAGGTGTAAAGTGTATTAACACTAGCTTTACACCTGTAAAATATCAACAACTATCTGTGATAGAAGTGGCTGGCGTAATGATAGCTTGGCTTGCTTGAATCTCTGCCTTGTATTTGGCTAGAACTAGTTCTTTGATCTCGAACGGGTAAAGGGGCCCATGCAGGTTATTTTTTTTTCACGATATACACCTTATAATTATAATTGATGTCCATCGCAATCCCTGCTTCCTAAAGTTAGAGCCTAGTGCACCACTGGAGTCAACTGGACTCCGAGAAATTTAGTCTCTCAAATAAATTCCTTGTTTGATATCCGCAGTAATTGCCCGGATTCGTTAAAAGAGAGCGTGGCCGCCGCTCTGAGACATTCGGTCAAACAATCAAAGCGAATTTATGCACTCAGTCGTGAATATCTTTTAAGATTTGGTAACACGTGGCGTGTTATTAATAACAAAAATCAATATGGTTGTTTTCAGGCTAACATACGACAGAAGAACGCTATCTCATGGCAAGATTCTTGCCTGCGAGTTTGCCCAAGAAGCTTCTGAAAGATTGAACCAGAATGACGGGGTCAGCGATAGTGGCGTGACCACGCTAAAACCTGGAGACTTCGTTGCCTTGGTTTAGAAAGAAAGTACTTTACGGTCGCCCAAGGTTCTCGTGGGCCAGGTGTGCCACTTCTCAGCTGGTGGAGAAGTTCAGTTACTCTGGTATAAAAGGCGGGAACCAAGCGGAACTTACTATATAGAGCTAGATGGTAAACTCTGGGTTGAGAATAAGGACAGTTTACAGCCTCCTAAAATGCATCCTTTGCGTAATAAACCCGGTCATTTCAAGCTAGCAACTTCACTGCGGAGGATTCACAAAGATGTGCTTGGCGCAAAATGTCATTTTTCCGGGTGTATACCCTGATAACCTAGTTATCGTTTCACTTTAGTCTTACAAAATGTGATGATAATAAGATAATCAAGAAAGAATACAGTGTGTTTATAAAATGAGTCTGTTGTCATTTTTCTACCGTTAATGTTCCCTCCCCAACCCCCTCAATCGAACATTGGGCAGCTTCAGGTGTGCAATACCGCAAGATCGTCTCGATCTAACCTTCACGCTAGGTTTTCTGATTATTGCTTCATTGAAGTGATGACGTCACCACCACAGGCAACCCCCCCCCCCACAGTAAGAACAATAAGACCATAAGGCATCGCCATTTTATTTTATTTTTGAATGATGTACCTTTCAAGAATGTCAGTGAACTTAGACATCCAAACCATGACAGCATTCCGGAACAGTTCAAGTATTGTGCAGCGGCCCTAGCATTGCAACCAGACTATGCCACTTTATTTCGAGAACAGGGCAATAAAGAGTATTATGTAGACAATGTTTTGTCGTTTCTACATAGTACGAGGCAAATGTACCATCTCTAGCAAGTACAAGTTCTCCGTAATGAGGATTTCGTAAATAGGCCAACTTATAATGACTTCACGCTTAATGCCGAGCAACAAGTGTGCTGAATAAGCTGAAGTCATTTCTTGGTTTACGATCTCGCCATTATGGAACAGTTTTTGCAACTGTACAGCCACAACCCCAAGTATATTATGATGACGAAGAAATTGACGATGACGATCCACAACCTCCACTGAGAACACCACCTATCATTTAATAGCAGGATGACGAAGATCATTCATTGGATGATTGGACCAAACTGCTGTCAATCATAGGTGAGCCTGGTACTGGCAAAACGCATTGCATTAAACGTTCGAAGTAAATATGGAGGAGTTAAAATCTGTGCAGGACACCACAACACCGAGAGCATCGAAGCTACGAGAATTCGTGGCCAGGGAAGAAATGAATAAGCTTAAAATCCTTGGGAAAAAGCTTAACACACGTAACAAGTAAGAGTTCTTCAAGGAAGATTTAGTAGATTTTTTAGAGCTGGTTTCCGAAGAAGGAGAAATCAGTCAGGTTATGGATGACCTGTACCACCTTGGAGCTAAAATGTGGCTCTTAGGAGCAGATTTCAAAGTTATAGCAGAGTTTTTCAGAAACCCCTTGAAATACGCAGAAATGTTTGTTTATCAAGGAATTCTTGTAAATTCTAACATTGAACAATGTTCTAACAGAAAAATATAAATGGGAATTACAAGATACTGATTTTTATCACTAAAAAAAGTCATATTATGCTCTAGTGTTTACTTACTGAATAATTATACTTTTTTCTTTAAAAAAACAAATACTTTCTCCAATGAAAAATCTTATATAAAGAATTGAATTGAAAAAGTTCATTGTAATTAAATGGTCAAGATCATATTTCTCACGTACTTACTTATCCAATCACGTTTAGGGAAACGTATAAATAATACAATAAATTTTGGGTAGAAACGTATCCACATACAGTGATTTTTAGTATTGCACTGCTCTGATTTCCTTTGTCAAAGAACTCTGCAAGGGTTAGAGTCATCACACCCCTTCGGGGTTTATACCAATGTCATGTACATTGGGTACAATATTCAGTTAGGCTCATACACACGAATTTGCAATTAATGCTTATTTTTACCTCTCACTAGAATTGGATCTAATATTTTTGCTATTCTTGTCACAAAATTATTTTCTCAAGTTGTCTTGACCAAATGTTTAACATATATTGCATTAGCTAAAGACATATTTTACATTTTAATTGTTGAAAATTTTATTCATAATTCCATTAGAGAGTACTTTTGGTAGCTATATAGCCCAAACATGTGTTTACTTACATATGTTTCTGATTTTCAACAGATTACAGAAAAACATTATCCAATAAAGGACATCAATTAAGTGAGTATAAATACTATTCATAACAAACCACAGTTATATACTAACATAAATCTCTTTTTTTTCTGGGTACAGAAAGAAACCAGTACTTTGACACATCAAGTTAAGTAAGTATAATACTATTTATTACATAGCACTGTTATAACATTATGTTTGTTGGACTACAGACTCTTTGCATAGTAAAAATGGATTGTGAAAACAATGTCTATCATTGAGGATACCCGAATTTTATTTAACAGAGAATTTGTTTACTAATAGTAATTTCTATTTTTTTATAGAGTACAGCAACCAAGAAACCCAACCAACCAAACACTAAAAAACAATTTAGTAAGTATGATGCTATTCTATAACAATTAATGTTATAACATTATGCATCTTCAATTACTGGACTCTTTGCAAATTAAGAAAATCGTCTGTTGTCATGCAAAAATACTATTTTGCTATCGTAATTTGCCTAGCTTTTATAAATGTCATGTGTTAATTGTACATTGTGTACAGTGTTTTAGTTAGGCCTGAAACAAGAATGGCAATTTTTATGCCCAATTTCATTATTTAACATGTAAAACAGGCTTAATATCTCTGCTATTCTTGTCACTATAGTATTTTCCAAGTCGACTTGTATACAAGCATTAACTTTGAATCGGGCAATACCTAGTTTACAAAACAATTGGTTACCATGGTAACCACCTCATATCATATTTGTCACGTATTAACCTATTGAACACGTAACGAAACGTATTTCAATAATACAATGTTGAGAGGGAGCCGTATTTATATACAGTGATTTTTTGTATTGCACTGCTCTGATTTCCTTTGTCAAAGAACTCTGCAAGGGTTAGAGTCATCACACCCCTCCGGGGATGGTCTAGAAGGCTCATAGAAGGTACTCTGGTGTGTGTATCGTCGAAATGTGTTTGGTGGCTGGGATTGACTAGCCATGAAACGTGTTTTACGGTATACATTTCAAGGTCGCTTCTTTAGCCAGACTATGAATGATTATGACATGCGAAGTTTTTCGACATTGACCTATATCGGTTGACACAAATTGCGATGACAGAGAACGGCTCCCTAGTTTACTCTTCGTGTAGGGCGTTTGAGCAGTGTCAAGCTAAACTTCGTTGCTTATGTTGCGGGGCTATAGTTTCAGGAACATCGTTATTATTTAAGAAAATTGAAACAAATGAGATGTACAAGTTATAATGACGTTTCAATTAAGAAAGCCGAACTAAAAAATTGCAAAAGCTTTTTATTAGATGAATCGTCAACTGGATTTTTCTGTTGTTCGTGGTAAAGAAAAGTCATGTTCAACATGTATTACATTACGTAACCACATATTTTAATTGCCCAGGATACCTTTTAAGTGATAACAAACGAGTAAACTACTTTTCCCATTTTCCCCCACTATTTTCTGCGACCATACAAAGGGAAACCCCGGGTCAGATTGGGTAAGTTCAGCAAAGCACTGAATACACGAAATTGTGAATGGCTGTTAAGGCCAGGCGTGGCGCTTTCTGAGCTCGCCCAATGTGTCAACGAAAATATGGACATAAT